>NC_090811.1:54501723-55141009 GCF_036512215.1 Solanum lycopersicum
CATTCTCTTATAGAATGGTCGAGCAGTCATGATACTCATCATAAGTCACATTCTCATCAAGGATTGAACTTATCATTTACATGTACTTCATAAATTTGCATTATAAGGACATTTTTATGACTTTAATCCATGACACACCTCAATATCACTTTGAAAGAGCAAATGTACCATCACTTTATCTTCTTGTCTTTTGATGGAGTGTTTATAAACTTGTCAAATTATTGGGTCGACAACATTCACAAGTCCAATGACCTTTCATACCATTTGATACTAAAAATTGCCTTCACACTTTGAAGGACTATTTGGAGAACCCATAGTATTCTTGCTTTATAATTTCCACAATGATGACTATTATAATTCTGTCTCTTCACGCCATTTTGCATATCGTTAATCATTTTTCATCTTTCAGACTATTTATTTACTGCTACCACATTCATACGGAATAATGGAGCAAGTCAAAATGCGAATTTCAAAATTGGACCCAATACCTTATCATCATGGTATATCAAAACTCAAATTGATATCTTACTGTCACGACCGGGGATCACCCCCTAGACGTAAACGGTGTCATTGTCCTAGGGGAGGACTAAGACTATCCTCTTAGCATTCGTCATTACATGTCATAGGTCAAAAAGTGCAGAAAATTTAAAACTTTATACATATTGAGGTATAGATAGATCTCTCGCTTACTTTGGATATATACATATGGAGTTTACTTAGTCTCCTCACATAGGAAACTTACATAGACTTATCGTTTAGTTAACATAATCAACATATAAGGAGTTAGTATAACAATAGCATCTCACATTAAACCAAAAGGAGATATAATATTTTGGCATAACCCTTAGACAAGTACATATTGCCACTTAGGGCACACAACAGTTTTCTTTAAGAATAAGGAAGCAACGAATGTCTTTTCGACTATATCAATCCTACTAGGGTAGATCAAAAGGCATCATCCTTGGACTTTGAGGACTTACCTCTACTTGGAGGAAGAAGTTCAAGTATCCTTGCAAAAGTGGCCTAGAAGCTCTTCAACGTCAGGAACCTACAATGTTGAAGAAAAAAGGAAGAAATATGGGTTAGTACAAAACACATATACTAAGTATGGCTCCTATGCATAAAATCATCAATGCATGACAAAAGGTACAATTTATTCAAAACCATGCTTTATGTTCAATAACACAACATGCACACATCTGGAATATTATAAGTCAACCCAACATGATATTAACCCAATACATAACCAACCCAAACAATACTTGTGCAATGCGAAGAATAAAACACCATAACCCTACCCAAAGATAAGTATCACATTAAGTCACTTATTACATATATACTACATAATATCATAACTTATCATAATGTGCTTGATTCATAAGTTCATATATAACTTGACATGCATAACATATAACAAACTTGATCACACAACCCACTACTAGAATCATCTCTTAGGAACCCACATGTGCAATGAGAAAGAGAATCCAATATCCTCCCTCACCCTGTGTATTAACCTTCAAGAATACCCTAATAGTAGCTACATACTAAACTTATTCATTTATCTTATTACATTAGGGAAAATAGTTCAATAACCGACATGAAACCATGTGAGCTACATAATATCCAGTGTTCTCATGCCACACCGAAAAGAGAGGGTTAATACTTGCCTAAAGTGTAACCAATTTACATAGCTATCTAAGTGGATCCACTAAGCTATAGTCCTATGTGTACACATATTTCAGGGTTAAGGAGATTGTTACTAGAAAACCTTGACCTACTAACGTGGAGGTTTCCATCTCATGAGACAACACATATCTTGGGAATCCAAACTTGCTAAATGTGAAAAAACCCATGTAGGAGTCCGAACTTACTTAACGTGAGACCTCCATCTTATTTACATGCCCTTTCAGTACTAAACATCTATTCCCTTTAGTAATCATCATACCTTTATACAAGATCACATTAATCTCTTCTAGACCCCTATGTGAACAATTCATCATCGTGGCTCATAGATATTCTTAAATGAGAACTATCCTTTCACTTTAGAAGACCACATACAACTCAACACTTTTTCATAATCATGAGAAGTTAATTTCAATCATATAATAATCATACCATAATATACTTGCATACTTCGTAATCAATTCAATAGTCTAGAGTTAAGGACTAGGAATACTTTCTATCAACATCACAACAATTTAGGGTTAAGGATGAGGAATACTTTATAACAGCATTACTACCATACATTAGACATAGAAGTATTACAATCAAAGTATTCATAATTCGTAATCGGATTCAAGAAGAATCAATGTTCATATTGTATTGCCCTTTCATTGCCTTCATACTTCAATTACCAAGAATTACATAACCAACGAATTAAAAAGGTAAATAAAAGAATTAATATATAGCAATTACTATTATAAACCTTTACACAATCATCACATTCCACAATTTTTATAGAATTACAAGACATAGTGAATGTAGGGATGAACAAGGGTTCAAATGGGCAATCTTGATTGATTAACAAAATTTACCATTAATACTTAGTTAAAAAATGATAATAGAGTATATTCATCACAATTTATTACCAATTTAGTTTTTAAAAGAGAACCCATGTCTAGATTGAAACCCTAGTTTTGAGGAAGTTGGGAAATCATCTTTGAAATCACTCTTGGGGAAAGGAATTGCAAGAGTGAAAGAAACCATACCTTAGTGATGATATTGGCACTAATTTCAGATTAAAATCTTGTTGAATTCGTCCTCGAATTGGATCCCTAGAGTTCTTTAATGGAGGTTGAAGTTTGAGGAAGAGAGAAGCTGGAGAGATGTAAGAGAGATGTGAGTTAGGGAACCGTGGGGTGTTGGTTTAGTTGAATGAGGGTTAGGTGTTATATAGTCCCTTAATTAACTTAATTAGACCTCCCTTAACCCTTCATTAACCAACTAACCAAATAAATGATTAAATGAACTAACTTAAAATTGGACAACCCTTAACAGACCTAACTATGAGACTCCGACCTACTGTCCGTAGGTTAGTTGACGACCGCTGCACCTACCATCCTGCACAACCGTCATTTGTGTCAGAGACCATATTTTGGATGCATTTTTGAAAATTTATAGGGAATCATCTACGGAGCTCATCGATGCCTCGTTGCCTGGAAGACGGCTGGTTGACTGGTCTCTTAGGTAGCCACTGTCATTTGACAGCTTTTGGCCATTTTAGAAGGGTCCTCCTCAAGAACCCCTAGGGTGGTCCTTGGGGGGTCGTACCCATACATTTTTACCTTAAACATATTCTAATATATGTTTAACATCTTCCGACTCCTAAAGCCCCATGAAACATAACAAACCACACTAACCTTTATTTAACAATTCACCAGACGTCATGGACGTTCCTTAACGTTTTGACTCTAAAACTTTCTAAATGATTTATATTCATTATTTTAGGTCGTAAAGCAGAAGTCAAGGTCTAGTTCATCATGTGAGGCTCTACATTAGGTATTAGACTTCCGGAGTGTTATATTATCCCCCCCTTAGGAATACTCGTCCCTGAATAACACCAAAAATCTTTTATAGGTAATAGGTAGAGTCAATACTAGCAGCCCAACCAATAAAAAACATATAAAAACATGATTTACAACTCAAATCAACAGAATAACATGGAATTTACACATAGAAACTCAAATCACACTTTACCACTTGTAAGAGCTCAACATCACAACATGAGGAATTTACTTCTCAACTTTAACATGAGCAGAACATGGTAATTATCATTTCATTAAGGCAAAAACATACCAAATACAAAAATTAGTGCAAATCAAGCAGAAGAGCACCTTTTCCATGTAAACTCATTTTAGCAAAAAACATAGACCATATTTATGCACATCTTTGCAAAGCAAGTCAAATTCAGTTTTAATCATTATATTAGTTATAAATAGGAATAACTAACCTAAATTAGCAAAGATATGAGGTTAGTGGGACTTCATGTCGGCCTTGGACTCCCATGTTGCTCCCTGAACTAGGTGGTTCTTCCATAGTACCTTTAAGGAAGTCACCTCTTTGTTCCTCAACTTCTTCACTTGTCGATCAAGGATTTCCACCAGAACCTCTTCATGGGAGAGTTTCTCATCCACACCTATACCTTCAATAGGAATAATGGATACGGGATCCCAATACACTTCTTTATCATGGACACTTGGAACACCGGGTGGACTGAAGATAGTTCACTAGGTAGTCTCAACTCATGTTCAACCATTCTAACTCTTTGCAAAACCTCATAGTGACCCACATACCGGGAGATTAACTTCCCCTTCTTACCGAATCTCATCACCCCTTTCATAGGTGAGATCCTCAAAAACACCATATCACCTACTTCGAATTTAAGATCTCTTCTCCTATTGTCAACATAGGACTTTTGCCAACTATAGGATGTTTTCAATCTATTCCTTATCACACAAACCTTCTCCAAAGCTTCGTAGATAATCTTAGGACTAAGGATCGAATACTTACCAACCTCAAACCACCCGACTGGAGATTTACATCTCATACAATAAAGTGCTTCAAATGGAGCCATCAAAATACTCGAATGATAACTATTATTATAGGAGAATTCAATCAATGGCAAGTGATTGTCCCAATTCCTTTTAAAGTATATTACACATTCCCTTAGCATATACTTTAGTGTTTGAATAGTATGCTCCACTTGACCATCCGTTTGGGGATGAAAAGCGGTGCTAAGCTTCACTTGTGTACCCAACCCTTTTTTGAATGATCTCCAAAATCGAGATGTGAATTGAGAACCTATGTTCGATATAGTGGACAAAGGGATCCCATGTAGACTCACAATCTCATCAATGTATATTTTTGCATAATCCTCCGCCGAATAAGTAGACTTCATGGGGATAAAGTGAGTGGATTTTGTTAATCTATCCATAATTACCCAAATTGACTCATTTTTCCTCCGAGTTCAAGGCAACCAAACAACAAAGTGCATATTAATATCCTCCCGCTTCCAAGTAGGAACACCCATTTCTGGAATTAGACCACTGGGCTTTTGATGCTTGACTTTTATTTGTTGGTGATTTGGACACTTGGATTCAAACTTAGCTGTGTCACTCTTTAAACCATCCCACCAATATACCTCTCTAATATCACAATACATTTTTGTGAAATAGGATGGATGGAATATCGGGAACCATAAGATTTCTCTAACACCCTATTCCTTAAATGATCAACATACCATATGCATAATCTATTTTGGTACCTTAGCACACCATCTCCACCTTAAGAGAATGATTCATTCATCTTACTATGTACCAATTCATTCAACTCCATCTATATCGGATCAAGATGTTGCTGAGACATGACATCAACCACCAAAGATAATTTGGAGTTATGGTGGACTAAAGAACCACCATTTGGAAAATCTTCTAACCAAACACACAATTTAGCCAACCTATGAACATTTTCACTAGGTCTTTCTTGCCTTCATTTACATGGGACACACTTCCTATGGTCATATGACTCAAAGAATCTGCAACCACATTGTCTTGCCGGGGAGGTAGAGAACACTCACGTCATAATATTCAACAATTCCAACCATTTTTTTGTTGTAGATTCAACTCCATTTGAGTAAACACATACTGAAGACTATTGTGGTTAGTATACACATCAACATGAACACCATAGAGGTAATGTCTCCATATTTTCAAGGCAAACATTTCGACCGCTAATTTAAGATCATGAGTTGGGTAGTTCTTCTCATGAACCTTGAGTTGCCTAGAAGCATACGTTATAGCCTTCCCGTGTTGCATAAGGACACAAACCAATCCCACTTGGTATGCATCACAATATACCATAAAACCCTTGGAACCCTCCGATAAAGTCAACAACGGAGCAGTGGTAAGCCTATATTTCACGATTTGGAAGTTTCTTTCATAAGCCTTCGACCACTCAAATTTCACATTGTTTTAGGTCAAAGTAGTCAAGGGAGATGCAAAGGACACAAAACTATCCACAAACCTCTTATAGTAGCCGGTTAGACCCAAGAAACTTCTTATATCGGTTGGGTTCAATCGACTAGGCCCATTTTTAACCATCTCAATTTTCCTTGGATCAACCTCAATACCCTTACTAGAGATAATATGATCAAGAAATGCCACCAAATGCAACCAAAACTCATACTTGCTATACATGACAAATAGTTGATGTTCCTTAAGAACTTTCAAGACTACCCACAAATAATTCATATGACCATTCTAATTCTCCAAATACACCAAGATATTTTCAATAAAGACAATCACAATGGATTCAAGGTAGTTTTGGAACACTCTAATCATTAGGCCCATAAAGGCCTCGGGGCATTCGTGAGACTAAATGATATCACTAAGAACTCATAGTGCCCATATCTAGTTAGAAATTCCATTTTAGGAACATCCTCACCTCTCACCCTAAGTTTGTGATACCCCGATCTCAAGTCAATTTACAAAATTAGTTTTCCCCTTTAGAGTTGATAAAACAAGTTGTCAATTAAAGGAAGAGGATAGTTTTTCTTAATAGTGACTTTATTGAGTTGGGAATAATCAATACACATCCTAAGGGAACCATCCTTCTACTTAATTAATAACACTGAAGCTCCTTATGGTGAAATACTAGGTTGAATGAATCCCTTATCTAACAAGTCTTAGAGTTGGAGATTTAACTCTTTCAATTCCGCCCGAGCTATCTGGTTAGGAGGGATTGAAATGGAATTCGTATCCATTAATAGGTCAATACCAAAACCAATTTCCCATTTGGGAGGAATTTCAGACAATTCATCCAAAAAGACTTGCGGAAATTCCCTCACTACGGGGACCGACTCAATCAGAGGAATATTGGACTCAAGGTCTTTGACTCTTACAATATGGTAAACACATCCCTTTGACATAATCTTAAAAGCTTTTAAATAAGAGATAATATGACCTATAGGAATTGAATTACCCCCCTTCCACTCTAAGACGAGTTCATTTAGAAAGTTGAACTTAACAACTCTTGTTCGGCAATCTATGGAAGCAAAACAAGCATGCAACCAATACATTCTCAAAATAACATCAAAATAAGACCATGTCAAGTTCTACAAAATCCACCTAAGTAAATCTATTTGGAAATGATAAAGGAAAACTCCTAAAGACTCTTCTAGGAAAAACGGAGTCACCCACCGGGGTTTTAACTGAAAGTGGTTCATTAAAAAAATCGGGTATAACATCAAACTTTTTAGGTAATAGAGTAGTTACAAATGAAAATTTAGCACCGGGATCAAGTAAAGCATAAACATTTGTAGATAAGACTTGTAATATACCGATGACCACGTCAAGAGACTCCTCTTGCTCATCTCTAGAAAGGAGGGCATATAAGAGATTTTCTTAGGAGCATTGGGATTGGGAGCACTTGATTATTCTTGTGAATTTTCTCTCCCTTGAGCCTTCATTATAGGAAAATCCCTCTTCGTGTGACCACTTTTGACATAACCATAACAATTACGAACTAGACACTTGCCTTTATGTTTCCTTCCACATTTAGCACAAGTAGACTTCTCAACATAAGGACTACTACCTTTATCCTCCTTAGGCTTGAATGTAGATTCTTTACCTTTGTTGACCCTTGGGATGGTAGAAGAACTTTTATTGGGGAACCTTTTATTGAAAATTGGCTTATCTTGCACCTCAAATCTAGTCTTAGAAGAATTTCCATCTTCCACCCTTGTCCTCTTCAACCCTCTACCAACTTGCTTAAGATTTTGCTCGTCAATTTATTCGGCATGAACCATGATACGAGAGATGTCCACAATCGAAATCAACATAGTTGACCTAAATTCATTCACCACAAGATCGGACCCCGTAACATATTTGTTCATCTTTTCTCTAGAATCCGCCACAATAGAAAAAACGTATTTGGATAGTTGAGTGAACTTGAGACTATACTCCTTCACACTAATATTCCCTTGGCGTAAGTTGAGGAATTATTGTATTTTCCTCTCCCTTAGTTCCAAGGGAACGGACCTATCAAGGAAGGCCATTTTAAAAGCTCTTGAAGTAAACCGACCTTCTATAAACAACCTCTCATCCTTCCATTGCTCATACCAAACTCGAGACACATATTTAATTTGGTAGGCGGTTAGTTTATCTTTTTCATGAGAAAAAACTCCCATAGCATCTAGTACCTTGAACACTTCATAAATGAACCCTTGCGGGTCCTCTTCCACCTTAGAGTCAAAGAAAGTAGGGGGATTCATCCTTGTATTCCCTTATCCTTGATGTGGTGGTGCTATCATTGGGAAACACTTGAACCCTAGTATCCCTATCAACTTGTGTAGCCAACAGTTGGGTCAAGCTATGACGCCCTTATCTTCACATTAGACATAACTCCTTCTTTTATAGGAACTTGAGGGTTTTAAGGAGCCGGAGGGGGAACTGCCTCATTCACATCCTCCTCTTTGATCCTTCGAGCGTTGTTCCTTCTTGTATTCATTGCCTATAAGCGCAATAAAGAGACTGGAAGATAAGGACATGCAGATTTAAGATGCCAGAGGCATGACTTCAAGAATATCAACAAAGTGAGACTTTCCTAAGCATCACATAGCCTCTAATTCATAATTGTGGCGCGCTTCACAATCATGAACAAGACTGTACTTGACCTGGTTTAGTGAGACATCAATCCTAAGATTATTTAACCTCATGCTCTAATACCAAGTTTGTCACGACCGGCGAATACCCTCTAGACGTAAGCACCCTCATCATCCTCGGAGAGGACTAAGACTAGCCTCTTAGCATTAATCATTGCATGTCATAGGTCAAAAGTGTGGAAAATTTAAAACTTTATACATATTGAGGTATACATAGAGCTCTCGCTTACTTTGGATATATACATATGGAGTTTACTTAGACTCTTCACATATGAAACTTACATAGGCAACTCGTTCAGTTAACATAATCAATATATAAAGAGTTAGTATAACAATACCGTCTCACATTAAACCATTTAAAGGATATACAATATTTAGGCATAACCCTTAGATTTCCACTTAGGGATTACAACACTTGTCTTTAAGAATAAGGAAACAACGATTGTCTTTTAGACCATATCAATCCTACTAGGATAGATCAAAAGGCATCATACTCAGACTTGGAGGACTCACCACTACTTGGAGGAAGAAGTCCAAGTATCTTTACAAAAGTGGCCTAGAAGCTCTTCAATGTCAAGAACCTACAATGTTGGGGAAAAAGGGAAGAAATATGGGTTAGTACAAAACACATATACTAAGTATGACTCCTATGCATAAAATCATCAATGCATGACAAACAACACAATTTAGTGAAAACCATGCTTTATGTTCAATATGCACATATTTGGAATAATATAAGTCTACCCAAAATGATATTAACCCAACATATAAGCAACCCAAAACAATACTTGTGCATTGCCAAGAATAGAACTTCCATAAACCTATTAAAATCTAAGTATCACATTAAGTAACTTATTACATGCATACTAAATTATCTCATAACTTATCATAACGTGCTTGATTCATAAGTTCATATATAACTTGACATGCATAACATATAAATAAGTTTATCACACAACCAACTACTAGAATCATATCTTAGGAACCCACATGTGCAATGAGTAAGACAAGTCCTATACCCTCCCTTACCCTATGTAACCTTTAATAGAACCCTAATAGTAGGTACATACTTGACTTATTCATTTATCGTATTAGATTAGGTAAAATATTGCAATAACCGACATGAAACCATGTGAGCTACATGAAATTAGGTGTTCTCCTCCCACATCGAAAAGAAAGGGTTCACACTTGCCTAATTTGTAACCAATTTACATAGCTATCTAAGTGTATCCACTAAGCGATAGTCCTATGTGGGCACATCGTTAAAGTTCAAGGAGATTGTTACTAGAAAAACTTGACTTATGAAGGTGGATGTTTCAATCTCATGACACAATATATATCTTGTGAATTTGGACTTACTTACGTGAAGAAACCTATGTGGGAGGCCAGACTTACTAAACGTGAGACCTCCATCTCATATACATTCCCGTTTGGTACTAAACATCTATTCCATTTAATAATCATCATACCTTTTATACAAGATCACATTAATCTCTCAACACCCCCATGTGAACAATTCATTATCATGGATCATATATATTCTTAAGTGTGAACTATTCTTTCACTTTACAAGACCATATAAAAGTGAGTAAACCTTTCACTCAACACTTTTTCATAATCAGGAGAATTTACTTTCAATCATATAGTAATCATACCATACCATACTTGCATACTTCGTAATCAATTCAACAATCTAGGGTTAAGGATATGGAATACTTGCTATCAACATCACAACTACACATTAGATATTGAAGTATTACAATAAAAGTAAATCATACTTCGTTATTAGAATCAAGAAGAATCAATCTTCATACCGTATTGCCCTCTCGTTGCCTTCATACTTCAATTGCAAAGAATTACAAAACCAATGCATAAACAAGGTAAATCCAAGAAGTAATATATAGCAATTACTATTCTACACTTTCACACAATTATAATTTTCCACATTTTCTATAAAATTAAAAGACATAGTGAATGTAGGGAAGAACAAGGGTTCAAAGGGGCAATCTTGATTTATTAACAACAATTGACCATTAATATTTAGTTAAAAATTATAATATACCATAATTAATCATAATTGACAACCAATTTAGTTTTTAAAAGAGAACCCATTTCTAGATTGAAACCTTAATTTTTAAAAGGTTGAAATCATCGTTGAAATGACCTCTTGGGTAAAGGAATACCAAGAGTGAAAGAAACCACACATTAATGTTGATCTTTCCACTAATTTGAGATGAAAAAATTGGTGAATAAGTCCTTGAATTGGAGCCCTAGTGTTCTTCAATGGAGGTTGAAGTTTGGGGAAGATAAGCTAGAGAAATGTTAGAGAGATGTGAGTTTGGTAATTGATGGGTGTTGGTTTAGTTTAATGAGGGTTATGTGTTATATAGTCCCTTAATCAAATTAAGTATACCTCCCTTAACCATTAATTAACCAGACAACCAGTAACTAATTAAATGAACTGACTTAAAATTGGACAACCCTTAGCAGACCTGACCTACGGTCTGTAGGTTAGTCGATGACCCCTGCACCCACCATCCTGTACAGTCGTCGTTTGTGTCAGAGACCATGTTTTGGACACCTTTTTGAAAATGTATAAGGCATCGCCTACGGAGGCCATCGACGGCTCGTCGACTGGTCTCATAGGTAGCTACTATGATTTGACAACTTTTGGCCATTTTAGAAGGGTCCTCCTCAAGGACCCTTAGGGTGGTCCTTGGGGGATCGTACCCATACGGTTCGACCCTAAACATAATATAATGCATGTTTAACATCTTTCTACCAAATTTCATCCAATTCCAACTCCTAAAACTCCATGAAACATACTAAGGCACACTAATCTCTATTTGACAATTCACTTGAGGTCCTGGACATTCCTTAACGTTTTGATTCTAAAACTTGCTACATGATTTATATTAATTATTCTAGGTCATAAAGCAGTAGTTCAAGGTCTAGTTCATCATGTGAGGGTCTATATTAGGTCTTAGACTTCCGAAGTGTTACACTTACCCTCTTGATGCGGTAGAACATGACCCTAACGTCCTACCCTAATTTTTTTTCATTATGGTGCATCCAGACTTTAACCTAATTTCTTACCCTTTTTTTGTGATGGGGATTGAATCCACCGTCTTACACGTAACTAACGACATAATAGACCGAAGTACAACATAATTTACGCTTTGAGCATTCAAAAATAATCAAAATAATATTCAAACTCATGCTATTTAAACATTATACCTTATTCCATTTAAGAAATTTTGAATATAATGTAATATTCAACCAATTGTAGGATATGCCTTTGGTTCCTGGTCAATGTTAATGACTGAACACTATTGTATTCTAAATCATAATGAGATTTTAGAAAATATATACCTGATTTTATGCATATAATACCTTGATTCTCATAAAGAGATAAACCAAAACATGAGCTAAAGAAAAATTAAAACTCACTCTCAATTGGCTAGAGTCTCATGTTGATAACGTGTTATAAATATAAGCTCAAAATAAATAATATAAAGAGAAGAAGACAAAGATATAGAGATGAAGAACAAGAATTTTTTTCTTCTTCAAGTGTATTATCAAATGGTAAGTGATATCTATATATATAGTCGGAGACATCACTCCTAAAGGTCACCACATTAATAGATAGATAGTTATTTCTTAAGGTTCTTATCACCTTGGAAACACTTATACACGAATCCAATTAATTGTTGGATAACTATAATGGATCATCCACATAAAACAATGGATTTACAACAAAAATAACATTTTGTTGTTTTTAGTATTACTTACCAATTATAATAGAATAACAACATTTACATTTTATTTAATAATATATATTAGCAATTTCATTTTGATAACCACAAAAAAAATTCTAATAAAATAATTTTTTTTTGTATTCCTTAATCTTTTTCCAATCGATATAGGATATACTTTTTCTAATAAAAATTGTTAATAGGAAAAGAATATATTTACAAAATAAAGAAAAATGGTCTTATATACCCTTCAACTTTTGCAATGACCTTGTTTGCCATTTTTTTGGAACATTTCATAAATTTACTATTTTCTCCTTTCGTTATCAACCTTGAGTATTCTTTTTAGTTTTGAAAAATTTGTTTCAAACTTTGAGTTTAAAGTTGAGAATTTGGTAAAATTTGAGTTTAAAGGCTAATGTTGTGAAAAATGGGTTTTTCGTGTCTTTTGGAGTTTCAAGTGTTAGAATGGAATTCTATGGGTTCCATCAATATTAGAATGTAGTGTTTGGTCTGTGAGATTTGTTACCCATGAAGTTTTTGAGTTGATTAGTTCAGGCTCATAATTCCGCATGAACCCTATAAGTGGATTAGTGTTGAGATGAGAAGTATCTTCGAGTCCTTCAGTTGAGTAGTCCATGCCCAAAATTACGCATGAAACCTCTGAGTCGAGGATCCTTGAAATGAGTATTATCATTAAATTTATTTATTTCTAAGTTATTGAACCTTGAGTATTGAGTTCTATTTATGGTTATTGAGAACCTTGAATTGAGTCGATCATGTTTATAATTCGACATAAACTTTATTATGTGAAGTCTTTTATAATTGTTTGTAAAATTATTTTAAGAATTTAGAACTTGAGTTGAGAAAGATTAACTTCAGGTTCATTTTCTTTAAAATAAAACATCCCAAGATTAAATATTTTTACACTTAAAAGAGGACGAAATTAAGATTTTCAAAAGAGTTTTGAGTAATTTGTAGAAACATCACTTTTTCAGAGAAAGATTTTGGAGTAGTAATCTCAAAAAATAGAAGGAGGTATTCTTTTTAATAAATGAGCTGAGTATATTTATGGAGGAGTATTGAGTACTGATATGGAGACGAGTCAAAATAACTCAGGTCTCCATAAACCATGTAGCCGGCGTAGGTATAAAGGGTCATATTTATAGATGATTCCTAGAGTAGTGCTTTTTAGTATAGACTAGTGGATCCACTTAGAGATTCTATACTATGGAAAGGTATAGGTCAATTCTGGCATTGTCGGCGAGACGTTGTATCATCAATAGCTCACAGTGATAGTTGTCGGTTAAAAAATTCTCACCTAGTTATAATATTATATTTTATTATATGTATAAAGTGAATTTTTATTGTATTCTTCAATACATTGAGTTGCTACTTGCTATTTTAAAAGTTTTCCATATATTGTATATTTTATTGTTACTTTATCTAGAGTTGAGTATCTAGAGTAGAGCATCTTGAGCATAACTATATTTCATCGAGTCAAGTACCTTATTCTTGAGTTGAGCCCATTTCACTGTCTTATGAACCTTATTACTGAGTTGTATCTCATCTTTGAGTACTTCTGAGTTGAGTAAGTTAAGTAGTTTTGAGTATCCTTGAGTATACCTCTGAGCTGAATATCTTATCTCCGAGTTGAGTATCTTATTCTTCAGTTGAGCTTAGTGAGTGAGTTGAGAAGAGTTAAGTATGTTACCTTTTTACCAAGTTCAAGCTTATGTTTATGGTTTATAATCCCCTTACATGCTTGTACATTTCATGTATTGAGCTATTGGGCCTGCATCATTTTATGATGCAGAACATGTATTCATGGTCATTAACAGGAGTTTTTATGATGTAACATTCCAGAAAATGTACTCGTCTAGTGAAGAGGCTATTAAGTTTTAAGAATAGGTATAGGGGGTACATAGGAATCCTAATGCCCAATATTTAGAAATATTGGGCACATTAAAAAATATTGGCATAAAGGGTGTTAGCCAATTTTCTATGTATTAACAAGCTTGTCCAAGAAATGTAGCAGTAATGAAGACCATTAGCTAAAAACATATATTTTCTAGCATTTGCAAATAAGTGCGAGGCATTCATCTGTCAATCCTAGGCACCATAGCAGATGACCAATTAAAATGGTCATAAAGATTACGCAGTGCCCTAGGACATAGTGATGATCGTTGGGACAATAAGTAAATATTCCAAGTGAACCATCAAGAATACTTAGTTAGGAAAGTACAAGCAACATGTGCAAGCACATGCGAAAAACAACGAAGAGGGGGGACCACACTAACCGAATTTGGTTAGAATAGTTAGGAGCAGGAGTGCCCACGGGTCTATCCATGTGAGGGACAACTCCATAACCAATCCTATACTCTAACTAACTGACCTAACTAACTAAATAGACTAGGACCATCTAAAAAAATATCTAACTAAGGGACCTGACAACCTAAGACCTAGTAGGGTTACACCAAACCGTGTAACTAACTAAGAGACAACTTAGTACCTAACCTAGGATGGTCCAAAAGGGTTATTTATGGTCCTAATAACTTAGGGGTAATTTAGTAACTACCCTGGGTCCCTCAATTAATTTAATAAGCCATTTAAATAATTAATTAAAAATCATTATGTTGGCCTAAACACTTAGGAAAATTTCATATTTGGCTATGTCAAATGCTCTCCTATTTTAGTCAACTTAGGAGGGGCATTTTAGTAATTAACTAATTAATTTAATTTACTTAATTAGCCCAAGTTAAATTTGTCAAGATGAGTTCCTAGGACTTAGACTCATGTTCAGAGTCTAGAAAAATTCACGACGTAAAATAGTAAGCAAACGAACGAAAAATAGAAAAGTTTCTCTCAATTATCTTAGGCAATTTCAAGGTTTTCTTCAAGGTTCGGTGCAAGGTGATATTCGTAGATTCAATTCTAAATAAGTTATGTGTTTTCTCTCCTGGAATTATTTCTTCAAGAGGCTTTTCAAACGTTTTAAATTCATGAATGTCGAAACTAGGGCTGTTCCCAATGATATTGTTGAACGTTCATCTTCCTAGTTATCCTTGTTTTCGATTCTATAAGTATATAGATGTAATCTTGAACATGTTGTTGGTATGTGGTGCTAACTGATCATTATGTGTATGTTCTTGATTTGTTAATGACTAATGAGTCCTATATACTTGATTTATATGATTAGAATATTAGTTATATGAAATAAAGAATGATGTAATGCTTAATTGTGTTCGAGAATGTGAAGTTAATTAAAAGTCGATTATGAAGTTAACTACTGTTAAATGTCGACTTGCTTATGTTGAGGATATCATTATAATACATTCATGGGATTAATTGATATGGCTAGTGATAACATAATGAAAATTATTTAAGTGAAAGTTTGATTTATGCCAACAAATTGGCTAGCAATATATTTTCCAAAATGTTCAATAGAATTGGTTTACTATGTTATTTCATAAAAAATTGGCTAATGATATTATCATGACCATTGTCTAGTGACATTTTGGCTTATGCCAATATATTGAATAACAATAATCTAGATTACCATAATATGTGAAAAATTAGTCTATGCTAATAAATTGGCTTACAATGTATTTCCAAAATATGATACAATGACTAAGTTATACCAAAATTAGGCATGACCAATGTGACAATCAATGGGACAAGTCCCAACATACCCTTTCCAAATGAACTATGAATATAAGTAAGTAAGTACATTGAACAAAGTTTATAACGTTTATAAAGAGTGTCATAAAGCTACCAAATTTCATTGAACAATATAAGGTGAGTAATAACATAATTAAAAGTTTAAAAATTATGAAAGTGACGAGATTGAGGTGTTAAAAGAAGTGAGACAAGTTTCACTCACACCTAGAAAATTATGCTAAATATACTCTCATAAAAGGGTGCTAATAATCGTGAGACAAGTCTCATTAACATGAAGATGAAAAATGTAAGGTGAAATTCACATTTCATCAAGTAAAGAAAGGGATGACCGGTTATCTAAAGAGTTGAGTAAACCTCAAAACTAGAAGAAATGAGCTTATGCTAGCACATGTAAGCCTCATGAGATGAGTGTACCACCAAGGTGGATAGGTAGTCTCCGTATGTCTTATAGTCTTCAAACAATGTTTCCAGCATAGGAACTAGCCAATGGATTCAACCTAAGAGAGCTAGGTATGATGCAGTTTCACTTTGGCCGGTGAAAGCACAACTTTTTGATGTGGAGCAGACACTGGATATCATGTTTAGCTTACATTATCTATGTCAGTTAATGCTCAAAGAAATTATTCGATTCATTTTAGCCGTGATCCACCTCTTTTTTGGGTGTGGAGAAGACACTGAACTTTGTTTTCACTTTAACTGGTGAACCACTCCGTTTCGGTGTGGGGAAGAAACTGGATTTCATGTTAGCTCACTTGATCTACGTTCAGTTTGACTAGTGAACCACCCCCTTTCGGTGTGGGGAAGACACTGGATTTCATGTTAGCTCATATGATGTTAATGCTAAAGATTTCTTTAAGAAAGTAAGAAAGAAATAAAGAAGAAGAAATGTAATTTAAAAGTTAGCTAAGAAAGTAAGATCTTAAGTATGTCAAATCATTTGTGGTTGATAAAGAATGAAGTTTTAACAAGTTATTGGCTTGTGACAGATCAAGATATATTCTCCAATGTCTTCACGTTATGCAAATGATCAAATAATGGGCTTAGCCAAATCAAAATTGGTTTATAATGACTTCTTATTTTATGCCAATAAAGGGGAGTAAAACATAATGGCAAATCAATGTTCCACAATCTCCATAATGTTAAAATGATAAAATAAGTGGCCTAGCCAATAAAGATTGGCTTATAAAGAGTTCATGCCTAATCTAACAGGAATGGAAAGAATAACTTGTAGTAAGGGTAGTCAAATCATTTCCTTAGTCTTTTAAAAAACTTACTTGATTCGTTGTGCATATGAGACTACAATGAATTATTGAACTTGTAAGTAAAACATAAGATTGGAGAGATCTTTGAACTACACAACAACTACAAGAAGAAAAAGACTGAAATATAAACTAAGTGTTGGGGAAGGAGCCCTCGGGTTTGGAGGAGTAAATTTCAAAATTTTCATTCGAGTAATTCTAAAATTATGTTAATGATTCTAAGGTCTTATGTTCATATATAAAATTATTTGTTCTTTGAATGCATCAAAATATGTCACATTCATACCATATTTCACGAATAATGAATTATGAAAGTCTAGTGACTTCACTTTCCAGAAATGGCATGTTGTTATAGGAAGAGCTTTCCGTGATCATACATAGTACTTATGTGTATATGCTCATATCCCCATACTTAGTACAAGTGTGTACTAACGCTATACTATTACTATTTTATAGGCGCAGGTCAGAGAGCTGATTGAAGACTCATTAAAGCGGTTTGGATTAGTGATCTCCAGACTTTGGTAGGTCATCATGAGTTCAAGTATGCTCCACCTATCATTCTAACTTAGTAGTCTCGACATATGTAGTAGATGTTGTCTTTAGTTTTTCATTTCAGACATTTATTCAAAGCTTTGTATTAAGGCCGTTTGGCAAACTATTAAGATATTGATTTCGTCAGTGAATTGCTTAATTGATTGTAGATGGTTGTTTAGTTTGAGATCATTAGAATATTATTCTATATCGTACTCTTATGAAGTCTATGTATGCTTTACTATGTTTTAAAAGTTTTAAATTTTTCTCAAATTTAACTATACAATTGTAATGAAAGCTAAGAGGAGGTTTCTCTGCGACCTCTGAGAGGTTAAAGACGCCGGTTGCATTCGGATTTCAAAATCCGGGTGTGATAAACTTGGTATTAGTGCATGAGGTTAAATTACCCAGGAAGTAAATCTCAAAACAACCATGTTACGTAGTTTCTAACTTATGGTTGTGAAGCGCGCCACAATCATGACTTTGATACAAGGTGATGTTAAGAATCTTCCATTTTTCTACTCTTTATCGTGCCGTGTAGAGCTTTGAAATTTTGTGTCATTCTAGAATCTAATTCCCTTCTTGTGTATACGTGTAGAAAATCAACACAAGGAGAAACGCAGGAAGAAGAGTCGAAGAAGCAGCTGCTGAAGGCAACCAAGCTCCTCCTCAAGCCCCAACTGCTGGAGTGCAAGTGCCTGTCAACCCAGTTGTGTTGACGGATGGACAAGTAAGAGGAGCACTAGTTCAGATGGCCCAAGCAATCACCACTCAGGCACAAACTATCACAGCTCAGGCCACTAGAGAGGGTGCTCCTAGGGAGAACCTACATGCTAGTACCATGGCTAGCAGACTGAGGGCCTTTACTAGAATGAATCCTCAAGTTTACTATGGGTCCAAGACTAATGAGGATCCCCAAGAGTTTGTGGATGAGGTTCATAATATTCTCTGTGTTATGGGTGTTAATGAAGAGGAAAAGTCTGAGTTTTCTACTTACCAACTCAAAGATGTAGCTCAGGTGTGGCATAGGATGTGGCGAGATGACCGACCACCAGGAGAAGTTCCCATTACTTGGGACGTTCTTAAGACTTCATTCCTAGAGAGTTTCTTTCCCAGAGAACAGAGAGAGTCTAAGGTTGAGGAATTCATCAACTTACGACAGAGAGGTATGTCAGTTAGGGAATACTCTTTGAAGTTTGTTAAGATTTCCAAATATGCTTCTTCTCTGGTGTCCAATAGTAGGGATGAGATGAGCAGGATTGTGACTGATGTGTCGGAGGATTTGGAGGAGGAATGTCGGGTATCCATGTTGCATGATAACATGGAACATGGTAGGTTGATGGTACATGCATAAAAGGTTGAGGAGAGTCGTCGGAGAAAGAGAAACCAAAAGAGCAAGAATAGGTCCTCGGATCAGTCTGGTTCGAGCAATGGTAATAATTCATTTGGAGTTCGGGATAGGCACAAGTTCAAGAAGGGGAATAAGCAATATGTAATCCTACTCCTTCTAAGAACACTAATGCCAAAGAGGTCAATGAAAGAAATGCCCAGTGTGCTAGAAAGTCGTGTGATAAGTGTGGCCGTTTGCATGGAGGTGAGTGCCTGGTGGGTACTAATATCTGCTATGGGTGCGCCAAGAGTGGGCATATGGTCAGGGAATGCCAACAGATTAGGAATCAGGCTAGGACAGATGATTTGCCTCGGCCTAATCCTACTGCTGCATCAGAACCTCTCAAGAGGAACAAATTCTATGCTTTAAAAGGTAGAGAAGAGCAAGAGAAGTCAGTTGATGTGGTCACTGGTACATTGCATGTCTTCTCTTTTCCTGTGTATGTATTGTTAGATACATGATATATTTTGTCACTTATTACTACTTTAGTATCTAGTAAGTTTGACTTGCTTTCTGAGATCTTGCATGAGCCTTATCTAGTCAGTACTCCCATAGGAGACGACATTAGAGATGAAAGACTACATAAAGAATGCCCAATTAATATTCTTCATAGAGTCACCCATGCTGATGTAATATAATTAGCTATGCTTGATTTTTATATAATATTTGGTATGGATTGGCTCGATAAGTGTTATGCTACTATAGGTTGTCAAAACAGGGTAGTAAGATTTTAGTTTTCTAATGAGTTAGAGCTGGAATGGGAAGGATGTAGTTCAAATCCAACAAGCCAAATAGTTTCCCATCTTAAATCCAATAAGATGTTATCTAAGGGGTGTTTATACCACTTAGTCAGAGTCGATGCCTTAGAACATGAAGTTTCTTCCATAGACTCTGTGTCCATAGTGAATGAGTTTCACGATGTATAATGATCTAAAGAAGATATATTGGTGGGAAGGTATGAAACGAGATATTTCTAAATTGTGGAGGAGTTCCCAAATGGCCAACAGGTTAAGGCCGAAACCTTAAGCCTGGAGGTCTTACCCAGTCGATTGAGATCTAGTTACCCTCACTTGTTCAGTTCTTGAGGTTAGATATATTCTTCCTAAGTCTAATTTTTTTATGATACTCTAAATCTTAGTGCATTAGGCGGTTTTGCTGTTCTAAGTCCATAACTGAGTGTTTTATACTTGCACTATATGAGTTAATATGAGTTCATTCTTGCATTCATGTTGCTATTTTTGTATAGCGTAGACATGATTTTTGTGTTGTATGAGTTATAATGTGCATTAAGTGAAGTTTTATTGAGAAGGAAGTTCCTCAATCTCAAATATGAAGTTTCAGATTAGCTTGATTAATATGCATCATCCAGAGTAAGTGTGAATCAGAAATTCACAAAGATTAAGGTTTCAAGTATGTTAATGTGTTTTCAAAATTAATCTATTTTATTTAAGATGATATGTAGTGTCATTCAGGAATGAATGTTCCTAAGGAAGGGATAATGTAACATCCTAGAAAATATACTCGTCTAGTGAAGAGCCTTTAAAGTTTTAAGAATAGGTATTGGGGGTATATAGGCATCCCAATTCCCAATATTTAGAAACATTGGGCATATTTAAAAATATTGGGCATATTTAAAAATATTGGCTTAAAGGGTGTTAATATTTTTTCTATGTATTAACAAGCTTGTAAAAAAAAATGTACCTGCAATGAAGACCTAAGATAAAAACATATATTTTCTAGCATTTTCAAAGAAGTGTGAGGGATCCACATGTCAAGTCTAGGCACCATAGCACATGTCCAATTAAAATGGTTAGGTAGATCAAGCAGTACTTAAGGACATAGTGAGGATCCTTGAGACAATAAGTAAACATTCCAAATGAACCATCAAAAATAGTTAGTTAGGATAGTACAAGTAATACATGTGCAAGCACATGTGGAAAACGGCTAAGAGGGGGGACCCTCCTAACCAAATTCGGTTAGGCTAGTTAGGGGCAGGTGTGCGCACCGGTCCATCCATGTGGGGCGCAACTCCCTAACAAACTCTACACTCTGACTAACTGACCTAACTAACTAACTAACCTAGGACCAACAAAAAAAAGGGACCTAACAACATAAGACCTAGTCGGGTGACACCAAACCGTGTAACTAACTAAGAGACAACCTAGTACCTAATTTAGGATGGTCCAAAAGGGTTAGTTATGGTTCTAAAAACTTAGGAGTACATTAGTATTATTCTAGGTCCCTTAATTAATTAACTTATCCATTTAATTAATTAATTAAAAATCTTTATGTTGGCCGAATTACTTAGGAAAATTTCATATTTGACTAAGTCAAATGCTCTCCTATTTTTAGTCAACTTAGGAGGGGAGTTTTAGTAATAAACTAATTAGTTTATTCAATTAGCCTTAGATGAATGAGTCAACATTAGTTCCTAAGACTTAGACTCAAGTTCAAACAGTAGAAAAATTAACGACACAAAACAGTAAGCAAACGCACAAAAAAAAAAAGAAAAGTTTCTCTGGATTCTCTTAGGCGATTTCAAGGTTATATTCAAGGTTCGGTGCAAGGTGATATTCGTATATCCAATTATACATAAGGAATGAGTTTTCTCTCCTGGAATTCTTTCTTCAAGAGGCCTTTCAAACATTTTGAATTCATGAATGTCGAAACTAGGGTTGTTCCCAAAGATATTGTTGAACGTCCATCTCCCTATTTATCCTTGTTTTCGATTCTATAAGTATATAGATTTAATCTTGAACATGTTATTGGTATGTGTTGCTAACTGATCATTATGTGTAGGTTCTTGATTTTTTAATGACTAATGAGGCCTATATACTTGATTTATATGATTAGGATACTAGTTATATGAAATAAAGAATGATGTAATGCTTAATTGTGTTCGAGAATGTGAAGTTTTTTAAAAGTCGATTATGAAGTTAGCTACTGTTAAATGTCGACTTGCTTATGTTGAGGATATCATTATAATACATTCATGGGTTTTATTGATATGGCTAGGGATAACATAATGAAATTTGTTTAAGTGAAAGTTTGATTTATGCCAACAAATTGACTAGCAATATATTTTCCAAAAAGTTCAATAGAATTAGCTTACTATATTATTTCATAAAAAATTGGCTAATGATATTCTCATGACCATTGTCTAGTGAAAGTTTTGCTTATGCCAATATATTGGCTAACAATATTCTAGATTACCATAATATGTGAAAAATTAGTCTATGCCAATGAATTGGTTTACAATGTATTTCCAAACTATGATACAAAATTGGCTAATGACTAAGTTATACCAAAAATAAGCATGACCAATATAACTTTTAATTCATAACCAAGGGTATGCCAATCATTGGCACAAGTCCTAACATACCCTTTTCATATGAACTATAAATATAAGTAAGTACATTGAACAAAGTTTATAACGTTCATAAAGAGTGGCATAAAGCTACCAAATGTCATTGAACAATAAAAGGTGAGTAATAACATAATTAAAAGTGTAAGAAATATGAAAGTGACCTGAATGAGGTGTTAAAAGAAGTGAGACAGTTCTCACTCACACCTATATAATTATGCTAAAGATACTCACATAAAAGGGTGTTAATAATCATGAGACAAGTCTCATTAACACCAAGATGATAATGTAAGGTTATATTAACATTTAGTCAAGTATAGAAAGGGATGACCAGTTACCCAAAGAGTTAAGTAAACCCCATAAATAAAAGCAAGCTTCCATAATGTTTGAGTCAACTCTAAAAGATGTAAAGAAAAAGAAGTTGAGCAAAGCACCGATAGACTGGAAATGAGCTTGTGCCAGCATATGTAATCCTTATGAGATGAGGATACCACCAAGGTGGATAATTAGTCTCCGTATATCTCCTAGTCTTCGAACTATGTTGCTAGCATAGAAACTAGCCAGTGGATTCCCCTTTTTAGTGTGGGGCAAACACTAGATATCATGCTAGCTCATATGATCTAGGTTCACTGAACTTGGTTTTCACTTAAGCGGTGAACCACCCCTTTTTGGTGTGGGGCAGAAACTAAATTTCATGCTAGCTCATATGATCTAGGTTCACTTTGACCAATGAACATCCATTTTCAGTGTGGGGAAGACACTGGATATAATGTTAGATCGCATGATCTTAATGCTAAAGATTTCTTTAAAAAAGTAAGAATGAAAGAAAGAAGAAGAAATGTAATTTTAAAGTGAGCTAAGAAAGTAAGAGCTTAAGTATGTCAAATCATATGTGGTTGATAAAGAATGAAGTTTTAACAAGTTATTGGCTTGTGACAATTAATATATATTCTCCAATATCTTAACGTTATGCAAATGATCAAATAATGGGCTTAGCCAAATCAAAACTGGCTTATAATGACTTCTTATTTTATGCCAATAAAGGGGAGTAAAACATAATGGCAAATCAATGTACCACAATCTCCATAATGTGAAAAGTATGAAATAAGTGTCCTAGCCAATAAAGATAGCTTATAAAGATTTGAATCCCAATTTGACAAGAATGGAAAGAATAACTTGTAGTAAGGGTAGCCAAATCATTTCCTTAGTCTTTTGAATTACTTACTTGATTCATTGTGGGTATGAGACTACAATGAATTAGTGAACTTTTAAGTAAAACATAAGGTTTAATAGATCTTTGAACCACAACAACAAGAAGAAAAAGACTTAAAAAAAAACTAAGTGTTGGGGAAGGAGCTCTCGAGTTCGGAGGAGAAAATTTCAAAATATTCGTTTGAGTTGTTCTAAAATTATGTTCATGATTCTAAGGTCTTATGTTCTTATAGAATGTGAGTTGTGTTCTTTGAATGGATTAAAATATGTCATATTCATACCATAATTCACAAATAACGAATTAAGAAAGTCTAGTGACTTCACTTTCCAGAAAAGACATGTTTTAATCGAAAGAGCTTTCCTTGATCATACATAGTCCTTATGTGTATATGTGCATATACCAACACTTAGTACTAGTGTGTTATAACCCTATACTATTATATTTTATAGGAGCAGGTCAGAGAGCAGATTAAAGACTTATTAAAGCGGTTTGGATCAGCGATCTCTAGACTTTGGTAGGTCCTCTTGAGTTTGAGGATCATACACCATATAATTCTAGCTTATTACTTTAGATATAGCTAGTGTATGTTGTCCCTAGAGTTTCATTTTAGACTTTTATTCAAAGCTTGGTATTAAGGCCGTTTCACAAACTACTAAGATGTATTCATTTCTTCGTTGAATTGCTTAATAGATTGTAGGTGGTTTTTTAGTTTAAGTCATCAGAATACTATTCTATATAGTAATCTTATGAAGTCTATGTATACTTCACTATGTTTTAAAATTTTTAAATTTTTTGTAAATTTAACTATATGATTGTGATGAAAGCTAAAAAGAGACTTGTCTGCGACCTCTAAGTGGTTAACGACACCGGTTGCATTTGAATTCCAGAATTCGGGTGTGATAGTTGATACTACGTGGAGATCGAGTTATGCATTGGGAGTTTCTTTGTTTCTACAACATTTCATTTACTTTATAGTTTATTAGGATATTGTGGGTCTTGTCCACTTCCATCTTTGTCATTTAGAGGCTTCATAGATAGTCATTACAGTTGAGAAGTCTGTATCATTTATTTTGTTAAATATTTTAAAGACATAAGTTTCTTATTTTAAGTCGAGTTGAATATATCATTTTTATTCATAGTTATTCATTTGAGTTTCGATGAGCTTTATTATGTTTTAAGGTTTGTATGCTTTAGTTAGTTTTCAGCTTGTAGTCAGAGAGGATGAGATTTCTCTTAGGGACCACCAATAGTTCTCGAGTGTTGGCCACATCCAGGGTGTATGCTTGGATCATGATAAAAGATTGTTGAGAAAACTTCTTAACTATAAGAATCATTATGTCAGAAAACCTTTTAACATGGATGTATTGAGTAATATGTGATAAATAATTTGTGTTGGCCACTACTCATTCTAATACTACTTGCGAATTACCACTTGTAACGACCTGATTCTGTCATTATGAAAAAGTCAATGAAGAAAGAATTGGGGTCTGAAAATCTTTTGGTAGTAACTTGGAATTTCCCAACCTAGTCTAGATTTGTATGAAAACGGAGGAATCAAGGCTTAGGAAAATTAAGTAATGAATGAGATATCTAATTGTGAATTTGATTACATGAATGGATATCTAAGACTATAATGAACCCGTACCATTTTATGGAATTAAACTTATGCGAGTAGAACTCCTAAATATGATCTTTTCGGTAATGGGTACATTCTTTCTCCATTGACGCCGCTAGAACGGGATTCTGGGTGCTGGAGCGGTGCCACTGTAGAAGGACAAACGCGACTTAAAGTCTCTAATAAACCCCTAAACTACCATATGTGATATTTTTTTTGACTTTAAGGGCTAAGGAGGCGACCCCATACGAGTTGTTGATAGTTTTCCCCATTCTTTAGGCTAAAGGTAAGGGTTTAACACCCCAAATCTATTTTCATCTATAGAACCTATTTCTTTGGTTATTATTGATGGAGAAGGGTTTTGATATAAGAATTATGATGAAAAATCCCTAAAATTTGGGTATTAGGATTTTGGGTTGGTCTAGGGTTATTGTTTTTTTTATAGAATAATTAGACCTTTAATTTTTGATCCTTGCATATATTAATTGTTGTATACCTTGAACAAGCAGAAAGAATCCGGAAAGGGAAGATTCAAGTTCCTTAAGGAATGAAGCTTGGATTAAAGATAGGAAATAGTTATGATTTCATGTTTGTGTGATATATGTTGATTATTGCTTTGTTATAATGAATGTATATATGCGAATGTTGCATTATTTATTGCCCTAATTGTAAATAAGGATAACTGAATAAATGTATGCCATGAATTTCCTCTTGTTGTATAATCTTGATGATGTACTTTTGTTTGTGATTGTAGTGTGTGATTTGGGATCGTATTGCCATGTTCCGGTAAGGTAACTTGGATCCAGTTGCCACGTTCTGACACGACTATTTGATAGGGTTGCCACATTCCAACACAACTATTGGATCGGGTTACAACGTTCCGACAGAACTATTGGATCGATTTCACACGTTTCAACACAACTATTGGATCGAGTTACCACGTTTTGGCACAACTATTGGATTGGATTGCCATGTTCTGGCAAGATAACACTTTAGGAGTGGGTTTCGTGTGAGGACCATTGAATTATGTTGTGTATCTACTTGTGATGATTACGTTTATACCTAATAATTATTGATATTGAAAGACTATTTATTGCTCTAAAATGATTTAATTGTATATTGTTTAGAATTGTGAAACTATTTTTTGATGTGAATGATGATACTTTATATTTTTGGTGTATGTCTATTTTATAATGTTGTGGTTATTTATATATGTTTCACTTAGTGGGATAGCTGCGTGATCCTACCAGTACATTGTGGTTGTGTACTAATACTGCACTCTTATTTTTTTTAAGTACAAGACATCTTCCAACAGCTATTGATAGACCTCGTTTAGAAGATCAATGACCATTTCGAATTCAAGGGTGAGCTAGTTCTCCCGGGCTACCTTGAGTTCTCTTTGGCTTAAGTCCACTCTTTTGAACCCAAACTATTTGTTAAGGTGTTGTTTAGTTTTGGGGTTGTACCTTTTCTTGTTAGACTTGTCGTTAGTAGAGTTTTGGTACAATGACTTCCAGGTTCTATGGGTTGTATTTTTGTATTCGTGTTAGTTTATTTGTTTGGTTCCTTAATAAATAATTTAGTTATTTAAAACTATTTTGTATCTTTGAATAACTAGTTTTGGTTTAGTTTCTTAATTTGGGTTGTAGTAGTGGTTCTCTCACCGGACGATTAGTTTGGGTGCCAATCACAACGGTTAGGGTCGTGACAATTTGATATCAAAACCTAGGTTTGTTGATCTCATTGTACCAAAATGAATCTAGTAGAGTCTTGTGGAACGGTACAATGACGTCTGTACTTTTCTTTAAGAGGCTATAGGACTTTAGGAAAATCTCACTTCTTTCTACTTCTTTATGCTATGACTTGAACCCAATTTGTATCTAGGTGATACAAATTGGTGTCTTTCCTCCGTAACTTTACGGTTTGAACTAAAGCAACAAAAGTGGTAACACCATCGCTAGAAAGAGTGGATGTGTATACGCTACCGATAGCGGAATAGGGTTACCATTTGAACAAATATCCATCGTCTCAGATAGATGACCTATTTGACCAATTGCAAGGCGTATCGATTTTCTCTAAGATTGATTTAAGGTTTGGTTACCATCAGCTAAAGATTGACGGGATTAATTATTTGGGTTCGACTAAGTTCTATTATTGAAATTAGCAGCTTTGTGGGGGCTTGGTAAGTACTATTGTCACTTGTGGTATGAGTTGATTCCAATTCGTATCTTCCGATTCCAATTGGTATACCAACGAAGTAAACTAGATTAAACACAAGAAAGTTAATTGGAACTGAGAGGGTTCCAATTGGTGTCTGGCCTTAGGGACCATATAAGGAATGACTGATAGTCATTTATGGAACAAACTAATTAAATAAAAATTTGGACTTATTTGTAAATTGTAACTTGAGACGGTGAATGTGTGCTTCTACTTATCTTAAATTAACTATGAATGTAAAATAACTATTACTTTAACGCTTTGCTATGATTATGTTCCTAGTATTGCTTGACTGAATGTGATTTGTGTAATGTGTTAGTATAAATGTTGAAAGTGTGCCAGTTGTATCGCTTCAGTGTCGTGGAACTTGTTGTAAAAGAAAAATCATCAGGAGATTAGGCAAAAGGGTCTAGATAAATTACGATGTAGTTTGTAATAGAGAAATATTGATGTGCATTATGACCTACCGATAATCGTATGAATGTGCGGGTGTATCCTAGGAATGAGTGAGTTACAGTATTGAATGTAACATAAGATAAATTGTGGAATGTGTGTCGTTAGATTGACTTGGGGTAACTAATGATTGTCCTAGCTATGGGGTTTATTCTAAAGGTTCTTATTAAACCTAGACATTGGCGAAATTAAATAGTATAGAAAACACAATGGAAATTTTATCCTGGGTTCTGGTCTAATTAGAGCCACTAAATGGATTTATTCCACTAGAGCGGGACAAAGGGAGGCATAACCTCCCCCGTTTTTCCCTATTTTCCTAGTAATAATTATGGACCCTAAATTGTACCTCAGTGTTCAAGAATCGAATATAAGTTATAAGGTGTGTTAAAATTATGGAAAACCTAGGCATATGAGGGTCGAATATAGTGATCAAAAGTGATTAAATTGTTGTGACCGAATGACTTATGTGTTGTTGATTTGGATTCTACTTATTCATATGTGTCAGTTCAATTGCCTTGAGATTTGATGTGGTCTGTGAATATGCTTGATGCCCTCATTCATATTTCTATCCTAGTTGAGTAGTCAATCACAGTCACCCACATTTATTGAGTTTTTCTATTGTGTGGTGGATTTTCATATTTGGATTGATTTGGTTATGTTTGATATGATTGACTCGATATAATATTCGGCATGACTTGATTGTACCCCCTATTAAACCAAACTTAATTTTGATGCCAAGAATGTAACTCTAGATATCCTCGGTAGGAAAAGATCAGATTGGGAAGGGGTGTACAAGATTAAACTAGCTAAGATCATATCTTTCATTCAGTCTAGGAAGCTGGTAAGACAGGATTGTTTGGCATAATTGGATCATATTCAGGATTTTGTAGTCAAATCCCCCTCTATTGTGTCTATTCCTGTGGTGTTAGAATTGAGAGAGCTTAAAGCTCAAATCCATGGGATTCTTGATAAAAGTTTCATCCGTCCTAGTATTTTCCCGTGGGGGTACTCTTGTCTTGTTGTTAAAAAGAAGGAGGGTAGTATGAGGACTGGTCATTTTATCTTAAGGCATAAGGGAGTGAATTAGTACTAAAATGACAAGTTCATGGATAAATAAAGTTCCATTAAGTATATTTGGGTGAAGGCAATGAATAATTTTAGAAAGTGCATACGAAAAATTGTGTTAGTCCTTTGAATTCGATGAGTGTACTTGAGTTTGAGGTTTATTTAGACAAAAAATACTTGCATCATACTCAGGGATGAGTGAACATAATGGTAATAAGAGTTCATAGGGGATAGTGACGAGATACAACTATGTAATAAGATTGTTTGCTAAACAAATTTGGTGTAGTAAGTTATGACTTGCGAGTATCTAAGGTCGTAGTTTTCCAATATTGGTGGATAACGTGTTGTATGGAATGTTTGAAGAGATCGTGGGACATCACTCGAATACAATTTAAAAGAGCTAGAGTCAAAATGAAGAAAATAGTGGGATGACTGCTACCATTAGAGTAAGGCGATAGAAAAAATATCGTATTGACTGCAAGGGCTGAAGAGATATATTTAGAGGCATAAATAATTGAGTAAAGAGATACATGTTTATTTTGTGATGACGTGGCTATGATAATAAGGTCACAAGTCTGTCAGATTGGTTAAAAACTATTGAAAAAAGACTTGAGAAAGAACTGTACAGACATTAGCTTGACTGTGATGATAAGCTCTTTAATTTTGTTAAGTAAGTAATGAGTACAGTAGTATCTTAGGAAAGGATACTGTGAGATTGATGGAGACGTAATCAATCATAAGCAAAGACCCATGAATTCCAAAAAAAAACTTTTGAGGTATAAGGTAGTGTTGATAAATAAGGGGATTGTGTTATACGGTTGAATTTATAATTCACATTTTCATTGTAAAACTACATTCGTGGTTATATGTTTTTTGAAGGTATGAATTTTCAAAGGTGTGGAATGGTAACTTGTATCAAGTATTGAACATTTAAAAAGACTTACATTTGGTTTGAGTTGTAAAGTTTATTACTTTTGATCTCTACAATACCTAAGAAAGGTTTTCATTTAAAAGTGTTGTCTTAGAGTAAGGTAAATGGTCAGAGTGCTGCTGATGGTGGTTAGTATTGAGTGTGTAAGATCCAATGGAAAAATTTGGAAAGTATGCAGAATCAAGTGAATGTAAATGACTGGTATCAACTCTTCAAAGGAAAACCTTTCGCGTTATTCCATAAATTCCTATGTGGACCATCTATTTATTTTTGTACATAGTTGCGAGTGTGATGAACTAACTAGTCTCACACGTGTTTTCCCTTTTCAGGATGGTTCCCTAGTGGTGGTCAGTTGTATTGATCCTGCGACGTTCTCTTGGTTGAGTGGGATGATTTTTGAAGACGTGGTTAATTCAGATGACTTATGTGGTATGGTCTTGGAATTGTTTAAGTATTTTAATGGTTACACTTGTGCCACCTTGCTTATGAGAAATGGTAGAAGATCTACCTTGCATATTGATCGTTGTTCAACAATCTTGATTTTTAGCTTGTAGTCAAGGTCATGTATCAATTATGTGTGATTGCATGTGGGGATTTGGATAAAATTCCGCAGTTCTTAAGAGGTAATCTACAATTACTAAATCCAGCATTTCGATAGTGTTGTTGGATAGTTTGTATGGTTGGACATGCCTCTCAAGGAGTATCTGATGTCTAAAGATTGGAATTTATGGAACTTAAGCTTATGGCAGTTTATGTCGTGAGATGGAGATGTTGATAAGAACTATGTTTATTTGGGTATTATGAGCGTGTGTTAGTGTGTTTAGATTCATCTATAATTGTAGTGAGTTTTTATTTAGGAGTTTATCATGGTATTATGAGAAATGATCGGTGTTGATGTTTGTGTCAAGCCCTTGATAACATGTGCAGACATGTGTACGATCAACTGTGGTGGTTATTGAGATTCATTTTGTTGATTAGGTAAGTTATACAAAATAATATTTATCGCTTGAGTGTTGAGATGAATCCATTGATGAATAATAAGGGAGGATGTGTAGTATTGAATTGGTTGGTTTGAGGTTGGATATGTGAAAACCTTAGGGGGTAGTGAGATTCGGTAAGAAGGTCAAGTGAGACAAGTATACCTAGTAATTCAACGTTTCAGATACTACTCTACCTTTATTTTATCAAAATTTTTCCTAGTTGGTCACTGGGGGTGAGTGATGGGTAAATTGGAGGCATCAAGTTGTAGGGAAATTTATTAATGGTTGAGAGATATAAATATGAATTTTATTACATGAATAGATAATTAAGACGATAAGGAACCTTTACAACTTTATGGAATCAAATTCCATAGAGTAGAACTCCCAAAAATGATCTTTTCGTGAATGTGAACATTCTATCTCCATCAAGGCCGCTAGAACGGGATTCTGGACGCTGGAAAGGTTCCGCCGTAGCAGGATGGGTCTGTTCTAGTGGGTCTGACGCGACTTAAAGTATCTAATAAACCCCTAAATGACCATATGTGGTATTTTCAACTTTTAGGGTTAAAGAGGCAACCCTAGACGAGTTCTTGACAGTGTTTCACCATTCTTGAGACTAAAGGTAAGGTTTTAATACCCTAAATCCATTCTCCAATCCGTAGAACCTATTTTCTTAGGATATTAAGAATGGAAAGGGTTTTGATCGAAGAATTATTGTGGAAAATGCCCTAATTTTGGTATTAGGATCTTGGGTTGGTCGAGGGTTATTGGGTTTTTTTACAATAATAAGACCTTTGAATTGTTGATCATTGCGTATATTTATTATTTTAGACCCAGATTAAGCATAAATAATCCGGAAAGAAAAAATTCAAGTATCTTAGGGGATTCAAGCTTGGATTCGTATGATGGTTGTGATTTCATGCTGGTGTGATATATGTTCGTAATTTCTTTGTTATAATATACGTACATATGCGAATGTTGCATTGTTGATCATTCTAAATGTAAATAAAGATAATTGAATAATTGTGTGACATGAATCACCTCTTTTTGTATGATCTCGATGATATACTTGTCTTTGTGATTGTTGTGGGTGATTGGGAATCGTATTAGCACTTCTGGCAAGATAACTTGGATTGGCTTGCCACATTTCGGCACAACTATGGGATTGGATTTCCACGTTTTGGTATAACTGATGGATTGGGTTTCCACGTTACGTTACAACTATTGAATTCGGTTGCCATGTTTTGTCATCACTATGGGATCACATTGCCACGTTTCGGCAAGCTAACAATTCGGGATTGTGTTCAGTGAAATGACTATTGAGTTGTTTTGTATATCTACTTGTGATGATTACATTCATACATAATGATGATTGATATTTAAAGACTATTTGTTGGTCTAAAATTATTTAATTGTATATTTTTAAGAAATGTGAAACTATTCATTGATCTGAATGGTGATGATAATATGTTTGATGTATGCTTGGTTTATAATGTTGTGGTTACTTATATATGCTTCACTTAGTGGGATAGTCAAGTGATCCTACCAGAACACTGTGGTAGTGTACTGATACTTCACTTGTTCTTATTTGTGAGTATAAAGCATCTTCCTGCGGCTATTGATAGACTTGGTTTAGAAGATAAATTACCATTTTGAATTCAAGGGTGAGCTAGTTCTTCCGGGCTGCCTTGAGTTCTATTGGGTTTAAGTCCACTTTTTGTTGTACTAAGACTATTTGTTAAGATGCTGTTTAGCTTTGGGGTTGTATCCCTTTCTTCTTAGACTTGTCTTTAGTAGATATTTGGTACAATGAGTTTCAGGTTTTAGGGGTTGTATTTTCGCATTCGTGTTAGTTCATTTGTTTAGTTCTTTAATAAATAATTCAGTTATTTAAAAATGCTTTTGTATCTTTGAATGCCTAGTTTTTTTTTAGTTGCTTAGTTTGGGTTATAGTACTGGTTCTCCCACTAAATGGTTAGTGTGGATGCCAATCACGACAATATAGGTCGTGAAACAACTTCTATTCCAACAATGAAGATAGTCAATCAAAGATCTAAGTATAGACGATTGTGATGATTTTTCTGTAAAAGGTGCAAATGAAGCACCTTTAAATAGTAACGTTAGTAAATGAAAATTACTTGAATATCAAAATTTTCTTTTAAATGAATAAATTAGATCTAATCTCTAGCATTTCTACATTGAATAATGTAATTAAACTACAAAAACTACAAAGTAACTGATACTTACTTAAATTTACAATTTTTGTATTAATGATTTCATGTGATTCAATCTCTAACATCTCTGCATTTAATAAAGTATAACTACTTAAGAGAAATATTTAATAAATCAGTTAGTTGCTACAATTCTCCATTATATTATAAAGGGTCAAATAAAAACCTTTGAAGTAGTGTTTCAAAAGGCAGGAGCGTGAGGCGAGGCGTTCTATACAGTGCGGGTTGAGGCGTAAGCCTCGACATACCGGGCGTAAGTCCCATGGATATGCGGGGCGTAGTCTCATGTATATTCAAATTTATAGTTTTATTACTAATAAAATAAGCAAAATTAGACCTTTAAATGATTTATGATTTTTATTTTAAATAACTATTAATAATCAATAATGAAGAAAAAATATTATAATTATTATTTGAGAAATATCATTCAACCAATAATAAAAATATGATTTAAAGCAAAATAAAAAAAAAGATATTAAAAAAATAAACGCTCACTAATAATAAAAATATGATTCAAAGAAAAAAAAGATTTAAGAAAATAAAAACGCTCGGGAGTACGTTTTTGCACGCAGGACTTACGTTTTTAAATTCAGGGCTTACACCTCAAATTTTTGAACTTACGTCTTATGGATCTATGTTTTTAGTTTACGCACTAGAGCGTTTTTGATACCCCCGCCCCGTGACTCGCCTCAAAAACATTTTTTAAAAACACTTCTTTGAACTATTCAAAATTTAACATAAATGTCATAATTCAATACTTTGGTCTAAAGATGTCTGTGCCGTCAATAATTTGTTCCAATAATGCCCCTACGACCCTACCATAGTTTGGTTAAAAAATGTACCTATCGTTATTTTATGTGTCAAAATTCCCTTTTCATAATAAATGATTATTTCTTTTCTTTTTGAACTTATTTTATTTCTAATAGAAATATTACTTTAAAGAATCTTATTGTTGTTTATTTTCTTTTTAAATCACTTTACCTAATATATAAGTAGAAAATATCAACTTTTACTTTTTAATCTCATTTATCAATTAAAATAGAATGACAACGTGTACATTTTAGGTATTAATCCATTACTTATTTCATTTCGATAACAAAAAAAAATCTAGTAAAAAGAAAAATATTTGTACTAAATCTTTTTCAAGTTGATATAGGATAAACATGTTCCAATAAAAATTGTTATTAGGAAAAAAATGTATCTGAAAAATAAAGGGAATAGAGGAGAAAACCATTAGAAGATGCAACAATACATATGTCACCGATAAAATTGACAGACTCTTCGAAACTATCGATTAACAGTGGTGATTCCTTGGATGAGAGAAAGAAACAGCTTTGAAAATGTTTCTCTACACAAAATAAACCAAATAGGTAGGGTTTGGGCCATTGGAGACGACAACAGTAAATTCAGCAATGAACTTCCGTTTGTTCTTTGATACGCAAGTACACCTTGCTAGCGATTTCAAAGACAAACCATTCAATATTTTGTTTATGCTTTTCTCTTAAACAAACCATTAGCGTTGCCTACTATCATTCTAATACTACTTTCATATTGCAACTTCTGTTCCAACAGCGAAAATGGTCAACCAAGGATCTAAGGATAGATGATTATGAATATTTTTATGTAAAAAATGGAAAAGAAACACCTTTATATAGTGAAGCTAGTAAATGAAAATTACTTGAATATCAAAAATTTTCTTATAAACGAGTAAATCAGATCTAATCCCTAACGATTTCTACATTCAATAAAATAACGAAACTACAAAAAATACAAAGAAACTGTTAATTACTTGAATATGACAATTTTCGTATGAATGATTTCATGTGATCCAATCACTGACATTTCTGCATTTAATAAAGTATGACTATATATGAGAATTATTTATTAAAATTAGTTAGTCTCTAGAATTCTCCATTATTATTATAAAGAGTCAAAAAATCCCTTGAACTATGCGAAATTAAACATAAATGTCATAAGTTAATACTTCGGCTTAAAAATGTCTTTGTTGTCAATAATTTGGTCTAATAATTTCCCTACCGTAGTTTGGTTAAAAATATCTCTATTGTTACTCTATCTGTCAAAATTCAGTTTTAATAATAAATGTATTATTTCTTTTCTTTTTGAACATATTTTATTTCGAATAAAAGTTTACTTTTAAAATTTTTATTGTTTATTTTCTTTTAAAATTACTTTCACTAAAAATATAAGTAGGAAATACCATTTTTTAAACTTTTTAATCTCACTTATCAATTAATTTAGAATAATGACATGTGCATTTTAGCTAATAATATCGACCAGTAACCCCATTACTAATTTCATTTCGATAACAACCAAATAAAATTCTAACAAAATAGAAAATATTTGTATTTCTTAATATATTTTTTGAATTGATATAGGATAAATATGTTCCAATTTGGTATCTTCCTCCATTCTAAGCTTGACAAAACACCTCAAAAAAATGTACTTTGTTTGTTATAATCTTCAATGCAATGCATATCTGCTATATAATCTCATAATTGATAAATTGATTATAAGTAGAAATGTTGTGTTTAATGAAAAATTGATTACAAGTAGGAATTTTAATTCTGGGAATGTGAGATCGAATATTCAACTTCATCTATTGAGGAAGAACTTGCAACAAATTCTACTCCTAGAAATTAGGTATTCAAAATGCAATCATTACTGCTAAGTCAATCAAAAAATTGGCTTATTGGTATTGATTTATTTGATAAATGGTTGGCGAAAGAATTAAAAACTTTTAATTAATGACTTATAGATGTGGGGAGGATATTTATTTTTTTTATCGAGTAAATTGTTAATCCGTTAAGACTTATCATACATACACATTTAATTTAGATATCTCAGCCTCATTTAATATTTTGGACTAAGAATAAGATAGACGATTTTATTAATTTTTGTGTAAAAGGTGGAAATGAGAAACGTTTATACATCAACGTTCATATATACAAGTATAAATAACTAAAAAATTACGATAATTGCCACTATATAATAACTAAATTAAATAGCTAATAATTAAATGAAAATTGCTTCAATATGAACATTTTCTTATAAATGAGTAAATCAGATACAATATGTAATATTTCTGCATTCAGTGAAGTAAGACTATATATAATAAATATTTAATAAAATCAATGTCCCTAAACTTCTCCATTCTTAATTTAAAGGGTCAAACCCGCCTTTAGACTACGCACATTTGAACATAAACGTCATAATTAATCATACTCTCCTAACTCGACAGAAACAAGAAACACGAAACAAATACTCCCTTTGTTCAAATTACTTGTCTTGTTTAGAATTTACACGTCCCTCAAAAAATAATGATTGACATGAATATTTAGACAAAGTATCCATTTTATTTAATGTGCTCTATAGCTATTTTTGTGATCTTCTATGTACAAGAAACAAAATTATGTAGCAAATTTAAAAGGCTTTAAAACCTCAAGGCAGACATCAGTACATGCATCACCTACATTCAACCCCAAGCAGAAGCAATATCTATTGAATTACTGGCTAACTTGTTAAATACCATGTCTGATCAAATTACTCTAAGCAAAATCTATTGATTTACATGTCCACAATCTGATCAAATTACTCTAAGCAAAATCTATTGAATTACATGTCCACAAGCATAAGAAATCTATTAAAACTACAAGCATCAAGCCAGCAATTTAAAACATCCCAAAGATAACAGCCATTTCATTCCCTGTATGTTGATTAGCAAACACGGAAACAGAAAATAGATGAAACAAACAGAAAATAAAATCAGAGTGTCACGACGCAGACCGCCGTTATTGACACCCATACTTCAACTCGGTGGGAGAACCACTACTAGCAACCAACTAAAGCAAAAAATCTAAAACTAAGGTTTTTTAAGTTATGGAAGCAAGTTGAATAGCTAAACACGATGTTTCATTACTAAATAAGGATCAAATAACTAACTAACAATACGGAAGAATAAACCAAGAATCTGAAAGTCAATATACCAAAACTACAAGATATCCAACTAACAAAATCTCGAATGAACTAAACTGTATCTAAAACATTTTCTAAGTCTGAAATGGTGGACATAGACCAAGCAGAGTTCCTTGGAAGCCCCCAAACGATGTCACTCACCATTGAACTCGGACCGATAACTGATCTACTCTGTGAGGTCTATCAACAGTCGCACGAAGATGCTCTGTATTCAACAAAAATAAGAGCAGGTGCATAATCAGTACAGAACCACAATGTATTGATAGGATAACGCGGCGATAACACAAGTCCAACATAAACAAGTCAATACAACGTTACTATCACATGCAATATAGATCACATACTCAATATTATCAACAGACAGAACAACAACACAATTCACCTGCTTTCACGTAGTTGGTCCTCTCACAGAACCTAAAGTCAAACCTGTTAGCATGCTGGTACGTGGAAATTTGATCCCATTTTATGTTTGACACAGAAATCCGATCTAATTTTATGATATAACGTGGCAATCTGACCCAAATTAGCTTGCCCGAACATGGCAATCTGATTCCCAATCACACAACACAATTACAATTACAATTACATCATCAATAATCATATGTTATTTCATGATTTCATGGTAATGACAATCACACCTCGCATTTTCAAAGTGATCAACATTGCAACATGCATACATAAACAAGTATCACAATGAAGCAATACAAGAATATGATGTACATCATATAATCACAATCATCACCTACCTCGAAGCAAGCAAGAAACCCTAAACAACTTGATCCTTCCCTTTCCATATTCGTTTTGCTTGTTCGTGGTCTACAATAAACAATTTATATATGAAAATCATTATGGAAACCCTAAATTCCTGGAAAACTCACAATCGATGATCCCGAGTTCAAAACCTGTGAACCTAACTAGTGAATTAGGGTTAATTCCACCAAACATTCTACGAATCGAAAAACGTGTTCGGAGAGTGTAAAGCTTATATTTACCTTCAATAATGGTGGAAAATGAGTTGTAATAGACCACGGGCTGTCTATTAGATCAAAAAGTCAAAAAATACAATATAAGGTCGTCGAACGATTTTATTTACTAATTTTAAACCTGTCATCCCGCTACAACAACACCCATCCCGCTTGAGCGGTGTCGCTGCAGTGACACTAATCCACTGTAGCGGCAAAAAGTAAACCAATGAGCTTCCCTTGAAAAATCCCAAAATTCTTTCATTCCATCTCTGACTTGCCCGCTACAGCGACACCTCTTCTGCTGTAGCGGCGTCGCAGCAGCAACAAGCAGCGGCACAAAGTGAGGCAGTGATCTCCTTAAGGGAATTTTACTTCTCTATTTTGACAGCCTAGTCTTAACTCACTATTTTTAGAAAATTCCCTTAATGCTAAAATTAATTTTTGATGATCTACTTATCCAAATTCAATTCCGTAAAGTTGCACAAATTTCTTAACGAGTTATATAACCTATTATTTAATAAAATCCACATTTTATACGTCTGATTGCTACAAGATTTTCTTACACCTTGATGAATCTAAATTCCTCCAAATCTAGAGAAGGTTGGAAAAGTCTTAGTACTATGAATAAGTTTGTCCACCCCTATCTTTCCCTGTTGGCGTTTCTATAATGACGAAACCCTGTCGTTGCATTAGGTACCAATTTACCAATTAATCATTTCGGAGCGGTCAACTAAAGAAAGGTAGTCTAGAAAAGGAACAAGGTAGAATTTGATTCGACGAACAATTGCTGATACTTGTCTCGCATATCCTTATCGCTCTTCCAAGTAACTTTATCAAGAATATGATGTTTCCATTGAACCTTCATGGACTAAATCTTCTTGGTCTTTAACTCACGATTATCACGATCAAGAATAGTAATTAGTTACTCCTCATATTGGTCATTCTTATCTAGCATTATTGAGTCCCACTTAATGATATTGTCATCATCACAATAATATATCTTCAACATAGACACATGAAATACGAGATGTACACCGGATAAATTTTGAGGTAACGCCAATATATATGCCATTGAACCTACACGTTCAAGGATCGCAAAGGGACTAATATAGCGAGGGTAAAATTACCCCTCTTACCTAATCTCATCACCCCGTTCATGGGTGAAACCTTGAGAAGAACATTCTTGCCAGTCTGAAATTCCATGACTCTCACCTTATGGTCTGAGTACTTCTTTTGTCTACTCTGTGCATCTAGAAGTTTATCTTGAATTCTCCTCACCTTATCGTTAGCATCCTTCACTAAGTCAACCCCAAAGGTTTTACGTCTCGCAATTCAAACCAACCTATGGGCGATCTACATGCACTCTCATATAACGCCTCAAATTGTGACATATCAATGCTCAAGTGATAACTATTAAAATAGAAGAACTCATATAGTGGTTGGATCTTATCCGAATGCCCTCCAGAGTCAATTACACAAGCTCTCAACATATCCTTCAATATTTGTATAGTCCTTTGTGATTGTCCATCCGTTTGGGGGATGGAAGGTTGTACTAAAAGTGAGTTGCGTGCCCAATTCATCATGCAACTTACTCCAAAACTTGGAAGAGAAGAGGCTGCCACGATCTGAGATGATGGAAAAGGGGCACACCATGTAGCCTCACTATCTCATTTTCATAAATCCTAGCCAAATGTTCAGTGTTGTAATCCACCCTTACCGTATTTAAATGGGTTGACTTGGTCAACCTATCTACTACTACCCAAAAAAAATCAGATTTACCTGAAGTCTTGGGAAGACCAACCACAAAATCCATGGCTATCTTTTCCCACTTCCATTATGGAATTGGAATCCTTTGAAGTAGTCCCGCATGCCTTTGATGTTCATACTCCACTTGTTGACAATTCTTACACTTCGCCACAACTTTTCAATGTCTTTTCTCATACCCGACCACCAATACACCCATTTCAGATCTTTATACATCTTTGTCACGCCTGGATTAATAGAATAGCACGAACAATGAGCCTTCGCCAACAATCTTGGAATCAAATCATCAGCTGTCATAACAAATTTTCTACCCTTATAGTTGAGCACACCACACACATCTAGGATGGTACCTTGAGACATACCTATTGAAATCTTTGTTCTAAGTTCATCTAAATCTACATAAAAAATTTTTGGCCTAGAATTCCTTTATTAACATGGAGTTAGCTTCAATGCTATCTACCCACCTTTTTCAGAGATGCCCAAATGCACAAACTAAGACTCCAAGGTTTGAATCTCCATGGCCAATATTCGCTTGGTTCCATACAAATGAGCTAAACTACCCATACTTATCGCTTTTTGACTCAAACATCTGCCATAATATTTTCCTTACCCGAATGGTATTGAATAGTAACATCATAATCCTTGAGTAATTCCATCCATCTTTGCTTTCTCAGATTCAAATCCTTTTGGGTTAATACATACTATAAACTACGATGATCAGTAAATACCTCATACTTAACTCCATACAAATATTGTCACCAGATTTTATGAGTAAATATCACTGGTGCCAACTCCAAATCACGAGCAGGATAAATCCGTCTCGTGCACCTTCAATTGACGCGAGACATAAGCTTTGAGATTCTTATCCCACATCAACACAACACCCAATCCATAATGTGAAACATCACAATAAACAACAAAGTCTTTATCCTCAATTGGTAATGGTGAAATTCTTAACGAAATGACTATAGTAACTCAAAAGTCCCACAAACCTCGTTACTTCCATCACAAAACTAGGTTGTACCCAATTCTCAACCGCTTAAGCCTTTTGGTGATTTAGCCTTACCCCTTCTTTCGACAACACATGCCCCAACAATGAAACCGATTTTATCCAAAATTAACACTTGGAAAATTTTGCATGCAACTTCTGCTTCACAAGAATACGTAAGTTAGTACAAAGATTGTCTGCATGTTCTTTTTTTTGAATAAACCAAAATATTATCAAGAAAAACTATCACAAAAGAATCAAGAAACGACTTGAATAAGCTTCCAGAACATTTGTCACCCAAATGACATCACCAAAAATTCATAATGCCCATAACGAGTCCTAAAGTCCGTCTTGGGTACATCTGCAGGCGTAACTTTTATTTCATGATATTCAGATGTTAAATAAATCTAGGAAAAGACTACTGCACCTTGCAATTGATCAAAGAGGTCATCTATTCTAGGAAAAGGGTATCGATTCCGAATAATGACCTTATTCAATTGCCAATAATCTCCTTATACTACCATCTTTCTTCTTAACAAATATAACCGAAGCACCCCATGGGAAAGCACTAGGACGAATAAATCCCTTATCAAGAAGCTCTTGGATGTGAGCTTTAGCTATCTCGACTCTGCCGATTTATTGTTTCACTTAAGTTATATAGGAATTCCTAAGTCCAAGAGTTAAGAATAACAAGCCATGCAATATGGAGAAATAGAGAAGGGACGAGTACCGGGTTCTGAATGAATCTAAAAGTCCATGTCTCTACCCGAGGCATGTTAGGAAAATCATTAGGAAACACTTCACTAAAATCAGACACCATATGAATAGATCCAATGGATGGAGCCTCAAACTCAACATCCATAACATGAGATAAACAACCTTATAAGCCTAGAGGGAGGATATAATCTTAGCTTGCTTAGGCTTGTACACCCCTTCCCTCTCTAATCCCTCCCTTACCGAAATTTTTAGAGTTACCAACTAAGCATCAATTAAGAACATAAGGAGACAACAAAGTCATGCCTAAGATTATGTCGAAGTAAGCCATATCCAAAATCACCAAATCAGCCCAAGTCTAAAATCCCATAAAGAAGATCTGTCAAGCATGATAGACATGGGTGACTATGAATGACTTACCAACCGGGTTAGAAAGACATACGGGGGCATCAAGGATATCACACATCCTTTTAAGATCAAAGGCGAAACTCACAAACACGTAAGAATAAGTGGAACCAGTATCAAATAACACTTTATCCATCCGGTCACACACAACAACAGTACTTGTGATCATTGCGTCAATCTCCTCTACCTCATTTTCCCCTAGAAAGTCATAACATTAAGCTCTTTCATCCACCCGGTTGCACATTACCTCTACATCTATTACCATTCATCTACCTCTATGGCCTTGTTACTTACCTCTCCGCCCATCTTCTGGACGTCCTCTGCCATTTTTTCCATTTCTCAAGGGTACAACATCTTGATCAGGATGTTGTCGAGGCTTTTACATACATGATTTTGGATATTTCTTTTACATCTGTCTAAGTTCCCCACAATTAATGTAAATGCAATCACCGAACAGTTTTGTGGCAACTACATAACCAATATTTTGACTAGATGGAGAATTATTAGATGGAGTCCCCCAATCATTACTTGTAGAGGCGTGCATGGTGGACTAAATTAGCTTGGCCACTAATGTTAGTCGTTCAGGTCCCCTAGCATAGGAAATCTGAAAATTCCCACCATTCTTGGCCCTCTTGGCCACCGCTTTAGTTTGATTGTCTCACCTCACCCCTTCCACTTTCTTGAAATAATCTGTCACCTCATTATAACTCTTCCCTGCATAAGTCATATCGACAAATAGTATTTGCAATTCAAAATCCAGCCCTTTTATAAAAAACTGAACCCTCTCCTCTTTGGTAGTAACTAAATGCATAGAATATCTGCACAAGGCATGGAACTCTGCCTCATAAGCAGCCACATACATATTACCCTGCTCTAATGCCATTAACTCATCCTTCGTGCGATCTCTCAGGGTCCTAGGCACATACTTATCTAAGTAAAGTGCATGGAATTAGTTCCAAGTGAGTGGATGTAAATTCGAAGATCTACACTTCATATAATCTCTCTACCATTGCTTGGCCTCACCTTGAAGCTTGAAAGACACAAACTCGATCCCATGTATGTGACAAATACCCATCCAATGAAACCTCTCATAACAATCCACTATGAACTCATAAGCATCCTCTGTCTCAGAACCAAGAAATATCTAGGGCTTGACCGTAAAAAGCTTGGGCAACATGTCATGGTCATTCCCGGTCATCACAAAACTTGACAACGGATAGAAGAAAGCATCGTTACCTTCATATTCACCCACCCTAGGCATAGTATTAGTAGCAGGGGGATTAGCACGAGCTAGATAACCTTGAGCATGTGGTTGCGCTCCCAGATTAGCAAACCCCTTCAAGGATGCCATAATTTGTAGAACTAACATCGGGTAAATGGGAGTTAATCCTATAGCTTCAACTTCCCTCCTTTCTCTTGTTCAACCTCCTAAACATTCTCAATATCCTCTTTATCTTATATCACCTAATCATATGTCGGAGGGTTCTCATATACCGGGACATTATAAGCTGGTAACTCTTCCACAACAGGCCCACTCTCTCAGGACCTGTATCCCTACCTCTTCCTCTACATCTATATCAATCGGGACCTCTCACTGCGGCTTCCTCAGCTGGAGCATTAACATGAGCTAAGAGCCTATTATACCTAATATCAACCATCTGCAGGTAAAAGAGTGAATGAAGTTAGACAACAATTTGAATCACTAGATAGCAAATGGAATCAAGTCATAGCACGAAAGAGACAAGACAAAATAGAGATTTCCTAAAGTTCTATAGCCTGTTGAAGAAAAGTAAAGGTGCCCTCGTACCGTTCCGCGAGACTCTATTAGACTCGTTTTGGCACATAAAGATCAACGAACCTAGGCTCTGATACCAACTTTGTTACGACCGAGATCATCATGATTGACACCCACACTACAACTCGATGGGAGTATCACTACTAGCAATCAACTAAAGAAACAAACCTAAAACTAACATTTTTAAGTTATGGAAGCAAGTTAAATAGGTAAAGACAAGGTTTCATTACTAAATAAGGATAAAATAATAACTTAAAATGCTAAAGAATAAACCTAGAATCTGAAAGTCAATGTACCAAAACTATAACACTATCTAACTTATAGAATCTCTAATAAACTGAATAGTAACTAAAATAATATCTAACTCTGAAATAGTGGACATAGACCAATGGGAGTTCCTTGGCAGCCCGAACGATATGGCTCACCCTTGAACCTAGAGAGGTCAATGATCTACTATGCTCAATCTGCTAATAGTTGCGTGAAGATCCCTTATACTCAACAAAAATAAGAGAAGGTGCAGAATCAATACACAACTGGTAGGATCACGAGGCTATCCCACTAGTGCAACATAAACAAGTCAACATAACCTTTTAATCACATGCATAATATATCATATAATCAATATTATGAACATTAAGAAAAATAACACAATTGACATGCTTTCACATGGTTGGTCCTCCCACGAAACCCAAAGTCAACCTGTAAGCTTGATGTCATGTGGCAATCCGATCTCATTTTATGCCATAACGTGGCAATCTGATCTAATCTTATTCCGGAACGTGTCCATATGATCCTCAATAACACACCACAATTACAATTACAAGTGCATCATCAATGATCATACATTAGTTCATGATTTCATGATAATGACAATCACACCTCGCATTTTCAAAGTCTATGATCAATATTTCACCATGCATACATAAACAAGTATCACAATGAAGCAAGACAGGCATATACCACATATCATTGAATAACAACCATCACCTACCTCAAAACAATCTCGAAACCTTAGACAACTTGATCCTTCCCTTTTTGAATTCTTTCCATTTTTTCTTGATCTACAATAAACCATTTATGTATGGAAATTAATAAAGAAACACTAAATTCCCGGATAACTCACATTATATGAACCCTAGTTCAAAAGTCATGTCCCCAACTAGTCAATTAGGGTTAATTTCATCATAGGATTCTTTAAAAAATTCTTCCCCATAAATATTGACTTATTCTAAAATCTTCTAGGGATGGAAAAACGATTTAATGAAGTGAAAATTTTACTGCTAGCTTCAAGAATGGTGGAAAACGAGTTAAAATAGCCTAAGGTCTTCCTTAGCTTAAAAAGGTACAAAATACAAAATAATGTTTTCTAAGGGTTTTATTTACAAATTTTAAACCCGTCATCCCGTTGTAGCGGCATCGCTGCAGCCACAGTAATCCTGCTGTAGCGGCACAAAGTGAAATAGTGATCTTCCCTCGAAATTCCAAAATCTTTTCATTCAATCTCCCCCTCACCCGCTACAGCAACTCCCGTTTCGTTGTAACGGCTTCGCTGCAGCGACAAAAATCTCGCAGCAAGGGCACGAGCCGAGGTAGTGAGCTACTTAAGGGAATTTAAATTGTCCCTTTTTACAACACCCTCTTAACTCACTACGCTTCGAAAATGCCCTTAACATCGAATTCAATTTCTGATGATCTACTTATCCGAATTCAATTTCGTAACGTAGCACAAATTCCATAACAAGTTATCTAATCGATAATGTAATCAACTAAACATTTAACCCGACTGATTGGTACCAGATTTACTTACACCTTGATGACTTTAAATTTTTCCAAATTTGGACAAGATTGAGATAGTCCTAGTAATGTGAAAAAGCTTTTCCAGCCCCAATTTTCCACGTTGGCATTTCTATAACGACGAAACCCGTCGCTACACTGAGTCCACAGAACCCACTGTGTGTTCTTAACTAATTTGATCCCGTCAAGTACCTAAGGTTACATTTTAGTTCCTCCCAAGATAAAATATATTAACTATTAGAGAATTAGGGTCCCTCAAACTTCACTAATTTTAGCGAACGAAAGAACAGCAGTGAGAACACACATAGACTCACTTGATCCATAATTTTTTTATTTAAGAGAGTGTATGCCGGGAGGAAAAATTTTATGTGTTGAAAAACGGAAAAAACATCTCTATTTTTAGGCACTTGTAGGAAGGAACACATCTTTTTGACAATGATGGGAGCTCTTCTGTTCACAGATGTTGTTTCAGAATGTTGTGTCTTTGTCGAAAAAATATCATTTTTTATAAGGACCATGTCTCTTCCAGACATCGTTGTCGTTACACGCGAATTTCAAATACGCAATTAATGAAACTCCTATTTACTTATTTAAAGCCGAATGTAATGACCCAAAATCGAAAGGTCAGTTTTTATAATTTTGAGTAGTTATTTAACTATGATTAATTAATTTGCAGGTATTCTATTTATTTTCAAAAAAATGGGCCAAGCTTGAAGTATTAAAATAGGTTAATACACATTATTATTGTTAATACATAATTAATTTATAAAAATAAAGGGATAATGCACAAGTACCCCCTCAACCTATGCCTGAAATCTCAGAGACACACTTATACTATATTAAGGTCCTATTACCCCCTGATTTTTTTTATAAATAATTTTCTACCTCTTTTAGGCCTACATGGAACTATCTTGTGGGTCCAAAGTTTTTTGACTTTTTTTTTCAAGCTAGTGCCACGTAGGCCGAAAAGGTATAGAAAATTACTTATAAAATAAGTTCAGGGGGTAATAGAACCTTAGTATAGTATAAGTGTGTCACTGAGATTTTAGGCATAGAATGAGGGGGTACTTGTGCATTTTTCCAAAAATAAATAAGTAAATAGGAGTTTCATTAATTGTTGCACACACAGACCTTTGTGATACATATTCTCTTTTTTCCGAGGCTTGTTGAAGATTTGTGAAGTAGTTGTTTGTCATCTCACCAGACCTTCTTACTCTTATTTATGATTTTGTTCTTTTGTAGAAACAAGGTGATTTGAGACTTGTGTTTTCTTTTTGAATCAATTGTAATCCTTAGAGGCTTGTTGTACACAAGTCGAGGCTAAGTAAAGTCTCGGGGATTGGAACGGAGAAGCTTGTACTTATCTTCGAGAGGCTATAGTGACTTTTAAAAAGATATTCACTTCTTGGATCTCTTTCATACATACTTGATCCGATTTTGATTCTTAACGCTTTACTCCGTTTACCCTCACTTTTAGTAATGAGTCGTGTGTAGTTCCTCATAGGGGTAGTTGGGGTTTTCTGTATGGCTTGGAGTTTAGATCTAGTTATGAAGTTGTAGAGTTATTTAAAGAAGGTTTGGTCAGACTAAGAATGTTCAGAAATTTGATGGGATTGAGTAAGGTTAGTTACCCTAATAAATAGAATAGTACTTGTGTGGTATATAAGATATTTAGTGTGGTTTAACAATTGTAAGTAGAATGATTAAAATGATGGCTAGATAATGAATAGTGTAACCTTGTGAAATGCAATTGGTATTGTTTTCATAATATGTAAGAATTACTTAGAAAATGATGAGAATGATTGCGCAAATTTATGTTAGAATGTCTACTACGGTTTCATAAATTAAGTATATATCAAAAAAGGGTCACAATACAACTACTATAATGGTATTGATTCTTACTTGTTTAGAGTTAGAGAATGTGATATTCGTGTAATTTACCTTATCTAATAAGGGATGCATATAACTTTGGATGAGACATTGAACAGATTTAAAAGTGTATGTTAGTGACTTAATGGGGCAGAAATGTGTAGGTATTTGAAAATATTCTTCTGGATAGGTATGATGTGTTCTAGTGGTGTATTTAAAATATTTCACAATGTGGTACAGGTACATTGAAATTGATACTTTGATGTCAAGTGCGATTACAAACAAGTTAAAAAGCTATCAATTGTATGACATGCTTATATAATAAGATTTGATGTTGCATTCATATTTGAGAAACCATCTAGCTTGCCACTACAGACAAATGACTGAAGCATTATTTAAATAAAGCTTTTAGTGGTGAATCTTTGGTACGATATTGATGTGTTTAGGTTGTGAAGTGTATTTTGAGGATTTTACATTAGTGGTATTTCAGCGTAATCTCCGGGGGAGTGGATCAATATTAGGGTGACAAGCTCATGGGTAAAGGAAGTCTCAAGAGTATACTTATGTAAAGGTTACTGAAAATTTTAGTAAAAATTGCATATAAAAGTGGGTTGTCCTTTTTATTTGATTGGTATAATTGGATTTAAGGTGTCATATTGATAAAAAGTTCGACTGTGTGGTGATGTCAAGGGATATCAAATCATAATGATAATAAGAGTATGTAATGAATAGTGACTGGGATTCAACTATATAATAAGGATTGTGGATTAAATGAATTACATGATAATACCAACTTGCGAGTATCTAAGTTGTGATTTTTACTATTTAGTGAGCAGCGTGGTTATCTGGAAAGTATAAGGAAATGTTGTGATACCTTTTGAATAGATCTTAAAAGAGCTAGAGTTATATTGGGAAAAAATGTGGGATATAGTTTAGCCTTCAGAAAGAGGTGAAAATAAGAAGTTTTATTTTTCTAATTGCAATTGCTGAAGAGGTATCTTTAAGAGGTTGAGAATTGAGTTTAGAAACACGCGGTGTCTGATATTTTACTATTGTTAAGGAAATAACATCACAAATTTATCATATTGGTTAAAAAATTATATAATAAGACTTAAGAAGTGAGTACGTGTACGTTCCGCTAGATTGTGATGATAAGTTATCTTGTGGTTTTTAGTTTGCTAAATGGAACACTGGAATTTTTAATGAAGGATACAACAAGATCAATGGAAGGGCGGTCAACTAAAGGCTAAGATGCATGACTCCATAAAGATATTCAATGAATGAGCTAATGTTGATAGATAACAGGATTGTATTACACGATTGGGATCAAATATCAAGTTTTTTCTTGTGAGTCCGTGTTTATGGTAGTATGTATGAATTGGTAAGGTAAGATATGATTGATCACATGGAGTATTTAGCATTTGAAAGGACATGTGTATAATTTGAGTAAAAAATTTGATTACTTGTGATGGTAAAAGGACGTAAGGGGGATTTCATGTAATATTTTGGATTAGAGGCTAAGGTAAAAAAATATGAAGGGTTTTTGGCCAAAGGATAAGACCGGTAAGTGAGTAAGAAAAAGGAACAAGAATTTGGTGTATTGAAGAGTTTAAAATATTTAGAATTTTGTGTCATCGAAACATTACTTTTTAAGAAAAGTGAAGTAATAAGACCTCTTGTATAAATCAGTGGTTTGTAGTTGAAGGTATTAGTTGATTTTTGTCTATGAGTTTAGATATAGCGGTAAGATGTGAGCTAGTTCGGTACTTAATTACTCCGGAGGTTATAATAGAATTATATGCAAAATGAATTTTGATTTGGGTGAGAAACAATAAGGGATAAAATTTTTAGTGTTTTATGTGGGGTTAGATTGCTCAAATTATGATATGTGACTTTAGAATGATGTGCAAGGTGAGATATAATTCTATATAGTTATTACGAATTTAGAGATGGGTTAATACTACTCTATTATGGAACTACATAGAAAGTTAAGATGTGTTACATAGATATTTAATGGTGAGTAGAGGTTATGAGATTATGGTATACAGAATAATTGGAGCGACCAAGAACTTTCCAAAGTGTTGGCATGAGGTAAATGATGATTAGAATAGTAGCTAAAAAATAGAATGTGAAAGTGGTGTATTGATTTTGTGTGCGAGTTAATAGTATTATATCGATGGAAAGATACTACCAAATTTGAAAATACTGTTGTTAGCCTTTTTTGTGACTCGTATTTTTCATGACATGCTCAAATAAAAAGAGAGAGCCATAGTTTGAACATGATAAGAATACTTTGAAACTAATGATTGTTTGAGAGTAAGATAGATGATTGGTGCACTTATAATGTTTTGTTAGCATTAAGAGTGTCTATTTCAATAGATGTGGGGTTTGATAAACCAAATATGTGTGCAATCATAATAGTGACTAAATTAGTGATTGCAGGTAGCTAGAAAATCAAAGATATAGAGTCAGATGAACGAAATTTTAATTATATGGGCACAATCAAAGGTGTATCTTGTGTTATTTGACCTTGCTTCCGTATATTCCTACGTGACAATGGTCTTTGTACATGATATTATTTGTAGTATGATTAATCGCTTATGCTACTCGTGTTTCCACATTTATGGGGTGAATTTCTATTGGTGGATTGGGTGCATCGATCCTGTTATTATCCTCTTAATAGGGTTGAATTCTTGAGCATACTTGGTCATTTCAGTTATAAAAGATTCGGTATTGTTGAGATAGTTAAAGAATATCGGTGGTTCTACATGAACATCATTGCTTATAAAAACTTATGTCAGAGATACTATGAAGAGTTACAATTGTCTGAAAGCATTGTTAGGCATTCTGCATTTTTAAGTGTATTGATTGTTGGGTGTTTACTTGATATTGTTCTTCTTTGGGTTAGATAATTTTTATTCTCCCTTGATGAGTACCTGATGTCTAAAGATTTGATTTTTATAACTTAACCTCGTAAAAAGATTGTGTTGTGAAAAGAAATTCTTGATAAGATTTCTGATGGTTTGTGCACTATGAGTGTGTGATGTTGGTTCAAATTCACGTCTAGTTGTAGCTGGATTGATGCAAAATGTTTCTTGGTTATGAAAGAAAACATTTTTCACGTTGGTTGTGTCATGGTCTAGTGGGCTTCAGTTTAGATTGGGTTCATCAGTTGGTATGTTGCTTGATAATAACCCTTGATTTATCGTTCTTCCAAAGTTTGATTTGTAAATTTTGTCTTAATAGTTTATCTTGATGGAATGTTCGTAAGGAGAAGCTCATTTTGAAAGATGAACACCAATTAATAGGTCATAACTTAGGATTTTAGTTACGTTGGTTACTAGTCTTTCTTCATACTTATGTTCGAAAACAAACATCATTTTAATGGTGGATAATATAATGACTGGACCTGAATGGTCATTTTTAATAATTTTGAATAGACATTTGCGGGTAATCTTTTTATTGTTAATTAATTTGCGGGTAATCTTTTTATTGTTAAAAATAATTGGTCAAGCCTAAAATATTAAAATAGGCTTATATGAAATTATTATTGTTAATACATAGTTAATTTAGAAAAAAAACAAAAACAAAGAGGTGTAGAAAACTAACATGCATGCGGCGTGAACACGAATCAACAAAGGGAAAACTGCTTCACGTAAGGAAAGTTCAACTAATGCTTTTGATTTCTGCCAGCATTAATAAGTTTGCTATCCTTTCGTTGATTTTTGCATATATATATAAATATATAATAATATTTTATATCGATTTGGTTATATATAACATGATAATTAGTGGTTGCCATTTATGTTCTTAAAACCTATACCAGAAATCTATTTATGGGTTATGAATTTTGATAATTCTAGAATAAGTTGTGAATGGGTAATTGGAGTTTGAATTGTGAATGGTTGATGGCAGAATAGTTGAAATAATAGGGTGTTGCCAATGATTGTTTAGCTAATATTGGATAATGTTTATCCAATGATTATTTTTAAGGGACTTTGTTTTGAAAAGAAAAACAAGGAATCTTATTGGATTTCTCTTGCTGCTAAAATGATAGTTTGTTGGGAAGTTACTTATAATTTTCTTGATTTTTTTTAATTATTGGAATTATGTTATGGAGGAATTAAGATTTAACATTGGGCTTGAAACTTAAGAACATAAATACAGATTTGGGTAAATTTTTGGGTCTAGGTTAAACCTATAATAATACGGGTATTGTTTGTTTCGAAATCATACTGTAATTATGTAAAATAGATTGCATTGACTTGAAATGTCAATGAAAAGGGAAGGCTAAAGTCTTGCATTGAATTGCTGATTAATTGAGGCAAGTGGATTCTAAACCCTTGTTAAGTGAATGAAATTTGTGTATTTCCTTATAATGTGTTTGGGAGTAATGAGAATTGGTGATGGGTTGACTTGTTCATGTTGTGTATTTTTAATGATGAAAAAGGGTGATAAAAAGGTAATGTGATGAATTGTTGGTGCGTGATATTTGAGAATGATTGAAGTCTTATTGCTTTTTTGTTGATGTTGTATCACTCTTATATTGTTGTGAATTGTGCCTTGTTATGAAAATTGTTATCTCATCATTATTTGTGTGAACATGTCATTTGCGTTATTCTGAGACATGGTTGTGACAAGTGTTATGTGCATTGAGAAAGAATAAGAAGCTTAAGAGAATGTACTATTTCGAAGGACGTATCGTGCGCCGTCATGGATACTATATTTCAAGGGACATAACGCATGTCACGATGGATACTATATATCATGGGGTGTATCACGCACCGCGATGGTTACTATTATCGAGGTTCGTATCGCATGTTGCGATAGATGCACGGATAAATTGTTAGGATCGAAAAAGCAGGTGTAAACGCAGAAAGATAGCAAAGCAAACCTCTAAAGATCACGAGTAAGAAGACAACGAGAAATATACCAAAAGACACAAAGATTTAATGTGGTTCGGTCAATCGACCTACGTCCACAAAGGAGATGAGTAATCCACTATAAATATGAGAGTACAAAATACAGAGAGAAACAACCTCAACAAAATTCACTCAGAATACATGGGAGGTTCACACAAGTGAAAACGTATCAAGCTGTGACCCATAAATTCCCTAACCAAAACTCTCAAAACCCTTAAGACTACATTGTGAATGCTGATTAAGTTAGAAGGAACATTCTTCTATTTATAGAGTCCTAAACCTTTTCCTATAAAAAAAGGATTATTCAATCCAAAACATTTTCCTAAAAGGAAAACCTATTTATTGTAAGAAATTTAGGGAAAATAAAACCCAACAAATCTCCCCCTTGGCCTGAATTTCTGACAAAATAAATTTGTCCACCTTCTTCACTTAATCTTCAAAAACTTGTTTGTCCTCTCCATAATGTCCTTTGCAAAATTTATGTCTCAACACAGAGAACCTCTCTAAAACAATTTCTCCAAAAAAATCTTCAAGACTGTCAAAAAGGTTGCGGCTAGAACTACACCCGCCAAGATGAACACCTCTTTGTAACCTGGTTCAATCATCGATTGTCGAACCACTAAACTTGACTCCATCATTGAATTTGGCTCTGATACCACTTGTTAGGATCGAAAATAAGCAGGTGTAAACGCGGAAAGATAGCAAAGCAAACCTCGAAAGATCACGAGTAAGAAGACAACGAGATATATACCAAAAGACACAAAGATTTAATGTGGTTCGGTCAATCAACCTACGTCCACAAAAGAGATGATCAATCCACTATAAATATGAGAGAACAAAATACACAGAGAAACAACCTCAACCAAATTCACTCAGAATACATGGGAGGTTCACACAAGTGACAACGTATAAAACTTGTGACCCATAAATTCTCCCCCTAACCAAAACTCTCAAAGCCCTTAAGACTACATTGTGAATGATGATTAAGTTAGAAGGAGCATTCCTCTATTTATAGAGTCCTAAACCTTTTCCTACAAGAAAAGGATTAGTCAATCCAAAACCTTTTCCTAAAAGGAAAACCTATATATGGTAAGAAATTTAGGGCAAATAAAACCCAACACAAATATGTCCCCCCCATGGGTTCTAGATTGACATACAACGAGTGTGTATCACTCGGTGAGACTTGCATCACTATACTTAACATTACATTATACATATTTATCATTACTATACTTGATATTATGTTTTGCTGATCTTTTGAGTGCCTTTATGTGGCACTATGGTTGGTGAATAATGTGTTTGTAGTTGAGGATATGTAATTGTTAGAGTATTTTTGTTGAGTTGTGTTTTTTGTAAATTGTAGAGGTTTTGTAAGGGTGGTTGGAGTACCCACATTTTGTTCCCTTAGCTTGTGTTTAGAGGTTTACTTGCTGAGCACCATGTGGTTTGGTATTCACCCCTTGGTTCTATAATATTTTTGTAGGTTAGTAGCCCGGACCTTTGTGCTATATTCTCATCTTTTCCAAGGCTTCTTGGAGATTTGTGAGATAACTGTTTGTAATCTCAATAGACCTTCTTACTCGTATTAATGATTTTGTTCTATTTTAGAAATAAAGTCATTTGGGACTTGTGTTTTCCTTTTTAATCAATTGTAATACTTAAGAGTCTTTTACACGTGACAACCACATTTTCAGGGTATGTTTAAGTCTATAAAAATTTCTGCATTGTATTTTTATAGTTGAATTTTAGGATGACTTGTCTTTGTGGATACGACAAGTGCCATCACGTCCAATTTTCAATTCGTACACCGAAGCCAAGCCAGCGAGCAACGACGGTGGGAGCGGGCACCCTCTTATTAATCCTTTAAGAACTAAAGGAAATGTTTTCCTAATATAAGGAAAACATTTTTTCTATCAATGTGAGAGAATAACTTTATATTTGCAATTTGCGATGACTTTTCATTTTCTTTTCGAAATTAGTTCCCCCACATTTCCATTTTCTCATCTTATTTTCCATTCACACCTTACTAAAATCCAACAATCCCCACATTAATGGGGAATGAATATTGTTAAAACATATGCATGAAAAACTTGGGTGTCTCGTAAGTAAGGGTTAATCGAATTCGGATAAGTAGGTTTCCCTTTAAACTTTCCATAGTGAACATCTATCAGATATACTCGGTCACTATGTAGATTTGATACCTTTGAACCGTCGAGATTTGGTGTATTCAAAGACAACCCAAGTCATAAAATCAACCTTTAAACTATTTTTATTCTCATTGTTTTGTTTGTTTCAACCATGAATACATTTTGGTTATTAAGTTCTTAGAGAACTTATTTTACCGTATTCTCCTCAAAGTGACTTACACTTCACACTTACATAGGTGAATATTTAAATGTGTTATCTCGTAGATACACTATTTGATATACCCTGTATCAAACATAGAAACCACTAAAAAGTCCTTATGCTTTTATCCTGGTACCTGATCATTGTCTCATCATGAAAATGAACCATAAAATAAATTTTGACAATGGTGAACTTTCATCTATGACTTTGTTTGATCACCTTGAACCTAGAGCTTGAGATCTCTATTATTCTAGGTAGAGTTACCTCCACGATGACTGTTTCTCGGGCATAATCCTATTCCCGTCGATGATCTCTCAACTCTCTCTCTCTCTAGTTAGACCTTTTCACTGGATTCGACACATTATCCTTTGACTTTACATAGTCAGTTGTGATAATTTTAATAGAGAGTAGTCGTCTAACAGAGTTGTTCTCTATCGTATGTGATGAGACTTTATTTTATAGATAATGCTTTGAGCACTTCCTATTGCAACTCGACTATCTCAATGTATGCAAATGAGGCCCATTGGTTTGGGCTGAAATTGGAATATCTTAAGAGATGCTGGAGCCATTCAGCTTCTTCACATTTCTTTTCCTGTAGAGCAAGCTATACACGTTTATTTGGATTATTTTTAAGAAATTGCTCTTCGAACAATAGTGAAAACATATCCACTCTTTGATTTCATTTCAGTTGACCCAAGGATCCAATTTTCATCACTATATCTTCAAGAACAGCTGGATATTTGTTGTAATGCAAAGCATAGTTTTGAGTTTCATTTGAGTACCCCAAAAATCTCTTCATTGAAATCCAATGATTTTGATTTTCATTAGTTATGTATCAACTCAATCATCTTAAAATTTTGGTTATGTATGGTCGTACAAATTTCAAGACATACATCAAACTTCCCAGTACTCTGGCATAATCCAATTCAGAATGCCTTTCACAATTCTTCTTAGCAATATTAAGGTTCACATCAATTTGGGTTTTTGCCCTTTTGAAATTTAAATACTTGAATTTTTCAAGTACCTCTTGAATATAATGAGATTGCTACAATTCTATACCCTTAGGAGTTTTATGAATCGTGATACCCAATATAAAATCGGTAACTCCTAGATCTTTCATATCAAACTTACTGGCGAGCATATGCTTAGTAGCTTTTACATTAGCAATCCTAGATCATAAATTCCTTTCTCTTCATTAATCTTTCTGGCAATATCATCTGCACATTGCAATTTGCACGTAGCTATTTTCAACCTCAACTCAGATCTATTTTCACCCACAATAGTCGGCTCTCGCTCTTCCCTTTAATCCCTTCCCCTAATTTTCCCCAAATCCCTTCGCCTAATTCTCGTTATTTTGTAAAGAAAACAAAAATTCTCATTTTTTATTAATATGCATTTTTTTTATTGTTGTTGTTGTTGTTGCCCAAACAAGATAATTTTCGTTTATCACTCATCTTGTGTTGTATTGTTACGGGTATCAATTGTAGAAAAATATATGGATTTTGTATTTTAGGTTTAGCCTAATTGAAATAGTTGGCCTAGTTTTTTTCGTGATCTGTTTGATTGTCGCAAAATCAATCAAGAATTGTCTAAGAAAAGAAAAACATTGACTAAGAATTAATCGGAATGACGAAGAATAAACGAAAACAATAAGAAATCGAAGATGACGTTGGTCTGTCAAGATGAAGGAGAAATTGGAAATTTTGGTTATTTGGTTTGTTTGTTTGATTTTATATGTGAGGAATTAGGGAATTTTAGGTTTTTGGATGGCTTATAAGGGAGGGATAAGTGGATATAGGTGGTATTTTATAATTTGGGTTTAATTTATTTGTAAAACCAGGTTCCTCCGAAAGATTGTGTCATGTGTACCGAATTAGTCTTCCGTTATAGGAATAGGTGAATGTGCACGACTCTTCGGAATGAAGGGTTACTAATGAATTTAAAGTTTGACGAAAGATATTTTTATACCATTTATGATAGTTTAGGGTTATGTTTGTCCTTTTCCCCTTTGGATATTCAAATTTCTGAATTTTTTTTAAAGTTGTAGTGTGTTTTTGCTTGTTTAAGAATCATAAAGATCTATTGATCTTGAGACTTTCTTTTTATTAGAATTATGAAATATGTTTTTGTTTAATGAAAGTGATATAAGGTGAATTGTATCTTTTGTTTGTTCTTGAGGGTTTCTTTTCTGGAATTATCTTGAGCAACATTTTCATAAATATCCATATGAAATATCCTTGTTTTAAACAAAATTTCATCTCCAAACTCCTACGGATTTACTGGGGGATCTTCCTTGGGAAATATTTGTACGAAAATCCACAAGATATTTTGTTTTTATAAAAGAATTTTTATAGTTATTGCAGAAAAAAACACAAATAAAGAATATGCGAATTTTAATTCCTCGGGTAAATTGACTCGAACTTAAATAAATTCGCAGGTAAGAGTTATCTACGAAGGTAAATCCGCAGGTAATGAGCACTTGTCTTATAGTTCTTGCATAATTTAACTTCATATGGATCGGAGAGTTACATTCCAATTTCCTAGTTTTTAGAGAGTTTCACAGAAGATCAGAGATATTTTTTATTTTTCTAGGCATAAACAAAATCTATGTACAATAAAAGAAAATATCTAGTGAATTTAAAAGTCTATAAAGTCTCAAAGAGAAATCAGTACATCCCCAAGCAGAATCAAAAAGTGTTGAATTATTGGCTAGCTTATCAAATACCACGTCTGATCAAATAAATCTAGCTAAAGCTATTTAATTACTTGTCAACAAGCAGAACAAATTAAGAAGAAATCAATCTAAACTACAAGCACAAAGCAAACAATTTAAAACATCCCAAAGACAACAGCAACACAAGGCAACACCATAAAAAAATGTGCCACCCTTGAAATAGTGGATTCGATCATCAACGAAGAGCGTTTCCTTCATACCTGTCGTTAGCCTACTGGAGACGCGACCACTGAGGCAACTCATAGGAAAACATTTGTACTCTATTGTCTTCTGCCAAGCTTCTCCAAAATAATAAACAAATTCAGCCTTGTTTGTTTTCAAGTTATACAAAATAACCATGCTTCTTATTTGCCAATACAACTTGTGCGGGAGAGCTAGATGAAAAATCATGTTTCGAACCACCCTATCAAGAGAATTACCTCCTCCGAGTCCAAAATTCTGTTCACATTTCTCAACTACAGAAGGAACATTTAAAACATACTACCAAATCCATAGTGTATCTTGACTAGGAAAATTGTTGAGTTGCCAACAAGCGATGGTTGTCCAACCGGTCAATGCAAAATAGATTTTCCCGGCTGATAATCCAAAGAAACAATAACCAGGATAGATCATTGCCCTCCGATCACGCAATTCCAAAGCACAAAGATCCTTTTTATACTATCATAAACAGTCATACATTGTCCATAATTATCTAGCCAAAAAATACTCCATCGACTACACCACCCGAGGATGACAAAATCTCATCCCTAGAAGGGTACAATGGAAAAGGTAAATTCTCTATTAGTGAATAAGGAGTCCACTTTTTAGTCTCAGAAGAGTAACATTCAATTTCTAAACTATACTAACTTATTCCTACTTACAGGAGAAGTTACTACATAACGTACTATAGTAAATGAGACACACTCACAGGTATCCTTCACTATAAATTGAACATATGGATCCTTCATAGATATTCGAGTTCTTGGGAGATAAAAACGCTATCTTGTGGCAGGATTATAGACATAATAAACCCTTTGTACACTTCTAAGTTTATTAAAGAGGAGAAACTATTAAAAGACGCAACAATGTAAACTATGTCACCAATAAAATCGATAGACTCATCAAAACTATTACCAATTATGTAACATCTCCCAATTAGAAAGTACTAGAAAAGAGTTTAAAATCTCAAAATACTTATTTTTGAAAAAAAATAAGAAAATGTAGAAAATTTGTCCAAGTTAAAAAGTGAGTTTTTTGGTAAACTTCAAACGATCATAACTCCTATCTCAGGATGAGTTAGGGGTAGTTCAAGATATGGTTGGAAATCCCTTAGAATAATCTTTCCAATGCCTATGATTTTTCACGATTTCGATATTGTGTGAGCGAGTTATGCCTTCCGGAAGTTGTACTGTTAGATTAAGGAAAGTGCAAATCCGGATTATGGAAGGGCAAACTAGTATTCTCCTTAATTTAATATCCTAATTAGTTTTTGGGGATTTATTGGGGGGGGGGGGAATAAGACTTCTATTAACTTAGAAGAAGGAGAATGTATGATAGGGCTTGGAGAAGTGACAAAAGAGGAGAAAAAAAGGAGAGAAATCAAGGTATCGCCAAGGACGTTCAGTCTTTGTCAGTGCAATTCATCAGGGGTGACCCCTACAAGGTATGTGAGATAGCGTAGTATTGGGTTAGTTCACCCACACTTCAATTTTGTTTAAATTCAACGGATCTAAGTTGTTTAAATGTTAAGAAAGTGAGTTCTCAAAAAACATTGTTGAAAATTCGTTTAGTTCTTGATGCCAGTTCTCCCCATTCTTCCCCCATCTTTTCGTACTACTTCCTAAGTGATGTACCTATGTTTCCTAGTTGATTCTAAAACTTTGAGGTACATCTAAACATTATGAAATCATCCATAAACATGAAATCATGAACCTTAAATATATAATCCAATTCAAGCAAAGCTAAGATCAAAGTTAAAGAAGTTAAGAATAAAGTCTAGAGTTAAGAAGCAAGTCAAAGAAAAGTTCTTAAAAGTTTTCAAGAGTCTTTGGAAATGTTTTTAAATTCGTTTTTTAGTCTCAAGTTAAAAGTTAACTAAAGTGTAAAGAGTTGAGTTCATTTCTCAAAATTTATAAGGGAACTAAGTATTTCCCGAAGAGTTTAATAATGTGTTCACATTTAACATAAGATGAAACCAAGGTTTTCAAAAGAGATTTGAGCAATAAAAGGGACCATCAATTCAAGAAAGTATTTAGTCTAATTGTAGAGTAATCATCTCAATACAAAGAAAGAAGTTGTTTTCAAAACACATGAGCTAAGTATATTTTTGGGAGTAGTATTGTGCACCGATATAGGGAAGCGAGTGCATAATAACCAAAGTCTCTAAAAACCATGTCGACATCATGTGTATTAAAGGATTATTATCTTTAGATGATCACTCAAGTTAAGCTAGTGGATCCACTAAGTTAAGTAGTTCTACGCAACGGTACAGTATAAGACAATTCTAACAGCATGGGCAAGATGTTGTCTCACCACTAAGGCTCAAATAGTGGTTGTCGGTTAGAGAATCTCCGACAAAAACTATGTTACTTCATTATATTAGTAAATTTGAGTTTATAAATGCATTTTCAATTTATATATATATATATATATATATATATATATATAGAATGTGTCTTATTGCTTTATATTAAGTTAAGTTATTCATAAATTAAGCAGAGCCAAGGTAAGTGTTCCTTCTTACTCTTTTCAAGATTAAGTTGTCTTTTGCATTCCATCTTGCATACTCGTACATTTAATGTACTAATGTCAGTTAGCTTGCATCATCTTATGCTGCAAAGGTAGGTAACTAGAATTAGCATCTGGCGTACCGTTGTTCTAGTGAGCATCTCAGAGTCAGTTTGTTAGCCTCCTTACATTTAAGGGGACATATTTATTTATATTATTTTCATTTTCAATTGTTAGGATTATTGGGAGTCCTGTCCCAACATCCCTTTTTGTTTAGAGATTTCATAGACAAATAGCATAGTCTTTAGTCTTATTTATTTTAGTTGTACACGTGTAAGGCATGAGTTTCCACTTTGGATAAGTATTACTTTTTAAGATATTTCATGAGTTATATCTTGTGTTTAAGTTTTCTACTGAGTAACTAATCAAAGCCAAGGGTTTGCTCGAGGCCAGCAATGGTCTTTGAGTTTCAGCCATGCCTAGGGTGTAGGCTTGATACATGAAAAACATGTTATCAGAGCACAGATTTCAAGATTTCTAGGGAGTCTTTGAAGTCGTATCTATATAGTCCAACTTATAGGAGTGAAGCACACAACATCTATAATTAGGAGGCTCCAACACTCAGGAAATCATCTCACTTCTTTCACACTCTTTTCGTGAGTTATAGTTTGATCTCTATAATTTTCCTCTAATTTGTGCATGCGCGTGTTTCAAATAATCATGCCTCCATGAAGAGAAGTCAAAGGTCACCCAGCGAGGAGAAATATTGAACCATTAGAGCAAGTGGTACCTAAGGCACCTGAAGTGCAACCTCAAGGAGAAGTTACAAATGCTAAATTTTGCGAGGCAATCCAGATTCTAAGCCAAAAAGTGACCAATGAAATCGAGAAACAATAAAAAGATCAACAAGAAGAGGTTGAAACTTTAAGGAATCGTGAGTTCTTAAGGATAAAAACTCCAAATTTCACTGGTTCAAGCACTATCGAGGATCAAGAGAATTTCCTAGAAGAATTTAAAAAGGTATTTGATGTGATTCATGTTGTTGATGCTGCGAGAGTTAAACTAGCTTTATATCAACTGAAAAATGTTAGTAGGACCTGGTTTGATCAGTGGAAGGAGGGTAGAAATGAGGATGCACCACAGCCGAGTTGATGTTGTTTTGCAAAAGCTTTATTGGGTTTTTTATTTTCTCGAGAATTGAAAGAGGATAAGGTAAGGGAATTCTTACACTTAGAAAGATTCTCTAAGTTTGCATGAGTATGGGTTGAGTTTTATGCAACGATCTCGATATGCTCCGAAAATGGTTATGGACATGATGAGTAAAATAAGTTTGTTTATTGCTAGACTGGGTCTCTCATCAAGAAAAGAGGAAAGAGTGGAAATTGTGATATGTGACATAGACATATCAAGGTTGATGGTCTATGTGAAGAAGGTTGAGGAAGAGAATTTGAGGGACAGAGAATAGTTCAGGAATGAAATCTAAGAAAGGGAATGAGTCTCTGCAGCAGAAAGTTAGTGTAAATCATTTGTCCTTTCGGAATAAAAAGTGACGTGCACAATCATCTGCTAGTGCACCTGCACCCAGAAAAAAAGTGAGCATCATGGATAGAACTTGTAGAACATCAGAGCTAGACCAACACAGTCTCAATTTAGTGTGGCATAAGAAGATAGTTGGGCTTCTGCGTGTGGTAAGTGTGGTAGAACCCGCTCGGGTAACTGACGTGATGACCAAAAAGGTTGATTCAAGTGTGGTAAAGAGGAGCACTTCATGAAAGAGTGCCCTCAGAACAAGACAGGTAGTGGAAATTTGAGAAATATAGCCCAATCTTCATCAGTTGCTCCGGAAGACAGGGCTGCACCTAGATAAGCTACTTCAGGTACTGGTGGAGAAGCAAACTGCCTCTATGCAATCACTAGTCGCCAAGAGAAAGAATATTCCCCAGGTTTTGCAACTGTATGATCAAAGTCTATACTTTTGATGTTTATTCTTTTCTAGACCCACAATCATGTTTATCTTATGTAACCCTTTATGTTGCAAACAAGTTTGATATCCTTCCTAAGAAATTTTGTGAAATCTTTTGTGTTTCTACACCTGTTGGGGAGTTTATTCTAGCAGAAAGAGTCTATTGTTATTGTTCCATTTCCATCAATCACAAGAACACTATGGATGATTTAGTTGAATTAGACATGGTACATCTCGATGGCATTCTAGGTATGGACTGCCTTCATGCCTGTTATGATTAAATATATTGTAAAACTCAAGCGGTTGAGTTACAGATTCCTAATGATCCACTCATAAAGTGGAGTAGTAGTTCAGTGGTGCCTAAGGGTCTTTTCATTTCGTACCTTAAGGCAAGAAATTTAGTTTCAAAGGGGTGTATCTGTTACTTAGTCTGAGTTAATGAAACTAGTTCGGAGGTACCTCCCATTGAATTAGTTCCTATTGTAAATGAGTTTTCAAAACTATTTCTTGATTATCTACCAAGAGTCCCTCCTTAGAGAGAAATAGACTTCCTCATAGGCATCTTTTCAAATTTTCATCCTATCTCTATTCCTCCATTTAGAATGGCACCAGTAGAGTTTAAATAGTTGAAATAATAGTTGAAAGATTTGATAGATAAGGGCTTCATTCGACCAAGTGTCTCACCTTGGGGCGCTCCATCCTTATTTGTGAGATAGAAAGATGAAATCCTTAGGGTGTGTATATATTACCTCCAATTGGACAAGGTTACCATCAAGAATAAATATTCTCTTCCAATGATTGATGATCTTCTCGACCAGCTTCAGGGTTCTTCCTACTTCTTGAAAATTGATCTCATATTAAGCTACCATCAGTTGAAATTTAGGGAATGTGTTATTCCAAAGACAACTTTCAGAACCAAATATGGTAATTATGAGTTTTTGGTCGTGTCTTTGGGTTAACCAATGCGCGTACAACATTTATGGATCTTATGAATAGAGTATTCAAACCTTATCTAATTATGTTTGTTATCGTCTTCATTAATGACATACTAATTTATTCAAGGAATGAAAAATATCATGCTATTCACCACGTAATATTCCTTCAGACTTTGAAAGTTAAGGAGTTATATGCTAAGATCTCAAAATGTGAGTTTGGGTTAAGTTTGTGGCATTCTAGGGCCACATAGTTTCCAGTGATGGATATAGTTGATACCCAAAAGATAGAAGCAATTCAGATTTTGCCTAGACCCACGTCTCTAACTAATATATTTATTAGTTTCTTGGATTTATATGGATACTCTAGAAGGTTTGTTAAGGGTTTTTTCATCCATTTCATCTCCTTTGACACAGTTGACTCAAAAGACAATTACGTTTCAATGGTTTGAAGCTTGTGAGAAAAGCTCTCACGATTTGAAAAAGAGGTTGACTACTAACTTATTTTAAATTTACCAAATGGTGTATGGATACTCTAGAAGGTTTGTTAAGGGTTTTTTCATCCATTTCATCTCCTTTGACACAGTTGACTCAAAAGACAATTACGTTTCAATGGTTTGAAGCTTGTGAGAAAAGCTCTCACGATTTGAAAAAGAGGTTGACTACTAACTTATTTTAAATTTACCTAATGGTAATCAAGGTTTTCTAGTGTATTATGATGCATCTTGAGTAAGTTTGGGTTGTGTCCTAATGCAAAATGGCAATGTTATAACATATGCCTCTAGATAGTTGGTACTTCATGAGAAGAATTACCCCACCCATGACTTATAGTTGGTTGTAATAGTATTTCTTTGAAGATATAGCTTCATTAATTGTATGGTCTTCATGTAGATATATTCAATTATCATAAAAGCCTGCAGTATGTATTCACCGAGAAGGAGCTTAATCTTAGGGAGGGATGGTGGTTAGAATTACTCAATGATTGTGACATTAGTAATTTATACCTCCCATGTGAGGCTAATGTGGTTGTTGATTCCTTGAGTAGGTTTCTATGGATAGCACTGCTCATCTTGAAAAAGATAAGAAAGAACTAACAAGAGATGTGCATAGACATGCACACTTAGGGGTTTGAATCATGGATTCAACAAATGGAGGAATAGTGGTAAAAAATGGGAGTGAGTCATCATTAGTATCAGAAGTAAAAGAGAAGCAAGACTAAGATATCATTTTGCTTGAATTGAAGGCAAATATCCTTGAGAAAAAGGTTTTAGCTTTCGGACAAGGGGGAGATGGTGTATTGAGATATTATGGTAGATTTAGTGTACCTATGGTGAATAGAATAAAAGAGAGAATCATGGAGGAAGCTCATAGCTCCAGACATTCCACTCATCTAGGCTCCACTAACATGTATCACGACTTGAGAGAAGTTTATTGGTGAAATGGTATGAATAAGGGCATTGTTGAATTTGTTGCAAAGTATTAAAATTGCCTGCAAGTTAAAGTAGAGTACCAAAGGCCCGATGGTTTGACTCAGAACATAGAACTTCCGAAATGGAAGTGGAAGATGACAAATATGGATTTTATCACGTGGTTACCAAGATCTCAAAATAAGCATAATTCAATTAGGGTAATTATCGACAAAATGACAAAATCATCCACTTTTTGCAGGTAAACACTTCTCATTCGGCAGAAGATTATGATAAGTTGTATATTCAAGAGGTTGTAAGAATTCATGGAGTTCCGGCCTCCATCATTTCATATAGAGGTGCACATCTTACTACACAATTCTAAAAATCCTTTAATAAAGATTTGGGTTCAAAGGTGAACTTATGTACTGGTGTTCATCCTTACACAGATGGGCAAGATGAGCGCACTATCCAGACACTAGAGGATATGTTGAGGGCAGTCATGATTGAATTCAGAGGGAATTGGGATTATCACCTACCCTTAATTGAGTTTTCCTACAACAACAGTTACCACTCTACCATCCACATGAGTCTATGTGAAGCTCTTTATGGCAGAAGATGCAGATCTTGTATTTTATGGTTTGAAGTGGGTGGAGCAAGTCTAGTAGGACCAGAGTTAGTTCACCAAGCTATGGAGAAGGTGAAAGTGATTCAAGAGATCTTGAAAACTGCCAAGAGTCATCAGAAATCCTACACTGATGTTAGGAGAAGAGAGTTAGAGGCTGAAGTAGATGATTGAGTTTACTTTAAAGTATTACCCATGAAGGGTGTTATGAGGTTTGGTAAGAAAGGGAAGCTTAGCCCCCGGTATGTTGGTCCTTATAAAATTTCCAAGAGCATTGGCAAAGTATCTTATTAGTTGGGGCTACCACAGGAGTTAGGAGCGGTTTATCTGGTGTTTCATGTCCCCATGTTGAAGAAATGCATGGGTGATACTTCCTTGATCATTCTAAATGAGAGTATTGAGATCAAAGATAACTTTTCTTCTTAAGTATTTCGGTGCAAATCTTAGATCACCAAGTTCACAAGTTGAGAATAAAAGATGTAGAATCAGTCAAGGTCCTTTGGAGGAATGAATTTGATGAAGAATCTACTTGGGAAGCTGAGGAGGAAATGAAGAAGAGAAATCTGCATCTCTTCAAATCTGGATTAAATACAGACCAAGGTACTAATTTTCTTATTAGTACTATTTAAATTTCAGTAAGCATGCTGTTTGGTTGCATTTGCTTGTGTGTGTTTGAACTTGATGTTCCTACCCTAAGCCTAATAAGAGTAACCTTATTTAAGGACAAATATCCCCAAGGGGAAGATATTGTAACATCTCTAGATTAGAAAGAACTAGAAATATGTTTAAATTTTGAAAATAGTTATTTTTTGAAAGAATAAAGAAATACAGAAAATTTATTTAAGTTATACAGTGAGTTTTGGTTAACTTCAAACAACCAAAACTAATATATAAGGATGAGTTATGGATGTTCCAGATAAGGTTGGAAAGTCCATAGAATATTTTTTCCAATGACGTCATGTTTGCATGATTTCGATATCTTATGAGCGAGTTATGCCTTCGAGAAGTTGGGATGTTTGATTAAAGAAAGTACAAATCTGGATTACTGAAGGTATAACTAGTCTTCTCCTTAATTAAATTCCTATTTCCTTTTTTGGGATTTATCAGAATGAAATATGACTTTACTAAGTTAAAAAATAAGAGAACTTATGCTAGGGCTTGAAGATGAGAGAAAAGAAGAGAAAAGAGGAGAGAAATCAAGAAATCGCCAAGGACGTTCAAGCTTTGAGTGGAATTCATCAGGTTTAATCCCTACAAATTATGTGAGATCACATAGTTTTGAGTTAGCTCACCCCAAATAAGTTCTTGTTTCAATTCAAAAGAATTAAGTTGCTTGAATGTTAAGAACGTGAATACTTGAAGAACTTTGTTAAAAGTTTGTTGATTTTTTGATGGTTATGTTGTTGATGTTTTTAATGCTTTGATTCATGTTTTTGGGGTAATTTTGGGTTGAATATATTATATATTGATATTACTAATGATCTTAACTGTTTGGAGGAAAGACCCATGCATCTTTAGAGGGTTTAGAGATGAAAAAAGGAGAAAAGTCGAGAACACATGGGTAAGGGGGTTGGGGTGTGATGCCTCTAAAAGTCCCACAGACTAGTCTCTGTCCGTAGGGACTTGGGGTCTTGTTCAAGACAGAGGGTCCAAACATCTCTGTTTAATTTCAAGGTTGGAGCCCCAGGCCTATTAGAGTGTCAGGGACTCATCTTCTCCCCATCTGTCAGTACTAGTTCCCACGTGATGTACCTATGTTTCCTTGTTGATTCTAACACTCTAACGTACATCTAAACATCATGAAAAGATTAAACATGAGATCATGAAACTTGAATCCATAATCCAATTCAAGGAAAGCTAAGATCAAAGTAAAAGAAGTTAAGAGTCAAGTGTAAAACTTAAGAAGTAAGTCAAAGCCATGTTCTTAAAAGTTTGCAAGAGTCTCTAACAATGTTTTAAATTTGTTTTTAAGACTCAAGTTTCAAGTTAAGTGAAGAGTAAAGAGTTGAGTTCATATCTAAAAAGTTACAAAGAAACAAATTATTCCTTAAGAGTTTATACATATATATTCACATTCAAGGTAAGTGGAAACTAAGATTTTCAAAAGGGATTTGACCAAGAAAAGGGAACATCAATTCCAAGAAGCTTTTAAGCTAAGTGTTGATTAATTATCTCAACCCAAAGAAAGAAGTTATTTTAAAAACACATGAGTTAAATATATTTTTAGAAGTAGTATTGACCATCGATATGGGGACGCGAGTTCATAATAACATAAGTCTCCATAAACCATGAACCCATCACGGGTATTAGAGGATCATACCTTTTAAATGATCACCTAATGTAAGCCATTGGATCCACTAAGTTAAGTAATTCTATGAAATGACAAAATATAGGACAAATATGGAAGCGTGAGCAAGACGTTGTATCACCACTTTGACTCATAGTGGTGGTTGTTGGTTAGAGAATCTCCCGCAGAAACTATGTTATTTCATTATATAAGTAAAGTTGAGTTTCTATTTTCAGTTTCTTTAATTAACTAAGTTGTTAATACTGTTTAACAAGCTTATATATATATATATATATATATATATATATATATATATATATATATATATATATATATATATATATATACACACATATATATATATATAGATAGATAGATAGATAGATAGATAGATAGATAGATAGAGAGAGAGAGTTATGTTAAGTTAAGTTATTCATGAGTTGAGCAGAGTCAAGGTAAGTGTTTCTTCGTACTCTTCTTGAGCATATATTTTCTTTAGCATTTCAACTCATATACTCATACGTTCAATATACTGATGCTAGTTGGCCTGCATCATCTTATGATGCACACGAATGTAATTAGGATCTGAATCCGGCGTACCGTTGATCCAGTGAGTAGCTCAGAGTCAGTCGGTCAGCCTCCTTACATTCGCGGGAAATATTTATTCATGTGATTTTTATTTTCAGGTGTTAGGAGGATTGGGGGTCATGTCCCTTCATCTCTCTTTGTTTAGAGGCTTCATAGAAAGATAACATAGCCTTTAGTCTTATTCATTTCAGTTGTAAACGTTTAAGGCACTAGGTTCCACTTTGGCTAAGTATAACTTTTAATTTTTTAATGAGTTATCTCTTGTCTTAAAGTCTTTCACAGAGTAAGTAAGCCAGGCCAAGGGTCCGCTCGAGGCTAGCGATAGTCTTCGAGTGGCAGTTATGTATGGGGTGTATGCTCGGGGCGTGACAAATTAATAGTGGTGATTCCTTGAATGATAAAAATAAGAGGCTTTGGAAATGTTCCTCTACACAAAAGAAACCAAATAGGTCTTGTTTTGGCCATTGGAGACAACAACGATAAATTTCAGCAATGTACTTTTGCCATTTCTTTGATACACATACGCAACATATCATTAAATATATTTGTTATGTTTTCCTCGGAAACAAATAATTTGTGTTACCTACTGTTCATTCTAATACTACTTGAAATTTGTGACTTCTATTACAACAACGAAAACAGTCAAATCAAGGATCTAAGGATAGAAGATTTTGAATAGTTTTGTGTAAATGGTAGAATGGAAACACCTTTATATAGCAAAATAATAAATACAAAGTATTAAATAACACTATTGTTACACATTATTTTAGCTAACATAAATATAAATCAATTGATAATTACTTTATTTTGACAATTTTCGTAGAAGAGTTAATCTGATCCAATATCTAAATTTTTTTGCATTTAATAAAGTATGACTATAAATGATAAATATTTAATTAAAAAATTAGTTAGTCATATAGTTAATACTTTAGTCAAAACATGTCTTTTTTGTCAAAAAATTGGTCAAATAATGCAATAAATGTATTATTTCTGTTCTTTTTGACCATATTTTATTTTTAATAAAAATATTACTTTTGAAGAATTTTATTCTTGTTTATTTTCCTATAAAATTGTGTTTATTAATATATTAAAGGAACATAACATTTTTTTAATGTCATTAACCAATTAAAATAGAATAACAACATTTACATTTTAGCTAATAATATAGATCAGTAACTGCATTACAAATTTCATTACGATTACTATAAAAAAATTCTAATAAAATAGAAAATATTTGTATTTCATAATATTTTTTGAATCGATATAAAATAAACCTGGTCCAATAAAAATTGTTATTAGTAAAAGTATGTATTTGAAAAATAAAGGGAAAATGGTCTGATATACTCCTCAACTTTTCTAATGTCATGATCGGCCATTTTAAGGATTGTTTCGTGAATTTACCATTTTTCTCCTTCCACTATCAACCCTTATTATTTTGTGTTTGAGTTTTGAAAAATTTGTTTCAAACATTGAGTTTAAAGTTGAGCATTTAGTAAATTTTGAGTTTTAAAGACTATGTTGTTAAAAAAGGTTTTCCGTGTCTTTTTGAGTGTCAAGCGTCAGAATGGATTCTGTCGTTTTCATCAACTCTAGAATGTAGAGTATCGTTTGTGAGAAATTTACCCATGAAATATTTGAGTTGAGTAGTTCATGCCCATAATTTTGCGTGAACCCTATTCGTCGAGTAGTCTTGAGATGAGAAGTATCTTTTAGCCCTTGGGTTGAGTAGTCCATGCCCATAATTCTGCAAGAACCCTCTGAGTTGAGCATTATTGAAATGAGTATTATCATTAAAGTTATTGAGTTCTAAGTTATTGAATCTCTAGTATTGAGTTCTAGTGATGGTTATTGAGAACCTTGAATTGAGCCGATCACGTCCATAATTCGGCATGAGCTATCTTCTAAGATGTCTTTTCTAATTTTTTCAACAATTATTTTAAGACATGAGCACTTGACTTAAGAAAGAGTAGCTTCAAGTTCATTTTCTTTAAAATGATATAACCCAAGAGTAAATGTTTTCACATTTAAAAGAGAAGGAAATGGAGATTTCTAAAAGAGTTTTGAGTAGTTTGAGAAAAATCTCTTTTAAGAGGATTTTTGAGTAATAATCTCAAAAATAGAAAGTTTCACGCCTCGAGCTACCCCTAAAACGTAGACATGGAACCTAGGACCACAAGAGATCCCAAGCTAACCCTGCTGGAATGATCATGAGCATACTAAAGATAATAAATTGATGCGGAAGCTAAATCATAATTTATAATAAAAAGATGGGGAATACCCATATGCTAAAACTGATATAATATGAATACTAATGAGTTTAACACAATAAAGTTACTAACACAACACTAAGCTAAAACTAACTATGTCTGAAATAAGCCTCTAACTGAATAGAAATACTGGTACAAGCCCCAGCTAAATCTAGAAAAACTTGAAACTAAATGGCTGAAGACTGAAATGAAACTCATGACTGTTGTCCTCGAAAAATGAGGAATCACCATTGAATCTGCTGAACAGGAGATCCAAATTGATCTATGCGTAATCTGGATGCTGAGAACCTGAACCTACATCACGAGAATATGTAGTGTACGCATGCATCAGTAATTGAAGGTATTGAGCATGTAGGATAGAGTAGAGCTGAAATAAAAAAATAACTGAACAAACACAAAGCAAGTATAATAATCTTAATATGATATACTGAATTTATGAGCTTACTGAATGCAATGACCAATTTATAACATGCTGAAACATAATATTGAATATACTGATAAATAGTCAATTCAGAGAGTATGACTTATCTGGGGGAGCTACTAATAACCAATAATAAAATCACATGAGCTAAACGTGGAGTCCGATGTATACGCCCCATCGAGAGGACCCAATATACCCTGCCAAAGATATAAAGGTATGCTAGCGTGATCACTAAACTGATTGCCCACAGAGGGGCCTTACAACCTACTTAGCTAGTACTTCTAGGACTATTGTGTATGTTGAACCCTAGTCCAACTCAGTATTATGCTACTCCCAATGAATTTTGTAGCTAACTGATTATGTCTGAGTTTCCATAAATACGGGATAGCTCAAAATTGAACATGAAAACTAAGAATGCAACATTTAATATAATAATGATGCATTAAAAATTGAAGCATGTATAACTGCATAACTTAAATATCTGACCTAGCATGTGTAATTCAAGAACTAAAGAAATACAAAGATAGTCATGTGATAATTTGAGTAATAACATGATAATTTTATTTGGAACATATATTTTAAATAAATCATAAAGTTCTATCAAGGTTATAGAAACCCTAGGTTTAATCACGATAAGATAATAAAAAACTGACTGAAAATTAGAAACCCAATGGGTGAAAGGAATCCACTAGTGAAATCCCACATGCCTGGTGATGAAATTCACGGAGAAACACTTAATTTTGTTGTTGGAACTGCTAGAAACTTGCTTTGTTCTTGAACTAGGGTTCTTGAGGTTTTTCTCTTTTCTTGCTTCTATTTTTCTAACTTTTGATTTAATGATTTGACTTAGGTAAGTTTTAATTATGTTTTTAGTCACTAACTAAAATTTGATGATTTAGGTTCAAAACGACGTATCTTAAGGATTAAACGAAGCAGGAAAAGACCAAAAGAACCCTGGTAAGTTGCTTTCGGACCAAATAACGACCAGGGTAGACGGTCCGTCATTTTGTCCGTACGATGGGTTTGTTCGACAGACCTTTACTAAAACGGGAATATATCTTTAATCGAAGGTCAGATTTTAGCAAGGTCAGTGTAAACTGAAAGCTAATTCAATTATCCACCTGTGGGTAGGTCATGACACATCAAATTAATTTTATGCTAAGAGTTATGATCATTTGAAGATGACCCAACTGCATTATACCCCTAACTATCTGCTATTTCTCACCTACGGACTGTGTTGGTCATCTGTGGTTCTTATCAGAGAGTAGGTGAAAGGGTTATCAATCGACGGTCATAGACTACGAATTGTAGTCTGACCGATGGACTGTAGGTCCGTCTGTCGACCAAGAGTTAACCAATTTTCCTAGGCTGAGACTTTTGGGAGTTTCTGACCCCATCGACGGATGTGCAGGATGGACCGTGGGTAAGACTACGGTCCGTCGATTCACCTCTGGTTGCACCTGCAGATTTTTTTGTATAACTAATTTTTGGCCTATTTTTTATACGAGGTGTTACATTATCTCCTCCTTGGGAACATTCCTCCTCGATTAAGACTAAACAAGCTGGAATAGAGGGAATGAGCTTACAACCCCACTGCTAAACACTAAGAACTGAGTTACTGGCTGAATTTTGTTTCGAGTACATGAAAATACACTGAATATGCAAGTACAAACTGAGGAAACAAGATTCTCAGACTGAATTTACGCATGAATAACTGGAAAACTTAAGGGGGACTATTACCTCAAGCTGGAGTTGAATTGGAATGAAAGAGGTAAGGATACTTGGCTTTCATAGACGCTTCTACTTCCCAAGTAGCTCCCTCTACAGGCTGACTCCTCCACAAAACCTTGATTGAAGCGACTTCTTTTTTTCTCAACCTTCTAACCTGACGATCAAGAATCTCAACTGTTCCATCCTTATACGAAAGACTATGTTTCATTGCCACACTCTCTAATGGCATTATAGAGGCTGAGTCACCCACACACTTCAAGAGTGTGATGTGGAAGACCAGATTCACTGCTGCTAAGTCTGCTGGTTACTCTAACTCATATGTCACCTTGCCAATCCTTTTCTAGATGTTGTAAGGGCCTACATATCTAGGATTGAGCTTCCCTTTCTTTCCGAGTCTCATCTCCCCTTTTGATAGGTGAGACTTTCAGAAAAACATAATCATCAACATGGAACTGTAGTTCTATTCTCCTTACATCTGCATAAGATTTCTGATGACTTTGGGTTGTATTAAGTCTATCTATAATGAGTTACATTTTCTCTATAGCATAAAGGACTGAATCTGTCCCTATCAAAGTTGTTTCACCTACTTCAAACCAACCAACAGGAGATCTACATCTACGCCCATATAAAGCCTCATAAGGGGCCATCTGAATGTTGGAATAGTAGTTGTTGTTGTAGGCAAACTCAATAAGAGAAAGTTGATCATCTCTGCTACCTTTGAAATTGATCACACAAGCCCTCAACATATCCTCTAGGATCTAAATGGTACGCTATGCCTTCCCATCCATCTGCGGATAAAATGATATGCTAAGGTTAACTTGAGTACCAAGACCCTTCTGAAATGACTTCCAGAAATGAGAGGTAAACTAATGGCCTCTATCTGATATGATAGACTAAGGAGCCCCATGAAACCTCACAATGTCATTAATGTAAATCTTGGCATAATGTAGTCTTTACCGCTAAAAAGTGAGAAGACTTAGTCATCCTATCAACTATCACCCAAATTAAGTCATGTTGTCTGCGAATACGAGGTAACCCTGTGATGAAATCCATAAAGATCACTTCCCACTTCCAAGTAGGAATATCGATCTTTTGAGTCATACCTTCTGGTTTCGGATGTTCTACCTTGACTTGGTGGCGATTGGGGAACTTACTCACAAAGTCAGCTATATACCTCTTCATGCCATTTCACCAATATACGTTCCACAGATAGCGGTACATCTTAGTGGCACCTAGGTGAATATAAATTTATGCTTTCTCAACTCGCCCACATCCGGAACACACAATCTACACTGGTAGTGAAGTACACCATCTCCCCCTTGGAGAAAACCTCCACTCTATGATTGTGGACTGCATTCTTAAATTCAAGAAAAATTGGATCATTGTCTTGCTTTTCCTTAACCTCCACTACTAGAGAAGATTCTGCCTTATTCTGAACTGTTACACAACTATCTGATATACTCATAAGGAGAACTCCTAAGTGAGAAAGCATGTGAACATCCATCACTAGCTCCTTCCTCTCTTCCTCAACATGGGATACACTACCCATAGATAATCGACGAAGAGCATCGGCTATTACATTCACCTGACAAGGATAATAATAGACACTCATATCATAATTCATAAGGAACTCAAGCCATATCCTCTAGCGAAGATTCAAATCTTTTTGGGTGAACTCATACTGAAGGCTCTTATGATCGGTTAACACATATAAAGAACACCATACAAGTAGTGTCTCCATATCTTGAGTGCAAACACCACTACAAAAAGCTTGACGTCATGATTTGGATAGTTCTTCTCATACACCCTAAGCTGTCTAGAGGCATATGATATAACCTTATCTCGTTGCATCAACACACAAGCAAGGCAAACTCTTGATGCATCGCAATAGATCACATAACCATCTAAACCCTCTAGTAGAGTCAAGACAGGAGCTGTAATCAATCTAGTTTTCAATTCATTAAAGCTTTTCTTACAATCATCTGCACATTAGAACTTGGCCATCTTCTGAGTCAACCTAGTCAGTGGTGAGTCTATGTATGAAAATCCTTCAATGAACCTTCTGTAATAACCCGTCAGATCTAAGAAACTTCTGATATATGTAGCAAAGGTAGGTCTGGGCCATTGTCTCACTACTTCTATCTTCTGTGAATCCAATCAGATCCCTTCGCTAGATAATATGTGACCAAGAAAAGCGATGGATTGCAACCAGAACTCACATTCACTAAACTTATCAAATAACTGGTGATCCTTGAGAGTCTGCAGAACAACTCTCAAAAGACTTGCATGTTTTCCTCACTCCTAGAGCAAATGAGGATATCATCAATAAAGACGATAACGAACAAGTCCAAGTACTGTTTGAACCCTCTGTTCATCAAACCCATAAAATTTACAGGAGCATTAGTTAGTCCAAATGACATAAATACAAATTAATGATGACCATACCGAGTTCTAAAGGTTATTTTTGGAATGTCCCTATCTCTCAATCTAAGCTGATGATAACCCGATCTGAGGTCTATCTTTGAGAAATGGCTAACACTCTAATGTTTGCCAAACAAGTAATCAATCATGGGGATGGGATACTTATTCTTGATTGTTACCTTATTCAACTATCTATAGTCAATGCACATTCTGAGAAAACCATCTTTCTTCTTTACGAATAACACCAGTGCATCCATCGTGAAATACTAGGTCTAATGAAGCCCTTATCTAGAAGGTCTTTCAACAACTCTTTCAATTAATTAAACTCTGCTGGATCCATTATGTCAGGAGGACTAGAAATAGGCTGGGTATCGAGAAGGAAATCAATTCCAAAGTAGATTTCATTTTCCGAAGGGACTTCAGGAAGATCTTCTTGAAATATTTTTGGAAACTCACAAACTACTGGAACTGACTCTAGAGCTGGCGTTTCAAGGATAGAATCCTTAACCCTAACTAGATAATAGTGATAACCCTTAGATATCATCCTTCTGTACACAAGTTAAGAAATGAATCGATCAATAGGCGCAAAGCTACTATCCTTCCATTCTAAGATTGGTTCATCTGGATGCTAAAAATGAACAATCCTAGTTCTACAATCGACTGAGGCATATTATGAGTGTAACCAATCCATTCCTAGAATGACATCGAGGTCTACCATTTCGAACTCCACTTGATCTGCTGAGGTGAGAGTCTGTGACATAAGCAATTTCTGTACACCCGTATAGCTATAACTAGGTCACCAACTGGAGTAGATATTGAGAAAGACTCTGAGAGTGTTTAAAGACTAAAACAGAATTGGACTACTATACTGAGTTGCAAAAAACAAAGTCATCTTTGTTTTCTTTCCACTTAGTGAATTCAATATGAGTCACACCTTAAGCTGGTATGATGCCGATTTCACCTATAATTAAAGTTAATTACATTACACAAAATAATTTATTGACCTCATCAACGAACTTCATGGATCCTTACAAACTTTTGACCCTAAAAACTTAGGCAGATTCATCCTAACAAAATCACAAACTCTGACTGCCACTAATCGATCATTTCTATTAGTAGGAACTCGAAGCTACTGATTGTTCTTGTTGTTCATACTCTGAACCAAAATCTGAATTGGCATTCTGGAACTCTACATTAGAACTTCCTTATCTGGTACTAGAGGAACTTCATTAGCATTCCATACCAAAGCTTTACGAGAAGGCATGATTTTACGCGCACAAAGTCAAGTTAGAATGGAATAAGATCATACCTCATGCATGATAAGAGTAACAAGAAAGTGATGTTTTTCCTAAAACTCTTCATAGAATCCCTCTCATTAGATGTGGTGCACTTCACACCCATGAAAGGACTCTACTTAGTGCGACTTTTTAGACATCCTAGAACACTTAAGTCTAGTGCTCTGATACCATGTTTTGTCATACCCTGAGCTACCCCCGAGATATGGACACGAAACGTAGGACCACAAGTTATCCCAAGCTAACCCTGCTGACATGATCATGAGCATACTAAAGATAATAAACTGATGCGGAAGCTAAATCATAATTTATAATGAAAAGATGGGAAATACACATATGCTATAACTGATATAATATGAAGGCTAATGAGTTTAATACAATAGAGTTACTAAATAAACACTAAGAAGAAACTAACTCTGTCTGAATTAAGCCTCTGAATGACTAGAAATACTAGCACAACACCCAGCGAAATCTATAAAAACTAAAACTTAATGAGTGAAGACTGAAATGAAACTCATGACTATTGTTCTAGGAGAATGAGGACTCACCACAAAATCTGCTGAACTAGATATCAGAAATCGATATATGCATAATCTAGATACTAAGAACCTAAACCTACATAACGAGAAGATGTAGCGTACGTATGCGTTAGTACTTGAAGGTACTGAGCATGAAATATAGAGTAAAGCTGAAATTAAACATAACTAAACAAACACAAAGCAAGTATAATAATCTAAACATGGTATCCTAAATTTCTGAGCTAACTGAATACAATGATCAATTTATAACATGTTGAAACTTAACATTGATTATACTGATAATTGGTCAATTGCAGAGAGTCTGACTGATCTGTGGGAGCTACTAATAACTAATAATAATATCACATGAGCTAAATGTGGAGTTTGATGTATACTCCCTATCGAGGACCCAATATAACCTTCAAAGGTATAGAGGTATGGTGGCATGATCACTAAACTTATTGCCCACTGCAAGGACTTACAACCTACTTGGCAAGTAGTTCTGGGACAATTAGGTACATTGAATCCTAGTCCATCTTTATGTTACGCTACTCTTAATGATTTCTGTAGTTAAGTGATTATGTCTGAGTTTCTGTAAATACTGGATAGTTCAAAACTGAACATGCAAACTGAGAATACAACATTTAATATGATAATGATGCATTAAAAACTAAAGAATGTATTACTGCATGACTAAAATGTCTGACCTAGCATGTGTAAATCAAGAACTAAAGAAATACAAAACTACAATTCTGGTATTGATGGAATAATCTGAGTAATAACTTATTGATGGAATAACATGATAATCTGATTTGAAACATACATTTTAACTAAATCATGAAGTTCTATCGAAGTTTTATAAACCCTAGGTTTAATCATGATAAAAGAGTCAAGAACTGACTAAAAATTAGGGACCCAATGGGTGAAAGGAACGCACTACTGAAATTTCACATACATGGTGATGAAATTCACGGAGAAACACTTAATTTTGGGGCTGGAAGTGCTGGAAACTAGCTTCATTCTTGAACTAGGGTTCCTGAGCTTTTTCTCCTTTCTTGCTTCTAATTTTATAACATTTGATTTAATGATTTTACTTAAGTAAGTTTTAATTATGTTTATAGCTTTAAACTGACTAAAATCTGATGATTTAGAGTCAAAATGACGTATCTTAAGGTTTAAACAAAGTGGGAAAAGATCAAAAGACCCCTGTGTAAAAAGACGACCGTGACAAACGATCCGTCGTTCCATCGAGGGTCCACTGTTTGGTTCGTACTTTGGACCTGTTCGACAGTCCTCTACTAAAACGGGCATATTTTTTTACAGGAAGGTCAGATATTATCAAAGTCAGTGGATATGGAAATATAATTCAATTATCTATCTGTGGGTAGGTCACGGGACACCAAATCAATTTTGTGCTAAGAGTTGTGAGTATTTGAAATTGACCCACATACATATTCCCCTAACTATCTGCTATTTCTCACCAACAGACCGTAGGTCCATCTACAAACCGTGTTGGTCATCCGTGGATCTTATGAGAGAGTGGGTGAATGGGGTCTCAATCGAGGGTCATAGACTACGGACCGTAGTCCCACCCACCGTAGATCCGTCCGTCGACCAAGACTTAACCAGTTTTTCTGGGCTGAGATTTTTTGGAGTTTATGACCCCATCGACGAATGTGCAGAAAGGACCATGGGTCAGGTTACGGTCCGTAGATCCACCGTTGGTTGATCCTGCACATGTTTCTTTAAAACTGGGTTTTGGCCTGTTTTTGATATGGATGAGTATATTTTTAGGAATAGTATTGAGCACTAATATGGAGATTAGTTCAGATAACTCAGGTCTTCATAACCATGTAGCCAGCGTAGGTAGAAATGGTAATACCTTTTAGATTATTCATAGTTTAGTGCTCTTTAACATATACTAGTAGATCTAGTTAGTCGTGAGGTTCTATACTGTAGCAAGGTATAGGACAACTTTAGCAGCGTAGGCGAGACGTTGTGTTATCTCATAGCTCATGGTGATACTTGTCAGTTAGAATAACTCTCACATAATTATAATATTATATTTTATTATATGTATATAAAGTGAGTTATTATTGGATTCTTCAATACATTGAGTTCCTACTTATTGTTTTAAAAGTTATCAATATAGTACATCTTTTATTGATGCTTTATCTTAAGTTGAGTATCCATAGTTGAGCATCTTTAGTTGATATATATTTCATAAGTTGATCCCCATTTGACTAAGTTGAGAACCTTCTTACTAAGTTTAGTATTTTATCCTTGAGTACTTCTGAGTTGAGTAAGTTGAGTAGTTTTGAGTATCCTTGAGTATACCTCTGAGATGAGATGAATATCTTATCTTAGAGTTGAGTATCTTATTATTGAGTATAGCTTAGTGAGTGAGAAGATGATGTAAGTATGTTACCTTTTTATAAAGTTCAAGCTTATGTTTATGCTTTAGAATCCCCTTACATACTCGTACATTACACGTATTAAGTCATTTGTCCTGCATTCTTTCATGATGCAGATACAAGTATTCATGATTATCAACATGAGTTTTGTTGATACCATATGTGTTCGAGTTAGCTATGCTGAGTTTTCTTGCTTCTACAAGATTTCATTTACTTATCAGTTCGGTCAAGATGTTGTGGGTCTTGTCCCCAGTTTCATCTTTTTTCATTTAGAGGCATCATAAATAGTTATTACAATTTAGACATGTGTATCATTTATTTATTTTTTAAATATTTGTAAGTTTCTTATTTTATTGTTAGTTGAATATATCATTTTTATTTATATTTATTAGTTTGAGATAATGATTTGTATTTAAGTTTTAGTGAGTTATTTTATGTTTCAAGCTTTGTCTGTTTGATTTAGTTTTCTGCTTATAGTCAGACAAGATGAGGATTGTCTTGGGGATCACCGATTGTTCTCGAGTGTTGGACACATCTAGGGTATAGGCTTGGATCATGACAAAAGATAGTGGAGAAAACTTTTCAACTCTAAGAATCATAATGTGAGAAAACCTTTTCACATGCATGTATTTAGTAGTATGTGTTTCTTTTCACATGCATGTATTTAGTAGTATGTGAAAGACAACTGGCGCTGCCTATAACTCATTCTAATACAACATGTGAATTGCAACTTCTATTCAAACAATGAAAATAGTCAATCAAGGATCTAAGCATAGATTATGGTAATGATATTTCTGTCAAAGGTAGAAACAAAACACCTTTAAATAGGAACGCTAGTAAATGAAAATTACTTGAATATCACAATTTTCTTACAAATGAAAAAGTTAGATCTATTCTCTAGCATTTCTACATTCATTGATAGCTCGAATTATGGCAGTACAAGAAATGAAGGACCACAAGATCATGTCTAACTAAGTTAGAGAAGGTGCTCTACGATTTAAACATCCTTTCCCATATCAAGCACTCATCACGTATTGTTATTGTGAATCAGACTGGACATTAAAAAAAAGATAGATTAGTGAATTCCATCTAGACCCTTAATTATAATGGAGGATACATGCATGAGTACAATATGTGTAAAATAAAGAAAAGATGCAAAATCACATTTATATTTGAAATTTGAAATTTTTTTTACAAGAATGTATGGGGATGATTAGAATTACCTAGATTATTATCGAGAAACAACTACAATGAGAAAAAAATCCATTAGAAGGTAATTTGAAGGATGTAAGAGCTTTTGCAAAGTTTCTTTATATTTTCTCCCAGACAACTTTAAAGTTCTAGTCCGTTCATATTACACTTTTAACTCTTTCTTTCATGATTTTTTTAATATCAAAATGATACTTATAAATATAGCAAATATGATGATCTGAATTTTGATTGATATAAAAGAAAAAATTAAATTCGAGATGGATAAATATTGAGGTAAATTTGAGTGTATGAATATATTACTAATAGTTGTTGTTGTAACTACATTATTTTCATTGTATAAGGTTCTTTGTTGGGGAAAAATGATATCCCAAGATGTGTTTGATATTTTGAAGTCTTATATAATCACTACATTGATTCTTTCCCTGAAATTTCTAATAAAATTTGAAGATGACAATAGTGTTAGGCTGAATTTGGTAATTTGTTACAATCTGAGCGGGAGAAGCGTATGAGAGATTAGTAAAATACTGTAAAATCCATTTGTCATACCTGTGTCACCACCCAAACCATTGTAATTGATACCTAAACTAAACCTTTTGTGGGAGAATCACTACTACATCAAAGCAAATAATCTAAAAACTAAGGCACTTATCATAGGTAAACATAATTAATACTAAACTGAAGTTCTGATAAACTTCAACAATTGATCTAACTAATAACAATATAGAAGATAAACCTAGAATATGAAATTCAATGTACCAAAACATCTAACAATGATCCAAGTCTGAATAAGAAATACAAATGAACTAATCCACTAATCTAAAGCAAATGTCTATGTCCGGAAATAGTGGACATAGACGAAAGAGATCCCATGGAAGCTCGGACGAAGTAGCTCAACCTTGAAGTTGAAGCGATCACTTATCTCCTAAGCGAGATCTTTCAATAGCCTTTTGAAGATGCCATGTACTCAACAAAACTAAGAGTAAGTGCAGTATCAGTAAACAATCACCATGTAGTGGTAAGATCACGCGGTTATTCCACTAGTTTAACACAAACAAATCAAATACCACTATCATAACATGTATATATATATATATATATATATATATATATATATATATATACACAAGAAAAATGATATAATAAACGTGAAGAATCAACAACAAATGTGTCACATTTATATCCAATTATTGGTACTCTCATGGAACCCACTTCCAAACAATTAGCTTGTCGAAACTTGGCAATCCGATCCCATAGTTGTGCTGGAGCATGGCAATATGATCAAAATTAGTTTGATGGAACGTAGCAATACGATCCCCAAAAAAGTACACACCATAACCACAAGTACATTATCAAGATTATACATTTAAGTCATGATTTCATGCAATGACAATTCATCTATCTCAATTACAATAAGTGTGATCAACATTGCAATATTTATACATATAAACTTATCACAATGAAGCTAGAACAAATATACATCACACAATCATAACCATCACTTTTCTCAAAACAAACTTAAAACCCTAAGAGACTTGATCCTTCCCTTTTAGGATTCGTTCCACTTGTTCTACATCTACAAACAATTACAATAACATGAAAATCAATAAACCATTACTAATTACACGAATTATTAACAATTCTGTAAACCCTAGATAATACCCATGATCAATAGTATCTGAATTAGGGTTGTTTTCACCGTAGAGTCTATGAAGAAACCCTTCCTCATCAATATTGACCCATTCTATTATGTTCCACACATCAAAAAATGAATTTATGGAGTGAAAAACTTCTTTTTAGCCTAAAGAATGGTGGAAAATGAGTTAGAGTTTCTTGGAGGTCGTTCCTTAGCTCTAAAAGTAAAAAAACTATCAAATAAGGCCGTTTAGGTGTTTTATTAATGACTCAATTTGCGCACTATAACACCACTCATTTCTTTGTAGCGGCAATGCAACAGCGGCCTGATGTTCTGCTACAACAACAGTTTTGAAACAGTAAGCTCCCCTCTTTCATCTACGATTTTAAGTTTCGTCTCATACACTACAGCGGTCACTATTATGCTATTTCGCTACGTTTATAATCCCCTTACAACGTCCCAAAGCATGATAGAAGGATTCTTAGAAGAAAATCAATTTCCCCTTTTTACAATACACCTCTTACTCGCTATGCTTAGAAAAATACCCTTTGCGCTAAGTCCAATTCTAGGAGATCTACTCACTCAAATTCAATTTCATAAAATTGTATGGGGTTTTTAATGAGTTATCTAACACCTCCTATAACCAAATTTATAATTAAGTCACTCTATTTTTACAATATTTCCCTTCTATTTTTACAATATTTCCCTACACCTCAAACATTATAATTTCCTCCAAATCTTGACATGGTTGAGAACAATTCAAAAATAACAAAGAGTTTTTCCGACTCCTAATTTTCCCCTCGTTGGCATTTCTCTAACTACAAAACCAGGTTGTTACAATAGATATAAATTTACTCATTACTCATCCTTGAGTGGCAAAAGTAATGAAAAGTAGGCTAAGGAAAGAATGAAGAAGTACCTGATTAGACGAACAATTGAGGATACTTGTCTTGCATATCCCTCTCAATTCCTAAAGTATATTTTTCCATTAGAGGATGCTTCCATTAAACTTTCACAGAGTTAATCTCCTTTTCCTAATCTTACGCACATCACAGTTGAGAATAACAACCGGTTCTTCCTCATATTAAAGGACGTTTTCCAAAACATATGAGTCTCACCTAATGATATAATCTCGGTCACCATGATACCTCTTTAGCATAGATACATGAAATACCGGATGAACACAAGATAAGTTAGGATATCGCGCCAATCAATACGGCACTAGCCCTACACGTTAAAGGATCTCAAAGGGACCAATGTACCTATGATGTAGGTTACACTTCTTACAAAATCTGATTACCCCTATCATGGTTTACACCTTGAGAAAAACATTCTCCCCATATGAAACTTCATATCCTTTACCTTGTGATCCGCCTAATTCTTTTGTATACTTTGGATTGCTAAAAGCTTATCTTGAATACTCCTTACCTTATCTTAATCATCCTTAACTATGTCAACCCCCAAAGTTTTCACATCTTGGGTCTCAAACTAACCTATATGTGATCTACATGCCTCCCATATAATGCCTCAAATATTCTCATATGAATATTGGAGTGATAACTGTTGTTATAGGAGAACTCACATAAAGGTAATAATTTACTCCAAAACATGGAACTTAATTGGGTACCCTGATCAGAGATGATAGAAAGGGTCATCCCATGCAACCTCACTATCTCTTTCACATATAATTTAGCTAATTGTTCATCACTATTATCATTCTTACCGTAATATAAAGGGATGACTTATTAAATTTATCAACCACAACTCACATAGAATTAAACTTCCCCAAAGACATGAGAATAGAAACCACAAAATCCATGGCTATTCTTTCCCACTTCCATTCTGTAATTGTCATTCTTTGAAGTAAACCCAACCCCTATGCCTTCGATGTTCATACTTCATTTGTTGACAATTTTGACACTTTTCCATAAACTCCACTATTCCATTATTCATGCTCGGCCACCAATAAATTCGTTTTAGAGATCTATACATCTTTGTCACACCCGGATGAATAGGATATCACGAACCGTGAGACTATGCCAATAATTCTTGAATCAAGTCATCAACTAAAGGAACACAAATCCTTCCTTTCATAATAAGTGCACCATACGCATTAAGAGTGGTATCTTGTGCCTTACCATTCAACATATTTTCTTTTAGTTCTTTCAAATTTTCATTCTCAAATTGTTTGGCCTTGATCTCCTTAATTAATGTGCCTTGGCTTCAATGGTAGCTATTACCACGCCTCTTCCAGAAATGCCCAACAGTATGAAATTAGACTCTAAGTTCTGAATCTCTTTGGCCAAAGGTCGCTTTATTCCACTGAAGTAATCTAAGCTACCCATACTTACTGCTTTTCTACTCAAAGCGTCTGTCACCACATTAGCTTTGCTCGGATGGTATTAAATGGTCCCATCATAATCCTTGAGTAACTCTATCCATTTTCATTGTCTCAAATTCATATCGTATTGACATAACACATGATGCAAACTACGATGATGAGTAAGCACTTCACACATAAAACCATAAAGATAATGACACCAATTCTAAAGAGCAGATACTAAAGTTGCCAAATCCAAGTCATGGGTTGGATAATTTCTCTCACATACATTTAGTTGGAGTGACACATAGGCTATAACATAATTAGTTTGCATTAACACAACACCCTATACAGAATAAGAATTATCACAATAAACTATAAAATCTTTACCTTCTACCGATAATGCTAGAATAAGTGAGGCAGTCAAGAGAGACTTGAGCTTTTGAAATCTCTCATCACATTTTTCTGTCTATTCAAATGGTACCTCCTTGTTAGTTAAATTAGTCAAATGAGTGGCAATAGAAGCAAAAATTTCACAAATCAACGATAGTAGCTAGCGAGCCCTACAAAGATCCTAACTTCCGCCATAGAGCTATGGAACCCAATATTAGACCACCTCAATCTTTTGAGGATCTACCATTACCCCTTCTTTCAAAACTACATGCCCCAAAAATTTAACAAAATTCAACCGAAATTCACACTTAGAAAATTTTACATCCAATTTGTGTTTTTCAAGAACACCGTAAAACAATACAAAGATGGTCGACGTGATCTTCCTCACTCTTCTAGTAGACACAAATATCATCAATGAAAACTATCACAAACGAATCAAGAAATGTCTTGAACACCCCATTCATTAAACTTATAAAAATTGTAGGCACATTTGTCAAACCAAAGACATAACTAGATGGTCGACTTGCTCTTCCTCACTCATCTAATAGACCAAAATATCATCAATGAAAGCTGTTACAAACGAATCAAGAAATGGCTTGAACACCCCATTCATTATATTTATAAAATTGTAGGCGCATTAGTCAAACCAAAGACATAACAAAAAATTGATATTTCCCATAGCGAGTTCTAAATGTTGTTTTGGACACATCTTTTGGCCTAATTTTTAATTGATGATAACAAATCTTAATTCAATTTTTGAGAAGACTGTTGCACCTTGCAATTGGTCATAGAGATAATCTATTCGAGGCAAGGGATACTTGTTTCGAGCAATGACCCTATTCAATTACTAGTAATCTACACATATTCTTATACTACCATCCTTTTACTTAACAAAAAATAGGTGGCCATCCCATGGAGAAGCACTAGGTCAAATGATTCCCTTATGAGGAAGCTCTTGGATTTGAGCATTAAGTTCTCTTAATTCTTTTGGAGCCTTACAATATGGAGGGATAAAAATGGGATGCATACCATGTTCCAAATCAATTCAAAAATATATATTTCTATGTGGAGGAATACCAAAAAAATAAGTTGAAAACACTTCTCTAACTTCCATCACCACAGGAATATACTCAATAGATTGAGACTCAAACTCAACATCCTAGATTTGAGATAAAAAAGCAAAACAACCCTTCCCTACTAGTTTCCTAGCCCGAAGGGAGGATATGATTTTATCTTTCTTAGGCTTGTACACCCCTTCCCACTCTAATTTTTCCCTTCCTTGAATTTCTAGTGTTACCGATATAGTGTTAAAATTTAATTAAACATAATAATGGGACAATCAAGTCATGCCTTAGATAATATCAAAATCAGTCATATAAAAAATCACCAAAACAGATCAAGTAAGAAAACCTATAATAAAAATATGGTAAGCTCGATAGATATGGGTGACTATGACTAACTCTAAATTGCGGTAGAAACATGGATAGAGGCATCAAGAATATCACATATCATATCAAACTCAGACGCAAATTGAAAAAAAATACATAATAATAAGTAGAATATGGATAAAGTAACACATTAGCCATCAGGTCACAGACAAGAATGTACATGTGATCACTGCGTCATACGACTTCGCCTCATTCTTGCTCGAAAAGGCATAACACTGAGCTCTATAATCTTGACGAACCACACCCTTCCTAGTTGTACATTACCTTTGACGTCATTACTATTATTATTTCCTCTACATGCACTATCTCTATGATTACCTCCTCTCTCACCTTGTGGATGCCCTCGACAATTTTTACCATTCCTCGCGTGTACTACTGCTTTAGATTGTTGCTACATGGAATTTGGCACACGTGGATGGGGACAATCTCTCAGCACATGTCCAAGTTGTCCACGATTATAACATATACAATCAAAGAATGGCTTGCTGCCCACCGAATGTACGACTCCCTGGCTGTCCTAAAAATTATAAGATGGAGTTCTCGAATAATTACCTAAATAGGTGCGCATAGTGGACTAAATTAGCTTGACAGCAAACATAGGCCTTCCGAATCCCTTAGCATAAATACCTTGAGAGTTACTCGAATTCTTGGCCCTTTTTGCCAACGCCTTAGCTTGATTGTCTAGCCTAAACCCTCCACTTTCTTAACATAATCTATGACTTCATTAAAGCTCTTTCCAACAAAAGTCATATAAAAAAATAACACTTGAAACTCAGAATTCAAACCTCTAATAAAAAAACATATTCTCTCCTCCTCAATAATAACGAATTGCACAACATATATTGATAAGACATGAAACTTGGCGTCGCAATCAGCCACATACATACCACCTTTTTTTAAGACCATAAAATCATCCTTCTAGCGATCCATGAAAGTTCTAGGCACATATTTTTCTAGGAAAAAAGCATGCTATTGGGTCCAAGTTAGTGGAGGTACAGTATATGATCTGCATTCTATATAGGCTCTCCCCTATTCCTTGGCCTTACCTTGAAGTTGGAAGGACACGGACTCAACCCCATGTTGGTGATCAATATCCAATTTCCTTAATTCCTATAGCCTCTCGGACAAAAGTAAAGGTGTCCCCGTATCGTTATGCGAGACTCTATTAGTCTAATTTTGATAAATCGATATTAACAAACCAATGCTCTGATACAAGCTTTTTCATGACCCAGACCATCGTGATTGGCACCTACACTAATCCTTCGGTTGAGAACCACTACTACCATCCAACTAAGAAAATATTATAACAACTAAGGCAATTATCTTAAGAAAAAATAATAAATAATAAACTAAATTTCTCATAAACCTCAACAATTTACCTTACTACTAACAATGCGGAAGATGAACTTAACATGTGGAAGTCAATGTACCAGAACATCTTACAATAATCCAATTATAAACATACAATACTAATGAACTAATTCAGTAATCTAAAATGAATGTCTATGTTCATAAATGGAGGACATATATGATGGAGATACCATGGCAGCCCGGACGAAGTGACTCACACATGAATTTGAATCAATCACTGATCTCCTAAGCGAGGTCAGTAAATAGCCGCTTGAAGATGCCCTGTACTCAGCAAAAATCTGAGCAAGTGCAGAATAGCACAAAACCACCGTGAGTGATAGGATAACGTGGCTATCCCACTAATACAACATAAACAAGTCAAACAACATTATAAGTGCATGCATATATAGCACGTACACAATATTATCAATATGAAGAATCAACAACACATTTCACATTTATATCATATCATTGTTCTTATTATGGAACCCACTCCCGAACAGTTAGTTTGTTGGAACATGGCAATCCAATCTCATAGTTGTGCCAGAACGTGACAACTTGATCCAATAGTGGTTCCAGAACACGGTAATCCGATCCAAATTATCTTGCAGGAATGTGGCGATACAATCCCAAAATCACACAACATAATCAACATTACATTGTCAGGATCATACATTTAAGTCATGATTTCATGTCAATGACAATTCATCTATCGCATTCACAACAAGTTTGATCAAATTTGAAGCATTTACACATATAAACATATAACAATGAAGCAAGAATAAGAATACATCACATAGTCATTGAATCAGAACCATCACCTACCTTGAAATAAGCTTGAAACCCTAAGAGAGTTGATACTTCCCTTTCCGGAAATGTCTAGCTTGTTCTCAAACTACAAACAATCATAATAGTTTATAAAATACAATAATCCATTACTAATTACTCGAGTTATTTACAAATCAATGAACCCTGATCATACCTATGATATCGAGTACCTATATAAGGGTTGTTTACACCATATAATCTATCAAGAGACCCTTCATATCAATATTAACCCATTCTATTACGTTCTACGGATTAAAAAATAAATTTAGGGACTGAAAACTTACCTTTATCCTCAAGAATGGTGCAAAATGAGTTAGAGTCGCTCGGGGTTGTTCCTTAGCTCTAAAAGTTGAAAATTGCAAAATAAGGTCGTTTTGGGGTTTTATTAACGACTTAACTCATTCATGTCCTCTACAACGGACCTCATCCCGCTGTAGCGATGGATCCACAGGGGCATGAAGTTCTCCTACAATGGGAATTTTGAAATAGTGAGGTCCACTCTTTCATTTACGATTTTAAGTGCCATCTTGTCTTCCACAATGGTCAGTATTTCGCAACAGCGGCCCTGCCACAATGGTCATAATCGCACTACAACATCCCAAAGTGAGATAGAAGGCTTCCTAGAAGAAATTTGATTCCTCTTTTTTACAATACGCCTCTAACCCGCTACGCTCATAAAAATACCCTCTGTGCTAAGTTCAATTTACATAGATCTACTTACTCACATTCAACTCCTTAAAACTGCACATGTTTGTTAATGAATCAACCAACACATCATATAACCAAATTTATAATTAACTCACTCGATTGCTAACAGATTTCCCTAAATCTTAAAGACTCTAGTTTCCTCCTAATATGGACAAGGTTGGGAAAAATTCAGATACCACAAAGAGTTTTTTAAGCCCGGATTTTCCCCTAGTTGGCATTTCTGTAACGATGGAACCCGGTCACTACAACTTGAATGACGATATACTAAAGATCAAGGATTTCAATATCTTGAGTTGGTGGAAAGATTCACCTAGTAGAGATCCTATTATTTAAAAAATTACAAGGGGTATTCTTTCTATTCCTATTTCTTCTATTTAATCTGAGTCTGCTTTTGGTACTTATGCTCAAATTCTTAATACTTATCGAACTTATTAGTCTTAAAAAATGGTAGAATGTTTTAATTGCATTAAACAATGGATTATGTTTATATGATTACCTTCTAAATAATGCAAATTTTAAGACATGTAAAAAAGTCTAGAAAATCAAGCAAATTGATGCAGATAACTAACAAATTCAAATCTTGATAAACTACGATTATGCTCTTAAATTTATTTAGAACTCATTTTTTCTTTTATTCTAGTATATATAGTACTCATTATACGACTTGTTCGATTGATATCATTGAAGGATTTGATTCTCTTGCAGTTTCAATTCTTTTAAAGGTGAACAATCTTGAAAGAGTTTTCCTTAAGCATTTTCAAATATCATCGATTTTCAACTGATTGACTAATTTTGCTACTTTTCTACATCAATTCTTTTATTTTCTTTCCATTCATAAATTAACTTCCTACTTTGTTGCCTTACTTTATTGGCTCTTTCAGATGTTCAATTAGTTGAAGTTAGTTATACATAAAGAAAAAATATGATGAACTTAAGTAAAGAAGTTCATATATTATGTACTTAAGATTACGGTAATGGAATTTTTTGTACATAATATACTTTTAAAAATCATAGGCAATGCAAATAGCCTTGTAACTATTTGTAGATTTTAATCCAAGTAAATGGTGTATATTTAGCAGTTTGAGAAAGGGAAGCTGAGGGATAGGGAGGAGTTTAGAAACAAGAAGGCTACGACATAAAGTGAATCCAGGCAACAAAGAGATAATGTGAACTAGCAACTCTTCTTTAAAACATAAGCAAGAGGGAGTTGCTCCATTATCTTCATGTGCACCTGCACTTAGAAACAAAGGTCAATATACCCAACACATCAGAGCTAGACCTGCATAATCTAAGGGTAGTGTGACAAAAAGAAGTAACTGGGATCCTAAATGTATTAAGTTTTGTTGAACCCATTTGGTTAAGTGTCGCGATGGCTCTACAAGTTGTTTCAAGTCTGGAAAAGAGGGTTAATTCATGAAAGAGTGACGTAAAAACAAGAAAGATAATGTGCATTATGACACAAAAGCCCAATATTTATTAGTTTCTCCACCAGACATAACTGCACATAGAGGAGGTACGATAGTAATAGCGGAGAAACAAACTGCCTTTATGTGATCACTAGTCGGCAAGAGCAAGAGAAATCTCTAGATGTTGGCACTTGTATGATCAAAATATTTACTCTTAATTTTTATGTTTTTAGACATAAGATAAAGTTTATCTTTTATGACTCCTTATGTTGCAAATAAGTTTTATATTCTTCCTGAGAAACTTTGTGAATCATTTTATGTTTTTAACTTTTTGAGAGTCTATTCAAGTTGAGCGAGTATATCGTGATTGTGTCATTTCCATCAATCATAAGGACACCATGGTTTATTTAGCTGAATTGGACATGGTAGATTTTGATGTCATTCTTGGTATGGACTGCCTTCATGCCTATTATGACTTAATTGATTATAGGACTCGAGTTATCAAATTTAAGTTTCCTAATAAGCCAATCTTAATGTTGAAAAGTAGTTTAGTAGTGCCTAAGAGTCGTTTACTTTGTACCTTATGAAAAGAAAATTAGTTTCCAAGGGGCGTGTCTATCACTTAGCCTGAGTTAATGACTATAGTGTTGAGATACCTCCTATTCAATCAATTCCAGTACTGAAATATTTTTCAGAAGTCTTTCCAGTTTATATTGGAGTCCCTTCTGAGAGTTGGATAGACTTCAGCGTGGACATTCTTCTAGATTCTCTTCCTATATCTATTCCACAATACAGAATGACACCGGCGAGTTGAAAGATCTTAAATAATTGTTGAAATGTATTTTTGATACGGGCTTTGTTAGACCAAGTATCTCACCTTATGACTCTCTGGTCTTATTTGTGACAAAGAATGATGGTTCCCTTAGGATGTGTATAGATTATCGTTACTGGAAAGGTTACTATAAAATATAAATATCTTCTTTCAAGAATTATTTTCCTTTTCAATCAATTTAAGGGAGGTACTTCTTTCTTTAAGATAGAACTCAGACCGCGCTAGCATTAGTTGAGAGTAAGAGATTGCTACATTCCAAAGACAATATTCATGACCCGTTATGGTCATTATGAGTTTGTAATTATTTAATTTAGTTAGACCAATACGCCTTCAATATTCATGGATCTTACGAATGGGGTTTTCAAGCCAAGCCTTATTTTGAGATGTTTGTTATCGTCTTCATTGATGACATACTAATCTATTTGTGGAATGAAGAAGATCATGCTAGCCATATCAGATGAGCTCTCCATAATTTAAAAGACAAGGAGTTATATGCTATATTTTAGAAATGTGAGTTTTTGATTGAGACTGTGGCATTCTTGGGCCACATAGTTTGCATTGGTGGAATTAATGTTGATACCCAAAAAATAGAGGTTGTGCATAATTGTCCCATACCCACATCACCAACTGATATTAGGTGTTTCTTGTGTTTTGATAGATATTATAGAAAGTTCTTAGAGAGATTTTCATCTATTTTATCTTCTTTGACAAGGTTAAATCATAAGACAATGACGTTTCAAGGGTCTAAAGCTTATGAGAAACCTTCTAGGAATTGAAAAAAGGTTTACTATATCCAAATATTGACTTTACCAAAATACACTCATGGCTTTGTTTCTTATTATGATGCATCAATAGTTGGTTTGAATTGTTTGTTAATGCAACATTGGCATGTTATAGTTATACATCTAGAAATTTTATGTTAACAGAAGTAATATACAACCAATGATCTACAGTTGGATTTCATAATATTTTCTTTGAAAATATGACGCCATTATGTTTATGTTGTTCCTGTGGATGAGATCACTGATTACAAAAGTTTTCAATATGTGTTTACTTAGAAAGAACTTAATCTCAGACAAAAGTAGTGGTTAAAATTACTCAAGGGTTATGACATTAGTATTATTTACCACAGGTAAGGAAAATGTTGTTAATTATACCTTGAGCAGGTTGCCTATAGGTAGACTACCCACTTTGAGGGAGAGAAGAAAAAACTAGTGAGAGATGAGCATAGACTTGCACACCTAAGAGTTAATCTAATGGATTCCATAGAAGGAGGAGGAGTAGTGATGCATAGGGTTGAATCATCATTAGTGTTAAAAGTATAATAGACGCAAGAGCAAGTCCCTATTTTTCTTGGATTAAAGGAAAATGTTTATAAGCAATTTGATGAATTTTTTGGAAGTCATCCCTAAAGACTTGGGTTCAAAGGTGAACTTAAGTACTGCCTTAATCTTCAAACCTATGGGAAAGTAGAGTGTACTATTCATACCTTATATGATATGTTAAGAGTTTGTGTGATTTATTTCAATGGTAATTGGTAGGATCGCCTTCCTTTTATTGAATAATTACCACTGTAGCATACAAATTGATCCTTGTGAAGCTCTTTATGGGAGAAAATGCAGATCTCCTATTGGATGGTTTGAAGTATGTGAAGCTAGGTTCATAGGACCGAATTCAGTTCATCAAGCTAAGGATAAGGCGAAGGTGATTCAAGAGAGGTTGAAAAACCGACAGAGTCGTCAGAAATATTACACAAATATTAGGAATACTTTAAATTTTCACTCATTAAGAGCGTTATGAGATTTTGTAAGAAGGGGAAGCTTAGTCCCCGGTATATTGAACCTTACATAATATCATAAAGGGTTGGTTGTGTAGCTTATAATTTGGAGCTACCACAAGAGTTAGAAGCGGTTCATTCGGTATTTCACATCTCCATGATGAAGAAGTGTGTGGGTGATCCTTCATTTATCATAGCAAGTGAAGATATTGGGATCAATGATAGATTATCTTATGAATAGATTTTGGTTAAGATTTTAGATCTCCAAATTTGCAAGTTGAGGACAAAGGAGGTAGTAACATTCAATGTTCTTCGAAGGAATCAATTTGTTAAGAAAGCTACTTGGAAAAATGAGGAAGAAATGAAGAAAATATATCCACATATCTTTGAAATAGGAGAAATTCCGGATCAAGGTACAAATTCTCTTTTTGGTACATTTTATTTAATAAGTTGTTATGTTGTTACTACGTTGTGTTTGTTGGGTGTCTGAATTGCATAATTGATATTACCCCCTTAGCCTAGTAAGAGTAATCTCATTCGAGGATGAGTGTTCCCAAGGGGGAGATATTGTTGCCTCTCATAAGTTGAAATAACTAGGAAGAGGTTAAGAATTGGAATTAGTCATTTTTGTAAGGAATGTAAAAATCTGGAAATTTGTTAAGTATGTTAAGTTGAATTATAAGTGTTTGGTGAAAACACCTAGTAAAATTAGAGGCTTTAGAAATTAAAACAGAAAAAAAAAGTCGGGGTCACCTGGGAAGGGTCCAGGGGCGCCGCCCAAAATGGGTCTCTGAATGTTTGACCTCTGGGGCACCGCGCCAGTCAAAGAACCACAAGTCAACCACTGAATTTTACCCTCTTGAGCCGCGTGCTACTCAAAGTGCCAAGGTCGCCTGTTCCTCCCATTTCTTCCCAACTTTCCCGTATTAGTTCTTTAGCAATGTACCTATGTTTCTAGTTGATTCCAACACTCTAAGGTACTTCTAGATATCAGGAAATCATCCATAAGAATGAGATTATGAACCTTAAATCCATAATTCAACTCAAGGAAATTAAGATTCAAGTCTAGAAGTTGAGAAGCAAGTCACAAGAAGTTCTTAAAGTGATCAAAAGTTTTTTCCAAGTGTTTTATCTTTGTTTTAAGACTTAAATTTCAAGTTAAGTAAAGAGTAAAAATTGAAATTCATTTCTTCAAAGAAGTATATGAGGACATGTATTCCCAAAGACTTTAAAATGTTTTCACATTTGAACAAGAAACGAAAATACCTATTTCCAAGAGAGATTTAAGCTAAGTTTTGAATAATTATATCACAAACTAATGAAAGAAGTTTTGTTTTAAAACATATGAGCAATGTATATTCTGGGAGTATTACTTTTATTCTCGGAGTAGTATTGAGCATCGATATGGTGATGTGACTTCATATTTCCTCAGGTCTGTATAAATCATGTAGCCATCATGGGTAGTAAAGGATTATAATTTTCAGATCACTCTTTAAGTGCTTTTTAACATAGATTAGTTAATCCACTTAGGCAAGACATTATATCTGACAACAAAGTATAGTATAGTTCTGTCGGTGTGGGCAAGACGTTGTATCATCACATATGTTTGTAGTGGTGGTTGTTGGTTAGAGAATCTCCTAAAGAATCTATATTACTTTATTATATGAGTAAAGTTGAGTTTTTTGTTGCATTTCTTTAACCAACTAAGTTGCTTTCTACTATTTTAAAAGCTTTCTATATATAGCATGTGTTTTATTGTTTTATATTGAGTTGAGTTATCCATGAGTTGAGTAAAGACAATTAGTGTTTCATTCATATTGTTTTCAAGCCTATGTTATGTTTAGTGTTCCAACTTGTATACTCATAGATTCTATGTATTGATGATAATTAGACTGCATCGTCTTATAATCTAGATACATGTAGCCAGGATCAGCATCCATTGCCTCGTTGATCATGTTAAGCACTCAGAGTTAGTTGGTGAGTTTCATTGCTTTTCGGAGGGTCCTTTTCATGATTGTTTAGATTTTTAGTTGTTAGGATTATTGAGGGTCGTGTTTTGGCATCCCTCTTTGTTTTAGAGGCTTCATACACAATAGGTAGTGAGTAGTTTAGTTGTCTTTACATTCTTATTTGTTATGTTAATACATGAATTCCATTTTTTCCAAGTTGATAATACTTTTGGACATTTCACGGGTTGTCCTTTTGACACTATTTCTTGTTCTTAATTCTTCCACTAAGTAAGTCAGGTCAAGGGTTCGATTTGGACCAGAAATGGTTCTCGAGTGCTAGTCCTACCTATGGTGTAGGCTCAGGGTGTGACACTTTATACTATATGTGGTAAAACCTATGAATGTACTGAATATTGTGAAGGATGCAAGGTACGCCAAAATAACCCGATTGGTCTGAAATACGATAATGCAACGAACAAGTAAACATAACATTAATCAAACTATAAGATTCTATAAAACATAAAACAAGGTCATAAAGCCTCCTTTAACACATAATCATAGCATAAGTCTTGAAGAAATTCAAAAATACTTTATAGATTATCTCATTAACGGGCATGAACCATGTGAGATATAACTTTGAATTTAGTTTACTGCTATCACACAAAAAATAAAATGTCTTAAATGTAACGGTAGGCATTATAATCATGAGCTAAATTGGATCCATGAGCTAATGTCCAATCCGGACATACCTATGGGGGTACATAGTTCATGGACCTGACTAACTGCAGCTATTCCAAATCGATGTTAAGTGAATTCCCAATGGAGACATGCATAAATACAACATATTCTTAGTTTTTAAAATTGTAAGAATTTAGTAATACCATTTCATTCATAAAATATCATAAGAATAGATCATTTAAATTCATGATTTTATACATATTCAAAAGAGAGGCTTAATTGAAAGCATCTGAATCATGATAGTATTTTCGTATTAGAAAGCTTACTTCCATCAAAATTTGAAAATTATATCATTCTTTCATTGTTGTAGGTACTTTAATTGGAGGCCTCAACTTTCTCTATAAAACATCATTGATACTTCAATGATAGACAACATTCTTTCATAACATCATGCATGCATTTGAACATAACAATGAATCATATAATAAAAATAATCGTATGCCATGGGTTCATTTAACATCATTGATAATATTTAAATATTATTAAATTATGAATAAGAAGAACATTTCATAGAAGTAAAACATTATTTGAATTAAACCCATGGGAAAAGCATGAAAATCATAAAAGTTTTGATATAAATCACAAGTTAAAACTAGATTTCTTTTGGGACTTAATGGATGAAGAGGAACCATTGATGAAATTCCCACATATATTTATGGAATCCTAGCTTGAAATATGGAATGGAGACTTGAAGCTTGGAAACCCCTTGAATCAACTTGAGAGGATCCTTGTAGAAGAAGACTCAAGAGCTTTGGGAGTTTGAGAGTCAATACGGATGGTTTTGAGTCTAACAAAATCATAGGGATTAGGAATTTTCTAGAAATGACATACTTTAGGAATTACAAGAGTAGGAAAAGACTTGATAAACCTTGGATAAAAACTACCATGTTGCCTCTATGACCCCATCAACTATCTATACTCTCTTCAATGGACAGTATTGGCTGTCTGTCAATTATGATACTGAAATCTAGGGTTTCTGATATCCAAATCATGACAAAGGACCAGGACCTATACTTATTTCCATGGTCTGTGCACCTTCTCTATGCAACTCACTTCACTGTAATCACTTCCTTCTAAAGTTCACTTCCATGAGAACCAAGATGTAAATCCATCTACGAACCACATTGGTCAACCATGGAATCTAACTTTTGAATCTTCAAAATTTCAAAGGCAACCACAACTTGGCTTATAGGACCTGTGGGACAATATAGGACATCTAGATTGTAAAAAAAGAACCCTCAGATTTATGTCAATCTAAGCTTGAAATTTGGTTGTTTGTTATCAAATTATATTGAAATGAAGATTCCTTAGGTATTATGGCTAGATGGTGGTGTTAAACCCTAAAGGGTATTGATTTATTAGCTCTAATATCAATTGTACTTCATGAATCTATTGTTTCTTCAAATTTTAATCTAAAAATTAGTGGTTGAAAACATTTATTGAGTATTTTTACATCGTTTTTGCGATGAAAAACATGTGACTTATTGAAATTACTTAATGTGTGTTCGGTGTTTTGTTTGAATGAGTGTTGGAGTTTGTAAGAACACAAGAGATATAAAGTTGATAGTTACGGATATCATTAAAGTGTAGCGTAGAACAACTGTTATTCATGTATGAATCGATGTTGTTTCAGTTAATCTATTCATCCATGAATTGAAACACCATTTGTTATGCACATACCTTTTGTCCGTAATTGACATATTTTGTGTCTCCATGTTTTGTAAAACTTGACAACATGCTTGTTACTTTAATGTTAGACGTATAAAAACCAAGATGTAGGCTAGTTGTCATAAGCTTTACATTGTTAATTGTTTTAAGATTTAGATATAAACAAATAGATAGACTACATATCTAACGTATTGTTACCGAAAATAAGGTTGTCATTATTGGAGAACAATAAATAATTGTGAATGTGCAAAACATCAATCAAAGGACTTCGTAACACAATTCATTTTTTGAATACTATGTGGACATAATCCAAAATTTATCCAGATTTTCATGTTTAATGAATCAATACAACTGTTGAATAACTATTTTGGGTACAAAAGATTTTACATGGTGTTTTTCTTTTCTAATATATCTATTATACATAAGATAAATTATACGTGGAAACTCTCTCTATCTAGTTTTATACATAAGAACCATGTAATATTCATCTTCATTTTGTTATAGTAAATATGTAATGAATCATACAATATAGAAAATGTGAGAGTTTACAAGAATTATCTTACATGATTTTCCATGAGCAGAGTGAACCATTACGGAAGTGGCATTGGCCTGTTATCTCCCACTTGATACATATCTATGTTTTACAATATATAGAAATCTCAATATGGACAGTATAATTTTCATGCTTACTAGTCTCAAGCTTCCTAGGATCAATTATGTTCCTCAAAGTTTTGATACTTATCGCGGAAATCTCCCTATCCCTAGCCATTTTGATGTTTATTTTTGAAGGACGCTCAAGAAGAAATTTTCACTTATATCCATAAGGATACTCCTCTCCATCATAAAATATCTTTAAAATTTTATCCTATACATTTTTTAAACACTTGATCCTCATTCAAGTCCCTATCCTATACATAGATAAAATCCTGCCAATTTAGATGAGGCTCCCGCAAATCTTTAACACCATGATCAAATGTACAATTTTTTCCATTGTTGCAAGTTTCTTTCAAAAACATAGCACACATGCGAGTTTTATAAAATATATGACATGTCCCTTTTCTTCCTTGAAGATTTGGTGAGTTCATTTTGGATTTAATAGCTAAATTTTGGAAGTTGCTATCTAAATCCGTCATTCTCTTGAAAGAAGGTGCATGCTCCATCTGACAATAAGACTCAACCATATCATGGTTCATCATCACACCAGTAAGTGGCAATGGCATAAAGTGTAGACGAGAAGGCGAGTTGATAGGAAAAACTCATATTAATTCCCTTTTCTGATATTGATTGTTTAAATGAAATATAATTATATTTTATTTCTCTCTAAAAAAATAAAAAAAAAGTCAAACTTTTTCCAGAAAATAGAGCAGTAAATAAAATATGAATCACTGACAATTAGGAAAAATGAGTGTAAGTAAAATCAGTAATCACTAAGACATGACAGAAAAGTACCTAATGTAATATCATAAGTATTTTCTGAAAATGATAGGAAGTACGCTAACCTTTACACTTCCTTTGAAGGTATAGTGGTTGTTTAGAGAAGACTATCAGCTTAAATAAGAGTTTCCAGAGTAGAGTTATAATGATGCTATGATTGGATAAACAAAAGTTCATAGAAACAATCAAACAACAATCATACCACAATTGCAAACATGCTATGATTGGAATATATAAATTTCAAGATTCCATTTAATCTCATCCCATGGAATGAATGACATAAAAAAAACTTTATAAAATTGGCAAGACTGAAATCATGAATGTATAGAAAACTTAATCAGATATCATTCTTAAATTTCTTAGGATCTCTTGATAATTACCGTTACTGTAGTTACCATCCTTTTCATTATATAATTACACAACTTAATCATTACTCAATGTAATAATTATAATTGCAGCATAATTATAGGTGTATTGTTTTGTTGTGTGAGCACAATTATATAATTAAGTTTATTCTATAATAAACTTAATCAAATAAAAATTGAAGTAAGTTAAATCCTAAATATGTATGGAGAAGGGGAGAAGTTACTTATATGTGTGGAGAAGTGGGAAGTTACTTAGTAACTTCCAACTACCCATTAAGTCTTTCATACCCATTACATCTTCCAACTACCTATTAAGTGAGAGTTACTTGGTAGTTTTAAAACTATCCATTTTTTTAACTATTCACCATGACGTAAAAGTGGGAATAACGTTAAAAACACCTTTATTTAAGGGGTTCTCTGCCATAAAGATATAGTGTTATCCATAAAAGTCATAAAGAATAATGAAAGAGAGAGAAACAAGTTCTGAAGAATGAAAAGGAAGAAAGAATTTCCGCATAATAGAAGTCAAGATTTTTGTAAAACCACTAAGGCTGATTTGGGTATGCTTTCTTGACTGAATTATCATAATAATAGAATTATGTGAAAATTATATAGGTCTACGATCATGAATTATTGATTGGATTTATGAATGCATAGATTGTTTATGTTTTCACAATCGTTAAAATTTTTACATTTGGTATCAAGATCCTGGTTTAAGAACTAGTGCTTTTTCGTAGAATAAATGGTTTCCTTATTTAAAAACAATAATAGGTAGAATTAAGTGAAATAATTATTCACTATTATGATGTACTTTATTTGGAAAATATGTATATGAGATTAGTTAATCACCAAAATAGACTAACATTTGAAGAATTAATTCAAAATAATAGAGGTTAAACTTAGATTCAATTTTCCATTATTTTGATGTTTATAACTGATATAGCAATTATGGATATAGTGAAGTTTTTTGTTGTAAGATATTTACAGATCACCCAAACGTTGACTATTTCATTTTTATAACCATTAAAAATTAAGGAGATAATTAAAATGCGTTGTTACTTTTATTTATTTATCAAAAGATAATAAATATTATTAATTTGACACATTAAGAATTATTAAATTAAGTTAAATTCACATTAAGCATCATTATTTCTAAAGTTTTATTTTGAAGTTTTGCACAGAACAGGACATTAATATATATTTAAGAATTTATAAACTATTTTTGAATTTGATAGTAAGTTTAAAATTCATAACTCAAAGTATTAACAAATTAGCATATTATATTTGCAATATTTTCTCTTCATTCGCACTCTGTCTCTGTTACGACCTATAACAGTCTTAACTTCTCAGATTGGTGCGAACACACAAAATTCGATCTCGGATGTTTTAAATCTTGATGTTACACTTCACACTAAGAAGCCAACTATTGTTACTGAATTTAGTAGTACTAAAGAAAGGTTTTATTATGAGCACTGGGATCGATCTAATATGTTAGTCATAATGTTTAAGCGAATGAATATTGTGAGCAACATTAAGACTACTCTTTCCAAAATTGAAAATGTAAAAGATTTTCAGAAATTCGAGTAAGAACCATACCTTTTTCAACTAGCAATTTAAAACCCATTACATTGAGGTGACCATACCTCAAATGCCACAACCTCGACTCATCCTTTGCACTAGCAGCAAGTGTAAAACTTTCCATGTTAGAAACATCCAGCGGAAACATCTTGTTTGGCGTCATAGTGATGCAAACCTTTTTGCCTAATTTCTTATTTGTAATGAAACAAGCATCATCATCAAACCAAAGAGAATGTCCATCAGACATTAATTGTCCAACACTAAATAAATTGTATCTAAGTCAGGTAAAAATTAAACGTTATCTAACATTTTTACTTTTTTGTGGCTAGTGTTAATACCCACGGTGTATTTTCCTTCAACCTGCATCTCTTCAACAATCGTTTGATCAGTAACCTTCTCGCCACATGATCGAATTATATTTACAATTGCCACTGCTCTAGAAAAGAAATCAGTAATTGATTCTCAATTTTTCATCATGAAGGTTTCAAAGTCACGCCGAAGTGATTGCAATCTCACCACAATGACCTTTGAATCACCTTGAATCTCCTTATGCTGAATGGACCAAGCTTGATTTGATGTGCTTGCTGCTGCGATCTGTGAAAAATGGCTATCATGAACTGCTTGCTGAATAAAAACCACTGGTTAAGCATATTTTTTCTTATTGTCTTGCAGTCTATTTTATTCGCCAGGATCTGCAAATCCTCATTCTACCAAGTCCCAAAGATCTTTAATTTGAGTATTGTTTTCATAAGAATGCTCCAGAATTCGTATATTTCTCCCTAGAAGACAGGAATGAGTGGTTGTGCCACACTCAATGCATTGCCATTACTTTCCATGTCTCTAATGACAAAGATGGTGGAGTAAATAGGCAAGAAAACTTTTAAGAAGAAACAGAGAATTGTAAGCTGAAGTCTTTTCTATTTTTCTGTATTTGAGGTCATAGGAAAGTACAACTTTTTATAAACTTGAAATAACAAACTACTAGATCATTAAGTGACCACTACTTCCATCAACTAAACAAGTAATCACTAGTTAAAACATAACTAGAAAGTACTGCACCATGATCATCATATTTGCTAAAGACTAGCCCTAGAATATAGGACACTACAAACAAACATAATTGACCAGGTCATACTTTGAATCAGTCTTCAATACTAGTTTCATGTGTTGTTAGATTTGTGTTTATTATAGTTCTACTCTGTTAATAAAGATTATTACAAAAAAATAGGGCTATGTAAAAAATAATGTAACATTAATAACTTCTTTGAGTGATGAAACATGAATACATCATGGTTGTATCAACATATTGATTCGATTGATAACATTTACTTCTTTTTCTTTTCTTGATAAATGAAGATCATGTTTAGTAACACACGATTTTTTCAATAATCTAAGAAAGGAGAACTATACAAACTTTTCTTTTTTCTGGTGATTCCTTGGAGATTAGTCTTAAAATAAGTTATTGTTGTGTAGTATTGTGATTCCCCTTGTAGCTGCATTTAATGTTGACATCTTAATATGCTTTGATCAACTATTTAATATGTTTTCTTATTAGTATTATTTTTCTTAACTTGAATATCTTATTAATACTTGCATATCCCTTCTAGGGTTTAGAAGTTGTCACAGAAAAAGATTCTGCACAGCGAGAAGATGGAAGCATACTATGATGAGTGTAAAAGGATCCTTGTTGATTAATGGAAAGAAAGCTCTTTCTTTCTTTAAAGTTATGTTTGTAGAAACTTTCCTACAATTTCTTGCAAATTGTGATTCTTTGTGTACACTTATTTTTCCTACGGTATTTAAAGTACTTTTTTAAATGTCTATTTGATTTGGTAACCAAATCGTGTAATTAGCTGTTACTATAGTTATTAATTGTCTACTTGTTAATCCGAACATTTAAGCATACCCACTAGGTTCAAGATAATATTCTTAGTTTTAATTTAATTATTTTATTCTCAGTGTTTTTCTCCATAGTTTGCTCGTTTAGTTACATATCTAACTTATCAAGAGATTTATTTTGAGGACTCGTGTTGACAGTGATGGATGGGAACAGTGTGCAACTATAATAGTTCACTTGCTATCCGATAGGATGGGCCGAATTTTTAGCTCATCATGATGTGAAAGTAGGTGAATTTTTGGTTTTCCATCATGTTCCAGATGCTTGCACTTTATATTTAAAACATTCAGAACAAGTGGTTGTGAAAAGATCAATTTTGATAGTTACATTTGCAAAGGAAAATTAAATGAAAGGAATTATCAAGAAACAACTATATATAGATGAGTTTTTCTAACACGTCCTTTCATTTTGATATATGTTTCCTGATAAGTCCATTAATGTTGTTTTCCTTTGTAAATGTAACCATCAAAAATGATATTTTCACAATCACTTGTTCCAAATATTTGAACAATGAAGTGCTGATCATCTAGAGCACAATGAAAAACCAAAAATTCACCCACTTTCACATCATGCTGTGTCGAAAATTTTGCCCATCCTGTCGGCTAACAAGTAAACCATTGTAGTTGCACAGTGTTGCCATCCATCGCCGTACACTTGATTCATCCAAATAAAGCTCCCGGTCATTTAGATGTGAAATTGTATGGGCAAACTTTGAAGGAAAACACTAAAAAGAAATTATGAATGTAAAACCATGAATAATCTTGAACCTAGTAGGTAAGCTCAAATGTTCACATTAATCAGAGATGAGGACTTGAAATTAGGTTTCAGCTAAAACTCTTGCCTTTCTATTGTACTTGATTATTTCCTTTTTTGTTTTCTAATTAGTGCTATAGGTACTTCTTATTTTGCCCTTTTAATTTTTTTACCTCAATCACTTTTGGGTTTGGTTGATGTTCTACTGTATTATTTTTGGTTAATAATCCTGATTGGGTATTCATAATTAAAAAAAATTATATTGAATGATAAATTATCTTTAATATTCATTCATAAGAACGTTTTTAATTATTTTGACCAAAAATATTAATTCACATGTTTATTAATGGGAAAATTACGCAACAAAGTAAATTTATACTATTAAATTACTCATTATAGCTATAGTGTTTTATTCTTACCAATTGCGGATAATATTATACACTAATTATGTGGGCTGACTTCGAATTTGTATAATTAGTCATGTTTGTATATGCATAATTTTCCAAAATATACAAATACACATGTATAATATATAATTATTTAACCTATATGCATATACAATTAATCTCTCTCTCACTCTCTTCCCTCTCTCGCTTGCCTCTCTTCTCCCTCTCTCAATCATGCTTGCCCTATACACAAATTTATATGCATAACATACAATTATATACATATAGAATTCACCTCTCTAACACTCTCTACTCTCTATCGCTCGCCTCTCTCCTCCCTCTCTCGATCTCGCTCGCTTCTCTTGTCCCTCTACCAATATCTCCGGCCATATATACAAATGCATATATATAATTTACAATTATATAATCAATATACATATACAATTCACCTTTCTCCCACTCTTTTCCTCCTCTCTCTCGCCTCTCTCCTCCACATAACATGTAACTAAAAATAGTAATTATCAAACTATAGATTGGAGAGTAATTAATTATTTTTAAGTGACTATATGTGAAAGATTTCCTTTATTAATCATATCAATTGTTTAATTATATAGTTGAGTTGTATATTTATCATGCTTAAAAAGAAAAAAATTTAAAGAAAAAAAGATCTAGTGGAAGAGGAATGGTAAAACAAAACAGGTTTCAATATCTAAATGTCAAAAGTAAAATGGAGACTCACAAATATATTGTTGGTTGGGCCTCTACCATTATAATTTTTTTCCAAATCTCACCTCCTTCATCGAGCGTCTTGATATTGCTCTAATCCAGTTTGAATGATGGGTACTTTGAGCTGTACATAAGCAAAAATTGAAAGTTATATTTACTCTTTATATTTCTAACAATCCGAGATAGGCCTATACAAAAATTGGGGCAAACCATTAAGCAGAACCGATTTTTGGGGTATTCGGATAATGGGTCGGATTATTGGGTAATTGGTTCGTGGCTCGGTTAACTAATTTTTTTATTGGATTAAGGGTTTTTGTCTCGGTTTGCCAAGGAAAAATTTTGAGTTACCCGGTACCCGTATAAAACCCGTATAATTTTTATTCCTAATTTTTACAATTCGGAGATAGGGGACTTAAGGTTTTTAATATTTTGGACTTAGAAAACTTTTCAGTTTTGGACTTCTCGTCGCACCCGCTCCTCTCGTTTCTCTCCAAAGTCCAAAGTCCAAAAATTCTACAGGCAACGCGAGTTGTTGCTCCCGTCTCTCATGTGAGGCGACGAGTCTAACCAACGAATCAGGATTTTACTCCAATAACTCAATTGTCCAGCGAAGCGACGTCTATTCTAGTCAAGCAGTCACTCAGGCAAGGAAGCAAGGTAACAATGACACCTCAAGGATCAATAAGTAATATTTTTTCTCAAAGTCCAAATTCATATTTCATCTTGCATTCATGTTGATTTTTTATTGCTCAGATTTCAGAACTTAGAAGCTCGACTGCTCGAGACTTCGAGTCTTACTCTTATCATTTCTAACGACTTTTGCGCAGGTGTACTAAGCTATTCCAGTATCACTGACTCAGGTTCTCGATTTATGCAGTTGGTAAGTCTAAATTGTACTTTAATTTCATGACATTTCGATTTGAATAATGAGAAAAGTACAAATGAAATAATTCGATATGCATTATTGTTTTATTTGAATTGGCATTTGGTTTGGCACTCTGGCTCATTTCTTTGTACTTTATTGTCTTACTGTACTTGTTGGAAAATATATAGATTCATTTAGTTGCCAATGTTGAAGCTCGTACATTACTTTAAAATTCTGAGCATTGTTAGATGTTAGTAATTTGTCTTATGAAAAGACAGATACATCCTCCGTATGGCTTCTCTTATAAACTATGAATTTGTTATTATTGGTTCTGATATCTCCAATGCATGTATACAAAATATATTCAGACGGTTTATTGTCAAATGGTTTGTGTGAAATGAAGGGTGTTTGAATTTAGTCAAATTATTTTCCTTGTTGATTAACATAGTTGTTGCTTCGTCTGATATTGTGATAGTGTATTAGTGTGACATGTCTATTTATCGTCATGCAAAATCTGATTATACTTAGCCAACTAATTTTACTTTGTAGTTCTTGCTTTAATAAAACTAGTTAGTCTTTGATTAGTTCTTTCAAGGCTTCAACAATTAATTGCTTCATCGACCTCTTATAAAAAATAGTTAATAAATGATTATATCATATCTTTTTGCAGTTTATGCTGAAAATATCATGGCTGAAAATATTATAATTGATAAGGTTGTTGGTGAAAGTGGAGCTTCTAATTCTAATGCAATAAGTCAAAGTCCAACTGTTAGTCCCACATAAATAAATCAAGGAAAACAATATCTCGTGCATGGGATCGTTTCTGTCAGTAAACTGGTTCTGATGGAAGTAAAAGGGGTGTTTGAAACTATTGTAAGAAAGAGTATTTTGTTGACACAAAAGAAAATGGTTAGAGATCAATGCTTAATCATATAGCCAAGATGCCTTATAATATCGATATCAAATAAACAAGATTAGCATTTTAACCAATGATAAAGGTAACAAAGGTGACGTAGTTGTTGTTCCATGGAAATTTGATCCGGAAGTGTGTAGAAAGCCCTTGAGTTGTATGATATTTATTGATGAACTTCCTTTTATATTTGTTTAAAAGGAACTTTTAAAAAATTTATGACAGTAGCACAACCTTGTTTCCACATTCCTCCCCTTACAACTGTGAGTCGTGATTGTTTTAGTCTATTTAATGAAGGACAATGTATATTGATGGTTGTTTTTAAAGAAACACAACAAAGGGTGTCTTTAGCCACCGATACTTGTACTTCCGCACAGAGAATTAATTATATGGTCATTACTGCTCATTGGATTGATAAAAATTGGACTTTGCATAAAATAATTATCAATTTTGTCCAATCATTTTAGTCATAGAGGTAATGATCTTCGGAAGTATATGAGAAAGTTCTTACATTAGATGGGATTGCATCAAATTTTCATTGTTACACTTAATAATGATGGTTCAAATAATGTGGCAATAACTATGTTGTCTATGCAATTAACTAAATGGGGGACCAACCTGTGGGTGGTAGTCACCTTCATATAAGATGTACGGCTCATATTGTAAATTTTATTGTTCAAGACAGTACAAAAGAAGCAAATGTGTCTATTAAACGAGTTAGGCAGCTAGTGGGATACATCACCCAATCTCTTGCTAGGTGGAAAAAGTTTCAAGAATGTTGTGAAGATGAAAATCTTGCTAAAAAGTCTATAAACTTGGATGTTCCTACAAGGTTGAATTCCACCTACATGATGTTGAAGCAGGTTATTGAATATGAAGGTGCAATTGTAGAGTACGCTGATGGTGATATTGGCAAGATACTACATCTTAAGTTTGTTGATACCGTGGATAAAAATTGTACAAGTACAGTTTTGTGTAGTGATTGGGAGGGCGTAAAGAAAATAACAAAATTTGTTAAAATGTTTTTTAATTTTACTTTGAAGATATATGGATCACGATATGTTACATCCAATCTTTATTTTCTTAAAATTTGTCAAGTTGGTGTTTACTTGAATCAATTGATATCAAATAAAGATAATGTTTTGACTAAAATGGTAGAAAATATGAAGGAGAAATTTGATACATATTAGGGTGATACTGAAAAAATGAATAAGATGGTTTTCATACCATGTATTTTGGATCCTCGTCACAAATTTAGCACTATTGGCTTTAAACTTAAGAAGATGTTTGGAGAAAAAGGGGCTTCATTATAGATTGGTGTGCGAACATACATAAAATTTTTGTTTAATGAGTATACAAAGCCTATATCAAATGATAAAAATGGCCAATTTTCTTCAACAAAGGTGGATAATTCTAATTCAAGGTCTGTAGGAGAATTTGGAATATTTTTGGAGAAATAACAAAAACATACATTTGAAAAGGGAGGGGCAAGTTCCAAATTAGAATTAGTTAAATATCATGATGAAGAAATTGAAGTTGGAAATCAGTTTTTGATGTATTGTTTTGGTTGAAAATTAACTCACCTAGATTTCCAATTCTTTCTCAGATGACTCGAGATGTGTTGGCTATTCTTGTTTCAAGTTTGGCGTCTTAATGTGCCTTTAGTACTGGCGGGTGCATATCTGATTTATTTAGGAGTTTATTAACTCCTAAGTTGTTACAAGCTATAGTGCCTTCAAGATTGATTTCGAAGTGAGCCACAACCCATAAGTATTAAAAAAGATTTAGATTTTCTTGAGCAACTTGAAAAAGGTAAGAAAAATACCTCATTGATGTAAGATTGTGAATAGTTTATTTAATACTTTTATTGTTTAGTCTTGAGCCGTCACTTGTTATTGTATTTCTCTTTAGATTTTTCCAAACATGGAAACAAACTTTGCATGACGACATACAAAATTGGAGGTTTCCTTCAGTAACTCTAATACAAGAGAATGAAGGAAAACAGTGGCAGACCTAGGATTTTTGTTCAGGATGTTTGAAAAATAAAAATATAAACGTGCACATAAGTCTTGTGAAATGGACCCTTGTTATTTGTAGTTTTTATGATTTGACAAACTTGGGGACCTTGTAAAGGTACCAGTTTCTTAATTGAGTATTGCAGGTTTCTTGCTTGAGTATTGTAGATGAAAACAAACTCAGGGACCTAGTAGAGGTACCAGGCTCTCATGATGAGGAGCCAGTTGATTGCCAGCTGGAGACGGTACAGAAAGTAGGTGCACACTTCCCGATGGCGTCAGAAAGTATGACTTTTCCAGCCAATGGCAAAGAAGTTTAGGAAAGTGACTTTCCCATATAAAAGGCACTTTCCTAAACATTTATGTCTAGTTTTTGCAACTTGATAAAAACTTTTCAAGAACTCTTGCAAAGGCTACTACAAAGCAAAGACAGAATTATTCCAAAAACATCAGCAATATCTGGAGCGTTTCGTCTAGTTGTTTAGGAATACATTCTCTTGTTCTTAAACTGTAAACCATTACTGAATCTATAAAGGAATTGGTGTGTTGTGTTAAAAGTCTAGGTTGTCCAGGTGGGATAGCTTAGTGGGTAGATTGTTTTCTACTTAGGCTTGTTAAGCAATAGAGGACTATTGCTTAACTGTAAGATTGATAACTCTTTCTTACGTTTGGTGTAATCGTGTTTTACTTTTGCTTTTGAAGATTAGTGAAAACGATTGAAAATCCTGTGAGATAGGTCGTGGTTTTACCCCCTTAAGCAAGGAGGTTTCCACGTAAAATCATTGTGTTGATTTTACTGCATTTAACTTTCTGGTATTTTTCTGGAGCGTAGTAAGCGACCTGGTCCATTACTTGTTAAGTGAAGGCTCATATTCTATCAAGTGGTATCAGAGCAGGCACTATCTATTTGGTTAACACCAAGGAAGTGACATTAGCTCTAGAATGGCAGCTCCACTTAACCTGGAAGAAGGTCAGTCGTCACACAGACCTCCTCGTTTCAATGGACATTTTTACAGTTGGTGGAAAGTTAGAATGCATGACTACCTCATGGCTGAAGACAGCGAATTGTGGGATATTGTACTGGATGGACCATTTGTTCCGATGATGGAAGAAAAGGATGGAGAGAAGACCATTATTGTTCCAAAGCCTAGGCAGAAATATGATGAGGCTGACAGGAAAAAGATTGAAAAAGGTTTCAAAGCTAAAACTCTTCTTGTCTGTGGGATAGGACCTGATGAGTACAACAGAGTGTCAGCCTGTGAGTCTGCTAAAGAAATTTGGGACTGCTTAAAGATTGCACATGAAGGAACTGAAAAAGTTAAAGAATCTAAGACTGACATGCTTACCTGACGATATGAGAACTTTAAAATGAAGGAAGGAGAAACAATACATGACATATTCACCAAGTTTTCTTCCATTACAAATGAGCTGCGAAGTCTGGGTGAACCTTTAAGCATGACCAAACAAGTCAAAAAAGTGCTTCGAATTCTTCCAAAGACTTGGGAGAGCAAGGTTGATGCCATTACAGAAGCCAAGGATTTGAAGGTGCTGACTATGGATGCTTTGATTGGTAATCTGAAGACACATGACATTGATATACCGTGGTTTCACGGTATAATTAATACTTTTTCCTTAAGTTTAGTGTGTCCGAAAGCCTTTTTTGTGCTAATTTTGATATAAGTTTCTCTTTGTTTTGCAGGAAATCTGTCCAAAGCTGAATGCGGAGATTTTGAGCGAAAAAATGCAGAAGAGACCACCTACGGAGCTTATGACGGTCCGTCGTGCCTGTGATGGTCCGTAGGTGGCAGCGTACAGAAGATGCTGAAGGAAGATGGGAAAGTCTGACCAAGTGTGGGATTACGTAGCTTGTGACGGTCCGTCATGGCTATGACGGTCCGTCCTGCAGGTTCGTCGTGAAGATCAGAGAAGTGATCCCAATACCCAGATTCCAAGAGTTGAAGTATTTTGAAACGAAGACACTTGACGGACCGTTGTGCCTATGACGGTCCGTCACACTTGCCGTCGAGGGGAATGAAGAAAGCAGTAGAAGAAATTGCACCAAGTATGGGACGACGGAGTCCACGACGGTCCGTCGACCCAGCCGCGTTTTGGCAGATTTCCAGTAATTTGAATCCTTGTGTAATTAGGTTTTTATTTTTTTATAAATAGTTAAAAAAACCTCATTTTTGAGGTTAGACTCTGGGAGATTAGACATCATATTATTAGACTTTGTGTATTAGTGTTTGATTTTTGGAGATTCTTACAAGTGATTTTTGGTGATTAATCAAGCAAATTTTCGGACTTTATTCTTTCTCATTGAAGTAAGTACATGAATTCTTATTTAACATATTTGAATATTGTGTTTATTGCTATGAGTAACTAAACTCCATAACTAGGGTTGTGGGAACCATAGGCAAATAATGAGATAAACCTAGCTAAAATAACAATTCTAGTATAGTGTCTTGCATGTATTAATAATTCTTTCGCTTAGAATTCTTTTTAACGGATGATCAACGTTAGAACTCGCCTTAATGCTACTTGCAGGACCAAGGAGGTAGATAATAGGAAAAGAATTATTAATATAGATTTAGTGTATACTATCTAATAGGCTAGTATTCATTGGTACGAGGTATTAACTTAGTAAAATATCGAATACGATGCTTAATATGAGGTAAAGATAAGGGTTAGGAAAGCAACACATGTAGCCGGACCAAGGTGCGGAGTAAGATTTTCTAGATGCCGGACCAAGGATTTAGAAATACATAACTTGTCACTTTGCATGCAAGATACTAGGAAAGAATTGTTATAGTTAGAATTATCAAGTTATGAACCTGTGGGGAACACGTAAACCATAGTTACTTTTATTAATTGATTAAAACCCAAAATTAAAAGCTGTTAATTGTCTCTTTCAAGTTCGTTGTTTATTTTCACTTATTTAGAGATAGAACCCCCCTTTTTATGTTTTTACTTTCTAAGGAAGTCATCAACCAAACAATAGTAATAACAAGTTGTAGTTAAGTCTAGACTATTTTCCTCGTGGGAACGATCCCAACCTCACTAGTTGGGTTATTTACTTGACGCGATCGCTTTACTTCTCATTTGAGAAGTAAGTTTGAGCGTATCTAATTTTGGCGCCGCTGCCGGGGATTTTAGATTTTAGATTAACTTGAACTTATTACTAAAGGTTAGTTGATATTTTCTTGATTTTTTACTCTGTTTTATTGTTTTTGATTTCTTTTCAGAACAATCCTCCTTGTATGCCAAATACACGGAGAGGAAGAGAACCCTTGTTTCCCTACGATCACAAGCTAGAGCGTACACTGCGCAATATGAATCAAAACTTGGGAATAAATGATGAGGATCCAAACAAGAACATCCCAGATCCAGAGGATGTTCATGGTTAGATGTTACCCGACGCTCCGGGTGAACATCAGCAGAGGGGACAAAATCCCGTTCCACGGCCCCAAGCATACTACAGAGGATATGATAACATAGCAGACTCGGATGGGCCACTTGTCTTGCCCCCTCTACCCACAGGCCACACTTTTGTGGTAACTAGTAGCTTGATGCAAATGCTCACTGCCAGAGGTTTGTTTTCAGGGCTACCTTCTGAGGATCCACATGCCCATATAGCTAAGGTAAGGGTAGTGTGTAAAAGTTGTGTGGGAAAGCCTGATTTGGATGTAGATGTAATAGGTCTCAGAGTGTTTCCTCTCTCACTGACGGGAGAGGCTGCTATGTGGTTTACTGAGCTCCCATACAACTCCATTTTCACTAGGAACCAACTACGGGATGTTTTCTTAGCACGCTACTATCCGGTCTCCAAGAAATTAAACCACAAAGACAGGGTGAATAACTTTGTGGCACTACCAGGAGAGTCAGTTAAGAGTTCTTGGGATAGATTCACCTCATTCTTGAGAAGTGTCCCAAATCACGGTATTGATGATGAGTCACTGAAGGAATACTTCTATTGGGACAGGATGATAACAATAAAGCAGTGTTGGACACTATAGTAGGTGGATCTTATGGAGAATGCCCTTATGCTGAGATTGCTGAGAAATTAGAGAATCTCCCGTAACAACAAATCTTGGAGTACTAGGAAGTCCGATATAGGGAGAAACACCTTCGCAGTGCAGTCTACTCACACCCAGCCACAGATGATATTCGTGAAGAAATGGCTCAGATGAGAACTGAGCTTGGGTGGGTACTAAAACATGTCACTGGGGGTGCAGAAAAGATTAATGCAGTCAACTACTTGGCTAAACCACCACCTCCAATCGATGAGTGTTATTATGAGGAGGATTCCTATGCAGTAAATGAATAGATGGGGGGTTTCTGACCAAGTGCCCAAGGCTCTAATCAGTAGAATTGGCGCCAAGGTCAAGGGAACCAAGGTCGGAACTATGGTAACTACAATCGTGAGGGTCATTATGTCCGAGATGGAAACTACAATCGTGACAACAACTTCAACAGGGGTAACTATGGTAATAGAAATGACAGGAAAGGACCCTATGTTCCTCCTCAAAATCGTGAAGTTACTTCTAGGGATGGTGGAGGTAGTATGTCGCGAGTTGAGGATATGTTGCATAAAATGATGAGGAGGTTTGATGCTAATGATGAACACATTAAAGAGTTGAGGTGTGATTTAGCTAGTATTGGGCAAAAAGTTGATACACAAGCAATTTCGATTAAACAGATCGAATTGCAAGTGACCCAATTATCTGCGACAGTGAACACACGACAACCAGGCACTCTTCCTAGCAACACTGTCCAAAATCCAAAGAATGATGCGCACTGCATGGAAATCACTACACGGGGTGGTAGACAAACCATTGACCCACCTATGTCATCTACTAAGGAAAATGTGGTAAAGGGTAGTAGTAAAGCAGAGGGATGTAATGGAAAAGGTGCAGAAGTACCAATCAAGGTAATTCCCATGCCTAGGCCACCACCCCCATTGCCTCAAAGATTAGTGAAAAAGACCGAGGATGGTAAATACCGGCGCTTCATAACAATGTTGAAGCATCTCTCTATCAATGTCCCTTTGGTAGAAGCTCTAGAACAAATGCCCGGTTATGCCAAATTTATGAAATATCTGGTCACCAAGAAATGATCGGTCACTTTTGAGGATGATGATAGATTGCAACATTGTAGTTCTATTGCTATAAGATCCCTAGTACAAAAGAAAGAAGATCCGGGTGCGTTCACTATTCCTTGTACAGTTGGGTCATTACATTTTGCGAAAGCATTATGTGATCTGGGGGCAAGAATAAATCTAATGCCCCTCTCAATTTACAAAAAGTTGGGTTTGGGGGATCCAAAACCCACTGCGATGCGGCTACTGATGGCCGATCGGACAGCGAAAAAGCCGATAGGGATACTCCATGATGTGCTAGTAAAAGTGGAGTCATTCATCTTTCCAGCAGATTTTGTTATTCTTTATTGCGAAGTCGATTTTGAGGTGCCCATTATTCTTGGGAGGCCATTCCTGCTACAGGTAGAGCCTTAGTTGATATGGAGAAGGGACAGATGACATTTCGGTTGAATAATGAAGAAGCAACCTTCAACATTTGTAGGACCATGAGGCAGAGTGGTGAGCTCCAGTCGGTATCTACCATATCCCACAAAGAAAAGATGAATAAGGGGATTGAATACAAAATTGCAAAACAAGAGTTTATGGTTGGGGATTTGGTGCTTGTAGACAGTTCTGGGGTGCCTTGTCTTCCGGGCAAGCTCAAGTCCAAATGGACTGGCCCTTACTTGATTACCCAAGTATTCCTTCATGGGGCAGTTGAGTTAAAAGCCAAGGAGGGAGTGCGGTTTAAGAAGAATAGAAATAGAATAAAACTCTATTTTTGGCATAAAGCATCGGGAAATAAAATGATAGAGGCATACCATCTTGATGAAGTCTAAGTAATCGAGTGTCTTCAGTCGTGCCGCGACATTAAATCAGGCGCTTGTTGGGAGGCAACCCAATAGTTATCGTCTTTCTAATAATTGTAGCCTTTTTCTATTAATGGGTTTTAAATTTGCAGGCACATCACTAGGAAATTCTGCAGAAAACTACTCCGCAGCAGCCACTGATGGATACATCGATGGACTGTTGCGCATGTAACGGACCGTCGTATGCATCCGTCACACCAGGTATATTTTTCTATCATTTTGAAATTTGGGCACACACGAAGGAACCTACGACGGGTCGTCACAACTGCGATGGACCGTCGTCGGGGAACCATCGCGTGATTAATGAATTTTACCCGACCCGACCCGGCTGGACCCTTTTCAAAATTTGACCGTTTATACTCCCCACCCCACCATATTTCACCCCATTACTTCCTTATTCCTCTCATATCCCCTCTCTTTCCAACTTCCACACTTCCCCTCACTGATCATTGCTCCCAAAATCCTCCTAAGCCTTATACTTATCATCAACTAGTCGGTGTTGCTGCTGTAGGTGTCTACCTTGCCAACTGAATCATTCTCCATTTGTTTTTTTTCTCCATTTCCAAGGTATGTGTCTCTAAATTTATACTCATTTATCTTGCATTTCGGTTTAGTAGTTAGTATTAGCTTAGTTCTTAGTCGTATATTGTTTCCTTTATATGCTTATGTCTAAACTTAGGCTCAAAATGTTCGAATTTGCCATGTTGATAAACCTAGGCATAGGTTATTTTGCATTGGTAGTTTCCTAGGTAGTTTGGATAGACACATATAGGTCCACAACACTACAAGACCATATGGGTTCATCGGGGATGCATAGGGTACCCCCAGCTCTATCACTGCTACTCAGAACGAGGCCCCGATGACGGACCGTCGCACACACGACGGACCGTCATAGGGTCCGTGTCAAAATCCCTAGCACCCTGTCCCAACGTCGCCTGTGACAGACCGTTGTCTTCACGACGGTCCGTCCTGCACAACCATTCTGGTTGGTAGAGACCCTGTTTCTAAGAGTCTCTCACAATTTTCTAAGTGTTCTAGGACGGACCGTCATACCCACGACGGTCCGTCGTGCACGACCGTCATGATGGTCAAAGACCCCTCTGCTAAGGGTCTCCCAACATTTTCCAAGTGTCCTATGACGGACACTTACGACGGACCGTCGTCCCCTCGACGGTCCGTCCTGCACGACCGTCGTGATGGTCAAAGACCCCTCTGATAAGGGTCTCCCAACATTTTCTAAGTGTCCTACGACAGACTCTTACGACGGACCGTCGTACAAACGACAGTCCGTCCTGCTTCACCGTCATGATGGTTAGAGACCCCTCCTTCAGGGTTCTTTATATATACGTAGACTAAGTACAACATGACAGACCTCCTGACGGTCCGTAATATCCATGACGAGCCACCATCTGGCCCGTCGTGTGATACAGTTTCACTATCACTAACACACTATTTTCAATGTTTTATGTTGTATGGGATTGCCTGTCTTGTTTGCCACTACTCGTACTAATAGTGATCCTTTGCAGGTACTATCTACTATGGCACCCAAGCAAGACCGCACCTATGCACGCGGGCGATCTAAGTTTGTCGCTCCGTCTGCACGCTTGATCATCGGCTCTGATGATGAGCGGGACCCTGAATATGTGCCCCCATACACTTCCGCACCTTCCCGTGCTGCACGTGCCCAAAGAGCCACACCCAAGACGGTGGCGTCTGGCGTAGTCACTGCCTTCCAGTCTGATGAGGAGCGCACACTGACCGGCACAGCCTCTTGGTCAGCCACAAATGAGGAAGGAGTGTCTGGCTCCTTAGGAGTAGCCTGGTCCGAGGAAGCTTCAGGCTCTGCTGAGGTTCCCGCACCCGCCATAGCTGCAGCATCGGCCTCGTCTGATGAGGCTGACATTTCAGACTCTACACCCGGTGCACCAGCCCAGGTCCCAACCCCAGCCTCTGACCAGCCAAACCGGTGGTGTGTCGAAGAACAGTTTCAAGTTTACTCCGACGCCAAATTCCTTTCCGATAAAGGAGTAATGACTCAGACACTCACCTTGGAGCGGCAGGTACTTACCAGGGAGTCTCCCATCGATGCGGGAGATCCACAACCTCTTCACAAGGACTCGCTTAGAGTGGACAGCCCGTCCGTTGGGAGGATACAGCGAGGAAATGGTCCGAGAGTTCTACGCATCTTATGTAGCGACTCTCCGATCACAGATCGATAGGCGGGCTGCTCCCGCTATACAGGCCCCACTGGAGCAGGTTCGAGTCCGGGGCATGCAGGTTGACATTTCCCAGCCAGCTATCTGCCGGTTCCTATATGGCGAGAGTGCAGATGCTACGCAGACTCCCCACACTGCCGAGTTTGACTACTGCTGGCAGATAGTGAAGGATGGCCAGTTCTTGCCCGAGCAGGCACTGAGAGAGACCACCAAGAGGTGGATGGCCCTGCACCTATCAGTTGTCGGAGAGGGTGATGATTGGGTGACTGAGCCGAAAGGGGCCATCAAGAAGGCCAACCTCACGTTCACATCAAAATTCCTATGGCTTCCTGTCCGTCACTGCCTTTCCCCCACAGCTGCTGACAACATCGTTACATGGGATCGAGCAGTGTTGATGGTGGCAATGATAGCCGGATTTGAGGTGGACATCGCATGGCTTATCCCGGCAGTCATGCACGAGAGGGCATTCAAGGTCACTACTACCTACCCCTTCCCGTGTATGATCTTAGCCCTTTGCAGGTCCGCAGGTGTGACCATATGGCACATAGATCAGTTGAAGACCCCGCAGGGCACCGTTGACGTCGGCCTCATCATAGACGAGGCCAATGAGTTGGCTCCACGCAGAGGGCCCCGTCCAGAGCTACCCCCACTTGCTGATGATCTTGCGCATACGGTAGTCCAGGCAAGCACCGCTACACAGGCGTCCACTGACACTACCCCGGTCGAGTCTACCCGGGTAGTAGCCCAGCCCCGCGCTCCTCTCGCACAACCCCTCTAATGACACTGGTCCCGCTTGCTAGGGTCAAAAAACTGAAGGCACAAATGGCCACTCTTCTGCATCATATCCAGCCGTGGATGCAGAAGTCTATCACTGAGTCTGAGGCGCGTCTAGAGAGGAAGATGGAGCAGTTTACCGAGCGGAAGATTGCTGAGGTTAACCAGCACCTAGATGCATTTGAGTTAAGAGTGTTAACCCGCCCATCCCCTCCGGTAGATGTGTCGACTCTTCAGGCTGCAGTCGACAGTCTTCGTGCAGACATCGACACGATCCTAGAGGCGAGAGTGCCAGAGCCTGTCGAGCCTGCTGAGGACACTGTATTGGCGGCCCTGTTTGCTACTTCAGAAATTTCCCCACCTTCCCCTTGAGAGAGTGCCAAGAGGTGTAGGGGTCGATCAGAGGATGAGGTGCGATCAAGGAAGAAGGAGCGCCGAGAGATGGAGGCTGCGAGGAGAGCCTCACTTGTTGAGGCGGAGGCACACCAAATCAGAGCATCGCAGATAGCGGCTGGGACGTCTAGCTCCCGCACTGTAGAGACAGTAGGAGGCACTACTGATGGTGCGAGTGTTGCTGAGGACACCACTGAGGGTGTCCAGATTACAGAGGATGTGGGTTTCGGGGAACCGGACCCACCAGCTTGTTAAATCGACGGCGCTTTGTGCCACAGGTTTGCTTGACCTACCACTCTAATATTTAGATTTTTTTTATACATTGGGGACAATTGCATGCTTTTTTGTTGGGGGTGGGGTAAATGGAAAGTGAGTGTTAGGGTGAAGTATGAGTAGCCCAACTCACTATCCTCTTTTGGGGTTTTCTTGCCCGTGTTCTTTTTCCCCAAAAGACTGATTACTTTTTCTGTTGAACCGGCATGTTATATCTTTTGTACATATTTTAACTCTGAAGCATGATGGCTAAAATGATATCCTGATAAAACTGGAAAATGTTGCATGACTAGGCGTAGTAACTGATAATTGTGCGGCTCTAAACATGAAATAGAGTTACACCATTGCATTACCCTAAATCTTCAAGTCGAACTAGGTGTCTGATAATCTGGTATAGTGATGAGATGTCAAGTGAGTGTGAGGAAATTTGAATAGTCCACTACTGGTATTGAGCTAGAACTTGCCTTGTTAGTCCTATTAAAAGTAAGCTGTAACAGACAATTAGGAAAGGATCATAGGCCCTTATTCAAGATAGCCCATTTCTAGCCTAAATAAAAGAAACCAAATTAAAGTTATCCTTCTTTGATCCAAATAATTTGAGCTTAAAATTAGACCTTTCTTTTTCACCCAACCGATCTTTTCTGGGAACAATATGTCGACCCTGGTCCCTCCTTGGACATGTGCAGCTCAGCTTATGCCAAAAGCATAAGTTGAGGGTGGCTAATGCATCAACAACATTCGTTACGGCCCTGACCCGAATTTGGGTATTGTGTACCTTGACTCATGGCAAAGCCATGAGTTAAGGGTGGCTGTTTTGAGGAATGCTCTGGAAAGTGGGGTTGAAAGAACAAAGAGAGAGAAAGAATAAAAGTAAAGTGACTAAAGAACTCGTTGAAAAAAAAAGGGGGAAAAGAGTCACTTAAACAAATGAAGAAAAAAGGGAAAATAGCAAGGTGAAAGAATGGGAGAAACTGGGCGAGATAAAGTGATAGAAAGTGGAAGGTTTAGCCGATATGTCAAGGAGGGCAAAAAGTCACTAAAGTATACCTAAATATACCATACGTGACTCTGAGCCTATGTTACAAGCTAAGAAAATTATATCGTGATCCTAAGGGTTGTACAGCGAACATAAGGCAGTGAAAATAAGGGCAAGCTTATGGCAATAGGTATGAATGAGTGTGACTTTGTTCTGAGAGCGAGTGTTGAAAAGCAAACCTTATACTCAAACTGAAATCATTGTGTGAAAAATGAGGATTTTGTTCTAAAGTGAGGACACTAGTTGCAATACCAGAATTGTTAGCACCTCGGTAAGAAATTGAAGAGGATAGGTGTTAGTGCATGGTGAGTCTGTGTCATGTTGGAATCCCACAAAATTCAAGCCTAATAGTGATAGCATGCATAGATTTGATGAGATTATTCGGGATTGATAGCCAAATGATTGCAAAGGATAAAACATGAATACTATTGTACAAAGATTGTGTAGTGAGTTATAGTGCGTCGACTCAGGACAAACAACGAATTTAAGTTGAGGGTGTTGATATACCGTGGTTTCACGGTATAATTAATACATTTTCCTGAAGTTTAGTGTGTCCGAAAGCCTTTTTTGTGCTAATTTTGATATAAGTTTCTCTTTGTTTTGCAGGAAATCTATCCAAAGTTGAATGCGGAGATTTTGAGCGAAAAAATGCAGAATAGACCACCTATGGAGCTTATGACGGTCTGTCGTCCCTGTGACGGTCCGTAGGTGGCAGCGTAGAGAAGCTGCCGAAGGGAGATAGGGAAGTCTGACCAAGTGTGGGATTACGTAGCTTGTGACGGTCCGTCATGTCTATGATGGTCCGTCCTGCAGGTTCGTCGTGAAGATCAGAGAAGTGATCCCAGTACTTAGATTCCAAGAGTTGAACTATTTTGAAACAAAGACCCTCGACGGACCGTTGTGCCTATGATGGTCCGTCACACTTTCCATCGAGGGGAATGAAGAAAGCAGCAGAAGAAATTGCACCAAGTATGGGACGAAGGAGTCCACGATGGGCCGTTATGACCACGACGGTGCGTCGCGTGGTCCGTCGACCCAGCCACATTTTGGCAGATTTCCAGTAATTAGAATCCTTGTGTAATTAGGTTTTTATTTTTTTTATAAATAGTTCGAAAAACCTCGTTTTTGAGGTTAGACTCTGGGAGATTAGACATCATATTATTAGATTTTTTGTATTAGTGTTTTATTTATGGAGATTCTTACAAGTGATTTTTGGTGATTAATCAAGCAAATTTTCAGACTTATTCTTTCTCATTGAAGTAAGCACATGAATTCTTATTTAACATATGAATATTGTGTTTATGGCTATGACTAACTAAACTCCATAACTAGGGTTGTGGGAACCGTACGCAAATAATGAGATAAACCCTAGCTAAAATAACAATTCTAGAATAGTGTCTTGCATGTATTAATAATTCTTTCGCTTAGAAGTCTTTTTAACGGATGATCAACGTTAGAACTCTCCTTAATGCTACTTGTTGGACCAAGGAGGTAGATAATAAAAAAAGAATTCTTAACATAGATTTAGTGTATACTATCTAATAGGATAGTATTGATTGGTACGAGGTAATAACTTTGTCAAATATCGAATATGATGCTTAATATGAGGTAAAGATAATGGTTAGGAAAGAAACACACGTAGCCGGACTAAGGTGTGGAGTGATATTTTCTAGATGCCGGACCAAGGATTTAGAAATACATAACTTGTCACTTTGCATGCAAGATACTAGGAAAGAATTGTTATAGTTAGAATTATCAAGTTATGAACCTGTGGGGAACACGTAAACCCTAGTTACTTTGATTAATTGATTAAAACCCAAAATTAAAAGCTGTTAATTGTCTCTTTGAAGTTCATTGTTTATTTTCACTTATTTAGAGATAGAACCCCCCTTTTTATGTTTTTACTTTCTAAGGAAGTCATTAACCGAATAATAGTAATAACAAGTTGAAGTTAAGTCTAGACTATTTTCCTCGTGGGAACAATCCCAACCTCACTAGTTGGGTTATTTACTTGACGCGACCGCTATACTTCTCATTTGAGAAGTAAGTTTGAGCATATCAGAGATGAATCGGAATTACGATTTATCAAAGAAGGAAGCTAAGAAGGACAAGTCATTAATGCTGAAGTATAAATCAGATGAAGATTCCAGTGATGATGATATGACATATCTCATCAGCAGATTTCAAAAAGTTTTGAGGAAAAACAAAGTTTATAAAAGTGGAACAAATTGTACTCGAAATGCTACTCAAGGTGACACTTGCTACAAGTGTGGAAAAGCTGGGCACTTCATCAGAGAGTGTCCTTTGCTTAAGAATGAAAGCAAGGATTATCAAAAACCAAGAAGTGACAGCGAGAATAGAAGGGACCTGGTACTTGGCAACAGAGATCGAAAAGTTGCTACTGATATGGTTGTCAAAAAGGTTCTTGCTGCATGGGGAGATTCTTCAAGTGATTCAGAAGACCCTGATGAGTCAAAAGATGTGTCCATGGTTGCTGTGCATGAGAAGGAAACTGTCTTCAATGAAATGTTTGCTCTCATGGCTCACACAGAAATTTAAGAAGAAGACAATCAGGTAACCCTTCTAGATATGAAAAATGACTTGGATAAATATTCTCTTAAAAAATTGAGAACTTTGGCCAAAGTCATGATTGATTCTGTGATAGAGTTAACATCTGCAAGGGACACCATGAATGCAGAACTTGGCAGTTTAACTGAAAACAAAGTTAGACTTAAAGAGAAAATGTCAAGAATGATGTCTCTAGAGTCTGATAATTCTGAACTTAAGAACCAGTTGAATCAGATAACTGAAGAAGCTGAAAAGCTAAATGGAATGTCAAATGGTTTAAGAGTTGAAATTGAAGAAAATTTGAAAAACTCTGAGAAAATTCTGGGACTATCTTTGGAGAAAAGCAACAAATTAGAAAAGGATATTGTCAAACTTAAGGAAGAACTTGAAAAATCTCTTAAGTGGACAAAATTCTCTAAGTTGTTGTCAAGTGCAACAAACCAAAGTAATTTCAATAAGAAAGGAGTAGGAATTTTGAATATCACTCCTCCCTTTTTACAGTAAGTATGTATTTGTATCTGACAATCTGCTTTGTCTTCACTATGGTAAAAATGGGCATTTAAAGGGAGAGTGTGCTAGCTAGAAAAATTCTCATGAAAGGCTCTCTAACTATGCTGTAAGGCAAAAATTATCAAATGAGAAACCTGGTCCTCCAAAACATGTTTCAACTGTTAGATTTTCAAATAAAAAATCTGTTTCTACTCCAAAGTCCTTTGTTTGAAAGATTCAAAAACTGCCCTATTGGACTAGAAACAATCTAATCACACCCTTATCTGCTTTGTAAGAACTCAAATTGAGATGGGTTCCCAAGCTTAACAAGTAATTCTTGATGCAAGTGAGTGAGAGGAGCAGTAGTCAATTTGGGTATATGGACAGTGGATGCTCTAAACATATGACTGGTGACATCAAAATTTTCCTTTCACTCAAGACACTTCAGGAAGGAGGTGTCTCTTTTGGTGATGGAAAGAAGGGGTATATTATTTTGGGTGTAGATGTTTAGTGCTGAACAATGGAAAGGATGATCTGGGAAAATTTGATCCTAGAAGTGATGAAGGAGTGTTAAATCCAACAATAGAACTCAGTGCATTGAAGAAAACATTAATGTTGTTTTTTATAAAGATGGAAACTTAAAAGACAATGGATCAAATGATGAAGATGATAAGTTCAAACTGTTCAATTAAAAAAAAAATTGAAGGAAGTGAAGCTTATAAAGAATAACATTTGAAAAATGACTTTGATAATCAAAATCATAGTCTACCTGAAGAGGCTGATGAGGTTGGAAAGTGTGATGAGGTACCTGGTACTACTCTAATTTCAGTCAGAGTACATCAAACTCCCTAGAAAATGTTGACATTCTTCGTGGGTCTGCAAATCAAGCAATCATCAAATGAGATTTCAATATACCAGGAGAAGTACATCAAAGAGCTAGTGAAGAAATTCAATATGTTTGATTCAAAACCTATTGATACTCCTATGGGAACAAATTTTAAGATGATAGTAGAAGAATATGATCCCCTTGTGAATCAGACAATGTACAGAGGAATCATTGACTCCTTGTTATATCTGACTGCGAGCAGGCCTGATATAGTGTATAGTGTTTAAATGTGTGCCAGGTTTCAAGCATGTCCTCGTGATTCACACCTGAAGGCTGCAAAACGTATTCTAAGATACTTGAAGAAAACAGGGGACCTGGTTCTCTTCTATCCCGCAGGTGACACTTTTGATCCGGTTGGTTTTGCAAGTGCTGATTTTGCAGGTTATCAAGTTGACAGGAAAAGTACCTCTGGAATGGCTCATTTCCTTGGATCAACACTTATCTCTTGGGGTACCAAGAAGCAGAACTCTGTGGCTCTTTCAACTGCTGAAGCAGAATATGTAGCTGCTGCAACTTTCTGTTCTCAGTTGCTGTGGATCAGGCAACACTTGGAGGATTTTGGAATTCACATCAAAGCAATTCCTCTTATGTGTGACAATACTAGTACTGTTAGTATGGGAATGAACCCAGTCCACCATAAGAGAACAAAGCATATTGATGTTAGACATCATTTTTGGAGAGATAATGTTGAGAAGGGAAATATTGTGGTCACATATTGTCCAACGGAGGAACAAATTGCAGACATCTTCACCAAGGCTCTCAGCAAGGATCAATTTGAGAGGAATCAATTATAGTTAGGGATGTTGATCTCCAAGCTATGCTTTTAGTTTCCAATAGTAATATTCCCTTGATGGCTAAAAATGCAGGGCAGGTAACCTTTGTGTGAATTTTAAATATCTGAACAAAGATCCTTTTTTGTATCTTTTGTAGGTATACTCTCAGTAGGGACCTGCTCAGCAAAAGAAGAAACTAGAACAATTAAGGAATGAAGTTAAACTCTACCATGGTCCCTGGTACCTGTCCAGATTAGCATTTATACATTAAATTTAAACTAAAAAATTTGACCGTTGAAAATGCCACGTGTTAGTCATCGGTCACTCTGATCAATCAGTCCCATCGTTTCTCCCTCAAATGACACATCCAATCACAGGACCTGGTACCTTTTCATTTCTTTTAAAAAACCTTTCTTCTTTTTGAAACTCTCATCCGTCTCTTAACTTCCTCTCTCTTTTCATGAAAGTTTTATTGAAATTCAAGGACAAAATCTGTCTTCCTATTCTTCTCTTTGATTTTCAAAGAAACCTTCCAGTATAACAACCATGTCTTCTTCTTCATCTTCTTCTAAACAAATGTTGAATGCTCTCAGTGAAATAGAGCCCCTTGTCTTATATTCTCCAACCACTGCTCAAGCCAGACTTCCTCCCCAACCCAGTCCTCTACAAGACACTCGTGAGAACCATTTTTATGCCATAGATCTAAACACTGCTGCAGTGCCTTCTGGACCTGGTCCGTTTCAAGACATGTTGCCAGACAACATGTTTGAAGGGGATCTACCAAAACATAGGGCTTCCGAGTCTAACATACTGGCAGCGAGTGAGTAACTCGTGATTGACAGCCTAGCCATGATGCGATAAGAAGCAAGGGTAGAGCATATTGAAGTTCTGGAAAGGGAAGAGGTAAGACCTACTAAGCCTATCTTTGACAAAACCCCTGATTTAGGAGGGTACTCTTCTTCCTCTTCCTCTAACTCTGCTAGTGAGGAGGATACGTTACAATGGAAGGTTGAGAGAAGAGAAGGGATGGGATCTAGAAAATGGAAGGAAATGGTTGTGGAGGAGGCTCCTAGGAGACGACCTACTACAAGGTCTGCTGCACAACAGTTGATGGCTGATGCCTTGAAGGCAAGTGCACGTTCTACTGCTGGAGTTAGAAGTGCAAAAACCTTCAAGGTATCAAATTTTAAATTACCTTAAGCTAATGTGGTGGAGTTGTCTGGAGAAGAGGTGGAAAAGAAAATTAAGAAGAAGAAGTCAGAAAAGAAAGTGGAAAGGTTACAAGGAAGGTTGAAAAGTCACAGTCAAAAGGGAAGATATCTGAGAAAAAGAGAAAGCGGACACAGGGACCTGGTTCCCATGCCAGGAAAGTTGAGGGTGTCAACATGCAGGAGGTGGTTGACAATCTGAGAAACCAAGCTGTTTTGGCATGAAGAATTTTTTATATGGTGATCATAACTCTTCCTGGCATGGACTCTCTTCACGATATGGTTGAGATCCAATCTTGGTTACATTTGTTCAATAGGAAATCCCCCATTCTCCATGAAGAACAAGTGCGAGAATCTTACTATAATATTCAATTCAAGGACGATGGGAGCATCCTCACACGAGTAAATAATATTGCTATATGTTTAGATGAGGGTGTGTTGAGCGAAATTCTTAGGGTGCCTAGAGAGGGGACCGGGTCTGTACTGGGTAGAACTTGCTCTTCTGAGTTTTTTTATATGATTTCTAAGACAACCACAACCAAGGTTGCTGGGATTTATAAGAAAATCATGAAGAGTGAGTATCAGTTGGTTTTTGAGTTTATCAACAAAGTTCTCCTTCCTCGCACTGAAAAGAGGACAGTAGCAACTGCTGCTGATTTGTTTGTCATGGAGATGTTGTGCAACTTCGAGGCCTTGAACCTACCTGGTCTAATGCTTGAGCATATCCACAAAACTGTCATTGAGAGGAAAGGTGTTCACGGAATGGGTTATGGATACTTTCTTACGGAAGTATTCCAGCATTTTCAAATTTCTCTTAGTGTGGGAAAAATGGGGACAGTTAAGCAGACTATCTCTGAAAGTACCTTGGTTGAGTGCGAATGCATTGAAGGAAGAGTCTATCCAAAGAGCAAAATGGCCCAACTTATTGATGATCAGGAGCAGCTTAAGCATGAGGTTGAGGAGCTTACTGTGCAGTTAAGTGGTAAAGAGGCAGAGATTGCTATACTCAAAGCAGAACTGCTTACTCCACAAAGTTAGGGACCTGGTTCTTCAGTGGTTCAAGCTATGGAGAAAGAGAATACTGAGTTGAAGGCGAAGATAGCTGCCCTGCAAGAAAAGGTCATCAAAGATAAGGATGCTGCCAATGCACGACTCACTCTTGTTATCCAGTCCCTATCTCAAACTCCCCCCTCTTCCTATCCTGTTATTCAATCCTCCCCTGTGTCATCTTTTTGTGTGGCTTATCAATATGTCGATGAATTTTAGTTTGTTTTTAATGTATATATGTTGTGATGGCATGTTGGTTACTTTATTCTTTTTGTTGTTCTTCCTATCTTCTTTTGCGAATGCTTTTCCTCTACTGTTTGATTGCTTTTTCGCTTTGATATTGTTCAGTGTTTCTACTCACATAACTGGTTTACTGCGTTTCTTTTTTATGATGCCAAAAGGGGGAAGTAAAACTATGTGTAGCTAAATGATATTTTAGTGAGGGGGAACATACAGCGAGGGAGAATGTTTAGTGAGGAGGAACATACAGTGAGGGGGAATGTAGTGAGGGGGAATATAAAAATGGGGAACAAAGTTGAAAGGATATTAGATCATGGTTTCAGTGTTTGTCATCATCAAAAAGGGGGAAAATGTTATTTGTAGTTTTGATGATTTGACAAACTTGGGGACCTTGTAAAGGTACCAGTTTCTTAATTGAGTATTGCAGGTTTCTTGCTTGAGTATTGCAGATGAAAACAAACTCAGGGACCTAGTAGAGGTACCAGACTCTCATGATGAGGAACCAGCTGATTGCCAGCTGGAGACGGTACAGAAAGTAGGTGCACACTTCCCGATGGCGTCAGAAAGTGTGACTTTTCCAGCCAATGGCAAAGGAGTTTAGGAAAGTGACTTACCCATATAAAAGGCACTTTCCTAAACATTTTTGTTTAGTTTTTGCAACTTGATAAAAAATTTTCAAGAACTCTTGCAAAGGCTACTACAAAGCAAAGGCAGAATTATTCAAAGAACAACAGCAATATCTGGAGCTTTTCGTCTAGTTGTTTAGGAATACATTCTCTTGTTCTTAAACTGTAAACCATTCCTGAATCTATAAAGGAATTGGTGTGTTGTGTTAAAAGTCTAGGTTGTCCAGTGGGATAGCTTAGTGGGTAGATTGTTTTCTACTTAGGCTTGTTAAGAAATAGAGGACTATTGCTTAACTGTAAGATTGATAACTCTTTCTTACGTTTGGTGTAATCGTGTTTTACTTTTACTTTTGAAGATTAGTGAAAACAATTGAAAAAACTATGAGACTGGTCGTGGTTTTACTCCCTTAAGCAAGGAGGTTTCCACGTAAAATTATTGTGTTGATTTTACTGCATTTAACATTCTGGTATTTTTCTGGAGTGTAGTAAGGGACTTGGACCATTACTTGTTAAGTGAAGGCTCATATTCTATCAACCCTTTGAATTTTTTTGGGTTCAAACCACACTTTTGTCACGTTTTTAAATAAAAAATACTTGAAAAACAGAACTGAATTTTTAAATAAAAATAAACTTAAACTATAAAGGAAAATAAATAAATTTTTTTGTAGGGATTCAAACCTGTAGTGTGCAGCTCAATATTCAGTGCTCTTACCATTAAGCCATCTATTTTAATTTGTTATTGAGAGGTTCAAAATATATGCATCTACAGAAATACAAAAAAATTATCTTATATGCATCATGTATTTTTTTGCCGAGGTTGTTCGGGTGAACACCCTGGACCTAACGTGGGTCCGCCCCTGAAGGTAGGTGTCTTACTATGAAGTGGACTTCTATATACATGTGTTATATTGTCTCTATATCGGAATTATTATTGGCGTCTCTTTTTTTATGACTAATGAGATTGTTAAATTATGGTTAATACAAATACTTGTGCAAAGCAAGCTGTCAGTAGGATTTGATGTTCTTCATCTTGACTTTTCTCTCTTTGTTAATAAGATTTTTAGCCAACGAAATATCTAATACTTTCTCGGTTTCTTTGTTAATCAGATTTCATAATGCCTCGACTGCATGGTTCTAATGCTCGATCACCAATTTGGAATCACTATGAAAAACTTGAAGAAAAAAGAAGATGGATTGTGGACAGTGAAATGTATTCATTGTGGCTGAATTACTTATTACCATTCACACTATAATGGACTTCCTCCTTAAGAAAGCTTATTAAGCGTTATTTGGAAAATAGAAACAAAAATCGTCAACTAGCAAGGATTGATGACTAGTTATTATTTTGTTTACTTGAACATTAAATATTAGCACTATGTTTGGACTTAATTTTTCGGTTGTCTGACTGCTATTTTTAAATTTTGTTTTTGCATGTGAGGGCTGTGGCAGACTGCAGTGACTTTATGTTAGACAATTTTAAGTTGTGCTGCATTTTAAATTCGCTAATGTTGCAGGCTTGCAGCTTGTAGTACTGCTGTTTATTTCATTATGATATTTCATACATGTGTTGAGATATGAGAAGTTTATCGAAGTGTTGTGGTGTTAATATCGTAGTTGTCGGCGGTTGGATATGGACTATTAAGTGATTGAATTATGATATTGTGTAAGAATATGAGTTGCTAGCTTGATGATATACTGACTTTTGAGTGTTTAGTGTTGATTGTTCACTGTGCACTTTTAATATACAAGTGATGTTGACGGCTCGGCTTACGAGTGTTGTGTTGTGTTGAGAGTTTGGACATCAGGCCTTATGAGTATGTCTACTCTGTCGAGTGTTGACTAGTAGAAAGTTTTGTGTTTAGAGTTAGGTGAGCATAAATTCATACTTTGAGAGTTGGGTGAGCGTAAATGCATACTGTGAGAGCTCATTGTGTGATTGATCTAGAATATTATGTTAGAGTTCATTGTGTGATTGATCTAGAATATGATCTAATGTGATATTCGCTTCTTGTATCTTGGTTGTCTCTCAATTTATTCCTAGCTTTTTTTCTAATGAACATCAACAATAATTAGTCTCTCAAATGTTGGAGATGAATTTTATAGTTGTTAAGTTTAATTAAGTGTCTTGAGAGGCCAAGAAACTTGTAAAATCAGAAACAAGTCCAGCAAAAGAATCGTTGACCGTTTCATTTGAAATATACAATTAAGTTAGTTTATTGTTTCTTCTTTATCCCCATCATTTTCTAATTCTGTTTCAGTTTGTGCTATACATAATACATGTTTTGCCCCTCAACATTTGTTAGCAAGTAAAAGAAAGTTAGAGAAGCCTTGATCGAGCACTGTTTGAGTGTTTTGTACTGGCCTTGATATGTTCTTCATGTAATTTTTAATTTTAAAAAATTGTGTGATATGTTAAAAGTTAACCTGATAACCGAACCGATAAAGGACGATAACTTATTAACCGATAACTGATTAACCGATAGCTGAATGATTCTTTAACGGTTTAGCTAGTTTACAAACCGACAACCAATAAGTGAAATCGATAATGTTCAAAGCCAAACAGAACCGACCGATATGCAGCCTTAATCGGGGAGATTCATCCTAGATAATTCCAGTGGGCCCGTCATCCCTTGACCTTCCTTCGATTACTAAAAGGGAAGTTGTTTTCAATTAACTCAAGCCGTCCTATCATTTATTGGTTAGGGTTAGAGAAAAAGGCTAGCTGGAAATAATTATTAGGATTCATAGTCTTAGACTTGTAGGACTCCTAGTTGTAATATCTGTTGTACTAGGTTACCTATCCCCTTACAAATATCCCATTTGTAGTCATTATATATAGATGAATAGAGATGGACAACGACTCATTGAGCCTTTTATTAATGGTATCAGATGTTCAGGGCAATCGAAAATGAATTCCATAATCCAAGTAATTCTTTTCTTTCTTGTAAGTTAATAATATGACTTCCAACCACTTCTTCCCTCTTTTTCAGATGTCACGCTTCCTTTTTCTACTACAGATTCTTCACCTACTCAATCTACATCTATTGTTACCTTGGGATTGTCTACTTTAGTCTTCTCAATTCCTCCTTTTCCTTGTTTTTCTCCTCCTCTTTCTCTCCAAAGCGTTGGTCCAAGCATTCTTCAAGGTTCTTCTATCGGCCAAATTTCCTTACCTTCACTCCCACTTCACACTAGACCAATGGAACCAACAATTCCATCTCACTTCCACTCTGTCACAACTTTAGTTGTACCCAATATCACTAATTTGGTAACTATCAAACTTAATTCCATTGAAAATTATCTCACTTGGCGTACTTAATACACATGTTTGTTGATCTCTCATGAACTTCTTGGATTTGTGGATAGCTCTACACCTGAACAAATTCAATTTTTATGGCATTTCTCTAGCAAACAACAAGTTAAGCCACTTTATCGCTCATGGGTAGAGTTGATCAAAGTGTACGGTCTTGGCTATTTGAGACATTATCTCGTGAGGTCCGTGTTGATGTTCACTTGTTACCTACATCACGTTATATTTGTCTATCCTTACTTAGACATTTTATGGATGCGATTAAGGACAAAATCAATAGAACTTAAGCGCCAACTAAATACAATGTGAAAATCAGACTCTTGTCCATTAATCAGTATCTCAGAGAAGCTAAGACGGTAGTAGACTCCCTTACAATAATTAACTCACCAGTTTCCTCTCAAGATCTTATTGATCATGTTAATCTTGGGTTATCAAGGGAGTATGACACACTGGTTGTAGCATTACTCACTTTCGTTGCCAAACTATCTCTTGAAGAACTTCGCGCCAAACTTTTGGTTCATGAGCAATGGTTGCAACGTTTCAAATAATTAGACTCTACAGGTGTATCTCATCAAGCCTTTTCTACTCAAAATGTATCCTCAAATTCCTCTACTACAAATCAAGGGTGTCATGGTAGAAGTCGTTCTTCCTCATATAGAAGATGTCGTCATGGAGGAAGAGGGAGATGCTCATTTGGTGGTCGCGATCAATCACAACAAATTTCTAAATCCAACGCTTAGCACAATGGTTTTAATGATCAGCCTTCCTCAGGTATTGGTAGTGTTTCTCCAATTTCTTATCATTCACAATCTTCTAGTTCAACACACCATCCTTGGGAGTCTTAGGATCACACCCTTCTTCTACCTTTTGTCAAATTTGTATGTATCCTGGTCACTCTGCATTACAATGTAATAATTGATTCAATCATGTTTTTTTGCTAATGATCTTCCAAAGTTCTTTGCTACTATGTCTGTTGGAGAAACAAATGACGCTACACGTTACATTGACCCAGATGCATGTGCTCATATGACCATATCAATAGGTTAATTTCTTGTGAAATTCTCTTTATATTGGCTTTTATCATTTGTTAGTTGGAAATGGTACGTTGCATAGTATTAAAAACATTTGATATTCTCAGTTACCTTCTATATCTTTTCCACTACACTTGCACTCCATTTTCACGTCCCTCAACTTCGTCATAATTTAAATTTTGTCAAGAAGATGTGTAAGGATAAAAATTGTGCGATTAAGTTTGACTCTTCTTCTGTTTCTATTAAGGACACAACCTCGGGTCAATCTCTACTGCAAGCTTTAGTAAGGGTGATGTTTATCTACTACCATCGTCAGCTGGATCTTCTTATCATCAAGCATGTGTTGCTTTACATCAATCTGCATATATTTGGCATCATAGATTAGGCCATAGTGAAGTTCATACTCTGGATCATCTTAGGAAAATAATTACACTAATTTTCTCAGTCCTATTAATAGTGATTGTGTCCTTTGTATGTTAGGTAAATCTCAACGCTTACCCTTTCATTTAGTGATTCATTGTAGTTCTTCTCCTTTAGACATTATTCACTCAGAAATTTGGCAATCACCTGTTTTGTCAAACTTGGGTTTTAAATACTATGTTATTTTTTATGATGATTTTTCTCGGTTTACATGGTTATACGCAATGAAAAATAAATCAGAAGTGTTTTGCCATTTTTGGTTATTCAAAAACTAGCAGAGAACATATTTAACTCTAAGATAAAGGGTTTTCAAAGTGATGGTGGTGGCTAGTTTGATAGTACATCTTTTCTAACTCGGATATTTTCTTTCCTAAGTTGTGTCCAGACACACTTCAACAAAATGGACTTGCCGAATGGAAACATCGACACATTATTGAAATAGTGCAAACCGTACTCTTAGAGACTATTTTACTATCACAATTTTGGGTTAATGCAACTTATTATGATGTTACAATTAATAGATTGCCAACACGAATATACAAGGACTTCCCCCCTTTGAAAAACTATTCCATAGACCACCAGATTACAATTTTCTTAGAGTTCTTGGTTTTGCATACTTCCCTAACCTTTCTACAACTTATTAGGGTTTTTGTTGTGCTATTGGATTCACACTTCTTTCTTGGCATGCAAAGAAACAACCCACAGTTCAAGGTTGTCTATAGAGGTTGTATATAAGGATATTGCCTATAGTGTCGCTGAAACTTCTTGGATTCATGATGTTCTTTGTGAGCTTGGTCTTTATCATAGAGAGCTGATTAGAGTGTTGTGTGCCAACATCAGCTCAACATACATGTCTCGCTACGAAGTATTTCATGATTGTTATAAGCATATCGATATCGACTATCATTACGTCTGTGATAAAGTTGATCAAGGGAATCTTGTTTTTCAATATGTGCCTTCTCACTAACAACTTTCTGATATATTAACAAAGTGTTTTCCTCATCCCGTTTTTTGCTTTTTGTGTGACAATCTATCTGTTATACAAACACGTCCAGATAGAGGGGGCATATTAGGAGTCATAGTCCTTATGCTTGTAGAATTATTAGTCATAGACTTGTAAGACTCCTACTTGTATTTTTTGTTGTATTAGGTGTTTCCCAATATGTGTTATGAAAATCAGAAATTACAGTTTGTAATAAATCATTCAGAAACACGAAGTAACTGAGATTTTTAGAACCAGTAAATAAGATTAACAGAAATTTATTTGTAAAAAAAATCTGTAAAAACTTACCAGAATCTGGAATACTCTTTTCAATAATTTTTGAAGAAAATCAAGTCCACTGAATTCATAGTGTCCCCTTAAAAAAATTATTCCCCTCTAATATCCGAGGGTTGATTTGGAATATAACCTCTCAGGGTATAATGATCTTAATCAGTAGAGTATAGCTACAAAAACTCTATTGTCAGCGAATCAATCTACAGCAGGAAAGTACACGAAGAACTATGTGTTTTTAAGAAGAAGGAAGATCAGAAAATTTGTAATGAAATATTCTGAAGACTGAATGGTATTTATAGGCAAGAAAAATATATTCTGAAAGGTTGCAACCCTTTCAGAATTGACACGACCATTAATGAAAGGTTGCAAACTTTCAAATGGTATTGACTATTCCTGAAAGTTGCAACCTTTCAGAACAGTCATGGCGGGAATTTTTAAATATAACGGAAATTAAAACGGGTCACGCGCGCAGATTCGAGTCGAGGTCGGGTTAACTAAAAAATTATCAATTAATTAATTGAAAATAGTTTTGGCCATTTAATTAATTAATTAAATAAATAAAATAAATTTGTCCAAAAAATTATCTCTCGATCGATCATTTGCCAAGCCAAAGCCGAAGCCGTAGCCGTAGCCGAAGCCGAACGGAGCGAGCGACGACGTGGACGGCATGAGGAGGGTCCCTCTTTCCAACCCTTTTTAACAATTACTAGGAGTGTTTATTTATTTAAACTCTCCTATTTTCATTTCCATTATCGATTCATTAAAGTATTAGAGGACTTTTCAAGTTCCCAACCTTTCAAGGTCTAAACTTTTCAAATTCCTCTCCTTCCCTCTATTACCCATCAATTCTTGCTACGTACCCAACAATCCCCTACATTGATGGGGAATAGTTATAACATAGGAATGCACAGACAATTGTATACTTTACAAGCAAGGATTAATTGCATGTAGATAAGTAGATTTCCCTTTGGACTTTCCGTAGTGAACATAGGTCAGATATACTCGATCAATCGGTAGATGTGATATCTTTGAACCGTCGAACTTTTGTGTATCCTAGACATCCATATCTCGCACAATTAACGCTTTGCAGTTTATGATTCTTAAGGTTGTGTTCATTTCAGCCATGAACACCTCCTGGTTTCATGAGCGTATAGAGAATAGGATTTTGACATAAAATTCTCTTTGAAGCGGCTTCTACTTCACACTCACATAGGTGATTTCTAACCGTGTCATCTCGTAGATACACTATTTGGTCAAATCTACCAAACTTAGCAAATCATTAAAACTGAACATTGTCTTCATCATGAGAATGGATTGAGTTAATTGACAATGTCGAACCGTCAGCCACAACTTTGTTTTTCTCCTTGAATCTAGCTCTTGGGATCTCCAGTCTGCTAGATAGAGTTACCATCATACTGACTTGTCCTAAGCCGTAAACCGATTCCCTTAGATGATCTTTCAACTGCCTCTCTCACTAGGCCTTTCGTTAGTGGATCTGACACATTTCGCTTGACTTTACATAGTCAATTGTGATAATTCCACTAGAGAGCAGTTGTCTTACGGTGTTATGTCTATGTCGTATATGACGAGACTTCCCGTTGTACATAACGCTCCCTGCCCTACCTATTGCTTTTTGACTATCGCAATGTATGCAAATCGGTCCAACAGGTTTGGGCCAAAATGGAATATCCTCTAGGAAATTCCGGAGCCATTACACTTCTTCACCATCCTTATCCAAAGCAATGAATTTAGATTCCATTGTGGAGCGAGCAATACATGTTTGTTTGGACGATTTCCAAGATAAAGCTCCTCCACCAAGTATGAATACATAACCACTTGTGGATTTTACATCATTTGACCCGGTGATCCAATTTGCATCACTATTTCCTTCAATCATAACAAGATATTTATTATAATGCAAATCATATTGTTGTGTCCATTTTAGAAAACCCAACACACGTTTCATAGCCATCCAATGAGTTTGATTCGGATTACTAGTGTACCGACTCAGTTTACTAATAACACATGCTATATTTGGTCGCGTGCAATTCATAATATACATCAAACTTCCAACACTCTGACATATTCCGATTGAGAGTCACTTTGAGCTTCATTCTTTTTAAATGTACAACTTAAATCAATTCGAGTTTGGACTACATTGAAATTCAATTAATTGAACTTATCCAATACTTTTTCAATATAATGAGATTGAGATAATGCTAGTCCCTGGGGAGTTTGATAATCCTGACCGCTAAGATCAAATCAGCAACTCCTAAGTCTTTCATATCGAACTTGATGGACAACATGCGCTTAGTAGCATTTATATCGTCATTTTGTTTACTCATTATTAACATGTAATCAACATACAAACAAACAATGACTTCATGATTCATAACATTTTAAATGTAAACACATTTATCACATTCGTTAATCTTGAATCCATTTGCCAACATTATTTGATCAAATTTAGCATGCCATTGTTTGGGTGCTTGCTTGAGTCCATAAAGTGGCTTCACAAGTTTGCACACTTTCTTTTCTTTACCACGAACTATAAACACTTCAGGTTGTTCCATGTAAATTTCTTCCTCTAACTCTCCATTTAAGAAGGTTGTCTTTACATCCATTTGGTGGATTTTAAGATCATGCATTGCTGCTAGTGCTATTAACATCCTAATTGATGTTATCTTTGTTACTGGAGAGTATGTGTCAAAGTAGTCCAGACCTTCCTTTTGTCTGTACCCTTTGACTACCAGTCTAGCCTTATATATATCAATAGTCTCATCAGGTTTCATTTTCCTTTTAAAGATCCACTTTGATCCTAAAGGTTTATTTCTTGGAGGAAGATCAGTCAATTCCCAAGTGTGATTGGTTAAAATTGATTCAATATCACAATTGACTGCTTCTTTCCAATAAGTTGACTCTAACGAATACATAGCGTCTTTAAATGTTTGAGGCTCATTTTCAAGCAATAGTGCTACAAAATCTGGTCCGAAAGAAACAGATTTTCATTGTCGAGTACTCCGCCTAGGTTCCTCACTAGTTAGTATATTTTCCATTGCTTCTTCTCATGGTTGTTTAGGTCTTTCACTTGTTGACTCACTTTCAGTTTTATACGGATATATGTTTTCAAAAACTCTGCATTATCTGATTCAATTATCGTATTAACATGAATCTTAGGATTATCAGATTTGTGAACCATAAATAGACAGGCTTTACTATTCATAGCATACCCAATAAAGAAACAATCTATTGTTTTGGGTCCAATTTTAACCCTCTTCGGTAAAGGAACCTCTACCTTGGCTAAACACCCCCACACTTTGAAATATTTCAAGTTGGGTTTTCTTCCTTTCCACAACTCATATGGAATTGATTGTGTTTTTTGATAGGGTACTCTATTGAGTATTTTATTTGCTGTAAGGATTGCTTCCCCCCAAAGATTTCGCGGTGAACAAAAATTGATCATTAAGGCATTCATCATTTCCTTTAATGTTTTGTTCTTCCGTTCTACCAAATGATTTGACTGTGGTGTATAAGGTGCAGTAGTTTGATGAATAATACCATATTCCAAACATATCTTAGCAAAAAGAGATTCATATTCTCCGCCTCTATCACTCTGAATCATTTTTATCTTTAAATTCAATTGGTTTTCGACTTCATTTTTGTATTGCTAAATGCATCAATTGCTTCATCCTTACTATTAAGCAAATATACATAACAAAATCGAGTGCAGTCATCAGTAAAAGTTATAAAATACTTTTTTCCACCACAAGATAGTGTTGACTTCGTATGGCATATATGTGTGTGAATTAAGTCTAATGTTTTAGAATTTCTTTCAACAGACATGTAAGGATGTTTAACAAACTTACTTTCCACACAAATTTCACATTTCAACTTATCGCATTTAAAGTCAGGCAATACTTCTAGATTACCAATTTTCGCAAGGCTTTGTAATTTACATGTCCCAAATGGGCATGCCATAAATCACTTTACTCCAATAAGTAAACAGAAGTAGAATTTTATTAATAATATCAACAACCATTATATGTAGTTTGATAAGACCCTCATTGAGGTAGCCCTTTCCTATGAACATTTCATTCTTACTTATTATAGCTTTTTCACTAACTAGGACACACTTAACCCCGTTCTTAACGAGTAGAGCAGCACAAACTAAATTCTTCCTAATAGTTGGGACATGCAGAACATTGTTCAAAGTCAACACCTTGCCAGATGTCATTTTAAACATTACTTTCCCAGTTCCAGCAATCCTTGTTGTTGCTGTGTTTCCCATGAATAAATCTTCATTATACTTAGCAAAAGCGTACGTTGCAAAGGCTTCTTTCGTAGAGCAAATATGTCTACTGGCATCTGAGTCGAGAAACCACTCCTTGGGATTTCCAACTAAGTTACACTCCAATATCATTGCACACAAGTCATCTGCATCTTCCATCTTTTCCACAATGTTTTCTTGACTTTTGCCTTTGCCTTTGTTTTTGTCCTTTCTTGGAGCATGATAATCAGAAGATTTATGACAAGTCATGCCACAATAATAATAGTTGCCTTTGAATTTCTTCTTGGATTGTTCTGACTTCTGCCCGTTGGACTTCTTTATCTTTTTGTCTTTTGTAGGAGGTTCTTCAACAATATTAACTCCAGTGATTGTTGAACTCTTACGTGACTTCTTTTCGGTATTTCTGTTATCTTCCTCAATCTTGAGCCGAATCACACGATCTTAAAGATTCATTTATTTACGCTTGTGCTTTAGATAATTCTTAAAATTGTTCCACGAATGAGGCAACTTTTCGATCATTGCAGCCAGTTGAAACGCTTCATTTACTACCATATCTTCAGCAATCAGATCATGGAGAATAAGTTGAAATTCATGCGCTTGTGATCCTACAGTTTACTATCTACCATTTTATAGTCTAAAAACTTTGCGACCACGAACTTTTTCAAGCATGCATCTTCTGTCTTATATTTCTTCTCAAGTGCATTACATAACTCTTTTGAAGTTGTTATTGCACTATAGACATTAACTAAGTCATCCTCTAAAGCATTCCAAATGTAACATTTACATAAGAAGTCTGACTGTTTCCATGCTTCAACAATCATAAATTTTTCCCTGTCTGGCATATCATCAGCAGGAACTAGAGTATCTTCACTTGTAAATTTCTACAGACCATGCCAGAAAAGAACTCGTTGCTGCCATCCTTTGAAATTCACACCTGTGAATTTACCCGGTTTCTCTGTTTGTGATACAATAGTTCGGGTTGGTGCAGCAACAGTCACTGTAACACCAGTGTTTTCCATTTCTGATAAACAAAATTGATACAATATAGCTAAGAAATAAATTATAATTGCAGACTTAAAAGAGTATAAAATCACAAAGATTTTTGTCTCCACCAGAAACACAGATTAATAATTTTCTTAAGATTGTTTCCCAATCTGTGTTATGAAAATCAGAAATTACTGATTGTAATAAATCATTCAGAAATACAAAATTACTGAGATTCTTAGCACCAGTAAATAAGATGAACAAAAATTTATTTGTAAAAATAATAATTAAATCTGTAAAAATTTATCAGAATCCGGAATACTCTTTTTAATAATTATGGAAGAAAATATAGTCCACTGAATTCACAGTATCCCCTTAAAGAAATTATTCCTCTCTAGTATCCGAGGTTTGATTTTGAATATAACCTCCCACGGTAAACTGATCTTAATCAGTAGAGTATAGATACAAAAGACTCTACTATCATCGAATCAATCCACAACAGGAAAGTACACGAAGAAATATGTGTTTTTAGGAAGAAAGAAGATCAGAAAATTCGTAAGGAAATATTATGAAGACTGAATGGTATTTATAGGCAAGAAAAATATATTCTGAAAGGGTTGCGACCTTTTAGAATTGACACGACCATTAATGAAAGGTTGCAAACTTTCAAATGGTATTGACTGTTCCTGAAAGTTGCAATCTTTCAGAACAATCAAGGCTGGAATTTTTAAATATAACCGAAATTAAAATTTGTCACGCACGCGGATCCGAGTCGGGTCGGGTTAACTAAAAAATTAAAAATATTTTGGTTAACTTCTGTTATCAACTAATTTATTGAAAATAATTTTGGTCATTTAATTAATTAAATAAATAATTAAAAAATATTTGTCCAAAAATTATCTCTCGATCGATCATTCGCCAAAGCCAAAGCCGTAGCCGTAGCCGAAGCCGTAGCGAGCGACGACGACAACGGCGCGAAGGGGGCCATCTTTTCAATCCTTTTAACAATTACTAGGAGTGTTTATTTATTTAAACTCTTCTATTTTCATTTCAATTAACTATGATGGACAATTGCCTTTTTCATTAAAGCATTAGAGGACTTTTCAAGTTCCCAACCTTTCAAGTTCTAAACTTTTCAAATTCCTCTCCTTCCCTCTATTTCCCATCAATTCTTGTTACATACCCAACACTAGCTTACCTACTCCGCTTACCAATATCCTTTTTGTAGTCCTCATATATAGGTGAATAGATATGGACAACAACGCATTGAGCCTTTTATTACTTCTCTGTACAATAATCTTTTCTAAAGGCCCTGGAGCAATAATAGTGCGGTTAGTAAATCATTCCACACACACCAATCCCTATTCAAAATCTCCTACCTATTGCCTTCATTTTATTTTCATTAATAATAATTTATCACAATTATGTAAATAGCTAACAATAAACTGTTGTCGAAATAAAATAATTAATTTGTATTATTTTTATAAAAAATAATGGATCTTCGTTAGAATATTTAATTCTTAATTTTTTTATAAACAAATACTATAGGATCGTTTGTCGTAATGAATAAGGAGAGTTAATCCCAAAGTAAATTAAGTACCCTTTATTCCTTGATTGGTCGCAAAGCGTGACATAAGTTATCATGGGATTAGGAATTAGTTCCCGGATAATATTAATTTTAAAACCATGTATAATAATAGTCACTACTCTTTATTTTTGTGTTAAATTATTCATATTTTTCTATTAAAATATTACACTATATATATATAATTTCATTTTTTGAATCTATATTACTAATTCTTATGTTTATTCATATTTCAATTTCTCATAAATTTTCTTTCACTTTAACGAACATAAGAGGAAAATTCTATTTTGAGCTAAATAAGTTGAAAAAAAAGAATATTATTAAATATATATGGTATTTATCATGAGAATAGTTAAACAAAAATATTTAAACTAAATAAAATGAAAGTTTTATTTTAAAAAATGAATTATAAAAGTTTGCAAATAAAATATATAAAACTAAATAAAGTGATTGATAATTTTGTAAACAAACAACTTGTTCTTAAGATATGTGCAATGTACATTATTTTGAATAAATGAAACCAAAACTCAATAAGTAATCTCATCATAACTAATCTCAACATAACTTATCCCATCATAACTCATATTCAAATCAAACAACCCCACAAGTAAAGAAAAAGATAATTGCATGGGAGGGGAACATTGGAAAGAAGAAGATGTGCCTTCCTTTTTTTTTTTCTAAAAAAAAACTAAATAAATAATTTAGTTTAGGTGGATAAGTTTGAATACAAAATATTATTTCCAATTGTTCAGTGTATTCACAATATTACATATTTATTGTGTCAAATAATAATTTTTGACTTGTTATACTAAAAAGAAAATGCATTTTATAAATTTTTGATATATTTTTTATAAAAATATCCTTCATAAGTATGACGAAAAAAATTGTAAATATTTGTCATATATTATTATAAACATGAAGTTTAAAACTTAAAAGTTGAATTACTATTTTGCCCCTCTAATAAATTAAAACTTTCATAATTTTCATATATATAATCTTCTTATTCTCATTCCATAATCTTGACCTTTCAAATTTCTAACACAAATGTAAATAAAAATAAAAATGAGTAATTATTCCTTATAGACAAGAAATTAAAGTAGATTCATGTATCTTTAAAATTAAATTTCATCTCTATCTTTTTTATATTTATTTTAACAATAATTCATGTGACTTTTCATGTTTTCATAATTTTGTTTTATAAATTTAACTTTTTCAAGAAAATTTTTTATTTACCACTCCTACAATTCTTGTGTGTAGGAACTCTAAACATGTGAAATAATGTCACAATTTGAGGTGAAAGTTTTGAGATTCCCTTCTCCAGTTACGAGAATAGACAAGAATTCAATTATTGAAGCATCGGAGTTTGATGTATTAGTTCTATACTTATTTGTAATAAGAATTATAATAAGACTTTTTTGTCTCTCTTCGTATAGTTGAATTCTTGTTTTATTAGCAAGTTGCTCAAAATTCATATTTGTATTTTGTATGCTCAAATTTTCAGTTTCACTATAGAGACAAAAATAAAGTGAAATGCCTAATTATCTTGCTCATTTGTACCTTTTCTTCTTTTTTCTTTTGCTTCGTACTTATAATTTTACATATACATTAATTTTTATCCTTAAGAATGAATGTGATAAAATAGGATTTACTCTTTTCTTTTTCTTTTTTTTTATGAAAAAAAAGGTGAAACGTATAATATTAGATTAATGGTGGATAAGTTATGTATGAAGAGAAAATTAAATTTTATATAAAAATAGTAGTTATTCATAAATATTCTGATTTTCAAAATATAAATAATAATACTTTTTACATCATAGTTTTAAATATTTATAGTTAACTAATTAGTTTAAAGTGTTTGTGCATAAAAATTTAATACAATACTTTAAACACATTCATTATAATTATTAGGATATTGAAAAGGCAAAGTAAAAAAGTGGAAAGGTTTTGTTTTCCTTTCACTCAGTTAATCTTACACTATTTCTTCTAACATTATTCTACCAATAAATTGGAACTATCGAGAAATTTAATTTAGATAGTTATTATTTTTCCTTTTTGCTTTGCAAGCTTATTTTTGAATTAGAACGAAGTTTATTTTATTAATTTCTCATATTATTATCTCGATGCATTCACTAGGAGGTCAGAAAATCAGAGTGTCACAATTAGTAGTAAAACAAAGTAAGAAGTTTCAATAGACATATTTTATTATTTAATAATATTATCTTTTAAGAAATAATACACTCATAGGTTACACGCGCAAAGCGCGTTGATACGCTCAAACTTACTTCTCAAATGAGAAGTAAAGCGGTCGCGTCAAGTAAATAACCCAACTAGTGAGGTAGGGATCGTTCCCACGAGGAAAATAGTCTAGACTTAACTCCAACTTGTAATTACTATTGTTCGGTTGATGACTTTCTTAAAAAGTAAAAGCATAAAAGGGGGGTTTTGTACTTCCTAATAAAATAAAAATAACTAACGAACTTGACAGAGACACCTAACAGCTTTTAATGTTGAGTTTTAATCAAGTAATCAAAGTAACTAGGGTTTACGTGTTCCCCACAGGTTCATAACTTGATAATTCTAGCTATAACAATTCTTTCCTAGTATCTTGCATGCAAAGTGATAAGTTATGTATTTCTAAATCCTTGGTCCGACATCTAGAAAAATCTCACTCCGCACCTTGGTCCAGCTACGTGTGTTGCTTTCCTAACCCTTATCCTTACCTCATTTTAAGCATCATATTCGATATTTGACTCAGTTATTACCTCGTACCAATCAATACTAGCCTATTAGATAGTATACACTAAATCTATGTTAATAATTCTTTTCCTATGATCTACCTCCTTGGTCCGGCAAGTAGCATTAAGGCGAGTTCTAACGTTGATCATCCGTTAAAAAGATTTCTAAGTGAAAGAATTATTAATACATGCAAGACACTATTCTAGAATTGTTATTTTAGCTAGGGTTTATCTCATTATTTGCCTATGGTTCCCACAACCCTAGTTATAGAGTTTAGTTCCTCATATCCATAAACACAATATTCAAATATATTAAACAAGAAGTCATGTACTTACTTTGATGAGAAAGAATAAAGTCTGAAAATTTGCTTGATTAATCAACAAGAGTTACTTGTAAGAATCTCCAACAATCAAAAGCTTAGAAAAACAAAGTCTAATAATATGATGTTAAATCTCCCAGAGTCTAACCTCAAAAACGAGGTTTTTTCGAACTATTTAAAAAATAAAAACCTAATTAAACAAGGATTCTAATTACTGGAAATCTGCCAAAACGCGGCTGGGTCGACGGACCACGCGACGGAACGTCGTGGTCATGACGGACCGTCGTGGGATCCGTCGCCCCATACTTGGGTGCAATTCTTCTGCTGCTTTCTTCATTCCCCTCGACGGCAAGTGTGATGGACCGTCACAGGCACGACGGTCCGTCGAGGGTCTTCGTTACAAAATACTTCAACTTTTGGAATTTGGGTACTGGGATCACTTCTCTGATCTTCGCGACGAACCTGCAGGACGGACCGTCATATCCATGACGGACCGTCACAAGCTTCGTAATCCTACACTTGGTTAGACTTCCCCATCTTCCTTCAGCAGCTTCTCTACGCTGCCACCTACGGACCGTCACAAGCACGACGGACCGTCATAAGCTCCGTAGGTGGTCTCTTCTGCATTTTTCGCTCAAAATCTCCGCATTCAGCTTTAGACAGATTTCCTGCAAAACAAAGAAAAACTTATATCAAAATTAGCACAAAAAGGGCTTTCGGACACACTAAACATAAGGAAAAAGTATTAATTATACCGTGAAACCACAGTATATCAACACCTTCAACTTAAATTCGTTGTTTGTCCTCAAGCGACGCACTATGACTCACTACACAATCTTTGTACAATAGTATTCATGTTTTATCCTTTGCAATCATTTGGCTATCAACCCCGACTAATCCCATCAAATCTATGCATGCTATCACTATTAGGCTTGACTTTTGTGGGATTCGAACATGACACAGACTCACCATGCACTAACGCCTATCCTCTTCAATTGCTCACCGAGGTGCTAACAATTCCGGTATTGCAACTAGTGTCCTCGCTTTAGAACAAAATCCTCATTTTTCACACAATGATTTCAGTTTGAGTATAAGGATTACATTTCAACACTCGCTCTCAGAACAAAGTCACACTCATTCATACCTATTGCCATAAGCTTGCCCTTATTTTCACTGCCTTAAGTTCGCTATACAACCCTTAGGATCACGATAGGACTTTTTTAGCTTGTAACGTAGGCTCAGAGTCAAGTAGGGTATATTTAGGTATACTTTAGTGACTTTTTGCCCTCCTTGAAATGTCGGCTAAACCTTCCGTCTATATCAATTTATCTCGCCCAGTTTCTCCTATTCTTTCACCTTGCTGTTTCCCTTCTTTCTTCATTTGTGTAAGTGACTCGTTTCTTTTCTTGTTTGTAATTCTTGAATATTTCCCTCTTTTTTTTCTTTTTTTTTCTCTTTTTTTTTCAACGAGTTCTTGAGTCACTTTAGTTTTGTTCTTTCTCTCTCTTTGTTCTTCAACCCCACTATCCAGAGCATTCCTCAAAACAGCCACCCTCAACTCATGGCTTTGCCATGAGTCAAGGTACACAATACCCAAAATCGGGTCAGGGCCATAACGAAGGTTGTTTATACATTAGCCACCCTCAACTTATGCTTTTGTCATAAGCTGAGGTGCAAATGTCCAAGGAGGGACCAGTGCCAACATATTGTTCCCAGAAAAGATCAGTTGGGGTGAAAAAGAAAGGTCTAATTTTAAGCTCAAATTCTTTGGATCAACGAAGGATAACTTTCATTTGGTTTCTTTTATTTAGGCTAGAAATGGGCTATATTGAATAAGGGCCTATGATCCTTTCCTAATTGTATGTTACAACTTACTTTTAGCAGGACTAACCAGGCAAGTTCTAGCTCAGTATCAGTAGTGGACTATTCAACTTTCCTCACACTCACTTGACATCTCATCGCTATACCAGATTATCAGACACCTAGTTCAACTTGAAGGTTTAGGGTAGTGCAATGGTGTAACTCTATTTCATGTTTAGATCCACACAATTATCAGTTACTACGCCTTTTCATGCAACCTTTTCCAGTTTTATCGGGATATCATTTCAACCATCATGCTTCAGAGTTAAACTATGTACAAAAGATATAACGTGACGGTTCAACAGAAAAAGTAATCAGTCTTTTGGGGAAAAAGAACACAGGCAAGAAAACCCCAAAAGAGGATAGTGAGTTGGGCTACTCAGACTTCACCCTAACACTCACTTTCCATTTACCCCACCCCCAACAAAAAAGCATGCAATTTTCCCCAATGCATAAAAAGAATCTAAAGATTAGAGGGGTAGGTGAAGCAAACCTGTGGCGCATAGCGCCGTCGATCAACAAGCTGGTGGGTCTGGTTTCCCAGAACCCACATCCTCTGCAATCTAGACACCCTCAGTGATGTCCTCAGCAACAACTGCACCCTCAGTAGTGCCTCCTGCTGTCTCTACAGTGCGGGAGCTAGACGCCCCAGCCGCCATCTGTGATGCTCTAATCTGGTGTGCCTCCGCCTCAGCAAGTGAGGCTCTCCTCGCGGCCTCCATCTCTCGGCGCTCCTTCTTTCTTGCTCGCGCCTCATCCTCTGATCGACCCCTCCGCCTCTTGGCACTCTCTCTCGGGGAAGATGGGGGAATGTCTGGAGTAGAAAACAGAGCCTCCAATACAGTATCCTCAGCAGGCTCGACAGACTCTGACACTCTTGTCGCTAGGATCGTGTCGATGTCTGCACGAAGACTGGCGACTGCAGCCTGGAGAGTCGACACATCTACCGGAGGGGATGGTCGAGCTAATAATCTCAATTCAAAGGCATCGAGGCGCTGGTTAACCTCAGCAATCTTCCGCTGCATCTGCCTTTCCATACGCGCCTTAGACTCAGCAATAGACTTCTGCATCCACGGCTGGATATGATGCAGAAGAGTGGCCATTTGTGCCTCTAGTTTTTGGACTCGGACAAGCGGGGCCGGTGTCGGTAGAGGGGCTGTGCTGCTACCTGGGATAGACTCGATCGGGGTAGTGTCCGTGGATGCCTGTGTAGCTGTGCGAGCCTGGGCCACCGTATCCTCAAGGTCATCAGATAGTGGTGGCAGCTCTGGACGGGGCCCTCGACGTGGAGCCAACTCATTGGCCTCGTCTCTGATGAGGCCGACGTCAATGGTACCCGGCGGGGTCCTCAACTGATCTATGTGCCATATGGGCACACCTGCAGACCTACAAAGGGCAAAGATCATGCACGGAAAGGGGTAGGTGGTGGTGACCTTAAATGCCCTCTCGTGCATGACTGCCTGGAGAAGCCATGCATAGTCAACCTCGAAGCCGGCTATCATCGCCGCCATCAGCACCGCTCGATCCCAGGTGACTATGTTATCAGCAGCTGTGGGGGAAAGGCAGTGACGCACGAGCAGCCACAAGAAATTGGCGACGAACGTGAGGTTGGCCTTCTTGATGGCCCCCTTCGGCTCGGTGACCCAATCTGCACCCTCTCCGTCGACTGATAAGTGTAGGGCCATCCACCGCTTGGTGGCCTCCCTCAGTGCTGGCTCTCGCAGGAACTGTCCATCCTTCACTACCTGCCAGCGGTAGTCAAATTCGGCAGTGATGGGGGTCCGAGTAGCATCTGCACTCTCGCCGTATAGGAACCGGCGGATGGCGGGCAGGGAAATGTCAACCTGCACGCCCCGGACTAAAACCTACTCCAATGGGGCCTGTTTCGCGGGAGCAGCCCGCCTGTCGATCTGTGATCGGAGAGTCTCTACGTAGGACGCGTAGAACTCTCGGACCATCTCCTCACTGTATCATCCCAAGGGACGGGCTGTCCACTCTAGGCGATGCCTGGTGAATATGTTGTGGATCTCTGGCATCGAGTGGAGACTCCCTGTAAGTACCCGCCGCTCCAGGGTGAGTGTTCGAGTCATTACTCCTTTATCGGTCAAGAACTTCGCGTCGGAGTAAACCTGAAACTGGCCTTCAATGCACCACCGGTTTGGCTGGTCAGAGGCTGGGGTGGGGACCGGGGCTGGTGCGCCGGATGTGGAGTCTGAACTGTCAGCCTCATCAGACGAGCCGACGCTGCAGCAGTGGCTGGTGCGGGAACCTCAGCAGATCCTGAAGCTTCCTCGGACCAGGATGCTCCCAAGGAGCCAGACGCTCCTTCCTCGTTTGTGGCCGACCCAGAGGGTGTGCCGGTCAGTGTGCGCTCCTCATCAGACTGGGAGGCAGTGACTACGCCAGACGCCACCGTCTTGGGTGTGGCTCTGGGGGCACGTGTAGCACGGGAAGGAGCAGAGGTGCCTGGGGGCATGTATTCAGGGTCCCGCTCATCATCAGACCTGATGATCAAGCGTGCAGACGGGGCGACAGACTTAGATCGCCCGCGTGCATAAGTGCGGTCTTGCTTGGGTGCCATAGTCGATAGTACCTGTAAAGGGGCAATTTTAGTATGAGTAGTGGCAATCAAATCAGGCAAGATCATATGACATGAAACTTTAAAAAAATGTGTTAGTAATATTGAAACTGTACCACACGACGGGACCTATGACGGCTCATCGTGACTATGACGGACCGTCATGAGGTCCGTCGTGTTATACTTGGTATATGTATATATAAGGAACCCTGAAGGAGGGGTCGCTGACCATCATGACGGTTAAGCAGGACGGACCGTCGTAAGGGTCCGTCGTTGGAAACTTAGAAAATGATGGGAGAACCTCAGAAGAGGGTTTTCTGACTATCATGACGGTCGTGCAGGACGGACCGTCGTGGGTGTGACGGTCCGTCGTAAGTGTACGTCGTTGGACACTTGGAATTTTTTTTGGAGGCCCTTATCATAGGGGTCTCTGACCATCATGACGGTCGTGCAGGACGGACCGTCGTGGGTGTGACGGTCCGTCGTAAGTGGCCGTCGTTGGACACTTGGAAATTTTTTTTGGAGACCCTTTTCAAAGGGGTCTCTGACCATCATGACGACCGTGCAGGACGGACCGTCGTGAGGACAACGGTCCGTCACAGGCGTCGTTGGGGAGGGTGCTAGGGCTTATGCGACGGACCCTACGACGGTCCGTCGTGAATACGACGGACCATCATCGGGGTCTCGTTCTGAATATCAGAGACAGAACTGTAGGTACCCTAAGCGACCCCAATGAACACATATGGTCGTGTAGTGTTGTGGACCTCTATGTATCTATCCCAACTACCTAGGAAACTATTAATGTGAAATCACCTATGTCTGGGGTTATTATCATGGCAAATTCAAACATTTAGAGCCTAGGTCTAGAACTAATCATATCAAGGTAACAAGAGACGACTAGGAACGAAACAATAACTAATAAACAAAAATACAAGAGAAATGAGTACAAATTTAGAGACACATACCTTGGAAATGAAGAAAACACAAGTAGGGAATGATTCAGGTGGCAAGGTAGATACCAAAAACAGCAGCACCGACAAGTAACTGATAGTATTAAGGTTGGGGAGATTGTGGAAGTAATGATCAGTGGGGGAAGTGTGGAAGTGGAAAAGAGAGGGGAGATGAGAGTAAGTGGAAGTAATGGGGTGGAATATGGAGGGATGGGGAGTATAAACGGTCAAATTTTGAAAAGGGGTCCAGCCGGGTCGGGTTAATTTTGAAAAGGGGTCCAACTTGTAATTACTATTGTTCGGTTGATGACTTTCTTAAAAAGTAAAAGCATAAAAGGGGGGTTTTGTACTTCCTAATAAAATAAAAATAACTAACGAACTTGACAGAGACACCTAACAGCTTTTAATGTTGAGTTTTAATCAAGTAATCAAAGTAACTAGGGTTTACGTGTTCCCCACAGGTTCATAACTTGATAATTCTAGCTATAACAATTCTTTCCTAATATCTTGCATGCAAAGTGATAAGTTATGTATTTCTAAATCCATGGTCCGGCATCTAGAAAATCTCACTCCGCACCTTGGTCCAGCTACGTGTGTTGCTTTCCTAACCCTTATCCTTACCTCATATTAATCATCATATTCGATATTTGACTCAGTTATTACCTCGTACAAATCAATACTAGCCTATTAGATAGTATACACTAAATCTATATTAATAATTCTTTTCCTATTATCTACCTCCTTGGTCCGGCAAGTAGCATTAAGGCGAGTTCTAACGTTGATCATCCATTAAAAAGATTTCTAAGCGAAAGAATTATTAATACATGCAAGACACTATTCTAGAATTGTTATTTTAGCTAGGGTTTATCTCATTATTTGCCTATGGTTCCCACAACCTAGTTATAGAGTTTAGTTCCTCACATCCATAAACACAATATTCAAATATATTAAACAAGAAGTCATGTACTTACTTTGATGAGAAAGAATAAAGTCTGAAAATTTGCTTGATTAATCAACAAGAGTTACTTGTAAGAATCTCCAACAATCAAAAACATAGAAAAACAAAGTCTAATAATATGATGTTAAATCTCCCAGAGTCTAACCTCAAAAACGGGGTTTTTTCGAACTATTTAAAAAAATAAAAACCTAATTAAACAAGGATTCTAATTACTGGAAATCTGCCAAAATGCGGCTGGGTCGACGGACCTCGCGACGGAAAGTCGTGGTCATGACGGACCGTCGTGGGCTCCGTCGCCCCATACTTGGATGCAATTCTTCTACTGCTTTCTTCATTCCCCTCGACGGCAAGTGTGACGGACCGTCACAGGCACGACGGTCCGTTGAGGGTCTTCGTTACAAAATACTTCAACTTTTGGAATTTGGGTACTGGGATCACTTCTCTGATCTTCGCGACGAACCTGCAGGACGGACCGTCATATACATGACGGACCGTCACAAGCTACGTAATCCCACACTTGGTCAGACTTCCCCATCTTCCTTCAGCAGCTTCTCTACGCTGCCACCTACGGACCGTCACAAGCACGACGGACCGTCATAAGCTCCGTAGGTGGTCTCTTCTGCATTTTTCGCTCAAAATCTCCGCATTCAGCTTTAGACAGATTTCCTGCAAAACAAAGAAAAACTTATATCAAAGTTAGCACAAAAAGGGCTTTCGGACACACTAAACTTAAGGAAAAAGTATTAATTATACCGTGAAACCACGGTATATCACGCGTGCTCGGAGACTAGTATATATATAAATATGCTAATGTATCCACTTAATTTTTATACTATCATAATTTTCATGTATTAATATATAAACTGTAATACACAATAATAAATAACTAATATAAATATTATTTTTCTAACACACTCTAAAAGTTCATTAAATAATTTTACACATATTCTAGGGAATAATAAGTGGATAATACAAATAGAACAAATTCCATCAACTTCTGACACATTACATTTTTCAGAGAAATAGTGCTTCTACCAGGATTCTCCCACCAACCAATATCATAAAAAAAAAAGAAGAAACATTTCAACCATATTTAATTAAATAGCACAAAAAATAGAAAGCAATATCATGAGTCAATGAAGATGAAAATAAGGAGTAAAAAAATTGAAATTCAAACAACTTAAGTTTGTCCGTACGTCTTCAAAAACCTTTTTGTATATAGAAAAGAGTCAAATTTGCCCCTGAATTATGAGAAATAGACCACTAATATTCTTCATTAACTGTGGAATAAAACAATACCCCCATCGTTATCTTAATATACAAAAAATACCTTTAAGAGTTAACAACAGTGATGTTAAGAGTTAACAACAGCGATGTGACATGCCACATGACACTAATTCTGCCACTAAGCTTGCCAACTTGTTTTGCCGCAGAAATCGTAAGTGAAAACTTATTAGAACTGTGGGCCTCACCCATCTACTACTCGACCTTAAGTAACTACAGTTAGGAGGAGGACAATTAGACTGAGCTTCCTTCTTGTCTCTCTTCTTTAGCAATTGATTAAGCTAATCCCTAAAGTAAAATTAGTCCATGAAAGCATCTATTTTTTCCGTTCCATAAATTTCTTATGTAAATATAGGGTGAGTCCCTTATAAGATCTTCCTTTCTTCTCTTTTCTTCTATTAATTAGCTTATTGAGAAATCTCCACCCAATAGCGCTTAGCCATGTGTACGTATGCAAAAATGGTCTCGTGAAGCCGGTTTACGGTTGCCTAAAAGAAAGTCAAAACTACAAGAAGAGCGCAGGAAATTTTGTGAAGGTAGAGAGAGATTTTCAAATCAGATTCAAGTTGGTGTGCCTGATGTTAATAAAGAAGAGAAAGCCCCAGGCTTCGTCGTAATCCCCATCTAAGGTTGAATAAGATTAGATTATCCTCAATTTTTTTTCTCGAATGAGTCAACGATGGAATTAGGACTAGTTGTATGAAAATTTCTTGTGACGAAGCATTGTTGTCAACGAGGTCTTGATAATTTACATGGTCCCATTTTTCATTCCATTTGAGAGAATTTTATGATCTATAAACCATCCCTAATGAGCAACCGGCTCATGTTTGAGCATGATTAATCACTTCGTGCCAACCTATTTCCAATTTACTTTCCGCCTCATATGAGAATGGAAAACTGGAGTGGATGAAGAACCACAAAGACAATAATTCCTTTTTGACCATGTTCCAAGAAAAAAAATACTTTTGTAAGAGGACAAGCACGACTAAACTAGGAGAACTATAAATTTTTTGACCCAATTTATAATTCAAACTATAACTCATTTTTGTTATATTCGACCCACTAAAATTAAGAGGACAATCATCATCTTTTCACCTCATATTCTTTATTCAATTCAATAGACCAACTACTAAGATTTTTTGAAGAATACAATTGGCTTAGAGAATTCAAGCGTTTCTTTGTCTCAAAACAAAGAAAAGCATACACACAAGCATATTCCACTTGTTCTTCATTAAGAAATCGATCATCCTACCTTCTCCGAGTTATTCAGCAGGCGTCACCATCTCCTTTCCTAAATCAACTCTTCACTCCTTCGACTCTGCATTAACCAATACTAGCACATGCACTCCTATGAAAACTGAGGATCTAACTGATGAGGCAACTAACACTCTAAATCTTGGGTCACTATTCCCATGATTCAATGCAAGTATGAAGCCCAGAAGCTAAACGATAGAAATGTAATTATATAAAATAGTGTTTCCTATGGTATGTTGCAAGGATAGAATAGGGATTTTTAGAATTATGTACCATTGTAATCTTTCAAATTAGAGATATACACGAAAGTCCTCAATTATTGAAAGAAACATTGATAGAGTATAGTGAATAACATTTTAGCTTATAGAGAAAGTAACTTCTGATTTGGAGTAAAGTGAGCTTGGAATTTATTTGGTTGCTTATAAGATAAGCTTGGAATGTAGCTTTTAACTTCTGATATGGAGTAAAGTGGGCTTGGAATTTAGTTTTTTCTTATAAGATAAGCTTTGAATATAGGTCTGTATTGTCTCTATTTCTTCTGTTATGAGCAGCTAGACCCATTACTAGGGGTATGGGCGCGCTATATGTGATGTACACCATATTGATAAACTCAAATATTTATTTTATGACATGATTCTGTCGATGTCTTAAAGTTGAAATCTAAAAATTTGTAGTTATAAACATTCAATGAGCTATGTAACTCCATTTTAGCTTGAAAAGAAAAACAAAGTTTGATAGTCAATAGTGAGGACTTGTGGAATATACTATTTGGTTATGCTTGCGATGGGATAACTCAAGTGATTTTATATTAAATGATATGAGTACAGAATAGTCTATCCACTCTACCGATGCTTGGCGTATTATTTGAAAGGCTCATGGAGTTAGGAATAATCCAACAAAATACACGCTTGATAGTTTAGGAGAATATGAAACTGTAGCATAGACCAAGCGATATTCATGTATCAATCAATGTTGTTTCGGCTAATGAGTCTATATTCTAGTTGAAACCCCAATATTTGTGCACACACCCCTAGTCTATTCCAAATTTATTAGATCGTATTTGTATTGATTCCCCATTATTGTTGCTTAATATTGATTGAATTTTAGTTGTCATCTAACCCCCTTATTTCTGTCTATCTGTCTGTCTGTCTCTCTCTCTCTCTCTATCTATCTATCTATCTATCAATCTATATATTTCTGTCCGTCTGTCTGTCTGTCTCTCTAAATATATATTTGTTGAGAACAAAATTTACTACTTTGTTTTTAACTGTGAAAGCAATAGAAGTGTCCTATCTGTCAAATTTTGTGATTCGATCCCGACCTCATAAGTTTGATATTTATTTTCATACAAGCGCCTATGTCCCGAAATAAATGACGTAGTTGAGCATTTAGATAAAAATACATTGTTACCGAAGATTGGTCATCGTTCTTCTTTTGTTGATTTTGAAATTTGAACATTTGTGCATTTTGTGTTCTTGATATTTTGTGTTATGTGTTGTTTCTTGCTAAAATTGGGCAATATAGACCAATCATTTGATGAATAAAGTGCTTGTTATGCAGGATTTTCAAATGAATTTTCCACGAAGAAAGTACCCATGTAGTCTAGTAACACCTTGGAAAAGAAGTTGATTTCATACCCTAAGCATTCTTAAATTGCTAGTGGTCATTTGTCTTTGTACCCGAAACAACCTCGCATACACAGTTTTGAGGCGAAACTAGCATGCATGGGTTGCGAAAATCGTAGCAACAGGCTCTCTGATATGAGCACAAATTAAGGGCTAAATTTACTGCCATGACCTAAACCCTAGAGTACATGTGTGGTTTGACTTCGTGTGGAAAAAAGATGATCCCTTCAAGGGATACCCTTCACATCTCACCGGATGTGGCTATCTTGATAGCTTGAATTATGGCAATACAAGAAATAAAGGAACACAAGATCATGGCTAACCAAATCAGACAAGGTGCTCTTAGATTTAAAACGTCCTTTCCCATATCAAACAATCATCACGTATCTTTATTGTGAATCTGACTGGACATTAAAAAAACATAGATGAGTGAATTCCATCTAAACCCTTCATTATCATGGAGGATACATGCATGAGTGCAATATGTGCAAAATAAAGCGAAGATACAAAATCACATTTTTATTTGAAATTGGAAAAAGTTTTTTCAAAGAATGTATGGGGATGATTAAAATTACCAAGAGTATTATCAAGAAACAACTACAATGAGCAAAAATCTTTTAGCAGGTGATTTGAAGGATGTAAGAGCTTTTGTAAAGTCTCTTTATATTTTCTCCCAGACAACTTTAAAGTTTTCGTCCATTCATATTCCACTCCCAACTCTTTATTTTATGATTTTTTAATCTCAAATGATACTATAAATATACTAAATATGATGATCTAATTTTGATTGATATAACAAAAGAAATTAAATTCGAGGATAAATATTAAGGTAAATTTGAGTGTATGAATATGTTACTAATTTTTGTTGTTGTAGTTTGTATAAGGTTCTTTGTCGGGAAAACTAAAATCTCAAGATATGTTCAATATTTTGAAGTCTTATATAATCACTACAACGATTCTTTTCTTGAAAATTCTAATGACAATTTGAAGATGACAGTAGTGTTAGGCTGAATTTGGTAATTTGTTGAAACCTCAGCCTGAGAAACATAACCATTGGGATTTTGATACCCACGCTAACCCTTTGATGAGAGAATCACTACTACATCAAACTAAGCAAATAATCTAAAAACTAACGCACTTATCATTGGAAAACAGAATAAATACTAAACTGGTGTTCTCATAAACTTCAACAATTGATCTAACTACTAGCACTAAAGAAGATAAACCTATAATATGAAATTCAATGTACCAAAAAATCTAACAATGATCCAAGTCTGAATAACAAATACAAATGAACTAATCCAGTAATCTAAAGCAAATGTATATGTCCGAAAATGGTGGACATAGACGAAAGAGATCCCATGGCAGCTAAAAAAAAGTGTCTCACCCTTGAATTCAAAGTGATCAGTTATCTCCTAAGCTAGGTCTTTCAATTAGCCTCTTGAATATGCCATGTACTCAACAAAAATAAGAGTAAGTGCAGAATTAGTACAGAGTCACCGTGTACTTGAAGGATTATGCGGTTATCCCACTAGTTCAACAGAAACAACTCGAATACTATCACACACACACATAGACACACACACACACACACACACACACACACACACGCGCGCACGCACACCCACGCACACACCCATGCACGTAAACACCCACACACGCACACATGCACGCACACATACACCCGCACACACACACACACACATACACACACACATACAGACAAACACACACATATATATATACACACACACACACTATTATTAACGTGAAGAATAAACAACACATTTCACATTTATATCCAATCATTGGTACTCTCATGGAGCCCACTGCCAAACAATTAGATTTTCATATAATTATGCTAAAACATGGCAATCCGATCAAAATTAGCTTGATAGAATGTTGCAATACCATCCCCAAATTACACACCATATTCACAGGTACATCATCAAGATCTTACATTTAAGTAATGAATTTATGCAATGACAATTCATCCATCTTATTTGATTAATATTACAACATTTATACATATAAACGTATCAGAATGAAGCTAGAACAAGAATGCATCACACAATGATATAATCATAACCATCACTTATCTCGAAAAAAACATAAAACCTTACGAGACTTGATCCTTTCCTTTTCGGATTTTTTCCGCTTGTTCTCGGTCTACAAACAATCACAATAACATGAAATTCAATAAACGATTACTAATTACCCGAATTGTTAACAATTCTATGAACCTTTTGAATACCCATGATCTTAGTATCTAGATAGGGTTATTTGCACCAGAGTTTATCAAGAAACCCTTCCTAATCAATATTGACCCATTCTATTCTGTTCTACACATCGAAACATAAATTTATGGTGAAAAACTTACTTTTAGCCTAAAGAATGGTGGAACATGAGTTAGAGTCTCCTGGAGGTCATTCCTTAGCTCGAAAAGTAAAAAATCTTTCAAATAAGGTCGTTAAGTGTTTTATTAACGACTTAATTCGTGTATGTCCTACTATAACACTGCTCCATCCTTTTTAGCGGCGATGCAACAACAGCCTGATGTTCAGCTAGAACAACATTTTTGAAACAGTGAGCTCCCCTCTTTCATCTACGATTTTATGTCTCGTCTGATCCACCACAGCGGTGACTATTTCGCTACAACGGCTCCTCTACAATGGTCATAATCTCCCTATAGCTGCCCAAAGCGAGACAAAAGTATTTTCAGAAGAAATTCCATTTTGCCTTCTTATAACACATCTTTTACTCACTATGCTTAGAAAATACCCTTTGCGCTAAGTACAATTCCACGAAATCTACGCACTAAAATTCAATTCCGCAAAGTCGTATGTTTTTTAATGAGTTACCTAACACCTCCTGTAACCAAATTTATAAATAAGTCACTCAATTGCTACAAGATTTAACTAGACCTCAAAGACTCCAATATCCTCAAAATCTCGACCAGGTTGGGAAAAAATTTAATTCTACAAAGAGTTTTTTCGACCCCTAATTTTCCCCTCGTTGATATTTCTATAACTATGGAACCGGTTGTAACAACATATATCAATTTACTCATCAGTCATCGTTGAGTTACAAAAGTAATGAAAAGTAGGCTAAGTAAAGAATGAAGTAGTACCTGATTCGACGAACAATTAATGATACTTGTGTTGCATATCACTCTCAACTCCCAAAGTAGCTTATTCCACTATAGATGCTTCCATTGAACTTTCAAAAAGTTAATATCCTTTTCCTCATCTTACACACATCAGGATCGAGAATAACAATCGGTTCTTTCTCATGTTAAATGTCTTTTCCAAGACATATTAGTCCCACTTAATGATATAATATTCGTCACTATGATACCTCTTGAGCATAGACACATAAAATACCGAATGAACACTGAATATATTAGGATGTAGCGCCAATCTATACATCACTAGCCCTACACGTTCAAGGACCTCAAAGGAACGAATGTACTTAGACGTATCTTACCTTTCTTACCACATCTCATGACCCTCATCATGGGTGACACCTTGAGAAGAACATTATCTCCATTTGAAACTTCATATCCGTTACCATATGATTCGCCTAATTCTTTTGTCTACTCTGGGTTGCTAAAGGCTTAGATTGAATATTCCATACCTTATCTTGAGCATCCTTCACTATATAAACCCCCAAAGGTTTCACATCTCGGGTCTCAAACCAACCAATGTGTGATGTACATCTCCTCCCAAATAACACCTCTCGGGTCTCAAACAACCTATGTGTGATGTACATCCCCTCCCAGATAATGCCTCAAATGCTCTCATATCAATGCTAGAGCGATAACTTCTGTTATAGGAGAACTCACATAAATATAATAATTTATCGCAATACCCTCCAAAATCAATCACACATGCTCTTAACATATCTTCTAACACTTAGATAGTTCTCTCAGATTTTCCACCAGTCTTTGGGTGAAAGGGTGTACTAAAGTAAGTTGTGCACCCAACTCATCATGCAATTTACTCCAAAACGTGGAAGTGAATTGGGTACCTCGATTTGAGATAATAGAAAGGGCCATCCTATGCAACCTCACTATCTCTTTCATATACACTTTATCCAATTGTTAAGCACTATAATCATTATTACTAGAATAAAAAGGGATGATTTAGTCAATATATCAACCACAAATAGAATCAAACATCCCCATGGTCTTGAGAATATCAATCACAATATCCATGACTATTCTTTTCCACTTCTATTCCGGAATTGTCATTATTTTAATTAAACCTAACTCACAGGCGTTTGATGTTCATACTTCACTTGTTTATAATTTTGATACTTTGCCATAATCTTATCTATGTCTTTTTTATGCTGGGCCACCAATAAATTCGTTATAGATCTCTATACATCTTTGTCACACCCGTATGAATAGGATATCACGAACCGTGAGACTATGACAATAATTTTTGAATCAAGGCATTAACTCAAGGAACACAAATCCTTTATTTCGTAATAAGTGCACCGCCCGCATCAGGACTGGTCTCTTGTTCCTTACCATTCACCATATTTTCTTTGAGTTCTTTTATATTTTCATCCTGAAATTGTTTGGCCTTGATTTCCTTAATGAATGTGCCTTAGCTTCAATGGTATCTATTACCCTGCCTCTATCCGGAGTCATACCAAGAAAATTAGTTGAAAACACTTCTTTAACTTCCGACGTCACAGGAATATATTCAATACATGGAGACTCAACCTCAACATACCATATTTGAACTAAATAAACTAATCCACCCTGCCCTACCAGTTTACTAGCCCGGAGGGAGGATATGATTTTTACTTACTTAAGCTTGTACACCCATTCCCACTTTAATTTTTCCCTTCCTGGAATTTCTCGTGTAATCGACTTAGTAATACAATTTAATATAACATAATAAGGGGACAACAAAGTCATGCCTAAGATAATATCAAAATCATCCATATCAAAAATCACCAAATCAACAGTCTTAAAACCTTTAAGCAAAATAGGACAAGTACAATAGACATGGGTGACTATGACTAACTCTAAAATAGGGTATAAACATGGATAGGGGCATCAGGTATATCACATATCATATCAAACTCGATGGAAAATCAAAAAATACATAATAATAATAAGAACCCGGATAAAACAACACATTAAGAATCTGGTCACAGACAACAATAGTACCTGTGATCACCGCATCATACGACTTTGTCTCATTCTTGCTCGGAAAGGCATAACACAGAGTTCTATCATCTTGACGAACCACCTTCATGCATAGTTGCACATTACCTCTGCCCTCATTACTATTATAATTTCCTCTACCTCCATGACCTCTCTGATTACCTCCTCGCCCACCTTGTGGATGCCTTCGACCATTGTTACCTTTCCCCGCACGTACCACTGCTTTAGACTACTTCTACATGGAATCTAACACACATGGATGGGGACAATATCTCCTCATATGTACAAGTTCTCCATAATTATAACATGTACAATCAGAGAATTGCTCGTTGCCCACCGAGAGTGAAACTCCCTATCTATCTTAAATAAGATGAAGTTCTCGAATAATTACCCAATGAGGTGGGCATAGCGGACTGATTTTGCATGACCGCAAGAATTGGCCTTCCGGATCCCTTAGCATAAGTACCTTGAGAGTTACCCAAATTCTTGGCTACTTTTGCTAACTCCTTGGTTTCATCATCTTTCCTAACCCCTCCACTTTGTTAACATACTATGTCAATTCATTAAATCTCTTCCTAACAAAAGTAATATAAAAAAATAACACTTGTAACTAAGAATTCCAACCTCTAATAAACAACCGGATTCTCTCCTCCTCAGTAGTAACCAACTGTGCAATATATATCGATAAGACATGAATCTTTGCCTCATAATCAGCCACAGACATACCTCCTTTCTCTAAGGCCATAAAAATCATCCTTCTAGCGATCCATCAAAGTTTTAGGCACATGTTTTTCTAGGAACAAAGCATGCTATTGGGTCCAAGTAAGTGCCAGTAAAGTAGAAGATCTGCATTCCATATAAGCTCTCCCCTATTCCTTGGCCTCACCTTGAAATTTGAAGGGCACATACTTAACCCCATGTTTGTTAACAATACCTAATTTCCTAAAGTCCTATAGCCTCTCAAACAAAAGTAATGGTGTCCCTGTACTGTTACCCTAGACTCTATTAGACTCATTTTGATACATAAAGATTTACAAGCCTAAGCTCTGATACAAACTTTGTCATGACCCAGACTATCGTAATTTGCACCCCAACTAATCCTTCGGTGGAGAACCACTACTACTATCCAACTAAGAAAATAATCTAACAACTAAGGCAATAATCATAAAAAAACAGAATAAATAATAAACCAAAATTGTCATAAACCTCAACAAGTTATCTTACTACTAACAATGCGGAAGATAAATTTAACATGTGAAAGTAAATGTACCAAAGCATCTAACAATGATCCAAGTCTGAACAAACAATACTAATAAACTAATCCACTAATCAAATATGAATGTCTATGTTTAGAAATGGGGGACATAGAAGAAAGCGATTCCATAAAATCCCAGACAAAGTGGATCACCCTTGAATTCAAAGAGATCATTGATCTCCTAAGTGAGGTCTATAATTAGCTTCTTGAACATGTCTTGTAATCAACAAAAATAAGAAGAAGTGAAGAATAATACATAATCACCGTTATAGTAATAGGACAATATGGTTATTCCACTAGTACAACATAAACAAGTCAAACAACATTATAATTATATGCATATATAGCACATATACAATATTATCAACATAAAGAATCAACAACACATTTGATATTCACATCACATCATTGTTCTCTTTGTGGAACCCACTCCTAAACAGTTAACTTGTCGGAATGTGGCAATCCAATCCCATAGTTGTGCCGGAACATGGCAACCTTATCCAATACTAGTGTTGGGATTTGGCAATCCGATCCTAATTATCTTGCAGGAATGTGTCATTACGATCCCTAAATCACACGCCATAATTACAAGTACATCGTCAGTATAATGCATTTAAGTCATGATATCATGACAATGACAATTCATCTATCTCAATTGCAACAAGTGTAATTAGTATTGAAACATTTACGCATATACACATATCAAAATGAAGCAAGAACAAACATACGTCACATAATCATAAAATCACAACCATCACCTACCTTGAAACAAGCATGAAACCCTAAGAGAGTTGATCCTTCAATTTCTGAAATCGTCTAGCTTATTCTCTGTGTACAAACAATCACAATCAATAAGAAAATACATTACACCATTAATAATTACATGGGTTATTAACAAATCAGTTAACCCTAGATCATACCTATGATCTCTAGTATTTATATAAGGATTTTTTCCACCAAATAATCTATCAAGAAACACTTCACATCAATATTAACTCATTCTATTATGTTATACAGATCAAAAAATTAATTCGGGAACTAAAAATGTTACCATTAGCCTAAAGAATGGTCAAAAATGAGTTAGAGTCAACTCCGGTTTATTCTTCAACTACAAAAGTTGAAAAGTGCGAAATAAGGCCGTTTAGGAGTTTTATTAAAAACATAATTCATGCATGTCCTCTACAACGGACCTCTACCTGCTGTAGTGGTGGCTCTCCAGCAGCCTAAAGTTCTCCTACAATGGCATTTTTGAAACAATGAGCTCCCCTCTTTCATTTATGATTTTAAGTGCCATCTCCTCCGCCACAGTGGTCAGTAAACCGCTACAACGACCCGTCCAAAATGGTCATAATCCCGCTACAACGTCTCAATGTGAAACAGAAGGCTTCTTAGAAGAAATTCCATTCCCCTTTTTTACAACACACCTCTCAGCCCGCTACGCTAAAAAAATACCCTTTGCGCTAAGTTCAATTCACGAAGATCTAGTCACTCACATTCAACTCCTTTAAATTGTGCATTTTTTAACGACTTAACTAACACATCATGTAACCAAATTTATAATTAAGTCACTTGATCAATGCCAGACTTCCCTAAACCTTAAATACTTCGATTTCCTCAAGATCTAGACAATGTTGGGAAAAATTCAAATAATACAAAGAGTTTTTCCTGCCCCAATTTCCCCTAGTTGACATTTCTGTAATGACGAAATCCGGTCATTACAACTTGAATGATGATACGGTGAAGATCAAGAATTTCAATATCTCAAGTTGGTGGAAAGCTTGATCTATTAGATATCCGATTATTAAAAAAAAATTCAAGGGGTATTCTTTCTATTCATATTTATACTATTGCAACTGTGTTTGCTTTTGGTACATGTGGTCGAATTCTTAATACTTATCGAACTTATTTTCCTTTAAAAAATTGTAGAATCTTTTACTTGTGTTCAACAGTAGACTATATTTGTGTGATTACCTTCTAAAGAATGAAAACTTGAAGTTGAAAATTGTCTAGAAAGTCAAGCAAATTTATGCAGATAATAACAAATGCAATTCTTGATAAACTATGATTATGTTCTTATATTTATTTAGTACTCATTTTTCTTCTTCTAGTATATATAGATTTGATTATAAAACTTGTTCGATTGATATAATTAAGGATTTGATTCCTTTGTAGTTTCAATTCTTGTAAAGGTGAACAATCGTGAAAGAGTTTTCCCGAAGCATTTTGAAGTATCATCAATTTTCAAATGATTGATGATTTTTGCTACTTTGCTACCTCAATTCATTTATTTTTTTTCCATTCATAATTCAACTACCTACTTTGTTGCCTCACTTGATTGACTTTTTCAGATGTTCAATTAGTCGAAGTTAGTTATACTTAAAGAAAACATGTGATGAACTTGATTACAGAAGTTCTTATCTTCTGTACTTAAGATAACACTAATAGAAAATTTTGAATATAATATACTTTTAAAAATCATAGGCAATGCAAATAGCCTTGCAACTATCGGTAGATTTTAATCAAAGTTAATGATGTATATGTAGTAGGTTGAGAAAGAGAAGCTGAGAGATAGGAAGGAGTTTAGAAATAAGAAGGCTAAGAAATAAAGTGAACCAAAGCATAAAAGAGATAATGTGAACTGCAACCTCTTTTCTAAAACATAAGCAAAAGGGACCTGCTCCATCATATTCTTGTGCACCTGCACCAAGAAACAAAGGTTAGTATATTATAAAAAATTCCCAGCATTTCAGAGCAAGACATGCACAATGTCAAGGTAGTATGGTATAAAGAGGTAGATGGGATCCTACATGCATTATGTGTTGTTGAATCCATTTGGGTAAGTGTCGCGATGGCTCTAAAGGTTGTTTCAAGGCTGGACAAGAGGGTTACTTCATGAAAGAGTGCCCTAAGAACCATAAGGGAAATGTGAATCAGGACACTAGATCCCAATAATTATTAGTTTCTCCACCAGACATAATTACACTTAGATGAGCGATTTTAGTAATATCAGAGAAGAAAACTGCCTTTATGTGATCACTAGTCGGCAATAGCAAGAGAAATTCTAGATATTGTCACTTGTATGATCAAAATATTTACTCTTAATTTTTAGGATTTTCTAGACCTATGATAAAGTTTATCTTTTATGACTCCTTATTTAAAAAATATATTTGATGTTCTTCCCGAGAAATATTGTGATACCTTTTGAATTTTTAAACTTGTTAGGAGTATACCATGATTGTGTCATCTCCATTAATCACAAGGATACATAGTTGATTTAGATAAATTGTACATGGTAGATTTTGATGTCATTCATTGTATGGACTGACTTCATGCCTATTATGCCTCACTTGATTATCGTACCCGAGTTGTCAAGTTTCTATTTCCTAATAAGTCAATCTTAGATGGAAAAGTAGTTCAACAGTGCCCAAGGGCCATTTTATTTTGTACTTTATGGAAAGAAAATTAGTTTCAACAGGGTGTGTCTATCACTTAGTTGGAGTTAATGACTATAGTATTGAGATACCTCCCATTTAGTCAGTTCCAGTAGTGAAATATTTTTCAGAAGTTTTTTCAGTTGATATTGGAGTTTCTTCTGAGAGAGGTATAGACTTCGATATAGACATTCTTCTGGATACTCTTCCTATATCTATTGCAACATACAGAATGACATCAGCAGAGTTGAAAGAGCTTAAATAATAGTTGAAATATCTTTTTGAGAAGGGCTTTATTCGACCAAGTATCTCACCTTAAGGATCTCCGGTCTTATTTGTGACGGAGAAAGATGGTTCCCTTTGGATATGTACAGCTTACCGTCACTTGAAAGAGGTTACCATAAAAAATAAGTCGCTTGTTCCGATAATTATTATCTTTTTCAATCTACTTCAAGGAGCTACTTGTTTCTCTAAGATATACCTAACATCACGCTAACATCAGTTGAGAGTAAGGGACTATTAAATTCCAAAGACAATATTCATGACATGTTACGATCATTATGATTTCGTTGTTATGTCATTTGGTTAGACCAATGCGCCCGCAATCATGGATCTTATATCTAGGGTATTAAAGGCTTATTTAAATATATTTGTTATCATCTTCATTGATGACATACTAATTTATTTGAGGAATGAAGAAGATCATGCTAGCCATCTGAGATAAGCTCTCCATATTTTAAAAGATAAGGAGTTATATGCTATGTTTTAGAAATTTGAGTTTTGGATTAAGTCTACGACATTCTTGGGCTACATAGTTTGCAGTGATGGAATTAAAGTTGATACCCAAAAATAGAGGCAATGCATAATTGTCCCTTACCCACATCACCAACTGATGTTGGGAGTTTCTGAGGTTTGATAGCTATTATAGAAAGTTCTTAGAGAGGTTTTCATCTATTTCATCTCCTTTGACAAGGTTAACTCAGAAGACAGTGACGTTTCAGTGGTCTGAAGCTTATGAGAAAACCTTCTAGGAATTTAAAAAGAGGTTTACTACTCCCAAGTATTGGACCTTACCAGAAAGAACACATGGCTTTGTATCTTATTGGCGATGCATTTAGAGTTTGTTTGGATTGTTTGTTAATGCAACATGGATATGTTATAACTTATGCCTACAATTGAAAGTTCATGAGAAGAACTACTTTGAAAATATGATGCCATTATCTTATAATAACTGATCACAAGAGTTTACAATATGTGTTTACTTAGAAATAAAATAATCTCAGACAAAAGAGGTGGTTAGCATTACTCAAAGATTATGACATGAGTATTATATACCATAAGTAATGCTAATGTTGTTGCTTAACTTGAGAATGTTGTCTATGGGTAGACTGCGCATTTTGAGGAATAGAAGAAAGAACAACCGAAAGATGAGCATAGACTCGTACACCTAAGAGTTCATCTAATGGATTCCACATAAGGAGGAGTAGTGGGGGTGAATAGGGTTGAATCATCATTAATATCAAAATTATAAGAGAATCAAGAGCAAGATCCTATTTTGCTTTAAATGAAGGAAAATGTTCATAAGCAAAATGTAATGGTTTTGAATATGGGGGAGATGCTATATTGAGGTATCAAGGTAGATTGTGTGTACCAAGAGTTGATTACCTCCATGAAAGAATCATTTATATACTCATAACTCCTCATATTCCATTCATTTGGGTTCCAAAAAGATGTATCGCCATTTGTGCGAGGTTTATTGGTAGAGTAGTATGAAGAACGTCATTGTAGAATTTGTTACTAAGTGTCTGAATTGCCAAAAAGTTAATGTAGAGCACCGAAAGACCAATTGTTTCGATAATGGAAGTGGAAGATGATTAATATGGACTTCATCATATGTTTACCAAGGCGACGCAGGCAGCAAAACCTATATGGGTAATTGTTGATAGAATGAAAAAAATCAACCTACTTTTTGCCAGTAAGGACTACCCATTCATTAGAGGATTATGCCAGGTTATATATTCAAGAGGTGGTAAGACTTCATTGAGTTCCGGTATCCATTATTTCAGAAAAAGGTGCACAATTTGATGCATAGTTTTGGAAGTCATCCCAAAAAGACCTGGGTTCAAAGGTGAGCTTAAGTACTACCTTTTATCTTAAGACTGATGGGCAAGTAGAGTGTACTGATCATACCTTAGAGGACATGTTAAGAGATTGTGTGATTTATTTCAATGGTAATTGGGATGATCATACCTCTTATTGAATATTCTTACAACAATAATTACCACTCTAGTATCCAAATGGATCCTTATGAAGCTCTTTATGGGAGAAAATGCAGATCTCCTATATGATTGTTTAAAGTATGTGAATCTATCTTAATAGGACCAAATTTAGTTCATCAATCGATGGATAAGGCGAATGTGATTCAAGAGAGGTTGAAAACCGTGGTGAGTCATCAGAAATCTTACCCCGATGTTAGGAGAAGGGGGTTACAGTTTTGAGTAGATGATTAGGTATACTTCAAAGTTTCACTCATAAAGGGTGTTATGAGATATGGTAAAAAAGGGAAGCTTAGTCACCAGTATATTGGTCCTTACATAATATCAGAAAGGGTTGGTAAAGTAGCTTATAAGTTGGAGCTACCACAACAGTTAGCAATAGTCCATGTTGATTAAGTTCATGGGTGATCCTTCATTAATCATACCAAATGAATATATTGGGATCAATGATAGAATATCTTATGAAGAGATTTCAGTTAAGATTTTAGATATCCAAGTTTGAAAGTTGAGGACAAAAGAGATAGTATCAGTCAAAATTCTTTGAAGGAATCAATTTGTTAAGGAAGCTACTTGGAAAATGAGGAAGGCATGAATAAAATATATCCATATATCTTTGAAATATGAGAAGTTCCCGATCAAGGTACAAATTCTATTCTTGGTACTCTTTAATTGATAAGTTGTAATGTTTTTACTGCATTGTGTTTGTTGGGTGTTTGAATCGCATGAATGATAATACCCCCTTAGCCTAGAAATAGTAATTTCATTCGGGAATGAATGTTCGTAAGGGGGAAATTTTGTAGCCTCTTACAAGTTGAAATAACTAGGAAGAAGTTAAAAATTGGAAATAGTCGTTTTTGGAAAGAATGTAAAAATCTAGAAACTTGTTAAGTATGTTAAGTTGAATTATAAGTGTTTGTTGAAAGAGACTAGTAAAATTAGAGGTTTTAGTGATTAAAACAGAGAAAAAATTCGGGAGAACCTCGGGAGGGTCCAGGGGCGCCGCCCCTAATGGGTCTCTGAATATTGACCTCTAGGGCTATGTAATAGTCAGAGCACAACAAGTCAACCATTGAATATTAACCTTTTGCACCCTCTGCTACTTAGAGTGCAAAGGTCGCTAGTTCCTCCAATTTCTTCCTCACTTTCCCATACTAGCAATGTACCTATGTTTCTAGTTGATTCCAACATTCTAAGTTACGTCTAAATATCATGAAATTATCTATTAATATGAGTTTATGAACCATAAATCCATAATTCAATGCAAGGAAAACTAAGAGTCAAGTCTAGAAGTTGCGAAGAAAGTCACGAGAAGTTCTTAAAGTGATAAAAAGTCTTTGCCAAGTGTTTTAACTTTGTTTTAAGACTTAAAGTTCAAGTTAAATAAAGACAAAAAAATGGAATCTTATTTCTTCAAAGAAGTATATGGGAACTATGTATTCCCAAAGAGTATAAAATGTTTTCACATTTGACCAAGAAAGGGGAATACCAATTTCCAAGAGAGATTTTAAGCTAAGTTTTGAATAATTATATATCAAACAAATGAAAAAAGTTCTAATTTAAAACATATAAACTATGTATATTTTGAGAGTAGTATTGCGCATCGATATGGGGATGCGAGTCCATATTAGCTCTGGTCTCCATAAACCATGTAGCCATCCTGGGTAGCAAAGGATCATATTTTTCAGATCACTTCTTAAGGGATTTTTAACATAGACTAGTTTATCAACTTAGGAAAGACGTTGTATATGACAAGAAAGTATAGCATAGTTCTGGTGGTGTGGGCTAGACATTGTATCACCACATATGCTCGTAGTGGTGGTTGTCGGTCTTAGAATCTCCCACAAAATCTATATTACATTATTATATGAGTAAACTTTTGTTTGTTATTGCCTTTTCTTTACCAACTCACCTGCTTTCTACTATTTTAAAAGCTTTCTATATATTGCATGTCTTTTACTTCTTTTTATTGAGTTGAGTTATCCATGAATTAAGTAAAGACAGTGAAATTGTTTCATTCATATTCTTTTCAAGCCTATGTTATGTTTAGTATTTCAACTTGTATACTCGTACATTCTATGTACTAATGTCGGTTAGCCTGCATCATCTCATAACGCAGACACAGTAACCAAGATCAGCATCCAGTGCCTCGTTGATCATGTTAAGCACTCAAAGTATTTGGTGAGTCCCATTGCTTTTCGGAGGGTAGTATTTGTAATGGTTTAGATTCTCAGTTGTTAGAATGATTGGTGGTCCTGTCTTGACATTCCTCTTTGTTTTAGAGGCTTCATACACAACCGGTAGTTAGTAGTTTAGTTGTCTTTACGTTGTTATTTCTTATGTTAATACATGAATTTCCATTATAGGCAAGTTGATATTTCTTTAGACATTTCATGGGCTATTCTTTTGACACTATTTCTTGTTCTTAACTCTTCTGCTGAGTAAGTCCTGCCAAGGGTTCGATTGGGACCAAAAATGGTTCTTCGGTGCTAATCATGCCCATGGTGTAGGCTCAGGGCATGAAACTTTATACTAACCACTCGATATAACATGACACTAAGATACTAATATAACATAAATAAGGAGATGAGTAAATCTCAAATGAAGTCTCCTTATAAAATGAATAAGAGTATAAACAATAAACGGATAACATACTATGTTTGGCATTAAATCGCTACTACATAATAATGACAAGGGTAATCACTAAGTCAGTTGAACAATCTAAACAATGAAGTAAGTTTGACATGACACAAACGAACATTTATGGCATGACCTCGACTCATGAAAACTCACCAATCTAAAGAAAGTTGATAGGATCCAATACTATCCACGACCAAAGTGAAATGCGTCCAAACGTATATTATGAAATAATAAGGTCACAAAAGATATATGTGGTAAAACCTTTGAATGTATTGAATATTGTGAAGGATGCAAGATACACCATAATAGAATGACATGATAATGTAACGAACACGTAAACATAACATCAATAGAACTATAAGATTCCACAAAAATAAAACAAAGTCATAAAGTCTTCTTTAAACTATAATTATAGCATAAGTCTTGAAGAAATTCAAAAAAAGCATTATAGACTATCTCATTAACGGGCATGAACCATGTGACATATAACATGAATTTAGTGTACTACTCTCACACCAAAAATAAAATGTCTTACATGTCAAAGTAGTCATCATAATCATGAACTAAAGTGGATTCATGAGCTAATGTCCAATCGGGACATACCAATGGGGGTACATATTTCATTGATCTGAATATCGCTGCTATTCCAGATTGATGTTAAGTGAATTCCCAATAGAAACATGCATAAATACAACATATTTTTAGTTTTTGAAATTGTAAGAATCTAGTAATACCAATTCATTAATAAAATGTCATAAGAATAGCTCCTTAAATTCATGATTTTATAAGATATTAAGAAGAAACACTTAACTGAAAGCATCTAACTCATGATAGTATTTTTGTCACAAAAAGGCTACTTCCATCGGAATTAGGCAAAATATATCATTCTTTCATCGTGGTAGGTACTTTAATTGGAGGAATCTACTTTCTTAATAAAATATCATTGATACTTCAATGAGAAACATCATTATTCCATAACATCATGCATGCATTTGAACATAACATTGAGTCATATCATAAAAATATTTATTAGCCATGGGTTCATGTAACATCATTAATATTTAATATAATTAAATTATGCATAAGAAGATCATTCATAGAAGTAAAACATTATTTGAATTTAATCCGTGGGAAAATCATGAAAATATAAAAGTTTGGATACAAATCACAAGTTAAAAGTAGATTCTTTTGGGACTCAATGGATGAAGAGGAACTATTGATGAAATTCCCACATACATTTAACTATTTTCTAGCTTGAAATATGGAATGGATACTTGAAGCTTGGAAAACCCTAGAATCAAGTTCAGAGGATTCTTGGAGAAGAAGACCCAAGAGCATCAAATGAGTAGGAAAATACTTGATTAACCTTGGCTAAAAACTACCATATTGATTCTATGACCCCATGAACGGTCTATACTTTCTTCAATGGACCGTATTGGTTTTCTGTAAATTGATATACTGAAATCTAGAGTTTGTGATCTCTGAACCATGGATCAAGGACTAGGACCTATACTTCTTTCCATGGGATGTGAACCCTTTCTATGCAACTCACTTCACTTAAATCACTTCCTTCTAAAGTTCACTTCCATGGAAACCAAGACGTAAATCCATCGACGAATCATATTGTTCAACCATGGAATCTAACTTTTGAAACTTCAAACTTTCAAAGGCAACCACAACATGGATTCTAGTACCTATGGGACCATGCAGGAAATCAAGATTGTAAAGGAAGAACCCTCATAGTTGTGGCAATCTGAGCTTGGAATTTAGTTGTTTCTTACCAAATTATCTTGAAATGAAGATTCCCTAGGTATTGTGTGCTAGTTGGTTGTTTTAATCCCTAAATGGTATTAATTTACTAGCTCTAATATTGATTATATGACATGAATCGATTTTTATCTTGAAATTTTAATTTTAAAATTATTGTTGAAAACATTAATTGAGTTTTTTTTACATCGTTTTTTTTTTGGAAAAACATGCGACTTGTTGAAATTACTCAATGTGTGTTTACTGTTTTGTTTGAATGAGTGTTGGAGATTGTGACAGAACAAGGTATATAGAGATGATAGTTAGGGATTTTATCAAAGTGTAGCGTAGACCAACTATTCTTCATGTATCAATCGATGTTGTTTCGGTCAATCTATTCATCCATGAGTTGAAACACCAATTGTTATGCTCATACCCTTAGTCCATTCCATACTTATTAGATATTTTATATTTTGATTCTAAATTTGTTTCATATTATTGATGTAATTTTAGTTTTTAGCTACCCCTCCCCCCTATTTATATATACATGTTTGTTGAGGACTCAATTTTCTAGTTCGTATTGAATTATGAACTTGGTAGATGAAGAATCACACCTACCTTTTATGAAGGCTATATACTTGGAGCTTGGTCAGTCTATGCCTATTGAGAACCTTGAGAACTACGTGTTTGCTACTCATACAACAGTTCCCACCCTATAGTCATAGTATGAGTTCTCGCCATAGTTGTTATGGATCAGAGACTAAGGCTCAGCTTCTTTCCGATTTGTTCTTTTTCCTTTGTTTTTTGCTGGAATAGTCTTTATATTTTTGTTTGGGAATTTTTTTATATATTGTAATAATATTTTACTTATCTTATGGTTAATAGATCTAGTACTGACTGATATTAAGTTTTGGGAATGTTAATATATATCTTGACTCTTCTTCTTTTATTTCTTGTATTTGTTATTTGCTTTAACCTTCTTCTCTTTTTCTTGATAGCCCTTTACTTCTAGATACAGACTTTGGGTTCAGCATACCTAATAGTGGAATATATGTAAGTCTAATCATGATCAGATATTTTGGGTCGTGATATTCGACCTATGAAAAGCATGGCTAGATGGGCTATTATTTTGTCAATTGACCCATAAGAATTAGAATGTTTGGGCTTGGAACTAGAATGAATGTAGGCGAAAATGAGCATTTGTATATGTTAATCTTTTGGTGCCAACATAATTAAACCAAACTGCTCAAAGAAAAGAATAACAAATAAAATAATGTTAAAAGCCCAAAAATATCCTTAACCTTTGAGAAATGATTCATAAATAACCTCCTTCTAACTTTGTGTCCAAAAATACTCTAATGTTTGTTTCTTAGATAAAATATACCCTTCAAACTAACAAAACTAGGGGCAAGTTTAGACTCTTTTAAAGAGCAACTATCATTTTCTAACTAGTCACAAATTCTAATTTTAAATTAACTATATAGAAACCCAACCAATCATTGGAACCCAAAACCCATACCCATTTTTAAGGAACAGAATTTTTTTTTGTCTCCATGGAGTCCTTTCTTTTTTAATAGATTTGTTGACTCATTAAAAAGAAGTACATGAGAAATGTTTAGTTTTTGAACACTCAATAAATAATTTCTACACATTCAAGGACCTTTACATATGGCTACTTCAACCATTTGAAAAGAGAGGAAAAAGTTAATTGTTGAAATGTCATACATTGTTATTGACATTTCTCCTAACTATTATTGAATATAGCTGCTAGTGAATTGAATTAGAAAAATAATTAATTTTTATCTCCATAAAAGCATAGTCATTGCCATAAGTCAATAACACTGACAGAAATGATTCATCACAAAAACATCAAACTTAGTCGTTTTTTAATTTCTTTCAGAACATCATAGCAACTAAAACATCAAAATATAATCATATGCATAATTGCTTCGATGAACACAGTAACCATCTAAAGATTTTAACTTTGAATTGTCTGAAACCAACCCATTTTAGCTTTCATCTTTTCATATAGTCACACTAAATGAAGATGCAGAACCACTACCTCAAACGGGATTGGGTTCTAAAAATTTTGTGGGTTTCTATATAATTAATTTGAAATCATATCAATAGACCAATCTGAAATGCCACGTGACTCTTTTAAAAAGTCAAAATTGACTCTAATTATGTTAGTTTGAGGGGTAGATTTGATCCAAAAAAGAAATATTAAGGGTCATTTCGGACCCATACATGGTAGAAGAGTATTTAGGAACAATTTCACAAAGGTTAAATATATTTTTGACACTTTTGCCATAAAATAATGATAATCCTTTTTTGATAAATTAAATAAAGTCATGATGCTTCTATGTTTCCCTCTATTAAATTTTTATAGATATTACCTTAAAACAAAAAAAAATGCAGTTACAAATTTAAAAAGCCAACAGTTTACGCATGATGAAAATAATTGTAAAACAAACTAACTTTTGAATGATATGACATGAATAAAATCTCCATATTACCTTATGATCCTTGTTGGGATGCGCCCATTTATGTAATGGGGATTGGAAACTCTAAACCGGAAATCCAGCCTTAGATGTTGCTAATTAAGAGATGAGGTGGAACATAACCATCAAGCCAATCTCGACATATGTTAGTGAACTTCATTGATGATTTTAACTTCATAATGTTCTTTTCCTCTTTTTCTTCTTTTACCGAAGCATTGACCACCGTGTTTGAATCAAGTGAAACAAACAAAGGATTTGGAGTAATAGGGAAAAACTTTATCAACATAGTCTCTTGCAGCTCTACTAAATGAAAAAATCATCAGCAGCTAAATAAGCAGACAAACAAAAAACCTATAGGAAAGAGCTTATAAGATTTGATTTAAATAGAAAAATTAGAATATAACTGCAATTAAGCAATCACAAACAAAGTCCATAGATCTCATATTTTACTATAGGAAGTTAAAAGAAAAACAAATTAAGATTTAAGAGACATGTAGTTCATGGAGTCCGTAATTGACATATTTTGTGTCTCCATGTTTTGTAAAATTTGACAACATTCAAGTTACTTTAATGTTAGATGTATAAAAATCAAGATGCAGGCTACATGTCGTAAGCTTTACATTGTTACATGTTTTAAGTTTTAGATATAAACAAATAGATAGACTACATATCTAACATATTGTTACTGAAAATAAGATTGTCATTATTGGAGAACAATAAATAATTGTGAATGTGCAAAACATCAATCAAAGGATATTGTAACACAATCCGTTTCTGGAATACAATATGGACATAATCCAAAATTTATCCAGATTTTCATGTTTGAAGAAGAAATACAATTTTTGAATAACTATTTTGGATAAAAAAGATTTTAGATGGTGTTTTTCTTTTTTATAATAGCTACTATACATAAGATAAATTACATGAGGAAACTCTTTCTATCTAATTTTATACATGATTGTTGTCCTAATTTGAACAATCACATCTCTAACAAAGAACTTGAATTACAAAATACATTACCTTGTAAAAGTTGCCCTTATTTTGTTATAATAAATATGTAATGAATCATACAAGATAGAGAATGTGAGATTTAAAAAGAAACAGCTTACCTGATTTTCCATGAGAAAAGTGACAACGATCACGTAAGGGCTAATTAAGGATTCCTTATTCGTGAAGAAAAATTTTTCAAACGTGGTTTGGATGTCCATGAAAATTTCTGGCAATAATGATGGAGGATCACCAAAAAAGATTGTGAACTAATAGCACACGAAAATCAGTAAAATTGGGGGTTTACTTGCTCCAATGCTCGTTTGATCTTGAGAAGAGTCTTTTTTGGCCGTAAGGGACAAATGACTCCATAGTTAACGTCTTAACAGACGTCCGCAAAAAATTTGGACAAAAATGACTCTAAAATTCCATTTCACCAAAAATCCATAGACTATAACACACAAAAATTGACCAAATGAGGGGGGGGGGGATGATTGCATGATGTAGGGGCTGTTTGACCTTGAAAGTGGATCGTTTTGATAGTCAGGGCCAACTGAATCCATAGATAACATCTTAATGAATGTCTACGAAAAATTTGGGAAAAGGTGACGTCTGAATTGCAGATAACCAAAAATCCATGGATTATGGTACACGAAACTTGGCAAAATGGGGGTTTTACCAACTATAAAGCTCGTTTGACCTTGAAAATGGATGGTTTTGGCCATCAAGGCCTTATGACTCCATATATAACATCATAATGGACGTCCACAAAAAATAAGGTTAAAAATGTTGGCGGAAATTTAGATTACCGAAAAAGATGGTGAACTAGAACACGAAAATCGGTAAAATGAGGTTTTTACCTGCTTCAGGGCGTGTTTGATTTTGAAAATGAGTAATTTTTGCCGTCAGGGCCACTTGGATCTATACCTAACTTCTTAAAGACATCCACACAAAAATTGGTCAAAAATAATATCGGAGTTCCAAATCACCGAAACTTGATGAACCATCCTCAGCATTTTTAGTCAAAATTCATAGAGAGTATTGATAAATATACAAAATTTGTTTAAAATTATTCAAATCTAAGATACGAATATTTAATGTCACTATTATAGATATTTGAATCCATAGTTCAAATATGGTTTGCTAAAATCCAAATTATCTTTCACATTGTCTGTATATATCCTTCGAAGAATTTCTTGGATAAATGTATATGCAAGTATATTTTAAAATATTATCAAATAATTAATGATGATCTAAATTTAAATTTTTTGTAAATATAAAGGATCTCACCCGCCAAAAAAAATAACAATTGGTTTTGTAGAATAAATATTGTCTGAAGTCACGTTGTGAATTAATGAAATACTATTGATTGAATTTATGTCATAGTGAGAAGATTTTACATTTTTTTATTGTTATTTCCATCATCAAATTCACCAATTTTACGTTAATATTTAGGTGATTTTTATTTATTGATATAGATATTATGTATTAAATCCCTTTGTATACTTATTCCTATATTTTCATATTATGTTTTGTTATCTCCTTCACCGAATTCGCCGTTTTCACCTAATGGGACTTAGGGCTTACTATTTATGTAAACATAATATTTAAGTAATATTAATAAACACCTTAGGGTACATATAAACCCTATAGGGAAAATGCATAGGTACCCCCCCCCCAAAAAAAAAAAATCTATGCCTGAAATTCCAGGCACACACTTATACTATAATAAGGTCCTATTACCCCCCTGAACTTATTTTATATATAATTCTCTTCCCCTTTTTGGTCTACCTGACACTACCTTTGAAAAAGATGTGAAAATGCGCTGACCCACAAGAAAATGTCACGTAACCGTAAGGGGTAGAAAATTATATATAAAATTAGTTCGGGGGGAGGGGGTAATAGTACCTTAATATCGTATAAGTGTGTCTTTTGAAATTACGGATATTGGTTGAGGGATTAATTTTACATTTTCCCAACCTTATATCATGTCATATTTTATTTTTTAATTCCCGTTACGAACTTCAATTGTCTTTTATTGATTATTAGCCTACTGCAATTATTTTCCTTTATCGAGCCTTAGGACTAAAATATCAAGCACGTAAAATTTAAGTAATGCAAATCATCTTTAGCGGCGATGTCCAATATATTAAAAAAGAATCAACTATCACCAATTCACTGAAAAATATAGATACCATGTGATGTGATGACCTAAATATTATATCAAACGATTAAGCAGATCCACATTCATATTATTTCTATAAAAATTACCCCCTAAGAAAAAACAATTTGTAGGATGTTTTAAATAAGTCCTAAAATCACATTATGAATTAATAAAATACAATTGAGTGAATATATATTTTGTAATTAGAAGGATTTTCACTATTGTTTTGTTATTTCTATCACAAATTCACCAGTTTTATATTATCAGCAAGCCTGCTACAATCATCTTCATCTATCATGGCTTAGAACTAAAAACTCATGCATATGAAGTTTATATAATATAATTGGACAAAATGTATTCAAAAGGTGTCAACTGATTGACCAATGGCGGAGCCATCATATATATATATATATATATATATATATATATATATAGAGAGAGAGAGAGAGAGAGAGAGAGGGTTTCATCTGAATCTCTTTCGGGGGAAAATTATATTATTTTAATATGGTTAAAAAAATGTTTTAGGTACATAGAGTAGATGTTGAACCCCCTTCGGCTACTTCATGTTTGTCCATTTCTTACGATTTTGAACCCCCTTATAAAAAATTCTGGCTCCGCCTCTGAGATCGACGATACTCCATTGAAAAAGTATATTATGTAGATATGTGAAACATTTTATCATGATAGTAAAATCAGCTTTTAGCGATAAAAAATATGCACATTTATAAAAAGTGCTAGTCTTGATGGTATGAGTTAATTGTCATTAGAACCAATGTCACTAAATGGTTTAGACACATCGACAAAGAATGATAATTGCCGCTATATTTAGTTTCAATTAAGATATTGCAATTATTAATTGCAACTAAAGATTATTTTTGGTATACTGATTAATATACATAGTACGTAATTGATCCCTTTATATATTTACTCGTATATTTTCTGGGATTATATTTTTGTTATTTCCATTACCATATTCATTGATTGTATGTTAGTAGTCAACCTAATGCAATTATTTTCCTCTAACGGGGATTAGGATTGAGATCATGCCCGTGAAGTTCAAGTAATATCGATATGTAACTTGTGGTACAATATTAACCTTTCAACATGATATATATAGCTTTGTTATTCCCACTATTGAGTTCACCTAATTTTTTTCATTGACTATTAGCCTATTGCTTTTTTTTCCTATCATGTCTTAGGACTGAAAACTCATTGTGTAAAATTTAAGTAATATACATCGTTATGATCAATAGTAGCGCCACATTTATTAAAAAAAAGTCAACTGATACCAGTTCACGGAAAAAAAATATATACTATGTTTTGTGTTAATCCATTAATATTATATCAAATGATTAATGACGATTTAAATTTATAATTTAAATAAATTATCTTAAAATTAACTTTCTAGGTAAATATTCAATTAATAAACCTCATTAATTTCTTCTTACTAAAAAACAAAAAAAAGGCAACATTCATTTAATTATTGCACTTAAAAGTCAAATTCAACAACTTTAGTCAAAGTTCAATTGATTGTATTGATAAATATTATATCAAATGATTAATGACGATTTAAATTATTAAATTAAGCGAATTATCTTAAAATTAACTTTCCAAGTAAATATTCAATTAATAAACCTCATTAAATTCTTCTTACTTAAAAAACAAAGAAGGCAATTTTCATTTAATTATTGCACTTAAAAATCAAATCCAGCATCTTTAGTCAAAGTTCAATTGATTCTATAAATAAATATTTATAATTTGTAGTAAAATTTAGTCAACACATTAGCAACTTATATTAAATATCACTATTTCAATCCGTCTATATATAACCTCCAAAGCATTTCTTGGAAAAACATATAATATTAAAAAAAATATCAAATGGAAGATCCAACTATCATTGAAAGAGTCGAATTGTTGGTTTGACCAGCTGATAGAATTCCACAACGAAGAGTTGCCTATTTTTTAGATGCGATTGCTACTTCGACTGAAGGACCAATTTTGAAACCTCATTCAATCCACTTTCTATTTGATCAATCTGAGTGGCCATTGAAAGTCACGTTTCATGGTTACAATGGATGGAGGGATCAACAAAAAATTGGAAAGTATGGGTTGAAACGATGGATTCTATCAATCTACATGTATGGATAGCTTCAGGAAGTTATGGAAGGCTAAAAGGTTCAAATTATAGATTCCACACCGACGAAAAATTAATATTTGGGTTGGTAGAGAGGTGGTCTTGTAAGACTAATAGTTTTATGTTTTCGTGGGGTGAAACTACTGTTAGTCTTGATGACATGCTGGTATTGGGAGGGTTTTCTATTTTGGGTGACTGTGTTAAGTCCCCTCTTCAATCCCCTAGTTGGTAGAGATTGAAGAGTATCTTGAGAATGCGAGAAGAGAAATGATCCGATCGATGACAAATAATCACATTAGGTGGTTGAATTACTTTATGAATAGTGCTAAGGACTACGAACATAAATATTTTCTTTCTCTTTGGTTATCAAGATTTGTGTTTCCATGTAAAGTAGGTGATCCTGTTTTCTCGATAACTGTTAATTTGGATAGAGGTATGCGGCTAGCGCTTGATCCTATTGTTCTTGCTTGTATATATAGAGAAATGGGCTCGTTGAGAAAGGCTATGATAGAGACAGGTAGAAGAAATAGAGACATAATTGACATTTATAAACTTAATATTTGGTCTCCATTGATCTTTGTTCAAGTCTGGGCTTGGGAGAGGATGGTATTTTTGCAGCCAGAGCCCACTCAAAATTACAATATAGTTAGTGGGGTGAGAATAGGCAACTGGCACAATGTGAAACAAATGGGTGAAATTAATTTGAGGATTACAATTGACACATATGGGGAGATTTTTTTGTGGAGGCTGTTATTTGAAATTTTTATAATTTGACAAACTTAGGGCCCTTGTTAAGGTGCTAGGTTGCTTACTTGAGTGTTGAAGATGAAACAAACCCAGGGACCTTGTAAAGGTACCAGGCTCTCAATGTGACGAGCCAGTTGACTGCGAGCTGGAGACGGTACAGAAAGTAGGTGCACTCTTCTCGATGGCGTCAGAAAGTGAGACTTCTCCAACCAATGGAAAAGAGTTTAAGGAAAGTGACTTGTCCATATAAAAGGCACTTTCCTAAACATCTTTGGTAGTTTTTTCAACTTGACAAAGAACTTTTCAAGAACATTTTCAAAGGCTGCTAGCAAACAAAAAGTAGAATTATTACAAGAACAGCAAAAATCTCTGGAACTTTTAGTGTAGCTGTTAAAGAATACATTCTCTTGTTCTTACATTATAAACTGTTCCTGAAACTATAAAGGAATCAGTGGGTAGTGTTAAAATTCTAGGTTGTCCAAGTGGGATAGCTTAGTGGGTAGATTGTTTTCTACTTAGGATTGTTAAGCAATAAAGACTATTGCTTAAAAGTGAGATTAAAATCTTCTTTTGACATTTTTTGTAATCGTGTTTTACTTTTGCTTTTGAAGTTTAGTGAAAATGATTGAAAATCTTGTGAGACAGGTCGTGGTTTTACTCCCTTAAGCAAGGAGGTTTCCACGTAAAATTATTGTATTGATTTTAACTGCTTTTAACTTTCTGGTTATATTCATTAGTGTAGTAAGGGACCTGGTCCATTATTCTTTTAAGTGAAGGCATATATTCTATCAAGTGGTATCAGAGCAGACACTCTCTATTTGGTTAACACCAAAGAAGTGATATCTGTTCTAGAATGGCTGCTCCACTTAATCTAGAAGAAGGTCAGTCGTCAAAAAGATCTCCCCGTTTCAATGGACATTTCTACAGTTGGTGGAAAGTTAGAATGCATGATTTTCTCATGGCTGAAGATAGTTAGTTATAGGATATCGTACTAGATGGACTGCTTATTCCAATGATAGAAGAAAAGGATGGAGAGAAAATCACTCTTGTTCCAAAGCCTAGGCAGAAATACGATGAAGCTGACAGAAAAAATATAGAAAAGGGATACAAGGCAAAAACGCTTCTTGTTTGTGGGATAGGACCTGATGAGTTCAACAAGGTTTCAGCTTGCGAGTCTGCTAAGGAAATTTGGGACTGTTTGAAGACTGCTCATGAAGGAACTGAACAAGTCAAAGAATCAATGATTGACATGCTCACCTCACGGCATGAGAACTTCAAAATAAAGGAAGGAGAAACAATTCATGACATGTTCACAAAATTGTCTTCCATTACAAATGAGCAGCGAAGTCGTGGTGAACCTATAAGCATGAGCAAGCAAGTCAGAAAAGTACTTCGAATTTTTCCAAAATCCAAGGAAAGCAAGGTTGATGCCATCACAGAAGCCAAAGATTTGAAGGTGTTGACTATGGATTATCTGATTGGAAATCTTAAGACACATGAGATGAATCAAAATCACGATTCATCAAAGAAGGAAGCCAAAAATGATAAGTCATTGATGCTGAAGTACAAATCAGATGAAGATTCAAGTGATGATGATATGGCATATCTCATCAACAGATTTCAAAAAATTTTAAGAAAGAACAAAGGTTTAAAAGAAGAACAAATGGTCCTCGAAATGCTACTCAAGGTGATACATGCTACAAGTGTGGAAAAGTTGTACACTTTATTAGAGAGTGTCCTCTGCTCAAGAATGAACATAAGAACATCACAAACCAAGAAGTGACAAAGAGAAGAGAAGGGACCTTGTACTCGGTAAGAGAGATCGAAAAGCTGCTGCTGACTTTGTGGTCAAAAAGGCTCTTGCTACGTGGGGTGACTCTTCAAGTGATTTAGAAGATCCTGATGAACCAAATGATGTGTCTATGGTGGCTGTACATGAAGAGGAAACCATTTTAAATGAAATGTTTGCTCTCATGACTCATACAAAAAATGAAGAAGAGGATGACAAGGTAACTCTTCTTGATATGATAAATGATTTGTATAATTATTCTCTTAATAAGTTGAGAACTTTGGCAAAAGTTATGGTTGATTCTCTAATTGAGTTAACATCTGAAAGAGACAACATGAATGCTGAAATTGACAGTTTAACTGAAAACAAAGTTAAACTGGAGGAGAAAATGTCAAAAATTGTGTCTCTAGAGTCTGATAATTCTAAACATAAAAACCAGTTGAATCAGATAACTGAAGAAGCTGAACAGCTAAATGGAATGTCAAATGGTTTACAAGTTGAAATTCAAGAAAAATTGAAAAACTCTGAGGAAAAATTTGGATTGTCGTTGGAGAAGAGCAACAAATTAGAAAAGGATATTGTTAAACTTATGGAAGAACTTGAAAAATCCCTAAAGTGGACAAAATCCTCTAAGTTGTTTTAAAGTGCAACAAATAAGAGTAATTTCAATAAGAAAGGATTAGGAAGTCTAAACATGACCCCTCTTTTTAATCCTCTTAGTAAGTATGTGTTTGTGTCTGACAATCTGCTTTGTCTTCATTGTGGTAAAAATGGGCACTTAAAAGGAGAGTGTGCTGGCTGGAGAAACTCCCATGAAAGACTCTCTAATTATGCTGAAAGGCAAAATTTGCCAAAAGTGAGACCTGGTCCTCAAAAGCCTGTTTCAATTGATAGATTTTCAAAGAAAAAATCTGTCACTGCTCCAATGTCCTTTGTTAGAAAGTTCTAAAAACTCCCCTATTGAACTATATACAATCTGATCACTCCTCCGTGTGCCTTCTGGGAACTCAAATTAAAATGGATTCCCAATCTAAAAAAGTAATTCTTGGTGCAGGTGAGTGAGAAGAGCAGCAGTCAATGTTGGTATAGGGACAGTGGATGCTCTAAACATATGACTGGTGACATCAAAAATTTCTTCTCACTCAAGACACTTCAGGGAGGAGGTGTCTCTTTTGGTGATGGAAAGAAGGGGTACATTTTTGGAGTTGTCAAAGTGGGAAGGTCTTTTGAAGATTCAATTGACAATGTGTATCATTTAGATGGGTTGAAGTACAGTCTTTTGAGCATGTCTCAAATCTATGACAAAGGAAATGAAGTCATGTTTACCTCTGAGAAGTGTACTGTGGTAAGTCTAACTTCAAAGAAGGTAATTCTCACTGCTGTCAGAAGTAAAAACATGTATGTTGCCAACTTAGAAACGTCTCATGAAGATAACCTGACATGTCTTAGTGCTCAAAATGAGAATGCTGATCTTTGGCATCGTAGGCTAGGGCATGTGAGAATGCTGATCTTTGGCACCGGGGTCTTCCAAAGCTGAAGTTTGCTGAAAATAAAATTTGTGAAGCTTGTGTTAAAGGAAAACAAATCAGATCATCCTTTAAGCCCAAAAAGCAAGTCACATCATCAAGAACACTATAGCTGCTTCACATGGACATATGTGGACCCTTGAAGTTTCAAAGCAGAAATGGCAAGAAATACATTTTGGTGATACTTTATGATTACTCGAGATATACATGGACAAGATTCTTGAAATCAAAGGTAGAAACACCTGAAGAATTGGTGGTGTTTTTTAAAATGATTCAAACTAAATTGAATCAAGTCATTTGCAGCATTCGATTTGATCATGGTACTGAGTTTGAGAACTCAAAACTGGATAAATTGTGCATGGAGAATGGTACAAGTCATAATTTTTCTATGCCTAGAACTCCTCAACAAAATGGACTAGTGGAAAGAAAAAACATAACCTTGGTGAACATTGCCAGAACTTTTGTTATTGAATCAAATGTTCCTCAAAATATCTACGCTGAAGCTTTCAACACAGCATGTCATGTTACCAACAGGTGTCTGATAAGAGCTATTTTGAATAAGACTCCCTATGAGCTGCTCAACAACCAAAAGCCTATGCTGAGCTATCTTAGAGCATTTGGATGCAGGTGTTTTGTGCTGAAAAATGGGAAGGATGATCTTGGAAAATTTGATCCTAGGAGTGATGAAGGAGTATTTGTTGGATATTCTTTATCGAGTAAGGCTTATAGAATATTCAACAACGAACTCAATGCATTGAAGAAAGCATTCATGTTGTATTTGATGAAGATGGAAGCTTGAAAAATCATGCATCAAATGATGAAGATGATGTGATCAAACTGTTCAATTCACAGAAAATTGAAGGAAGTGAAGCTGATGCTGAAACAACAATTGAAAAATGACTGTGATGATCAAAATCATAGTCTACCCAAAGAAGCTAATGAAGTGGAAAAGTGTGATGAGGTGCCTGGTACTACTCTGAACTCCAGTCAGAGTACATCAAACTCCACAGAAAATGATGTCACTCTTGATGAAGGAGAAGATGCTAATCAGCTCAACCAGTATGCTCCAAGATCAGGATGGAAGCATAGTTCATCACATCCTCTTGATAATCTTATCTCTCCCTTGAATTCATACTAGCTCTAAAACATGAAATCTAGTTGCATTTTCAGCATTCATATCATCTATTGATCCCAAGAATGTGAAAGAAACATTAGGTGATGTAGATTGGATCAACTCTTTGCAAGAAGAACTTCGTCAATTTGAAAGAAGCAAGGTATGGTACCTGGTTCCTCGACCTGCAGGCAGAACATTAATAGGAACCAGATGGGTTTTCAGAAACAAGCTTGATGAAAATGGAGTGATTACTAGAAACAAATCCAGGTTGGTGGTTCAAGGATACAATCAAGAAGAGGGAATAGACTATGATGAGTTTTTTGCACCTGTTGCCAGGATGGAGGCTATTAGAATTTTAATATCTTTTGCTACATTCATGGGGTTCAAGTTGTATCAAATGGATGTCAAAAGTGCATTTCTGATTGGAGGACTCAAAGAGGAGGTATTTGTCAAACAACCTCCTGGGTTTGAAGATGCTGAGCTACCAGATCACGTGTTCAGATTGAATAAGGCTCTTATGGTCTGAAGCAGGCTCCAAGAGCATGGTATGAAAGGCTGTCAAAGTTTCTGCTAAAGAGGCAAGATAGACAATACTCTATTCTTATTAAAAAGATAAAAAGAATTGCATATTAATCAAGTTTATGTGGATGACATAATTGTTGGAGCTACTTCAGAACATTTGTGTGAAGAATTCTCATTATTAATGGGAAAGGAATTTGAAATGAGCATGATGGGTGAACTGACATTCTTCCTTAGTTTACAAATCAAGCAATCATCAAATGGGATTTCAATCTTTCAAGAGAAGTACATTAAGGAGCTACTGAAGAAATTCAATATTTTTTACTCTAAACCTATTGATACTCGTATGGGAACAAATTCCAAGCTTGTAGTAGAGGAATATGTTCCTCTTGTGAATCAAACAATGTACAAGGGAATCATTAGATCATTGTTGTATCTGACTGCTAGCAGACCTGATTTTGTTTATAGTGTTGGAATGTGTGCCAGGATTCAAGTATGTCCTCATGATTCACACTTGAAGGCTGCAAAACGTATTCTCAGATACTTGAAGAAAACAGGGACCTGGTTCTCTTCTATCCAGCAGGTGACACTTTTGATCTGGTTGGTTTTTGCAGATGTTGACTTTGCTGGTTTTCAAGTTGACAGGAAGAGTACTTCTGGAATGGCTCATTTCCTTGGATCATCACTCATATCTAGGGAACCAAAAAGCTTAATTATGTGGCTCTTTCAACTGCTGAAGCTGAGTATGTAGCTACTACAGCCTGCTGTTCACAGTTGTTGTGGATCAGGCAACACTTGGAAGATTTTGGGATACACAACAAAGCAATTCCTCTTATGTGTGACAATACTAGTGCTGTCAGTATGGGAAAGAATCTAGTCCACCATAAGAGAACAAATCATATTGATGTTAGACATCACTTTTTGAGAGACAATGTTGAGAAGGGAAATATTGTGCTTACATATTGTCCAACAGAGGAGCAAATTGCAGACATCTTAACCAAGACTCCCAGTAAAGATCAATTTGAGAGTAATCGGCTAAAGTTGATCTCTAAGTGATGTTCTTTGCTTCCAACAATTGAATTCCCCTGATGGCTAAAATTGTAGTGCAGGTATCCTTTGTGTGAATATTTAAATATCTGGATAAAGATCCTTTTTGTACCTTTTGCAGGTATACTTTTAGGAAGGAATGGACTAACAAAGAAGATGACTAGAAAAACTAGGGAATGAGGATGTAACTGTGCTATGGTACCTGGTGCCTATCCAGGTTAGCATTTATACATTAATTTGAAATTGAAAATTATGACCGTTGATAATGCCACGTGTCAGTCATCGGTCATTCTGACCGTTAGTCCCATCGCTTATCTCTCAAGCGACACATCCAATCACGGACCTGGCACCTTTTCACGTCTTTTTAAAAAACCCTCATTACTTGTTTTCGAAATCCTCATCCGCCCTTTAATATTCTTTTTGCTTCAACAATGGATCAAGTAAAAGTTAAAAGGCAAAATTTGTTTCTTCTTCTTCCTTTCTCTGTTTGAAAAGTCATTTTTGTTCTCTTTCTAGTCAAACATGTCTTCTCCTTCTTCTACTTCCAAACAAATTCTTTATGCTCTTAGTGAAATAGATCCCATTGCTTTCTACTCTCCATCTGCTGTGGATTCCAGATCCAATGCTCCTTCAAGTTCTCAGAAAGATACACTTGACAATCCGTTCTATGCCATAGATTTAAACAACACATGCTTGCCTACTGAACCTGGTCCGTTGGAAGAAATGCTGCCTGATAATCTTTTTGAAGGAGATATGCCTAAGCATAAAGCATCTGAGTAAAATATCTTAGAAGCAAGTGAATAATTGGTTATTGAGAGTTTGGCCATGATGCGGGAAGAAGCAAGGGCTGAGCAAACTGAAGCTTTGCAGAGGGAAGAGGTAAGAAATACTCAACCCATTTTTGATAAAAACTCCTGACATTGGAAGGTATCCTTCTTCCTCCTCCTCTGACTCTGAAAGTGAGGAGGAACCCCTAAAGTTGAAGGTTGAGCGAAGAGAAGGTGAAATGTCTAGGAAAGGGAAGGAGAAGGTTGTAGAAGAGGCCCCTAGGAGAATACCTACCACTAGGTCTGCAGCTCAAAAATTGATGGCCGATGTCTGTAAGGCCAGTGCACATTCTACTGCTGCAATTAGAAGTGCCAGAACCTTTAAGGTATCAAATTTCAAAATGCCTGAGTCTGATGTTGTTGAGTTTTCTGCTGAGGAAGTTGAAAAGAAAAATAAGAAGAAAAGGTCGGGGAACAAAAAGGCAAAAATTTTGAAGAAGGTTGAAAAAACAAAGTTGAAAAAGAAAAGTTCTTTAGCAAAAAGGAAAAGATCATAGGGACCTAGTGCCTGTGATAGGAGTGTTGAGAGTGTCAACATGCAAGAAGTTGTTGACAGCCTGAAAAAGCAAGCAGTCTTTTCTGGGAGACTCTTTGATATAGTAATAATCAATCTTCGTGGCATGGACTCTCTTCATGATGTGGTAGAAATTTAATCATGGCTACATTTGTTCAACAGAAAATCCCCCATCCTCTATAAAGAATAAGTGCACAAATTCTATTATAATGTTCAATTCAAAAAAGATGTGAGTATCCTCACAAGGGTCAATGACATTGCCGTACATCTAGATGAGGGTCTGTTGAGCAAAATTCTCAGGGTGCCTAGAGAGGGGACCCAGTCTGTGCTGGGAAAAACTTTCTCTACTGAGTTTGTTTCCTTGATCTCTAAGATACCAACAACTAAGGTTGCTGGGATTTATAAGAAGATCATGAAAAGTGAGTACCAATTGGTTTTCAAGTTCATCAACAAAGTTCTCCTTCCTCGCACTGAAAAGAGGACCTCAGCAACTGCTGCTGACTTGCTTCTGATGGAGATGTTGTGTAGTTTTTGAAGCCCTGAATCTCCAAGGTCTTATGCTTGAGCATATATAAAAAACCATCATAGAGAGGAAAGGTGTTCATGGAATGGGATACGGATACTTTCTCACGGAAGTATTCAAGCACTTTCAAATTCCTCTCAGTGTTGGAATGGTTGGGACGGTGAAACAAACTATTTCAGAGAGTACCCTTGTCGAGTGTGAGTGTATTGAAGGGAGAGGCAATCCCAAGAGCAAGATGACTCAACTCATCGAAGATCAGGACCAACTCAAGCATGAGGTTGAGGAGCTCATTGTGTGTTTGAGTGGTAAGGAGGACGAAATTACCATACTCAAAGCGAAACTACTTATTGCATAGAATGAGGGACCTAGTTCTTCCATGGTACAAGCTCTAGAGAGAGAGAATGCTGAGTTGACGGCTAAGATCACTGCCTTACAGGAGAAGGCAATTAAAGATAATGATGCTGCCAATGCACGCCTCACTCTCATCATGCAGTCCGTGTCTTATCACCCTTCCTCTTCCTAGCCTGTTAAAAAACCTCCCTTGTGTTTTTCTTTTTGTAGCTTATCTTTGTGTTTTTGGATTATCAGTTTAACTTTAATGTATTAAATGTTATTATGGATTGCTGGTTAACTTATTCCTCTGTTGTTCTGCTTATAATCTTTTGTGAATGCTTTTTGTTCGTGATTGCTTGCTAATTAGCTTTGGTCTTATTCAGTATTGCTGTTGACATCATTGGTTTACTGCATATATTTTTTATGATGCCAAAAGGGGGATGTAAAACTGGTAAGTAGCTAAGTGATTATATGTGTGGGGGAATACAGTGAGGGGGAACAAAGTGAGGGGGAATATAGTAAGGGGGAACAAAGTTGGAGTGGATCTGATACTATTGTTTGTCATCATCAAAAAGGGGGAAAATGTTATTTGCAGTTTTGATGATTTGACAAACTTAGGGACCTTGTAAAGGTACCAGGTTACTTACTTGAGTGTTAAAGATGAAACAAACCCAGGGACCTTGTAAAGGTACCAGGCTGTCAATGTGACGAGCCAGTTGACTGCTAGGTGGAGATGGTACAGAAAGTAGGTGCACTCTTCCCGATGGCGTCAGAAAGTTAGACTTCTCCAACAAATGGCAAAGAGTTTAAGGAAAGTTACTTGTCCATATAAAAGGCACTTTCCTAAACATCTTTGGTAGTTTTTTCAACTTGACAAAGAACTTTTCAATAAAATTTGCAAAGGCTGCCAGCAAACGAAAGGTAGAATTATTCCAAGAACAAAAGAAATCTCTCTAGCTTTTAGTGTAGATGTTTAAGAATACATTCTCTTGTTCTTACATTGTAAACTATTCCTGAAACTATAAAGGAATTAGTGGGTAGTGTTAAAATTCTAGGTTGTCCAAGTGGGATAGCTTAGTGGGTAGATTGTTTTGTACTTAGACTTGTTAACCAATAGAGACTATTGCTTAAACGTGAGATTAAAAACCTCTCATCATATTTGTTGTAATCCTATTTTACTTTTGCTTTTGAAGATTAGTGAAAACGATTGAAAATCATGTGAGACAAGTCGTGGTTTTACTCCCTTAAGCAAGGAGGTTTCCACGTAAAATCATTGTGTTGATTTCAACTGCTTTTAACTTTCTGGTTATATTCATTAGTGTAGTAAGGGACCGGGTCCGTTATTCTGTTAAGTGAAGGCATATATTCTATCAGAGGCCATACGCCTTGGATGTGGAAGGTTAGTTAATTTTACCCAAATTTTACAAGGAAAATGAAGAGTAAACAATAGTTGGATTGCAAGATTTGGATCAAGAAATGGAGTCCTATATTCGATGATTGAGGGTGTCTAAGCTTGTTGGTTTAGATTTTCAAGAGTGTTATCGACCAAATCGGGTAGCAATGCAGTTTGAATATGATCAAGATTTCCCAAAATAGACTCCTCACTCGCCTTCAAGTCCAGAACTTGCCTGGTACAAATACAGTAGACCTATTGCTTCCGATTTAAGGTTATATTATCCGTCAAGGCTGTTTGAACCGGATGTAACAACACGATATTTGAAATGGTGGAGAAATGAAACTCATCGTCAAATAGAGAATTACCTTGAAGTTCCTCCTAGTTTTCCTCCCATTGTTCTTGAAAAAATGACAAGAAGAATTACCTTGATGTGCCTTCTAGTTTTCCTCCCAATTATTGTGGGAAAAATGACAGGAGGAATGACCCTGATGTTCCTCCTTGTTTTTCTCCTCGTTCTAAGTGGAAGCACATTGCAGAGGAAACAGTTCACACATCCATTGACGGAAATGGGAGTAGAAGTGTAGTCCCCCCCACATGAAGCATGAAAAGGAGCAAAACTTCAGTGGTAACAACAACGTGTACCAAAATAACTGAAGGCAATAAGGCGATAGGAAACCATGAGAAAGGGAGCGGTACATGTGATATGATCAATATTCTGAAACATGAGACGAGGATTAGAAACCTTGAAAACATCAATGGTGGAAAGGTTCCAATATTCAGGACAAAGTGAATCAAGCTAAAATTAAGTGCTAATACTAGGTTTATGTTTAGATCATCAAGTTATATATTCTTTATTATTGCCTAGTACTCAGACACTGCTACTAGTTCGTTCTTTTGTTTAGGTTCTTTTGTAACTATCTCAGCTTCAGTAAAAAGAAATTCACTTGAATTATATTTTAGTTCACTTTTTTACTTTCCAAGTTTCTAACTATTTAGCTCCATGAAGTGTTTGTGGCTGTTGCGAATGCAAAGTCAAGATTACAGATATAATCACTAGCATGTTTTTGTTCCCTGGGTATCAAGTTGAGTGACAAACATCTTCTTTTATGTGTGGAGATTAGAGAGTAAATTAATAGGAAAAGAATGAGATAATATTGAACTAATTAATTTGATCATATTGTTGTCTGAAACTGTACTTATTGCAGATAGCCTTGATTAAAAAAAAGAACTTTTTAGGATGTCTTTGTTTTAGGGGATATTTGCAAGACAATTATGGAGTTATTTTGCAAGATCAATTTAGAGCCGTGGACCAACATGGTACTGTCGATTGTAACTTGTTTGAAATTGGGACGCAGTAGTAGTAGTTATTTTTCAGAATTTGGCATATCGAGACAGGGGCATACTCTTCTTATAATGTTATTTTTCATATATTGTTTTGTTATTTCCATCACCAAATGCACCAATGTTACGTTAATAGTAAACTTACTGCAATCGTATTATGTAGATAGGTGAATTTTTTTTATTGTTATGCATATTACATATTGAATCCCTTTATACATGTAATCCTATATTTTCATATTATGTTTTGTCATCTCCATCACCAAATTTACTATTTTCCTCTACTGGGGATTATGACTTAATATTTATGCATACGTAAAGTTCAAGTAACATCAATACGTACCTTACGGTATAATATAAACCATACAACATGGCATATTTTATTTTGCTATTCCCATCACCAAACTCATTATTCTCTTATTGATTGTTAGCCAACTGCAATTGTTTTTCTTTATCGAGCCTTAGGACTAAAAGCTTATGCACGTAAAATTTAAGTAATACACATCATCATTAGTGGAAATGCCTAGTATATTAAAAGAAGAGTCAACTATAACCAATTCACTGAATAAAATGTAGATAATATGTGTCTTGTAGAATCCCTAACTATTATTTATCACATCATTAAGACAATCCAAACTCATATTTTTTCTATAAAAATTATCCCCTCACAAGAAAGATAATATTTTTGTAGAATATTTAAATAAGTCATGAAATTACGTTATGAATTAATAAATACAATTGACTAAACATATATGTTTTAATTAGAAGGATTTTCAGTATTTTATATTGTTATTTCCATCACAAATTCATCAGTTTTACAATAGCAATCAGCATATTGCAATCATCTATCGTGGCTTAGCACTAAAATCTCATGCAGATAAAGTTTAAATAATATTAATCATCATAAATAGCAGAACAACATGCATTCAAAAGGTGTTAAGTTGACGAGCTCAAGAGTTGTATTGCTTCACACAGAAGATGCTACACTCAGTATTGTACAATTTCAGTTTACTGCTTAGACATTCTCATAATATTCTTAAGAATAAAATTTCTTCACAAAGCAGAGAAACATATTGAATTCTCATTTGTTATGTCAAATTTTCTAATAAATCAAGTTCTACTTTAAATATAGCTATACTAACGTCTATACTTTTCTTGAGTAGATTTATCAACCATATTGTCTTACCAGCATCCAATTCAATTGACAGTAGTAGTTGTTTTACAAAAATTTCACTAAGAAATGCTGATTTGACATCTATCTAATGCACATTCTAGCCACGTTGTGCATAAGTAAAATTAATTAATAGGCAAATTGTGTTGAGCCTATCCAGTGAAGCAAAAGTGTAAAAATAACATTTAACTACAAGCCGTGTTTTATGCTTGTAGATTGAACCAACAACATTTAGATTAGCTCCAAAGCCTAGAGGCATGTCTAAAACATAACCGCTTATAATTATGTAGAGGTATCATGTTATTTGATTAGGTCTTGGCTAACTTGGACCAATTTTGTGCAGGTTTGTAGAGCAGTGCTAGAATAATGATGTAAAGAAGAGGGTGGTGGAAGACACTCGAAAATGTCCCACAGATAATCCTTATTACCTAAAAATCTGAAATTATAGCTACGTAATTTGTGTGAATTAAATGTGGATTTCCTATTAAATATTATAGACAAATTTTAAAGATGTGGAATCTGAACTTAGTATATCGATGTATTTTGTTTGAATTAATTAAAGATGCCCTATTCGTGAAAAAAAAATTTCAAACATGGTTTGGACGTCCACAAAAATTTTTGGCAAAAAATGACGGCGCATCACAAAAAAAAATGGTGAACTATACCACACGAAAATCGGTAAAATTGAGCTTTACCTGCTCCGGGACTCGTTTGACCTTTAAAATGGGTAGTTTTGGCACTCAGGGCCAAATGGCCCCATAGTTAACGTCTGTAATTATTTGGACAAAAATGACATTGGAATTCTAGATCACCAAAAATCCATGTACTATAACACATAATAATCAAGTAAATGGGGGGGGGAGGGGTTACACGCTCTAGTGCTCGTTTGACCTTTAAAGTGGATTGTTTTGGCAATCATGACTAACTGGATCCATAGACAACATTTTAATAGGCGTCCATGAAAATTTTGGGAAAAAGTGACGTCTGAATTGCGGATCACAAAAAATCCATGGATTATGTACTTGAAATTGGCAAAATAAGGGGTTTGCCTACTGCGATGCTCGTTTGACCTTGAAAATAAATCGTTTTGGCCATCAGGGCAAATTGTATCCTTAGATAATGTCATAATGGACGTCCACGAAAAATTGGGGCGATAAATCAAGTTAAGTGACAAACATCTTCTTTTATGTGTGGATATTAGAGAGTAAATTAACAGGAAAGGAATGAGATAATATTGAACTAATTAATTTGATCATATTATTTTCTGAAATTGTAATTATTGTAGATAGACTTGATTAAAAAAAGAACTTTTTAGGATGTCTTTGTTTTAGGGGATAGTTGCAAGACAGTTATGGAGTTATTTTGCAAGATCAATTTAGAGGCATGGACCAACATGGTATTGCCGATTGTAACTTTTTTGAAATTGGGACGCAGTAGTAGTATTTATTTTTTCAGTATTCGGCATATCCAGACAGGGGCATAATCTTCGTATAATGTTATTTTTTATATATTATTTTGTTATTTCCATCACCAAATGCACCAATTTTACGTTAATACTATGCTTACTTCAATCGTATTATGTATATATGTTTTTTTTATTGATATGCATATTACGTATTGAATCCCTTTATATACTTAATCCTATATTTTCATATTATGTTTTGTTATCTCCGTCACAAAATTTACTATTTACCTCTACTGGGCATTACGACTTAATGTTTACGCACAACTAAAGTTCAAGTAACATCAATACGTTCCTTATGGTATAATCTAAACCATACAAGATGGCATATTTTATTTTGTTATTCCCATCACCAAATTCCCTATCCTCTTATTGATTTTTAGCCAACTGCAATTGTTTTTCTTTATCGAGCCTTAGGACTAAAAGCTTATGCACATAAAATTTAAGTATTACACATCATCATTAGTGGAAAAGCCTAGTATATTACAAAAATAGTAAACTATTACCAATTCACTGAATAAAATATAGATAATATGTGTCTTATTGAATCCTTAACCATTATTTATCAAATGATTAAGACAATCCACACTCATATTTTTTCTATAAACATTATCCCCTCACAAAAAAGAAAAGATTTTTGTAGAATATTTTAAATAAGTCATAAAATCACGTTATGAATTAATAAATACAATTGACTGAACATATATGTTTTAATTAGAAGGATTCTCAGTATTTTATTTTGATATTTCATTACAAATTCATCAGTTTTACATTAGCAATCAGCATACTGCAATCATCTATTGTGGCTTAGCACTAAAATCTCATCCTGATAAAGTTTAAATAATATTAATCATCATAAATGGCAGAACAACATGCATTCAAAAGGTGTTACGTTGACGAGCTCAAGAGTTGTATTGCTTCACACAAAAGATGCTACACTCAATATTGTACAATTTAAGTTTACTGCTTACACTCTCTCATAATATTCTTAAGAATAAAATTTCATCACAAAGCAGAGAAACATATTGAATTCTCATTTGTTATGTCAAATTTTCTAATAAATCAAGTATTACTTTAAATATAGCTATACTAAGGTCTATACTTTTCTTGAGTAGCTTTATCAACCATACTGTCTTACCAACAGCCAATTAAACTTACAGTAGTAATTGTTTTACCAAAAGCCCATTAGGAAATGCTGATTTGACATCTATCGAATGAACATTATAGCCACGTTGTGCATAATTAAAATTAATTAAGAGGCAAATTGTGTTGAGCCTATCCAGTGGAGCAAAAGTGTAAAAATAACACTTAACTATAAGCCATGTTTTATGCTTGTTGATTGAACCATCAGCATTTAGATTAGCTCCAAATTCTAGAGGCATGTCTAAAACTGAACCGCTTACAATTACGTAAAGTTATCAGGTTATTCGATTTTGTCATGGCTAACTTGGACAAATTTTGTGTAGGTTTGTAGAGCAGTGCTAGAATAATGATGTAAAGAAAAGGGTGGTGGAAGACACTCGAAAATGTCCCACAGATAATCGTTGTAACCTAAATATCTTAAATTATAGCTACGTTATTTGTGTGAATTAAATGTGGATTTCCTATTAAATATTATAGACGAATTTTCAAAAAGTGGAATCTGAACTTAGTATATCGATGTATTTTGTTTGAATTAATTAAGGATGCCCTATTCGTGAAGAAAAAATTTTCAAACATGGTTTGGACGTCCACAAAAATTTTTTGCAAAAAATGACGGCGCATCACAAAAAAAAGATGGTGAATTATACCACACGAAAATCGGTATAATTGAGGGTTTACCTGCTCCTGGGCTCGTTTGACCTTTAAAATGGGTAGTTTTGGTCATCAGGGCCAAATGACCCCATAATTAACTTCTTAAAGACGTCAAAAAAATATTTGGACTAAAATGACATTGGAATTCTAGATCACCAAAAATCCATGTACTATAACACATAAAAATCAATTAAATGGGGGAGGGGAGGGGTTACATGCTCTAGTGCTTGTTTGACCTTGAAAGTGGATTGTTTTGGCAATCATGACCAACTGGATCCATAGACAACGTCTAAGTAGGCGTCCATGAAAATTTTGGGAAAAAGTGAAGTCTGAATTGCGGATCACAAAAAATCCATGGATTATGTACTTAAAATTGGCAAAATAGGGGGTTTGCCTACTGCGAGGCTCGTTTGACTTTGAAAATAAATCATTTTGGCAATCAGGGCAAATTGTCTCCATAGATAATGTCATAATGGACGTCCACGAAAAATTGGGGCGATAAATCATGTTGAGTGACAAACATCTTCTTTTATGTGTGGAGATTAGAGAGTAAATTAACAGGAAAGGAATGAGATAGTGTTGAACTAATTAATTTGATCATATTCTTTTCTAAAACTGTAATTATTGTAGATAGCCTTGATTAACAAAAAGAATTTTTTATGATGTCTTTGTTTTAGGGGATATTTGCAAGACAATTATGGAGTTATTTTGCAAGATCAATTTCGAGGCATGGACCAACATGGTATTGTCGATTGTAACTTTTTTGAAATTAGGACGCAGTAGTTGTAGTTATTTTTTCAGTATTCGGCATATCCAGACAGGGGCATACTCTTCGTATAATGTTATTTTTCATATATTGTTTTGTTATTTCCATCACCAAATGCACCAATTTTACGTTAATAGTAAGCTTACTGCAATCATATTATGTAGATAGGTGAATTTTTTTTATTGATATGCATATTACATATTGAATCCCTTTTACACTTAATCCTATATTTTCATATTATGTTTTGTTATCTCCGTCAAAAAATTTACTATTTTCCTCTATTGGGATTACAACTTTATGTTTACGCATACGCAAAGTTCAAGTAACATCAATACGTACCTTATGGTACAATATAGACCATACAACATGGCATTCTTTATTTTGTTATTCCCATCACCAAATTCACTATTCTCTTATTGATTGTTAGCCAACTGCAATTGTTTGTCTTTATCGAGTCTTAGGACTAAAAGCTTATGCACGTAAAATTTAAGTAATACACATCAATATTAGTGGAAAAGCCTAGTATATTAAAAAAAGAGTCAACTATCATCAATTCACTGAATAAAATGTAGATAATATTTGTCTTGTTTAATCCCTAACTATTATTTATCAAATCATTATGACAATCCACACCCATACTTTTTCTATAAAAATTATCCCCTCACAAAACATAAAATATATTAGTATTATATTTTAAATAAGTCATGAAATCACGTTATGAATAAATAAATACAATTGACTAAACATATATGTTTTAATTAGAAGGATTCTCAGTATTTTATTTTGTTATTTCCATCACAAATTCATCAGTTTTACATTAGCAATCAACATACTGCAATAATCTATCGTGGCTTAGCACTTAAATCTCTTGCAGATAAAGTTTAAATAATATTAATCATCAAAAATGGCAGAACAACATGTATTCAAATGGTGTTAAGTTGACGAGCTCAAGAGTTGTATTGCTTCATATAGGAGATGCTACACTCAATATTGTACAATTTCAATTTACTGCTTACACTCTCTCATAATATTCTTAAGAATAAAATTTCATCACAAAGCAGAGAAACATATTGAATTCTCATTTGTTATGTCAAATTTGCTAATAAATCAAGTTCTACTTTAAATATAGCTATACTAAGGTCTATACTTTTCTTCAGTAGCTTTATCAACCATATTGTCTTAAGAACAAACGATTCAATTGACAGTATTAATTGTTTTACAAAAATCCCATTAAGAAATGTTGATTTGACATCTATCTAATGCACATTCTAGCCACGTTGTGCATAAGTAAAATTAATTAAGAGGCAAATTGTGTTGAGCCTATCAATTGAAGCAAAAGTGTAAAAATAACACTTAACTACAAGCCGTGTTTTATGCTTGTTGATTGAACCAACAACATTTAGATTAGCTCCAAATCCTAGAGACATATCTAAAATGTAAGCGCTTATAATTATGTAGAGGTATCATGTTATTCGATTCGGTCTAGGCTAACTTGGACCAAATTTGTGCAGGTTTGTAGAGCTGTGCTAGAATAATGATATAAAGAAGAGGGTGGTGGAAGACACTCAAAAATGTCCCATAGATAATCCTTGTAACCTAAATATCTGAAATTATAGCTACGTAATTTGTGTGAATTAACTATGGGTTCCTATTAAATATTATAGACAAATTTTCAAGAAGTGGAATCTGAACGTATTATATTGATGTATTTTGTTTGAATTAATTGTGGATGCCCTATTTGTGAAGAAAAACTTTTCAAACATGTTTTAGACGTCCACAAAAAATTTTGGCAAAAAATGACGGCGCATAAAAAAAAAGATGGTGAACTATACCACGCGAAAATCGGTAAAATTGAGGGTTTACCTGCTCCGAGGCTCGTTTGACCTTTAAAATGGGTTGTTTTGGACATCAGGGCCAAATGGCCCCATAGTTAACGTATTAAAGACATCCAAAAAAATATTTGGATAAAAATGACATCGGAATTCTAGATCACCAAAAATAGGGGTTACATGCTTTAGTGCTCGTTTGATCTTGAAAGTGGATTGTTTTGGCAATCAGGGCAAATTGTCTCCATAGATAATGTCATAATGGATGTCCACGAAAAATTGGGGCAATAAATCAATTTGAGTGACAAACATCTTCTTTTATTTGTGGATATTAGAGAGTAAATTTAAAGGAAAGGAATAAGATAATTTTGAACTAATTAATTTGATCATATTCTTTTCTGAAACTGTAATTATTGTAGATAGCCTTGATTAAAAAAAAGAACTTTTTAGGATGTCTTTGTTTTAGGGGATATTTGCAAGACAGTTATGGAGTTATTTTGCAAGATAAATGTAGTGGCATGGACCAACATGGTATTGCCGATTGTAACTTTTTTGAAATTGGGACGTAGTAGTAGTAGTTATTTTTTGAGTATTCGGCATATCCAGACAGGTGCATACTCTTCGTATAATGTAATTTTTCATATATTGTTTTGTTATTTCCATCACCAAATGCACCAATTTTACGTTAATAGTATGCTTACTTCAATCGTACTATGTATATAGCTTTTTTTTTTATGGATATGCATATTATGCATTGAATCTCTTTATACACTTAATCCTGTATTTTCATATTATGTTTTGTTCTCCATCACCAAATTTACTATTTTCCTCTACTGGGGATTACGACTTAATGTTTACGCATAACTTAAAATCAAGTAACATCAATACGTACCTTATGGTATAATATACACCATAAAACATGGCATATTTTATTTACTTATTCCCATCATAAAATTCACTATCCTCTTATTGATTTTTAGCCAACTGCAATTGTTTTCCTTTATCGAGCCTTAGGACTAAAAGCTTATGCACGTAAAATTTAAGTATTACACATCATCATTAGTGGAAAAGCCTAGTATATTATAAAAAGAGTAAACTATTACCAATTCACTGAATAAAATATAGATAATATGTGTCTTGTTGAATCCCTAACCATTATTTATCAAATGATTAAGACAATCCACACTTATATTTTTTCTATAAACATTATCCCCTCACAAAAAAAGAAAAGATTTTTGTAGAATATTTTAAATAAGTCATGAAATCACGTTATGAATTAATAAATACAATTGACTGAACATATATGTTTTAATTAGAAGGATTCTCAGTATTTTATTTTGTTATTTCCATCACAAATTCATCAGTTTTACATTAGCATTCAGCATACTGCAATCATCTATCGTGGCTTAGCAATAAAATCTCATGCAGATAAAGTGTAAATAATATTAATCATCATAAATGGCAGAACAACATGCATTCAAAAGGTGTTAAGTTGACGAGCTCAAGAGTTGTATTGCTTCACATAGGAGATGCTACACTCTATATTTACAATTTCAGTTTACTGCTTACACTCTCTCATAATATTCATAAGAATAAACATATTGAATTCTCATTTGTTATGTCAAATTTGCTAATTAATCAAGTTCTACTTTAAATATAGCTATACTAAGGTCTATACTTTTCTTGAGTAGCTTTATCAACCATATTGCCTTACCAGCAGCCGATTCAATTTAGAGTAGTAATTGTTTTACAAAAAACCCATTAAGAAATGCTGATTTGACATCTATCTAATGAACATTCTAGCCACGTTGTGCATAAGTAAAATTAATTAAGAGGCAAATTGTGTTGAGCCTATCCAGTGGAGCAAAAGTGTAAAGATAACATTTAACTACAAGCCATGTTCTATGCTTGTTGATTGAACCATCAGCATTTAGATTAGCTCCAAATTCTAGAGGCATGTCTAAAACTTAACCGCTTATAATTATCTAGAGGTATCAGGTTATTCGATTCTGTCTTGGCTAACTTGGACCAATTTTTTGCAGGTTTGTAAAGCAGTGCTAGAATAATGATGTAAAGAAGAGGGTGGTGGAAGACACTCGAAAATGTCCCACAAATATTCCTTGTAACCTAAATATCTTAAATTATAGCTACGTAATTTGTGTGAATTAAATGTGTATTTCCTATTAAATATATAGACAAATTTTCAAGAAGTGGAATCTGAACTTAGTGTATCGATGTATTTTGTTTGAATTAATTAAAGATGCCTTATTCTTGAAGAAAAAATTTTCAAACATGGTTTGGACGTCCAAAAAATTGTTTTGCAAAAAAAATGACGGCGCATCACAAAAAAAGATGGTGAACTATACCACACGAAAATCGGTAAAATTGAGGGTTTACCTACTCCGGGAATCGTTTGACCTTTAAAATGGGTAGTTTTGGCCATCAGGGCCAAATGGCCCCATAGTTAACGTCTTAAAGACGTCCAAAAAATATTTGGACTAAAATGACATCGGAATTCTAGATCACCAAAATCCATGTACTATAACACATAAAAATCAATTAAATGGGGGAGGGGGGGGAGGGGTTACATGCTCTGGGCTCGTTTGACCTTGAAAGTGGATTGTGTTGGAAATCATTGACAAATGGCTCCATAGACAACGTCTTAATGGGCATCCATGAAATTTTTGGGAAAAAGTGACGTCTGAATTGCGGATCACAAAAAATCCATGGATTATGTACTTGAAATTGGCAAAATAGGGGTTTTGCCTACTGCATGGCTCCTTTGACCTTGAAAATAAATCATTTTGTCAATCAGGGCAAATTGTCTCCATAGATAATGTCATAATGGACGTCCACGAAAAATTGGGACAATAATAACTGCAGAAATCCAGATTACCAAAAAAATAGTGAACTAGCACATGTAAAATTGAAAAATGGGGTTTTACATGATCCGGGGCTCATTTAACTTTGAAAATGGGTCGTTTTGAACGTCAGGACCACCTGTCTCCATACCTAACATCTTAAAGACTTCTAGAAGATTTATTGACCAAATTATACTATTACTAGCTCTTGTAACTGTTAGACTAGATCCACGGGGTTTTTAAATAATCATATAAGTTTAACAAAGATTGTATTTGAAAAGCGTTATTTATTTGATTTCCTTAACTTTGTCGTTTGGCTCCTTTAATTTTCAAACATTTTTCTCTATTAGGATATACGAGCTTTCCTACTTAGGTGTTAGAGTTGGTGTCCGCACGGACCAATGAGTTAGGTCATGAAAAAATTGTATCATAGCATAGGTTACCGATCTCCCTATAGTAGAGCAAAATTTAAACTACACTTTTATGGATTGGTGTGTTTTCGTAAAAATTTAATCTTGAAGAGGCTTGGAAGCATTCCAGTAAGTTGTTTCACTCCTATACTCATTCCAATTGAAGCGTCACTTGTGGTACGAGTAGAGTCCAATTGGTATCTACCAATTTCAATTGTTATCTTGACGATGTGGAGTGACCAACAATTCAATTTGAACTGGAAGGTTCCAATCGGTATCTATCCCTAGGGTCTATAAAGAACATGGATGTCCAGTAATTACCATATATTGGATAAACTAACTAATAAACATGAACTTCGTTTCCTGAATTAATTGGAAACGTCCGCCTAGTTGTTTAAATTTAACCATATTGTGCAATCTTGAACGATGTAATTGTTTAAGTGTAAGTATTATTGGATGGCCTAAATTCTTATTGAATTGTAATGTCCGGGTGTATCCTAGGTATGTGAATATTGTTGTGTGGAGTTAGTTTCCGCTTTAGATACAAAATGTCACTTATCCTAGTCGGATAAACTTAATATCCTTAAATGACGGTGAAAAATGCGGTGAGAAAATATTGTAACGTGAATAAGTTCTTAGAAAATCGTTGGAAAGGTTTTTGTCTTGTCCGAGCCACTACATCGGGATTCTTCTCGCTTGCGCGGCGCCGCTACAGCGTCATGGTAGGAGACAGAACCCCAATAGAAGTTTCCCTATTCTTGTTTATTTTCAAATACCAACTTGAAAGGGATTCGACCCAAATCCTTGCAACTACAAACATGTTCCGCAACAAGAATTTATTATTATATTTAATGATTTATGAATGGGTCTACATTGAACAGAAATAATAATCCCACGTGCTAAGTAACTTAGTTGTTCTAAAATTTACATCCAAGAAGGGACGAAGGAGACGGAATTCAAAAATATGCTTATGAAGAGGTTTAGGTGTAGGAATTAGCTTCTCCTTCTGGGGCACTAGGTCGGTCTCGGCCTCCCTCATATCCAGAAACTAAATATAGTCCTCCTTCCCATTATGGCCGATTCTTGCCTGGAGCGACACACACCTTCCAAAGAAAAATCATCATACGATCCCTGGCTAGGTTCTTGTTCCTCTCCTAGCAAAGCTGATGATGGAGAAATCTACCTCCAGGGAAATGCTAGGTGGGATGATGGTGTAGTCGGCATAGTCTCTACCTATTTTCTTCCGCACCCTCTCCAGATCCATCTTAACCCATGCATCTGAGAGTAGGTCCTCGTCATCAAAACCTGCGGCTGCTCTTTTGCTGCTAGACTTTCTCGTCCTTCTCCTCTTGCCCTTAAAAGTGTAACTTGTTCGAATAAAAAAAGGGTGAATAGGGGGATCTATTGGTAAGACCTCGTTTGCGCCGAACAGTGGCACTCCTACTTGTTCACTTAGGGAAGTGATAAGACCAGTAAGGAACTACACCTTCTTGTTGGCCTGGTAGAACATCTTCCACTCGGGGATAATTTTCACCCCATATTAAGATTGATGGACTTTATAGCACAAGCCACCACCATAACCGGGGGAAAAGAAACGTCGAAGTGGTTGCTCAATAAGTGAATACTCCTAGATACCAAGTTTAGCCACCTCTTAGCATCCGATAACTTGTTGGCACTGGTGAGGCCCTCTGGGGAAGTCCACTAGACCCGCTCCCATTTCACAGGATCCACAATAGTGTCGAGCAGCCACTCCAGATCAATCTTCCTAAGTTTGGCCTCGTACTCCTTGTTTGGGACCTATGGTACCTCAAGCAGCTCATTAATTGTAATGGTATTCAGGGGAACATCGACTCCCCCAACATGAAGGGGTTAGGGTCATCCCAGCGTAGGGTGGGGAGAATGGCATAGAACTTCCTCACCCAGGTAGAGCGGGCGTCTGGGGAGCCTCAATAATAGAAAACCACCTAAACTCAACAAACCTCACTTAGAAAGCAAGAGCTTCCTCGTCTACCTTATATAATACTAGCGCCCTCTCACAACAGAACCTGATTGTGCGATAATTGTTATTCCTCTCCTGACTAGCGACATCTTAAATCGGATGAAATGTGCATTACCGTCATTTTGACCATCTATGTAAGAGATCCTGTGAGAAATAAGATAAGTTAGGATTGTATATACAAGGTAGGGAAACCTAAAATGAAAAGAGAAAATTTATGGAAAAAGGGAGTCAAGCTACTAGTCTTGGCCATCTCCCTACAACAGCAATCATCAAGCTACATCAGGGTAATGCAGACTCTAAAGCGAGATGATGCAGGCCGCGGCAGGTACCTTTATCTAACAGAAACTACAAACGTAAAAACTACGTCTTTCGTCCGAAAATCCCCATTTTTATCGTTTTTTAGTAAACTATAGTATATTAACTACCCTAGAACATGAATTAAATAGTATTTTCACCAAAGAACCCCTAATTTGACTCAAAAAATTGAGTTCATGACAAGATGACTGTTAAACTTCCCCACCCATTTCCTATCAATTTATCCATATTTTGCAGAATCGTTATGCCTAGAAAACTGTTTAAACATTTAGGACGTAAAGGAAGTAACAATGCTATAATCTTATAATAAGTCTAAAAACCAAGTTCAATTTTCAAAATAACTACCAAAGAAACGTTCCTATGCAATTAGTTAGTTTGCATGAAGTCTTGTTTAACGAAGCAAGGAAGTAATTAGAACGAAAAATAAGACACATACATTAATTCAAACTTTCGAAGGAGAGTTAATTGAGAGAGTTGAGGGATTGTTTCTGGAAGAAGTATGGGGAAATAGGGAATATTTTCCCCTTCCCCTACTTATTGTTATTCGATCTCCCGTTGCATCGAAGCTGCTACTGTGGCAGAGCTGCAACTCCATTAGGAAGAACTTGAGAAAAATTTGAGTTGTATCCGACCTTCATGTGGTGCTTGACAATCTACCATAGCTTAGAATCCTAGTACTCCATCCATATAGAATGTTTGAACCCCTCCATTCTTGCGTGTGTCTACCTTTTTAGGGTATTAAAATATTATAGGTCACGAAGTTTTGTCGCTCTGTGTAAGAGTCGTTTTGCTATCAGGGAGCATGTGATGACAGAGCCTATGTTATTCTGGGATGAACAATCAGTAAATTTATATCTACTGTAATGACCCGAACAGCCTTTATTTTCAATGGGAAAAAAGATGCGATAAATTTGGATCCTATACCGCTACATTCAAATTTGAATTTCGCAAAATTCTTATTTTTCAATATTTCCAAAAATAACATATAGGTTGTTAATTACCCAAAACACCCCAAAAAACTTATTTGAATTTTGGGAAAAAAAGAGAAGGATCTTTCTAGTGTGAGGATGGAGGAATGTTGCGAGATCTTGGTAAAATATGTCGTAGCGATTCCAGAAAATATGGAAAATAAATCAAACTCCATACAAATATGCTTGGCTCTCATGTAGGTTAGGTTTTCATGCATTCAATAGTTGTAAATCCATTCTTATCGTGTAATATATCAAATTAATAATAAGAGATATGGTGGAGCTTTGTGCATCGAGTAAATTCCATGGCAAAAGTTATAGGCTTGCGACGTGACTGGGGTTAGGGCTTGATGTAGCAAATGCATGATTGATCAATTGTTCCTAGTTAATTCTTGAGTATAATTTCATAATTAAACAAGTGTATATGATAGAAGAGAATAAACGTCGGTCTATGCTATATTTGACCAATCAAAGTAGTAAGTTTATAAGTTTTACCAATAAGTTTACGAAACGTAATGACGAACCCTAAATGATCAGTAGGGTTGAGTTTGTTAATTTGCGTAATTAAAAATAGAGTCGTAAATTCATAGAGGATGGTTGTGACTTCATTATTGTGTGTTGTATGCTTGTTCTTTCTTTATTATGATACTTGTATGTATATGAATGCCGCATTATTGATCACGTTCTTTAAATTGTTATATATTAATAACATAGTTATGAAATCATGATGTAAATGTGTAATCTGACGATATACTTGTAATTGTGATAATGGTGTGTTATTGGGATTGGATTGCCACGTTACACCAAGCTAACTTTGATCGGTTGCCACACCAGTACACTTACAGCTTAAGTTTGGGTTCCGTGATAAAACCAAGTACTTGTGATAAGTTGCAGTAAAGAATGTTATATTTGGTATTGGGATGTGTACATTTGTGATGATTGCATTCTTTCCTAATGATGACAGGGTGTAGGTTAATACTATGTGTCGGTATGTGACCGTGGGGTGATGAGTAGATATTTTATGAGGTGAACTCGTTGGGTAGGAGTGATTTTTCCAGGTGTTTTTCTTTGGTATGTTCCTAAGGATAATTAGGATAGGACTAGAGATTGATATAAGGAGAAACTTTATGGTTTGGGTACATAAGGTGGCGATGCTCTATAAGAATGTGACAAGATTTATTAGTAGAAAAGGATGTTAGTGGTGGTTGGGTTATGTAATCTGGTTAGTAATATGTAGACTATGACTTAATAGACTTAGAAAGGTTAGTGGTTTTGAACGAAATGGTTAGTAGCTAGAGCATTGGTGTAAGTTGAGGGGTTGTAAGAAAGGGAAAATGGAGAAGCGAGTGTCCCATGTATGATCCTATTATTCTTTTCATATATTATGATGTAGGCATCATGTTGACCGATGATGCATCCCTGTACATGTGGTTGTACATGTCTATACAACATTAAATAGACTTTACAATATGTACACATTAGGAAATCCTTGGACTTTAGTATTTCTTTCCATGAGATTGGGGATCACATATCAAGCTCTTCACCATTCAAGATATCCTTCAAGCATCCATAACCTACACTTTGTGTAAAAACTAGAGAAGAAAGGGATTAGCACAAAAATGTACTAAGTATGGCAACCATGCAAAAACATGGATTAAAAAGGGACATTTTATTTGAAATCATACTTAATTCCATTTTGAGTAAATTATGATAAAACCTCTATCAATAGCATATATATAATTTTCATACTTTAAATAAACACAATCAAAGGCCAAACATCATAGAAAAGCAATTATAGAATTAAAGTCCAATTTGAGGTCACTTTAAAGTGAGCTCATTCCTCTTTACAGTGAGCTCTTCCCTTTAATTCATTAGTATATCAAGTAATAATTTAAGGATACTTGGTGCAATGTATCACCTTAGGACCACAAGGAAAATCATACATATCGTCTACACAATACAACATATACCATCATAGAAGTATAATACCACATAGACAGCTAAGTCAAGACTTTCATCATATAGTCAACAAGATTAACATCATGCTAAAAGAATCATATCATGCACATCTTCATAAAAAGTAGACAAATACTACAATGTAATGCATAAGGAACACATACATAGTGACATGCAATAGGACACCTTCTGAGAACTTCCTAGGGATCTACTTGTGCAATGTCTAGATGGGTTCATTACTTCCACCTATCCTAAGTAACCTCACTTAAATAATTCTATTTAGGGTCCTAGTCATTTAAAATCCATTGTTCATTTTACTTTAGGGAAACTATAGCCTAAACCGACATAGATCATGCGATGCTAAATATGGAATCTGATGTCATAGAACCCCACACAGAAAGGAGGTGGTCTACAGGCCAAAGTAGAACCAAATATGACATAGCTTTCTAGGTGGATCCACTAGCTAGTATCTTATAGTGGCAACATAGTTATGGCACTTGGAGGTACATGTGAAAACCGTCATTGTGCCAGGATTACGTATTGTAGTTATGCACTTATGGAAACCCTATTTATGCCCATTGAGGCATTGTGGTTATCCACCTCATGAGATTTATGGTGACCTACCTTTCTACCATGGGAAGGGACACACACTCATATTAATGTTGACTAGGTGCTAAGCTAAGTTCCTTCATTGAAAACCTTTATTGTATTTTTACTATATAAATCATAGGTATAGGAGAGTCATCCCCTCATATGCTCAATTCATAGGTCATAGATGGAAGTTCATGAACCTAAATCATGTAAAGAATCCCTTCACATGAACATAGCATATGTAAAGCATCCTCTAGTTTAGGGTACACATGAATACATCATTCAAGGCCCCTCTATTGACTAGATCTTCATACATATGTGTGTGTGTATACTTATATGTGAGAAAACCTTTAAGAGAACAAATTAAGTCACACAAGTTCATACATACATATTCATACATATAGAAACCAAAACTAGAACTATCCTATCAAGGTACACATGTGCAATGCATAGGCAAAGTCCCATACCCTTTCCTATCATAGCACACATATCAAGTCATCCTAGTAAGGAATACATAACATACTTCACATAATTATACTTTACATGCATAGTAGTATACATTAGTGAATACGAGAACAACCTTTTACTTTAACACCATGAGTTATACTACTACTAATATGCATGTGAGTGAGTGTGTGTGTACATTGGTCACCATGATTACATAATGGCTATCAACAACATATTGAGTCAGCAACCCTCTTAGACCATAAAGTACCTTCAATCATAAACCATACAACACACAATAGCATAGGAGACAAGCAAACTTCATATTACACTTAAGACTCCTAACTTATGGTATTCATGCATTTAAATAGGGTATATAGGCAAGGTATTATAAACCATTTTTAACTCATCAATGTTAGCACCTATAGTTTACCCTAACATGGATATACCCATACTCACACAATAGCCATACGACCTAAATCACAACTAGAATAGGAAAGTAGGCATAAGCTTCACATAGTATCATTATAAGTACATGCTTATATATTCATCAATTTGACTGCATGGACATGTTCAATACATATATAATGACAATAATGTAAATACCGTCATTATAAGTGTACCATACCACACAATGTTATACAAGGCTTCATCAAAATTTCTATAAAGAAGAAGAGAAGTAGAAGAGTACAGGAAATAAACATTCTTACCAACTCCTCAACCGTTGATCCTCATTGATGAATACACCTTGTCTACCAATGATTCATATTTATGGAAGTATCTAAATGTACTTTAAACATATAAGAAACCATGTACAAGTCGCTACAAGATTATACTATAACATATTAGAACACATCAACATACTTGGAAAGTAAAATAACATAGATGTTTAATCCAATTTACTTGTATTTATTATCAATTATATATCATTAATGGCATAAGTCTAAGTAGTATCTAAACCTACATTTAATCATTATTGAAATCATAATTGTATACCTTCAAGATTAAGGTTACAACATAGGCATTTAGGGTTATCGATTTGCTAGAGTATAGGAGAATTTACCAATTCTATGAACGCTCTAAGGCTTTGATCACCATTCATATTAAATCAACAATATACTCATAGGAAATAGGTAATTCGGAAAGAAAACAAGAATAAACCATGCTTGATATAATGACAACTCAAGATCCATCACACACTTAGCTTTTTGACTTCATAGCCTAAAGGAATCTAGATCAATTCATTCAATCCTTTCTTAAATTATTCAATAAGGATTCATACCTACAAAATTCATCCATTATATCACCCTAATTCAGTAGCTACAACAGTTCATACATAATAAAAACCTTACACAAATGATTCCACACTAGACTTGAAGATAACACATAGAAACATGGGCTATTGGCATTCAAATCTCCATATATTTATCATAATGGACTGTTCTTCATCAATTCACCATCAATTAACGTAAATAAAAATAAACACAAGGAATTCAACATAACAGAATCACTATTTAATTAAGAACAAGCCATAATCACAAAGCCCATGCAAGAGCTAAGCCATTTTGGAAGGAACATGGGTTCATCATGCAATTGGAGTGAAATCACGTTTAAATCACTGTATTAACTTTGAATCGTCATGGCTAGATTGGATGTTTGGAAACTTGATCATGAAGTAACTTTAGAAAACATTAAGAAGAACTCTTCAAGTGAAAGGATACTCAAAGATGAAGGATATACATACCTTAGATTAGTTAAAAAAACTCTTAAACTTGATGATTCATCCTTGGAAAACCAATCTTGAATTTGTTCTTGAGCTTCACCAACAATGGTAGTTTGTAGAGAGTATTTTTGGAGTGAAAGGCTTAAAACATGTGGGTTAATTGTAGAATGGGTTAATAATCAGGAAAAGACATGGGGTGAATTTCCTATTCACCCCTTTCATTGGCATCAGACCTGCACTTGAGACAGTTGCGCGATGGATGGGCCTTACTAGGGCGTCGCAGCCACGATAGGCAATCATAGTCCTCCGTCGTTGGCTACAACGAATGCCCAAGGTTCCACCCTTCACCCTTGGCTAATTACCTCACGAAGGGACCCTTTCACAGGGTTTCACATCCATGACTATTCGTTGACTGCTCTGTCGCCAAGGTCTTCTTGGGACAACCTACACACTGGTTTTGGGTCCTTCTTTTGGGGCCTCTTGTGGGGCCCTTTAGAAGTCGTATCTGGACGTTTCCAAAGTGATTAAAAACCTTAAGAAGTTATAGACCATAAAAATATATTTAATTAAAAAAAACACCTATAATACGTCCAAACAACCTTGGCCCCAACAGGACATATGATGAACATCTTAGGGGCTATCTTTCGAGTGCCTTGGAAGTTCTTGGGCGTTTGACCTCCAAACTTCACGAAACATCATTTAACAACATTAAACATAATTTTAAATCATTTATAGTATTCAAAAGATCATGACATACAAATATAATCATGCATAGACATATGAGGCACATAAGCGACTAGTCGTCGAACGTGTTGGTCGTCCTTTAACGTTCGACTTCCAATGCCTTTAATATTTTGGCAACTTCGTATAAACTATATTTTAGGAATATTTAGAACAGTATAAATTTAAGAAAAAAATGTTAGTCTCCAGACAACTTATTTCATTTTCGGGGTCATACACAAGTTTGATGGGACTATATCACTGGCCATATAATTTGCAAAATCGGTAAACCATGAAACCAAGTCATGAGAAGCTGCCAAGACATGCGCATCAGGGAAGGTATCATCCATTTCAACTTTTCACCCAACTCTGGCATAGCTTCATCCTCCAATTTGGAAAAGTGATCGGCAACTTGATTTTCAGTCCCTTTTCTATCTTTCACCTGAATATCAAACTCTTGCAATAGTAGCATTCATATAATCAACCTTTGTTTCACATCCTTCTTTGCCATCAAATACCTCAATGCGCAGTGGTCAGTATTGCCTATGACTCTTGTCCAAAATAAATAAGAGCAAAATTTTTTGAATGAAAATACCACCGTAAGAAGCTCTTGTGTACTTCAACATTCGCTCGATCAAACTCTATCCCGTCCTCCGAGATGCGATGGCCCAATACTATACCTTCTTTCACGATAAATTTACATTTAGCACAAGATTGCAATCATCACATCTTTTGAGAACCTCAAAAACTCAAACAGCGATCAAATGTGTTTGCAACCACTGAATATTCATCCATAAACAACTAAATAGTGTCCTCCATCCTATTAGAGAATATCGACATCATACATCTCTGGAAGTGGCCGGTGCATTACATAACCCAAACGATATCATCTTGAATTTGAAATGTTCCATAATGTTAAGTAAAGTTGGTCTTCTCTTGATCATTCGGGGCTATAGAAATTTAATTATAACCCGAATAGCCATCAAGAAAGCAATACCATCCTTTTCCTGCGAGTCTATCTTACATCTGGTCTATGAAGGACATAGAGAAATGGTCCTTCTTAGTCGATGCATTCAGTTTAAGGTAATCCATACAAACTCTCCTTCGAGTCACCGGACTCATTGAAACAAACTCGTCCCTCTTATTGGGAACTACTGTCATTCCTTCATTTTTGGGAACACACCGAACAGGGCATACCCAACTTCTATCTGGAATAGTATATATGACTCTGGCATCCAACAACTTAATGATCTCCTCCTTCACTACCTTTTGTATAGGTTGATTCAACCATGTCTAGTGCTCAATACTTTGCTTGTGATCGAGCATGAGTTGAATTTTGTGTGAACAATTGCCGGGAGAGATCCCAATAATGTATGCAATAGTCCAACCAATGGCTCGTTTGAACCACTTCGAAATTTTCACCAAACACTCTACTCGGTGAACATTCAAATCAGATGCAATGATTACTAGAAAATTGTTAACTCTACCCAAGAATACATACCTCATATGAATTGGTAGAGCCTTAAGCTCTAATTTTGGGGCCTCCTCAATATATTGTCTCGAGGGTGGAGACTTATGATGCTTCATATCGAACACCAATTTCATTGGTTTGGACCGATAGTTTCCTCATTAAAGTGTCGTAACCAAAAACCCATAATATTCAATACCATCATCATCAAAATTCATGATCACTGCACTAGTGTCCCAACACCAAGGCACTCTTTGATTTGTACCTCAGACGTACTCTAAACCATGTAGGATATAAAGGATACTGTTTGGACATCAGCACTCTACTTCATGTATCTACAAATGTTAAATGTTTCTTATTCATTGTTCAATTTAAACTTCATCTGCCCTTTCTCCATATTAACCTATATGTGACCATTTGCAGGGAACGGCCTCCCAAGAATAATAAGGACCTCAAATCCACCTCACAGTCAAGACTCACAAAATTGGCCAGAAATATAAAAGACTACACATTTGTGATCACATCATGGAGTATCCCAATTGGCCTCTTCACTATTCCATCGGCCGTCAATAATCGCATTGCATTGGGCGTTGGGTCACCCAAACCCAATTTCTTATAAATGGAAAGAGGCATGAGATTTATGTTTGCACCTAAATCATATAATGCTTTAAAATAGTGTCGTAACCTGATGGTACATGGAATAGTGAAAGCGTTCGGATCTTCCTTCTTCTGCAAAAGAGACCTTGTAGCGATATCACTATAATATTGTATTCGGTCATCATCCTCAAAACTTACTGATCTCTTCTTTGTAACAATATATTTCATGAACTCGCCATAAGCGGGTATTTGATTCAAAGATTCACTAAAAGGAACATTGATGGAAAGTTGATTCAACATAGTGATGAAACGCCAATATTTACCATCCTCAGTAACACCAATCTCTGAGGGAATGCGGTGGTTGTTAGGCATGGGAACCACTTTCTGGGGTACCTCTGCTTCTTTCTTCACTCTGTCTGCCAATTCACCACTAGTTTCTACCATCTCTTCATCTTTTTTTATCTCATCTTTTACCACAAACGACATAGGTAGATCAATAGTTTGTTTACCTCCCAGAGTAGTGACTGACATGCAATGTCCATTATTTTTAGGATTTTGAATGGTATTGCTACAAAGAGTGCCCGGTTGTCATGGGTTCAAATTAGTGGACAATTGGGCCATTTATTACTCAAGATGCATAATAGAGATTGCATGTGCATCCACCTTTTGCCCAGTATTAGCCAAATCACCTCTCAATTTCATGTTGTGCTCATTACTAGCATCAAACATTCTCGTCATCTTCTATAACATATCTTCAACTTGCGCCATACTATCTCCACAATTCTTAAGAGCATCTTTTCGATTATGAAGAGGAACATACGGCAAACTTTGATCATTTCTTTAACTATAGTTACCAAGGTTGAAGTTGTTATTGCAGTTCTAGTTTCCATCTCGAATATACTGGCCTCTCTGTTGTAATTCCCATAGTTATGACCTTGATTTTCTTGACCTTGACACCAATTCTCCTGATTAGAGCCTTGGGAATTCAGACGGAAACCCCTCGTCTGATTGTTTACGATGTAACCATCCTCTTCATAATTGTAGTCATCCACTTGCAGTGGTGGTTTAGTCAAGTAATTCACCGCATTTACCTTTTCTGCACCTCCAGTGATATGTTCCAATACAAACCTATTTGTGGCCGGATTGTATGTAGTTTGCACTACAAAGGTGTTTCTTCCAGTATCCGACTTTCTAGTACTCCAATATTTATTGTTGCGAGAGATTTTCTCCAACTTCTATATGGTCTATTCATATATGCAATTACCATAAGAACAACCCGCAATAGTATCAAGCACTTCCTTATTATTTTCATCATGTCCCCGATATCAGTACTTTTTAAACGACATCATCAATGTGGTAGCTTGGGACACCTGTCTTATATGCAGTAAATCTCTCCCAAGAGCTACTTACAAACTCCCGAGGTAGTGCCACAAAGTTGTTCACTATATCTTTTTGGTTAAGCTTTTTGGACACAAGGTAGTACCGTGCTAGGAACACATCTAAGTCTTGCCTCCCCATACAACTCTTGCACACTGACCTCAATTTGGCTATTTGAGCATGGGGATCCTCAGATAGTAGCTCTGAAAATAAAACCCTCGCAGTGAGAATCTTCATCAGACTACTAATTACCACAAATGTGAGCCCAGGCGGTAGAGGATATAGGACAAAAGGCCCATCAAAGTTAGTGATATTGACGTTTCCCCAATAGAACTCTTCAGGGTGTGGGGCTGGAGGTTGCATCCTTAAAGCATCATTAATTGGATTTTCCACCACCACTTGATTCGGAGTGTCCTATTAAGTTCAGGGTCTAATGGAAGTATTGGTTCTTCTCGGCTCCGTGTACTTGGTATACACTAGAGCTAGACTTGAGAGAAACAAAAACAAAAGAAAAAAGAAAAATTAGGAAATTGTTGACTAAAATTCGATAATATTGTTAAAGTTAATCTAAAAGCAACTTTCCCCGGTAGTAGTTTCAAAATTTGATACGCTCAAATTACACCTCACTAAAGAAGTATAAGCGGCCGTATGAAGTAAAGAACCCAACTATTAGGTTGGGGTCGATCCCACAAGGAAAATGGTTTAGACTTAACTTCAATGTACGATTACTTTCATTTAGTCAACTCCTTTCTGAAAATAGGTAAAAAGGGGGGGGGAGGGTTTGCCAAACAAAAGTCTTTTAATATTTCTAAGTAAAACTAGTAGCAGGAGTAAATCTTTGGTGTTTATCAAGTTGTAAAAGAACTAGGTTGTAAGTGTTACCCATATATGCATAATGCTGTATTCCTAACTATAACAATTCTTCCCTAGTGTTGTGCATGCAAATGATAAGTTAGATATCTCTACATCCTTGTTTCGGCATTTAGAGAATTTGACCCCGTACCTTGGTTTGGGTACGTGTATCTAAGTTACTAATCCTTACGTTTACTTCATATTAAGCATCATATTCGATGTATGAATTAGTTATTACTTTGCACCAATTGAAACTAGCCTATAGATAGTATCTCACTAAATCTATGTTGATAATATTTTTTCTATTAACTACCACCTTGGTCCGGCAAGTAGCAATAGGCAATTTCTAACGTGTGCACTCGTTAGAGGGACTTCTGAGCGAAACAATCAATATCCTATTTGAGAAATGTTATTAAGCTAGGTTTACTTTGTTACTCACCCATGGTTCCCACAAACCTAGTTGTGGATTTATTTACCCATGCATAGAAGCACACAATTCATATTAGATAAAAAATAAATCATGAACTTACTTTAAATATTCGAAGAAATCCATAAATTCAACTTGAAACAATAAGAATTCACTTGAAAACCAAATTCGGAAATTTGAATTAATGCTAAAGTTGTAAAAACCAATTTCCAAAAACAAACTAGGAAAAGTAGTAGTAAAATCCAACACAAAAATTAGGTTTTACACACTATTTATAGAAAATATTATCCTAAATTTAAAGAAATTCAAATAAAACGCGGCTTCAATCGACGACCCCATAGACGGTCCGTCAATGAAATGACGAACCATCGACTGCCTCCGTAAGTCCAGACTTATCAACTTATTTTCATCTTCAACTAGCATCTACTGTGATTCAATGTTGGGACAAACAACACATCCCGTCGATGCGTCTATGATCCGTTGATGCCTGCCGTCTTTCAATACTTAAACTTTCTTCAACTTTGGGTACTGGACTTTCTCTGATCTGATACACGATTCAGCCGTTGCCCCACACTCGGTAAGATTTCCCGAGTTTCTCTAGAATCTTTAACTTTTAGTCGACGGTCACCATCTCTATCGATGGGCAGTCGATGTCCATTGTGGGTCACCTCTGTACTAAATCTCAATTGGCTTTTGCGTTTTGGTTTGGACACCTTACCTACAAAACAAAAATAAAAACATATAAAAACTTTTATATAAAAGGCTCGAGACACACACCAATCATATGAAAAAAGCATTAAAAGCACCGTGAAACCAGAGCACATCACCGGCAATGTCAAGGCGTAGACTTGGGTCGTGGCACTTCTCATTCAAATCTCTACAAAACATTCTTAGTCTTATGATAATATTAGTTCATTATATATTTCTAGTCTTTAGATATATTATTTACTCGGAATAATTCATTGACATAACCAACTGCCCGAAGAAGATCTGAGTAGACATAGACATAATCAATAAATTAATAAATGCACAGTTTATTGTTTTAGTCTTTCTACTACATTTGTTTAAAATGTTGTCAAACAGAACGACTTAAAATTATTTCATTAACATAATAATTTAAGATAAAAAATGTAAATTTTTCAAAGCAAATCAATCAAACTTTAAAAAAAGGAAAAAATAAATGAATTTTGGTCTATATAATATTTTTCTATATTTCTATCACCACTTTTGAAAGTAATTAAAAACATAAAAGAAACAACTTTGGAAATTAGATGATAAAAGAAACAATGAGTTTAGAACTTTTCTTGTCACTTTAAATTATATCATTAAAAAGATAATTTAATACAGAATATGTACATTTTGAAAAATATATTAATTCAACTTCAAAAAGAAAAATAATAAATTTTGGTCTATGTAATATTTTGCCTTACATATTCCTACCACAACTTTGAAAAGTAATTAAAATCCTAGTACACTATAAGACAAAGCTAGTCTCATGTATTGAAATAATTCATTCATACCTCTTTATATATTATTTTCATGTCTTCAAAAAATCTCATAACTTTCAAGACTAGTGATAGTGAAAAATTCAAACTCGACAAGTTTGTAGTACTGACGTTAGAAGTCATCAAGAACATAGTACAAGATGTGGATTGTACTTGTAATGTCATCCCATTGTGTAACATTGATGGCAAAACAATTACCAAAGTGGTCAAAAATTGGAAGACACACTCTGAGAAAGGTGTTACCGAATATTAGTTAAACAATTTTGATCAGGATTTCTAGAAGATGAGCCCGATAGAATTATTTGATGTTCTCCTAGCTACTAATTTTCTTGATGATAAGAAGATCAAGGAGGTAATAATCCAAGAATCTGTTGATAGGCTTACATAAAAAAAAACAGAGGAGATACGTGATGTATTTGATATTTCGAATGATTATACTCCATTGGTAGAGGAAAAGGTCTGTAGAGAGAATGCTTGGGCTTTTGAATGATTTTATAATATTTTTGTTCTTTTCTTTGCTATGTACTATTTTTATTTTTGTTTTGTTTCTTTGAGTTCTATCTTCTGTTGTTCGTTCACTAACGCACACCTTTCGGTGCTGGTTCACTCATTTATTCCGTTTTTGAAGAAATATTGCTCTTTTTTGAATGATTAATAAATTATATTGGAATGAAATTAAAGCTAGTTATTTTATTTGAGAAAAAAATAAGATTATACTTGTATATACTCTATCCACTCAAATCACTTCTAAATAGTCCTAAATTATATATATACTAGGTAATTTACCCGCGCTTAACGCATCAGTGATAAGTAATAATTGCATTAAAATTGAAAATATTTTTATACTAATATCCATTCATTGAAAATATTGGAAAACTAGGTCCGTAAAAAAATATTAGCAATATTTCAATATTAATTGGATAATTTGTCATTATCACATAACTCAGGAACTACTAATGAATGAATTATTCAAGAAACAATAATTCATTTGTTCTTTAATAAAATCAAAAGGAAAATAAAGAAAAATATTAATATATATAGAAAGGAATTTCATAATAAAAAGAAACATTTATGTTTTTTCATAGATTATACAATTTTTATATATGTCTTAGGAGAAAATTCAGAAATTTGTTAGCATATTGAAATAAGATATTACGCTTGAACATGAAAGCAACTATAACTTTTGAACTTGAATAACTAATTTCTTCAATGGATCAGTGAGAATTCATAGGAAAAACTATATAATATAGTCAACAACAATTTATATTTAATATATCTAGTTATAGTTTATTTTTTAAAAGTTAAGTGGATATACTTATATATATTAATTAGAAAACTTAATTCAAACATGCATTGTAATTTTGTTTTAGACAAAATTATATGTAAAATAATTATAAAATAGATAAAGTATCACTAAACACCTAATAAATGTTATATGCACGTTTTATGGTGCTATGTTCCCAATGCTTACCTTATTCAACATTTCTTCCTTTTAATGTACATGTATCAGTGTCTCTAGTTATTATTTCCCCTCAATTTCCTTCTAATTCAAGGTCATTTGCGTCATTGTAGTAAGAAGTTTTATCATTTATCCTCATTGGGTATTTCTAATTACATTTTTTCTTATTTATATGAGATTATATTTGTATACATCTATTTTTTTTATTCAATTTTCATAGGGGTTTTGTTTGAAGACGTTATTTTTACAAGCATTCAAATATACAATTTAGTCTAGCTAAAATTCACTTTGATACAAATGAGTTAATAAATGAATACATTTTCTTCGCTTGATTACTCACATATAATTGTATTTGAATGTTTAACACAGTGACATACATATACAATTTAAATTGTCGCGACTGGAATCTAGACCCCAGACAAGACCAGCTTCGTTGACCTCTCAAAGGTCGCAAACAAGCCTACTCACGTCATTCTTACTTTACATAGGTTAATTTTAGCGGAAAATTTGAAATTTTTTATTCTTTAAATCATACTTGCTAAACATTCTTTATATTTCATAATCGTTCATCATCAACCATCTAACATTTAAGAGATAAGCAACTACAAGAAATAATTCATTAAGTATTAATTGTATATTGGCTACAATAGCACCAATACAATGTCTGAACCAAACAGGAAAGAAATGCAAGTGGAACATGCTCCACTAGCTCAAATCTAAAACTACGCAAGAATGTAAAACAGTAGCATCCTCGAAAGCATGAGGGTCTACAAAAATCCGGATGAATGATGACGTCCAAAAATCTGCAACAACGAACATGTAGCGCTACCGTCCACCTGTGCCTGCACCTAAAAGTAGATGTTTGTATGGAATTAGTACACACTTGTACTAAGTATAGGTATATGCAAGCACACATCAGGGACATGCATGAGGAAGAATAGCTCTTTCCTAACAACATGATTTTTTGATGTCAAGTCAGTGGAATTACTAAATTGAGATTGGGAAAGTTATGCAATGAGAGTGACATGCATCATTATAATTATCGTATGACACACAACACATAACATCTTCATATAACACATAACATATAACACATAGTTTCTTTTATATTACTAATTCATATGCCATGAGACCTTGTTATCATGGACATGACCTTAAGACTTTCCAAAATGAGGGCTCAACATCTGGGACCTCAGCTAGGGAGTCTTCATTAGCAAACACAGAGTCTTCTTCATTCATTCATACGTAGCTCATTCAATTCATTCACAGGCCAGTGTGAACACCAGTTATACCTAGGATGTAGTTGAAGACTTTCATCGGGTTTGCTGTGCAATGATCAGGAACAATCTAATGTCGTTACCTGAATCTAGCTCACCTCTTGATTATCCTATCCTAAGACGTTCGGTATCATTCATTTCTTTATATGATACAGTTGAGGTTGGCCTCATTCATTCATTGGGAACTTTAACTTTAACTGACATAGATCATGTGAGTATTATGAAATGCAGTGTCTTCTCCACACCGAAAAGAGGTGGAATCACCGGCCAAAATAATTCAATAACATGCTAGTGTATATGGGAATTTAACCCAACCAGATCCCTATAGTGGAAATATAGGTTCAAAGACTAGAAAATGTATGGAGACCCATACCCGGCAAGCCGGACAGTCTCATCTAATGAGAGTTACGTGAACCTCCGCCTGTCACGACCCAAATCCGGGCCGCGACTGGCGCCCACACTTACCCTCCTATGTGAGCGAACCAACCAATCTAAACCTTAACATTTCAATATAATATCAACAGAAAGTAATGCGGAAGACTTAAACTCATTAATAAAATCAATAACTATTATTATCCCCAAAATCTGGAAGTCATCATCACAAGAACATCTATGATCAAATTACTAAACTAAGAGTATTCTAAGAAGCTAAAACAAATAAAAGCTAGTCCATGCCGGAAGTTCAAGGCATCAAGACTTGAAGAAGAAGATCCAGTACAAGCTAGAAGCGTTAGCTCACCCTGAAGATCCGGTGTGACGAAGACTGACTAGAATTACTGTTGAGTTGAAGACGATGGCACGTTTGCTGCACAACACAAATAACAAAGAAGAAAACAATAAAAGTAGGGGTCAGTACAAAACACGGGTACTGAGTAGATATCATCGGCCAACTCAAAATAGAAATCAATATATACCAATTAATATCATAAAATCAACTATGATACTCAACATGTAGCAACAACAAGCACTATATCATTAAAAATTACCGTCAAGTTCACACATGAGGACTCAAGCCTCAATACCATACTCATTTGGGAATCATGTTCATTAGATTGAGTATATTAACATCTTTCAAGATTCATTATCTTTATTTCTCTTGTGTCGGTACATGACACTCTGCTCCCTCATATTCATTAATCCTCTTGTGTCGGTACGTTACACCCCGATCTCCTAAATCTATGTGTCGGTTCGTGACAACCGATCCCCTAATTCTACGTGTCGGTTCGTGACACTCGATCCCCTAAATCTACGTGTCAGTTCGTGACACCCGATCCCCTAAATCTACGTGTCGGTTTGTGACACCCGATCTCCTAAATCTACGTGTCAGTTCGTGACACCCGATCCCATAATTCTATGTGTCGGTTCGTGACACCCGATCCCCTAAATCTACGTGTCGGTTCGTGACACCCAATCCCCTAAATCTACGTGTCAGTTCGTGACACCCGATCCCCTAAATCTATGTATAGGTTCGTGACACCCGATCCCCTAAATCTACGCGTCAGTTCGTGACACCCGATCCCCTAATTCTATGTGTCGGTTCGTGACACCCGATCCCCTAATCTCATTCTATCAACTCATCAAGCCTTCTCCCTTATCAAGGCATCATCAATCTCATTACTTTACTTCATCAAGCCTTCTCCCTTACCAAGGCATCATCATTAAAAAGAGATTAGTTTTTTATCAAGATTTGGGATTCAATAACTTCATCATGCTTATATAATCACAATTATATAATCACGTTCATGCATGCATACAATTAAGCACATAGCAGGGTTTACAATACTATCAATACATATCATTCTCTATTAAGAGTTTACTATGAAAGCATGAAAACCATAACCTACCTCCACCGAAGATGCGTGATCAAGCAAGCAAATTTTCCCAAAGCTTTGTGTTTTTCCCCTTCTCGATCGTCTCTCTCTTTATCGATTCCCTTCTCTCTCTTTCTGTTCTTTTTTTTTCTTATTCCAACCCTCTTTCTTTTATCCTAATTAGTATATAATTAAGAATAAAAGATGGCAATAATAACCCACTAATTAACTTAAGGTTACCTCTTTTAACCCCCAAGTAATTAGACATATTAACATTAACCCACTAACTATATAATTAAAGCAGGAATAGTCAAAAACTTCCCTTAAAACAATTGAGGAATTCCGACTCAGACTGGGATTTACGCAACCTGTGACGGCCCGTCGCGCCTGTGACGGCCCGTCGCGCCTGCGACGGTCCGTCATGCAGGTTCGTTAGAGACTCGATTTCCTTAAGGAGTTTTGCGCCCCGTCGTACCTACGACGGTCCGTCCTCCACTTCTGTCACGACGTTCAGAGAATCGTTCCCTGTACCGAATTCTCAATAGTTGAAGTGTTTTGAAACGGTGGATCACGACGGTTCGTCTGGCCTGTGACAGTCCGTCCTGCAGGTCCGTCACAAAGTTCAGAGAGTCGATTTCAGCACCCAAATTTCAGAATTTCTAAGTGTTTTGGGACGAGACACCCTCGAAGGTTCGTCGTGCCCATGACGTCCGTCGTGGTTTCCGTCGTCTCAGCCTATTTTTTCATAAATAAAACTGCTGCTCTAAACGACTAAACAGGTCGTTACACCGCCCTTCCCGAAAGAAGGCATCACCGCTCATAGCTAGCCTATCGGTGCTTGGTATAAAGTTCCATTACATTCAACTCATACATCATGGAAGTTGGCTTCTACAATGAGGACATCATAGCTCAATAGATGATTTCTCATCTTATCATTAGTATTAAGTGTTTTAAACTCAATATTTTCATGAGAGTGTTCATACAGACTGGTCTCTTCATTATCTTACACTCTCCTTGGTGAGTACGTATTGGTAACATTTACATAGGCTCATTTGAGATTGCTCTCATCATACACATTAGCCTAACATCATGATTGTCATCACATTCTTCTTTATTAGCACCTTTATTTTTCCGAGTTACTCATGTCTTATTACGTGAATGTTTATTTCTTCATTTCATTACTTATATCTTAGGTTCACTTATTTTTGAACGTATGTTAAACTCATGTGTCTATACATACAAACCATGGGGCTTCATTTATAGCTCGTTGAGTTAGTCTTACTTTCCTAAAATTATACATTACAAGACTTATGTATCTTGTATATATGCCAAGACCTTGATTTTTTTATCTAAGTAAATGACATTATTCTTGAATATTTTACTCACGTATGACTTATGTATCATTACGGAGGTTTGGGTACGGGAACCCAACTCTTGAATCACTTAGATATCATTTATATTTTTCATTGATTTTATTTCTAATATTCATAACATTAGAACTCTAAATTAAATCTCAACATCTTCATAAAATAATTAATTTTCTATTTTAATTAAAATTCTAACTTAAATCTTAACATCTTCATAAAATAATGAATTTTCTATTTTAATTAGAATTCTAACTTAAATCTCAACATTTACATGAAAGAAATAAATTTTCTATTTTAAATAGAATTCTAAATTAAATTTCAACATTTACATGAAAGAATTAATATTCTTTTTTAATTTTAATTAGAATTCTAAATTAAATCTCTATATTCACATGAAAAAATTAATTTTATATTTTAATATTTACTATTAATTAACCGAAAGGTTGGGGGTTCGATCCCCAACAACCCCTTTGATTTTTTTTGAATTTAATTTGTTACAATAGGGAGGTTGTGGGTTCGATCCCCCACAGCCCCCTTATTTTCTTTAAATTTTCGCTGAAGGGGAAGAGGCTGTGAGGTGGTGGGTTCGAATCCCCACAGCCTCACCTTTATTTCCTTAATATTTAACCCCCCTTCAGCGCTGAGATCGTGGGTTCGATCCCCATGCCTCGCATACCTTTTTTTTCGCATGCTGGGGTTCAAGGGTTCGATTCCCGCCCCCAGCCCCTTTTTCATTCTTTTTAGCGAACTGGGGGTCGTGGGTTCGATCCCCGCCCCCAGCCCCTTTTTTTTCTTTTTTCCCTCTTCCTCGCGGGAACTCGGAGGTCGTGGATTCCAATCCCACGCCTCTCTTCTATTCACCTAATTAAATTTTTTCCTCCTTCCTCTTCCAGCACCTGATTTTGAATCCCTCCAGCCTCCACCCCCCCCCCCCCCCCCGTTTTTTTTGTGTGTGTCTCTTGCGAAGTAGCTAAGGGGTTCGATTCCCCTTAGCCCCTTACGATAAATTCTAAATTTTTTTCCATTTTCTTTCACAAGTGAGGTCTTGGGTTCGATTCCCATTGACCTCACTTAATTTATTTTATTTTAAAAACTCAGATTTTGACACTTTTGAAGGGTACAAAAATCTGGAAATTTTTGTCCTTCTTCAACCATTTTAAGGTGCATTTTTTCCATATATTAAAATAGTTATAATATGGTTATTCAATTCACAATACTTCATCATAATGAACATCACATTGTACACCCATTGCTCACATAAAATACACAATGAATACACAACTTATACACCCCAAAAGAGTTACTAAAACACTGCCCTATGCACACCTGTACATCAATTTTTCCGGTCATATTTTGATGATCATTATCGTGATTTGCCTCACATAAACACATTTGTATTTAATCTAAACACATCATTCATGCAAAAATGTAGCAGCACAACACACCCATCCTACAAATTGGTTAGGCAGCTAAGGACAAGGACATACGAAGGGGGAAAAACCTTTGTTTCAAGAGTTTAAGAAACGTTCGAAAGAAAGTACTCTTGGAGAAAGAATTCCATGTGAGAAACTCATACCTTAATTAATGTTCAAACGAAGAACTCACTACCCAAAACTCTCTCCAAAAATCAGTCCAAGTTACCTCAACGTCCGTACCACTCAACGAAAAACTTCTCTTCGCCTATTTTTTTTTTTGTTTCTTTGTTTTTCTTAAAATTTCATGTGAGTTCTTCAAGCGTGAAAAACTGTTGATATATTCTCTATTTTTTTTGTGCTTGGCAGAATAATGTGAGAAAGATGGAGAACGTGAGTGCGAGAGTTAAGAAGCATGAGAGAGAGAGTTAAGAAGCGTGAGACAGAGAGAACTATTAGGATTAAGAGACTAATTAAAGACTTAGTCAAATATAATTTAAATTAAACTAATACAAATCTTGTTTATTTTAATTAATACGCGAAAGGACCATCATGTCCTTACAATTTTAGATTTTTAATTAATAATTAATTCCCCTTAAGTACCTATTTATTCTTATTTATTTTTTTCCTCTTTTTTTGGATCGTTACATGAGTAGTTGTTATTTTTTATGGGTTGTACAATTGGAAATACAAGTGCATTAAGATACATAAATACATTACATAAATTTGAATGTATGCGTATACAACACACCTACTTTTGATGAAGTGAAATACTTATAAATCTGGATAATCATATTGTCATATAGTTCATTGTCAATTTGTTTTTATATTGTCCAAATGTATTGATATATCCACATGTTTGTATTCAGTAATCTTATGGATAAAATTATGCTTGTCATGGAATTAAAATACCTTTACGCTTGAACAAAAACAATATAAATAGCAATAGCGACAAATATCCCATTTATTAAAATACTAATTGAGATCCAACATTATACACATTGACGATGTAATCTTTTGTTCTTAATGTAAGTATGGAAAGTTTAGAACATCAGGACATAATTAAAGGAATTCAGTTATAGTACCTTACAATATCATATTTAATGCACTATAATTTAAATTGTATCACGTATAACTAAAAATATATAAACAAATACAAATACATACTGACATAAACTATGGTCATTTTTAGTAAACACCTTTATTATAACTAGTAAATTTCACTTACCCTATAAATATAGTCATACATGTAAGTTGCTCACTTTCATTGCTATGCAAAACAAGATAATATAAAAGATTGTATATCGTATTTTTATGTTAGACAATTTATAGCAAAACATGAATTCTTGGAAGTGAATACAACAATTATTTTCATCAAAATGAATATACATTATATATGTATATGTTTAATATAACAGAGACAATAATTTGCACAAATATAAACAGCATAGTTAAAACATATCAACTAAAAAAATTAAAATCACAAGCATAAATTAATGAGTATAAAATAATATATCTGGATATGTAAAAATAGAACAAATGTTCATTATGACTTATTAGAAAGATTAAAACTATTTGCAAAAGTGGAAACCTTTCGGAAAGTTGAAAACATTTCATAAAAGTCACAACTTCTCAGAAAGTCTCAACTCTTCATTTATGTTGCAATTTTTCATTTATGTCAAAACCTTTGATAAAAGTCGCAACTCTTCATTAAAGTCATTACTTTTCATAAAAGTCACAACATTTGATAACAGTTGTATCTTTTCAATCAAGTAGCAATTTCTCATAAAAGTCACATCATTACGTGAAAGAGAAAGGCTAGTTTTGAAAATAAATAAATTTAAAAGGAAACTTTTTATTGTGGTGGCGCCATATAGGCGGGTCAAAGGTTATATTTTTTTTAAATACTAGGTGACTAGCCCGCGCTTCGTGTGGTGGTAAAATATGTCAATAATCTACTTTTGAACATTTGATAATATAAGTGTTTTCGAGTGGGTACAACCCAACGGTAAATTGTAAAGAAAATTTAATTTCAAGATGAAAAGATTTTTTTTTATCTGAATAACAAAAAAGTTGATTCTAAAGGTAGGTATTTGTTTCATTGGCTATATTTGTATTGTCCAAAATTGAATTAAACATTTTATTTATTAATTGTGAGAGTTTTTCTCCTATTCAAGGCCTCTACATACACAATCGGAATATTATACATTTTATATAATTAGTTGTGTACTTGATTAGCCAATTAAAATTTTAAAAAAACATCTCTTGGAGTTTAATGAAATAAAGTATGTTACTCAACTTATTTGGATCAAAAAATATCTTGGCAAGTCCCTTATTCAAAATCATTTGCAGTCTACGACACTACTTTGATAGCCAAAAGACATATTTTGTTGTTTATGTTTTGATCAATATAGTTAAAACATTATTTTTTTGCAACTTTCAATCTAATGTTTGTAAGAAGATAATTATTTCTTTAATATTTTATTAATATAGATACACCCTATTTTGAGGGGTAATTCATTGACTCCAACCCAAAATTTGAACCCCAAACTTTTAATTAAGGTTGACTACAACACTTACCGCCCCACTATTTCCTTTATTTTCTTCATGTCACTAATCTATTGAGTGTTTTGATAAGATAGAAAGTCGAATAACTAAAATTCCAAGGCAGATTGGAATCACCATAACTTAGGAATACTCAAAAGTCCCTTCTTGGAAATCCCATGAATTATTTTAGCCACGGAATGTTCTATAAAGGTCAGAGTTATTTATTTTATAAATTCAAAAATTTTAATCTACATGCCACCAATAGTCTATTAATTACATCAAACTATTGATTATCATACCTTTACTTCAGTATAATGATCAAAAGTATAAACATATACAACAAAATTTAAAACATATACTCAAAAATGACAATTAATAAAATAAACATAAATTAATGACTGTTATAAAAAATACAAGGATTTGTATGTAACAAAAGAATGAAATAGAAAGAAAAATATCGACCTCATTAAATGTGTATTGTCTCTTTAAGGAAATTTTCCCCTTTATGACCCGAGGTTTAAAGTAATAGACCCTGTCACGATAGCTACATGCTATTCACCATTGCATTGATACAAAAATAATGATGTTAGTGAACCACTCAATATGATAAAAATACACAAATATTTAAATGCGCAGAAGTAGAAAAAGAAGTTCATAATTTTCTTTGTTTCAAAATGAGAAGCAATCCTTCTATTTATAGACAATAAAGGCAGTGTGAATAAATGTTAATTGTGCTTATCGGAAAGGTCATAACTTTTTGCAAAATCATAACTATTCATAAAAGTCGCAACTTTTCACAAAAATTGTTAGCCTTCATAAAAGTCACAACTCTTCGTAAAGTTTCAAATCTTCATAAAAGTCTCAACTCTTTGTAAAGTTGTAACTTTTCATAAAAGTGACAACTTTTTATAAAAGTTGAAACTTTTCATGAAAATTATACCTTTTCCTGAAAGGGAAGATTAATTTTAGAAATAAATAAATTAAAATAAAATCGTGGATTTTAGTGGCCCAACTAAAAATGACTAAATATATTGTATATTCACTAGAAATGACTAACAAATTTGCGATCGATAATATTATAAATTTGATGTTCGAAATATTTTAATGACAGATTGATAGTATTCTATTCAAATAATTTAGATCACATGATCTCCTCCATTACCCAATATAACTAGGATTAGAAAATTAAATGGTTGAAATGATGTTATAGCTGTAAAGCCAGTGGTGGGGAAGAGGAGAAAAATGGTTGGATTTAGAGCAGTTCAATGTACATTAACAATTGAAAAAGTAAAGATAATTTTTTGTATAAAAAATACAATGAGAAATAAATGAAAAAAAAATTAAAAAATAATTTGCATATGGTAAGTAATAGTTGGTGCGCACATGCACTTTCTTTCTTATACCGGAGATTGACCAAAAAATTGCATAATTTTACCTTGTTTAAATTATTTAGGGGGGGAGGGGGAGGTGTACTAGGATCTTTCAAAAGTTTCCGCGTATTTTTAAAAATATGTTATAGTTGAATGAGGCAATGATTAAATTTTTCTCTAAATTATAAGACCTAAAATACTTTGTCGACTCATATGTTCATGTTGGGAAGCCAATTAACATAAAAAAATAATAATATGATGGACGTTACTTCCTCCGTCTCATATTGAATATTAGACTTTTATCTTTACATGTATTTTAAAAAAATTTATAAACAAGAAGATTAGGAAGAAAGAAATTAAAAGTAGTTAGATTATATAACAAAATCATCTACGATCTTAATTCCCCTCTTGTTTAGGGTATTAAAAAGAAAACTAGCAAAAGCTAAAAAAAGATGTGTCGAACAACTTTTCAAACACCATTCTCCAAAGTTATACTACCTTCAAATTTATAAAGAAGATACACAACAAAAACTTTCTTGTACTTTTCACCATCTTCATGTCTGTTATATATGTTCTAAGTGATAAAGATTGGATGTTTCAAACACCCATTAACTCCAATTACAATAAAATTTTCTTTTTTAAGCAATAGTTCCATAAATTTTTATATGAACTTCTAGTTCCCTGCTTTGACTTCCTACTCAAACTAGAATAATGAAAACCTATCCTCTATAACTTAAACCGTTCAAACCTCTCAAACATTATAATCATTAAAATTACTTTTCAATAATATTCTCAACAAAAACAAATTAATATCCCCTATTCAAACATATTTTTATCATGTCTTCTTTAACAAAGTTTAACTCTAAAGACTTGGGATGGAAAGGTATTTGTACTGGATATAGCGATAGAGGTAAGGTCACAAGCTATCATGATTACGGTTGAAGACGATTGTGTTATAGATCATTCCCCTGCCCACTGTCCGTAGCAAAACAATGACCAAAGTTATTGAATACGGAAAGAACATTCGGTGGATGGTGTCTCTGAAGATATGTTGATGGATTTTTACAAGGCTTTGTGAAGGTGCACCACTCGATTTTGTACTTTCTTTTCTTAGTTGCTAACTATTTTCCTAACTATAAGGATATATTCGATATTATATGTCAAGAAGTTGCATATGATTAAAATATTTTACTCCAGAGAAAGAAGAAGAGATCCTAAAGATAATGTTGATTTTACTCCACAGGAAGAAGAAGAAGATCAGTAAAGATAATGCTTGGTCTTTTGAATGATTTTATAATACTAGTATTATTTTAAATTTTTATCTTTTATTTAGTAAAATAATTAGAAATTTCGTCTTAGCTATATCCTATTTTATTTAGTTCTATCTTCTATTGTTCCTTTTTATAGTATTGTTGTTGGATTTTAATTGATTTAAAATTTACAACTATTAAAACTAAATGAATTAGTTAGTTAGTATGGTTGTTAGTGGAATTGCTGAGCTGTCACTGAGTGGTCCCAATTGAGTTAGTTAGAAACTAATTAGTTGACAGCTATATATATAGTAGAGTGGTGTGCATTGTATGACCAGTTTTTCAGAAAACAATAATAAAGAAAATACTCTTCTTCCTTCATACTCTTCCTTCAAAAGATGATCTGTATGCATGTGGGAAGTATAATTTCTGCCCTAGGAAACTTAATTGAGCTAAATTTTACATGGTATCAGAGCAACGATCATTGTTTTGGCTGTGAATTTTTTATTTGTTTGAAGAATTGCCATGACAGTTTTTGAAGAAACTGGATCTGCAGAAGGATCTGCAGAATCACGTGTTGTTGTGGTAGACCATCACCATCCGTTGTTTCTTCAAGCTTCGGATACACCAGGAGCAGTTATGATCCTAATCAAACTTACAGGACCAGGAAATTACACACTATGGAGTCGATCGATGCAACTTGCTCTTCGAGGAAAAGGCAAGCTTAGTTTTATCGATGGAACATGTACAAAGCATCAATACAGAGGAGAATTAGCTGAATTGAGGGAGAAGTGCAATACAATTGTGCTGTCATGGATTGGTTGTACAGTAGCAGCTGAGTTAATTCCAACTATCCTATATGCATCACATGCTAAACAAGTTTGGATTGAGTTGAAAGAGTGTTTTAATCGATCGAATCTGACGAGAATTTACCATCTCTGGACTGAAATTGCAACCTTAAGGCAAGGTATGGATCCTATAACTACTTATTATTCAAAATTGAAGGATGCATGGCATGAATTAGACATCATAGCACCATTACCACATTGTGATTGCAGGGAATCATGACTTTATCTGGAGAATTTAAGATCTCAATGATTGCTACAATTTCTTATGGGATTAAATGAAAGTTATAGTCAAATTCGAAGTAGCATTCTAGCTAGGAATCCAATTGTTACTGTAAATGAGTCCTATGCAATTGTATCACAAGAAGAGAGTCAAAGAACTTTAGGTGTTGTTGATGACAAAAAGGAGGTACTAACACTACTAGCAGGTAAGTCACAATCTTACAGGCCTAAGAAGGAATTGGATACTTCTAATAATTCTCAGAGATTTGATTTGTTTTGTGAGTACTGTGGGTATAGGAATCATAAAAAGGATAATTGTTATCGATTGGTTGGTTATCCTCCTTGTTTTCAGAGTAAAAGGAGGGAAAACTACAATGATGGATCAGGTCAGTTTAGACCTAATGGTGGTAATCAAGGTGATGGATTCAATTCGTTTGGAAACAATCAGAATCGTGGTAGTGGATATAGGCCTCAAAGTCAGATGCAACACAATTCAGGTGGTTATAGATCTCCTAGACCTGCTAGTAGGGGAGATTCATCAGGGACTAGACCAAAAGCTAATACTTCGCATAAAGCAAAAGAAGAAACATCCTCATCTCAGGGACATTTCTTTAGTGACCAGCAATATGATGAAATACGACAAATGCTAGGGAAAGGAGGCAACCCTGAATACTTATCAAATCTAGCAGGTATCACTGCTTTACTATCTACTGCATTAGAACATGAGTGGATAATTGATACAGCTGCTACACATCACATTACTCCATTAAAGGAGCTTCTTACCTCTCTTAAAACTGTACAAGATGATTGCAAGGTTCAAGTTCCAACAGGTGATAAGTCCAGAATCAGCAGTGAAGGAGAGACACAAGTTATGGGTGATAAAGCTATTCACAATGTGCTACATGTTCCTGAGTTTCAATTCAATTTGCTCTCTGTTTCCAAGTTAACCAGAGAATTGTCTTCTGCTGTTGTTTTTCTCCCTGATTTCTGCATCTTTCAGGCACTCTCCAATGGCAAGGTCATGGGGATTGGTAAAGAAAGAGAAGGTTAATACATACTGAAGGATTGTCTACCAAGCACATTTAATACGTCAGCCAACATTTCAGCTAAAATCACTAGAAGTGAAGAAGATACTCTATGGCATTATAGACTAGGACATCCCTCTGGTGGAGCTATGCAACATATTAAAGCACTTCCACATAAGATACACCCTCAAGTTCATCATCAGTGTGATATCTGTCCATTAGCTAAACATCATAGACTTAAATTTCCTGAACATTCTACCAAGGTTACAACCTCTTTTGATTTAGTTCATTAATATGTGTGGGTACCCTATAAGAAACCTACATATAATATGAAGCATTCATTTGTTACTTTGTTAGATGATTATAGCAGATATACTTGGGTTTGTTTGATTCAATCCAAAAGTGAAATGTTTCATGTATTAAAATTTTTTCTGTCATTAATACAGAATCAATTTGGTGTGTCGATTAAAATGTTTAGGTTTGATAATGGTAGAGAGTTTGTTAATTCTCAATGTGATGATTTGTTCAAGTCAAAAGGAATCATTCATCATACCAGTTGTGCCTACACTCCTCAGCAGAATGGGACAGTGGAAAGGAAGCAGAAACATTTTTTTGAAGTGGCTAGGGCGCAGAAGTTTCAGAGTGGTAATACCAATCAGATTCTGGGTGGAATGTGTGAGAACTGCTGTATATCTTATAAACAAACTTCCCTCATTAGTGTTGAATGGAAAATCACCATATGAAATGTTGTTTAAGAAGCAACCTAAGATTAATCATCTAAGAGTATTTGGGTGTCTTTGCTTTGCTAGTATATTCCCTAGAGGTGACAAATTTCAAGAGAGAGCTAGAAAAGCAGTCATGATAGGTTTTTGTGAGAATCAAAAGGGCTACAGGCTGTATGAATATAAACTGGAGTTATGTTTGTTAATATAGATGTGACATTCAAGGAAATAATATTTCCTTTTAAAGATGAATTACATTGTGACACTAAAGATATGTTCACTGTTCTCCCACTTGGCACTTCTAATCAGATAGTTACTGAAAATGATTATGCTCAACATAGGATACAAGTTCCTGATACTGCTACATAAGAACCTGCAATTATAGTTCCGGGGTATATGGAATTTGCAGGTGAAAATGACAATGAAGATCACTTAGAATTAACTGTAGGAAATAATGAAGCTGTTCATGAAGCTGGATATAATCAACAGATTGATCCATCTTTTAACATTTCAGGAAGACCTGCTAGAAATGTAAAAACTCCTATTTGGCTCAAGGACTATGTTACCCCTTCCAAACCTACAACAAATTGTAAATACCCTATTCCCAACTATATTGGATACTCACACTTGTCTAACAAGTATCAGGCCTATTTGAGTTCTTTTTCAGCTATTCAGGAACCAAGAACATTTGCAAAAGCAACTCAACATCCAGAATGGATAGATTCAATGCAACAACAGATTAATCCTCTAGAAGATAATCAAACATGGGAACAAGTGTCTTTGCCTGCTGGTAAGAAGCCTATAGGGTCCAAATGGGTATAAAAGGTTAAGCTCAAGGCTAATGGAGAAATTGAAAAGTACAAAGCTAGGTAAGTAGCTAAAGGATATACTCAAACAGAAGGCTTGGACTACCATGAAACCTTCTCCCCTGTGGCAAAGATGGGGACAGTAAGAACAGTCATCAGTGTAGCAGCTTCAAAAGATTGGAGTCTTTTTCATATGGATGTGAGAAATGCATTCTTACAAGGAGACCTTTATGAGGAAGTGTAAATGTCTTTGCCACAAGGATTTCACAGTAAGGGGGAGAATAGAGTATGTAAACTGTTGAAATCACTATATGGATTCAAACAAGCCTCAAGACAGTGGAATATTAAATTAACCATTGGCATGATTGATGCAGGTTATAAGTAGAGCTCCCATGATCATTCCTTGTGCACTAAACATTGTGGTGATGATATTGTGGTGTTGTTGATTTATGTGGATGATATACTACTTACAGCGAGAAGTCAAAGACTTATTGATGATGCAAAGCAGTACATGCACAGTGAGTTCAAGGTAAAGGACTTCCTTTTTCTTGATAGGTAGTCTGCAACAAGATTTTCATTAGTTTTTATAATTTCAATTGTTAATGTAAAATTTAATATATTCAATACTAATCTCCTTATTTCTTTCGTTGTAACTGAATCATCTAACTTTTTTGTTATCCACCATTTTACTTGTGTGTTATCTGTTCTTACAATAAATTTATTGTAAACTATATATGGTTCAAATGCTAATAAACATTTATATAATGCAAATAATTCCTTTCTGTTTATTTCCCATTTTGTTTGTGCCTCAGTATATGATCCTGAGCAATACCTGCAATGGTGTTCTACCTTTTCTTTGTCATATTTATATTTTAGTACTCCTCCATAACTATGGTCACTTGAATCTGTTTCAATTATATATGTGAATGTTCTACTTTCATCAGGAAAATATAATTTTGGTAATTTTTTGCATAATTTTTTAATATTTTGTATGTGTTCTTTATCTTTGTTGTCAAAATGATATTCAATATCTTTTTTGAGTTTTTTGTATAATGGTTTTAAATGTTCTGCTAATTTTGGTATATATTCACTTACTTGATTTGCTAATCCTAAGAATGATTGTAATTTCTTTTTTGTATCTATATTTTCATCAATAGTAATTATTTTTTGTACTATATGAGTTTGCATTTTTATTCCATTTTTATCTATTTGTATTCCTAGAAATTCTATCTGTGGTTTCATAATTTTTGCTTTACTTTTACTTAATCTTATACCTGAGTGTTTGATTATATGTATAAATTTTTCTAATAATCTTATATGTTCATCTTGTGTTTTAGAATGTAATAATATATCATCTATATAAATATAACACAATTTTCTAGCTGGTTAAAACTGTTATCCATAAAATGTTGATATCTACCTGGTGCTTTTTTATATCTAATAATGAAGGAAGTATGATCAAATATAAGGCAAAAAATATAAAAATACAAATATGGGATAAAATACTAACAATAGAAGAAATGTATAATTTCGAATTTACCACGAAGGATATGTTATTAGGAATGCCATTTTTAGATAAATTTTACCCACACATAATAACAAAAACACACTGGTGGCTTACTACGCCATGTGGCCATAAAATAGGAGCAAAAAGAGTAAAAAATAAACAACGAAAATCTATAGAATGGATTAAAGGCTGTGAAAAAATAAACCAGGAGATGGAAAATATAAGTGAAAAACAAATATCACAACTAGAAATCATTATATTTGCAATAGACAACGTTAAAATAATTAATGGTTTAAAAGGCAGAAAGAAGAATACTATGTAGTTAGTCAAAAAGAACACATCATAGACGGTAAATATACAAGCGGAAAAGCATATATACCTATAATAAACAAACGAATAATAAATAAAGAAATACAAAACATAAAAAATAAAGAAGCTATAAAATATGTACATTTAGGAGGAACGGAAATACTAATAAAAGCTTGTTTCAGAGAAGGAATAGATACGCCCATTGAAATATATTTAGCAGATGATAGAATAAAACATCCTATAGAAAAAAGTGTAATAAGTGCAGTTAAAAGAAATTTAATATACAAAAAATTTAAATTTATAATAAGTGTCAATTATACAGTAGCATTAATAGATACAAATATAGATAAATCATTAGTATTATATTGGAAAATGTCACGAATAGAGTTAGCACCAGGATGTAAGGTATTCACAGCAAGATGTAAAAATCTATATATATTAACAACAAAACATAAAATAACAGCAAGAAAAAAATTGATAAAATAAAAAAAGAAAATCCTTTTGAAAGAATAATTACGGTAATAGATAATAATGACTATAGTTATAAAGAAATGGATACAGAAGAAGAATTGGAGATAGTAAAAGAAAGATTAAGCACCTCAAGCGTACCAAATACATTAACAAGAGCTTCCTCATCAAGAATGAGTTCATCTAAAAGAAAATATGAAATATCACAAGATTTAGAAGAAATGACAAAATATCATTATTTTATAACAGGAATAGTGGACCAGAGAAAATATTAAATCTTGATAAACACAGGACAAGAAGAAAATCATATAACAAGAGAACTAGTATTAGAAGAAGAAATTATGAAAACAGGACACATATGCCCTGGATTACCTAGTGAAATAGTAAATACAAATAAAGAAACAACAGAAAAAGAAATAATTATAGGAGGAATTCCATTAAAAATACAATTTAAGATATATGAAGGAAATCATAATATCACATTAGGAATAAAATGGTTACAAAAGGTTAAACCATACAGCATAGAAAATGAACAATTGACAATAACTTGCCAAAATAAGAAAATAATTACAAAAAGAACAAAATGATTAATGAAAATATTTATACTTGCAAAAATTATTGTAGAAGGATACCACAACAGATATTATACGCCTATGATAGATACAGGAGCGGAAGCAAATATATGTAAATATAATTGCTTACCAGAAGATAAATGGGAAAAATTAAAAACACCTATGGTAGTAACAGGATTTAATAATGAAGGAAGTATGATCAAATATAAAGCAAAAAATATAAAAATACAAATATGGGATAAAATACTAACAATAGAAGAAATGTATAATTTCGAATTTACCACGAAGGATATGTTATTAGGAATGCCATTTTTAGATAAATTTTACCCACACATAATAACAAAAACACACCGGTGGCTTACTACGCCATGTGGCCATAATATAGGAGCAAAAAAAGTAAAAAATAAATAAGGAAAATCTATAGAATGGATTAAAGGCAGTGAAAAAATAAACCAGGAGATGGAAAATATAAGTGAAAAACAAATATCACAACTAGAAATCACTATATTTGCAATAGACAATGTTAAAATAATTAATGAACAACTAGAACAATTATATAATGAAGACCCATTACAAGGATGGGAAAAACATAAAACAAAAGTAAAAATTGAACTAATAAATGAAAATAGTATAATAACACAAAAACCGTTAAAATATAACTTTGATGATTTACAAGAATTTAAAATACATATAAATGAATTACTAGAAAAAAATTATATACAAGAAAGTAATAGTAAACATACAAGCCCAACATTTATAGTTATAAAACACAGCGAACAAAAAAGAGGTAAAAGTAGAATGCTTATTGACTACAGAAATTTAAATGCCAAAACTAAAACATATAACCATCCAATACATAATAAAATACTTAAAATAAGACAAATACAAGGATACAACTATTTTAGCAAATTTGACTGTAAATCATGATTTTACCATCTAAAACTAGAAAAAGAATCAAAAGAATTAACAGCATTTACAGTACCACAAGGATTTTATGAATGGAATGTATTACCATTTTGGATATAAAAATGCACCAGGTAGATATCAACATTTTATGGATAACTGTTTTAACCAGCTAGAAAATTGTGTTGTATATATAGATGATATATTATTATATTCTAAAACACAAGATGAACATATAAGATTATTAGAAAAATATATACATATAATCAAACACTTAGGTATAAGCTTATGTAAAAGTAAAGCAGAAATTATGAAACCACAAATAGAATTTCTAGGAATACAAATAGATAAAAATGGAATAAAAATGCAAACTCATATAGTACAAAAAATAATTACTATTGATGAAAATATAGATACAAAAAAGAAATTACAATCATTCTTAGGATTAGTAAATCAAGTAAGGGAATATATACCAAAATTAGCAGAACATTTAAAACCATTATACAAAAAACTCAAAAAAGATATAGAATATCATTTTGACAACAAAGATAAAGAACACATAAAAAATATTAAAAAATTATGCAAAAAAATACCAAAATTATATTTTCCTGATGAAAGTAAAACATTCACATATATAATTGAAACAGATTCAAGTGACCACAGTTATAGAGGAGTACTAAAATATAAATATGACAAAGAAAAGGTAGAACACCATTGCAGGTATTGCTCAGGATCATATACTGAGGCACAAACAAAATGGGAAATAAACAGAAAGGAATTATTTGCATTATATAAATGATTATTAGCATTTGAACCATATATAGTTTACAATAAATTTATTGTAAGAACAGATAACACACAAGTAAAATGGTGGATAACAAAAAAGTTAGATGATTCAGTTACAACGAAAGAAATAAGAAGATTAGTATTGAATATATTAAATTTTACATTTACAATTGAAATTATAAAAATAATGAAAATCTTGTTGCAGACTATCTATCAAGAAAAAGGAACTCAAACTGAACCAGATACAGTAGAAGAAATACTCAAAGCCATTACTACACTTTCTACGAAGGTGGACAGTATGAGAAAAGAGTTACAAAATCTAAAAGCTAATAGTCAGCAGCATGACTATAAATATGCGGAGTTACGTCGATCGGAAGACGCTAAAATTTCAGAGCTACAAGGAGATGTTGAGAAACTCCTTAAAACCCATAACATTAACATTACTAATGTTGCAGGTACAAGTACAGCAGCTATGGAAAAAACTACATCAAAAAATACAAACTTAAACAGCTTATTTACAAAACCATTTATTCCAAAGGCACAGATAGTAGATACCCCAGCACCACAAACATCTACATATGCAGCAAGCCTACACAAAGAAAAGAAAATATATAACCATATATCCCAAACTTATTTTGAAAACCTATACAAAATCCAAAACTTTTTAAATCTTAAACCCAAATCTACCACGACCACAGAAAAAACCCAGGATTATTTAACCCAAAAATTACAAGGCTATAATAAGTTAATTGCACAACCTAAAACCAATCCAAACTTAGTTAACACTTGTTACAGTTATGGATTACTTAATACGGTATATACATATAATGGTACAGAGATAAGTGGAATCCCGGAGATCCACAAAGCCTTTTTAATATACAAAAGAATTACAAAAGGAAATTTATTTTTTATAAAATTTTATACAGCACCAGCTGAAATACTTTATGATGAGATAAAACCAATAATCCAGATAGTCAAAATTGGATTAATGCGAGAAATGGTAATACCGGAAGAATAGGGCAAAAGCCAGAGATACCAAAAGTTGAGATACCCAGTTTTTATGCAACCAAAAGAATAAATGGGTTATCAACTATCATACAAGAATTAGCTAACAACTATCTACAAGGAAATGATATATGGAGCAATTATTCAAGAGATCATTTAATGATATATGCCAATTCACGAGAGATAAGACAAACAAATATGGAGGAAGTCCACAAATGGATTTTATCCTTATTAAAACCAGAAGCCACTCCAACAACTAGAGCACTAAAACAAGGATTCATCTCCGAAGAACTAATGACAAGATATTGCAAGATAATTGGTCACAAATATCCAGACCATATATGTTCCAAGTGCAACCAAGGTGATGACATAATTCCAGACGTACAACTGGAGTAAGCTGAGAAGAAGAAGATAAGGAAAAATAGACATAAAAATATATGTACAAAATTAGTCATAGTCATTGTCGGCCATTTGGCAAAAGTTTATTTTGTTTTCTTGTAAAAAAGTCGTAAAGTAAATAGTGTTAGTAGGTCCTAATCATAAATAGTAAGAGTCAAGTTACTGTGTAAATAGTAAAGGTCAAGTAACTGTGTAAATAGTAAAGGCCAATCGTCTTTTAGCAAAGATGAATGGTCATTATGTATGTGTATATAAGAGGCATTTGCCTTCATAAATAAAATATCAGTCTTCCACTACTCTCTTCTCTCTGGAATTTTAGCATCTTCCGATCGACGTAACTCTGCATGTTGGCGTAGCTCCGCATATTTATAGTCATGCTGCTGACTATTAGCTTTTAGATTTTGTAACTCTTTTCCCATACTGTCCACCTTCGTAGAAAGTGTAGTAATGACTTTGAGTATTTCTTCTACTGTATCTGGTTATGTTTGAGTTCCTTTTTCTTGATAGGTAGTCTGCAACAAGATTTTCATTTGTTTTTATAATTTCAATTTTTAATGTAAAATTTAATATATTCAATACTAATCTCCTTATTTCTTTCGTTGTAACTGAATCATCTAACTTTTTTGTTATCCACCATTTTACTTGTGTGTTATCTGTTCTTACAATAAATTTATTGTAAACTATATATGGTTCAAATGCTAATAAACATTTATATAATGCAAATAATTCCTTTCTGTTTATTTCCCATTTTGTTTGTGCCTCAGTATATGATCCTGAGCAATACCTGCAATGGTGTTCTACCTTTTCTTTGTCATATTTATATTTTAGTACTCCTCCATAACTGTGGTCACTTGAATCTGTTTCAATTATATATGTGAATGTTCTACTTTCATCAGGAAAATATAATTTTGGTAATTTTTTGCATAATTTTTTAATATTTTTTATGTGTTCTTTATCTTTGTTGTCAAAGTGATATTCAATATCTTTTTTGAGTTTTTTGTATAATGGTTTTAAATGTTCTGCTAATTTTGGTATATATTCCCTTACTTGATTTACTAATCCTAAGAATGATTGTAATTTCTTTTTTGTATCTATATTTTCATCAATAGTAATTATTTTTTGTACTATATGAGTTTGCATTTTTATTCTGTTATTATCTATTTGTTTTCCTAGAAATTCTATCTGTGGTTTCATAAATTCTATCATTGATGATGCCTTGGTAAGAAAGAAGGTTTGATGAATTGATAGAAGGAGATTAGAGGATTGGGTGTCACGAACCGACACGTAGTATTAGGGGATCGGGTGTCACGAACCGACACGTAGTATTAGGGGATCGGGTGTCACGAATCGACACGTAGTATTAGGGGATCGGGTGTCACGAACCGATACATAGAATTAGGGGATCGGGTGTCACGAACCGACAAGTAGAATTAGGGGATCGGGTGTCACGAACCGACATGAAGTATTAGGGGATCAGGTGTCACGAACCGACACGTTGTATTAGGGGATCGGGTGTCACGAATTGACACGTAGTATTAGGGTATCGGGTGTCACAAACCGACACGTAGTATTAGGGGATCGGGTGTCACGAACCGACACGTAAAATTAGGGGATCGGGTGTCACAAACCGACACGTAGAATTAGGATATCGAGTGTCACGAACCGACACGTAGAATTAGGGGATCGGGTGTAACGAACCGACACGTAGAATTAGGGGATCGGGTGTCACGAACCGACACGTAGCTTTAGGGGATCGGAGTATCACGTACCGACATAAGAGGATTAAAGAATATGGGGGAGCGGAGTGTCACGTACCAACACAAGAGAAATAAAGATAATGAATCTTGAAAGATGTTAATATACTCAATCTAATGAACACGATTCCCAAATGAGTATGGTATTGAGGCTTGAGTCCTCATGTGTGAACTTGACGGTAATTGTTAATGATATAGTGCTTGTTGTTGCTACATGTTGAGTATCATAGTTGATTTTATGATATTACTTTGTATATATTGATTTCTATTTTGTGTTGGCCGATGATATCTACTCTGTACCCGTGTTTTGTACTGACCCCTACTTTTATTTTTTCCTCTTGTTTATTTGTGTAGTGCAGCAAACGTGCCGTCATCTTCGATTCAACAGTAACTCTAGCCAGTCTTCATTACTCTGGATATCAGGGTGAGCTAATGCTTCTAGCTTGGACTGAATCTTACTTTTCATGTCTTGATGCCTTGAAGTTCCGGCATGGACTAGCTTTTATGTATTTTTAGCTTCTTAGAAACTCTTAGATTTAGTAATTTGAAGTAGATGTTCTTGTGATGATGGCTTCCAGATTTTGGGGATAATAATAGTTGTTGATTTTATTAATGAGTTTAAGTCTTCCGCATTACTCTATGTTGATATTACATTGAAATGTTAAGGTCTAGATTGGTTGGTTTGCTCACATAGGATGGTAAGTGTGGGTGCCAGTCGCGGCCCGGATTTGGGTCATGATAGAATTCCTCCTATAATTGTTTCTTTTTCTGTTGTTTCTTCATTTGTATTTACTATTTCACTAGGTAATCCAGGGCATATGCGTCCTGTTTTCATAATTTATTCTTCTAATACTAGTTCTCTTGTTATATGATTTTCTTCTTGCCCTGTGTTTATCAAGATTTTATATTTTCTCTTGTCCATTATTCCTGTTATAAAATAATGATATTTTGTCATTTCTTTTAAATCTTGTGATATTTCATATATTCTTTTAGATGAACTCATTCTTGATGAGGAAGCTCTTGTTAATGTATTTGGTACGCTTGAGGTGCTTAATTTTTCTTTTACTATCTCCAATTCTTCTTCTGTATCCATTTCTTTATAACTATAGTCATTATTATCTATTACCGTAATTGTTCTTTCAAAAAGATTTTCTATTTTTATTTTATCAATTTTATTTCTTGCTGTTATTTTATGTTTTGTTGTTAATATATATAGATTTTTACATCTTGCTGTGAATACCTTACTTCCTGGTGCTAATTCTATTCCTGACATTTTCCAATATAATACTAATGATTTATCTGTATTTGTATCTGTTAATGCTACTGTATAATTGGCACTTATTATAAATTTAAATTTTTGGTATATTAAATTTCCTTTAACTGCACTTATTACACTTTTTTCTATAGGATGTTTTATTCTATCATCTGCTAAATATATTTCAATGGGCGTATCTATTCCTTCTCTGAAACAAGCTTTTATTAGTATTTCCGTTCCTCCTAAATATACATATTTTATAGCTTCTTTATTTTTTATGTTTTGTATTTCTTTATTTATTATTCGTTTGTTAATTAAAGGTATATATGGTTTTCCGCTTGTATATTTACCGTCTATGATGTGTTCTTTTTGACTAACTACATAGTATTCTTCTTTCGGCCTTTTAAACCAGTTTTTTAGTATAGGTATGTCAAGTATTTTTTCAACACTTAAATCTAATTCTTTTCCTTTTATTTGTTCAAAAAGTGTATTATCAAATATAATTTTTTGGTGTGATGATTCTTCATCTTCATAATTTTCTTTAGATATTATTTCGTTTTCTGACATTATATTTCTTCTTCTTCTATTTCATTATCTAGATTTTTTCTTCTTCATTTTCAGTTTCTATATCTGATACTTCATATATACTATCGTTTTCACTTAATTCATAGTCTATGTATTCTATTTGCATATATTTGTCATCATCTATAACTATTTCTTCAATTTGTTTTCTCTTTGGGTTTTTAGGTAATTTACAGTCTTTAGCTATGTGTCCTATCTTTCCACAATTGTAAGATGTACATTGGGATATTTTTCTTTTAGGTCTATATGATCTTTTCATTTTATAGTTTTTTACATAATACCTTCGTCTTGGTTGTTTATATTTATACTTAGTTTTATTTTTTCTATAATTTTTATATCTTTTTGATTTTTGTTTTTTATTTGTACACCCAAACTGTGGTGCCATTTTATTTTTACAACATGATAAATTTTTATTTAGTACTTTTTCCATTTTTAATTTTTCTTTTTGGTTCTCACATAATTGTGTAAACCATTGAGATAGAAATTTTATTCTAGCTCCTAAAGTATCTACCGTTCCTTCATTATTCCAATCCTTTATTATTTTTGTACTAAATGGTTCTGGTAATTTTGTAAAATATTGTTTTCTTATTTCTTTTACTTCATCTAAATTGTATTTAGATTTGTAATAGTATTCTTTGAATGCACAAGTATATTCTTCTATATAACACATATTACATATAGCCAATATTGTCATAAGTTGTCTATTTTTTATTTTTTCCCTATATTGTTCTCTTATATCCGTGGTCATACCTCCAAATTCATTTCTTATTGTTGATTCATATTTGTCTAGTATATCTATATTTGTTGCTGATGGGGATCCATCCATTTTTTTTAATCATTTCTAAGTACTTCTAGACTTTCTGGGGGTACATTTTCTATCCATAATTTTTCTGTTCCTACGAATGTTCTTTCTATGTATCTCGGTATTTTTGTTGTTTCTATTTTGTTATCTATTAACTTTTTAGATATATTTCCTGTCCATAGTAATATTGCTTTATTTATGTCTGTGACACAATCTAAGTCTAAGAAATTATATTGTTCACTTATTGGTTTCGGTATCCAATTTTTATTTAATATACTATTCCATATTGCATTATTTCTATCTGATTGTTGATAACTTTCTGTATAATAAGTTGGTGGTGTCCACCTAGGACTACTTCTAGGACTATTTCTGGGACTGTTATCTGGGGTTTTTACTCTTGACGTACTGGGTCTATTCATATCTCCTGTGTTTATTTCTAATTTTTTATTTTATTTGTCTGTTCTAAGATTTCTGTATATGTCTCAATTATGTCACTTATTTCTGATTTTTGGTCATTTTCATTTTCATCTATTTCATTTACCTCAATATCCTCATTTAATTTTTGTTCCATTTCTTTTATTTCATTAGTTAATTCAAGCTCTTTATCTTTTTCCTTTTGTTTTTACTTATTTTGATATAATAATTTTAACCTAGCTAATTCCTTTTCTAATTCACTTATTCTTGTATTTTTTATTTCTTCTAAATGTTGTACTTCTTGTTTTGCTTGTATTTTTATTTTTTCAATTTCTTTTGATTTGTCTATTTCTTCATTTTCTTTTGTTATTCTTATCATAGCTGTTAAACTATCTTCTAATTTTGCTGTTTCTTTTTCTAACATTGTCACGACCTAAATCCGGCCGCGACTGGCACCCACACTTTTCCTCCTATGTGAGCGAACTAACCAATCAAATCTTAACATTTCAATATAATATCAACAGAATGTAATGCGGAAGACTTAAACTCATTAAATAAAACCAATTCATTAACTTCTAAAATTTAACATCTATTATTCCCCAAAATCTGGAAGTCATCACCCCAAGAACATCTATGATCAAAATACTAAACTAAGAGTATTCTAAAAAGCTAAAACAAATAAAAGCTAGTCCATGCCGGAAGTTCAAGGCATCAAGACATGAAGGAGAAGATCCAGTCCAAGCTAGAAGTGTTAGCTCACCCTGAAGATCCGGTGTGACGAAGACTGGCTTGAATTACTGTTGAGTTGAAGACGACGGCACGTTCGCTGCACTCCACAAATAACAAGAAGAAAACATAAAAGTAGGGGTTAGTACAAAACTCCGGTACTGAGTAGATATCATCGGCCAACTAAAAATAGAAAACAAAATATACCAAGTAATATCATAAAATAAACTATGATACTCAACTTGTAGCAACAGCAAGTACTATATCATTAACAATTACCATCAAGTTCACACATGAGGAGTCAAGCCTCAATACCATAATAATTTGGGAATTATGTTCATTAGATTGAGTATATTAACATCTTTCAAGATTCATTATTTTTATTTCTCTTGTGTCGGTACATGACACTCCGCTACCTCATATTCATTAATCCTCTTGTGTCGGTATGTGACACTCCGATCCCCTAAATCTACATGTCGGTTCGTGACACCCGATCCCCTAATTCTACGTGTCGGTTCGTGACACCCGATCCCCTAAATCTACGTGTCAGTTCGTGACATCCGATCCCCTAAATCTACGTGTCGGTTTGTGACACCCGATCCCCTAAATCTACGTGTCGGTTCGTGACACCCGATCCCCTAATTCTACGTGTCGGTTCGTGACACCCGATCCACTAATCTCATTCTATCAACTCATCAAGCCTTCTCTCTCACCAAGGCATCATCAATCTCATTAAAAAGTTCATCAAGCCTTCTCCCTTACGAAGGCATCATCAATCTCACTAAAAGAGATTAGGTTTTTATCAAGATTTGGGATTCAATAACTTCATCATGCTTAATATAATCACAATTATATAATCACGTTCATGCATGCATACAATAAAGCACATAGCAGGGTTTACAATTCTATCAATACATATCATTCTCTAATAAGAGTTTACTATGAAAGCATAAAAACCATAACCTACCTCCACCGAAAACTAGTGACCAAGCAAGCAAATTCCCAAAGCTTTGTTCTTCTTTCTTCCTTGTTCGATTCTCCCTCTCTCTCTTGTTCTTTCTACTTTCATTATTCAAACCCTCTTTCTTTTACCCTAATTAGTATATAATTAAGAATAAAAGATTACAATAATAACCCACTAATTAACTTAAGGTTACCTATTTTAACCCCCAAGTAATTAGAATTATTAACAATAACCCTCTAACTTTATAGTTAAAGTAGGAATAGTACAAAACGTCCCTTAAAACGTGTAAAGAAATCCAACCCTGACTGGGATTACGCAACTTGCGACGGCCTGTCGTGCCTGCGATGGTCCGTCCTGCAGGTCGTCGCAAGGTTCAGAGAATGAATTTTCATTGAAGGCTCTGTGACGGTCCGTCACGCCTGTGACGGTCCGTCCTGCCATTCCGTCACGAAGTTCAGAGAGTCGATTTTCAGTTTCCAATTTCAGATTTTCTAAGTGTTTTGAAACAAGACCCTGCGACGGTCCGTCGTGCCCATGACGGTCCGTCGTGGGGTCCATTGTTTCTGCCAGTTTTTCCAGAATTGAAGTCTGCTGCTCAAAACGACTAAATAGGTCGTTACAATAGATACCAATTTACCCATCGTTCGTCACCGAACGATCACAAGAAGGAAAATAAGGGTGAAAAGGAGTACCTGAATCTGTAAACATATGTGGGTATTTTTCTCGCATATCGACCTCCTTCTCCCAAGTTTCTTCTTCAACCGGCCGATTCTTCCATTGCACCTTGATGGATGCAATCTCCCTTGATCTCAACTTGCTAATTTCCCTATCTAGAATGGCAACATGTTCCTCCTCATAAAACAAATTCTCGTCAAGCAGAACTGAATCCCAACAGATAATGTAGTTTCCATCCCCATGGTATCTTTTCAACATCGACACATGGAATACCGGATGTACTCCGGACAGCCCTGGAGGCAAGTCTAACTCATAAGCCACCTCCCCTACTCGCTTAAGTACTTCAAATGGTCCAACGTACCTTGGACTTAGCTTACCCCTTTTACCAAACCGCATCACGCCTTTCATGGGCGAAACCTTCAGCAAGACTTGTTCTCCCTCCATGAATTCTAAGTCTCTAACCTTTCGATCTACATATTCTTTTTGTCTACTTTGCGCCGCTAGAAGATTTTCTTGAATAGATTTCACCTTCTCCATCGAATCCCTCAAGAGACCAGTACCCCAAGGTCTAACCTCGAACGCATCAAACAAACCAATGGGGGACCTACATCTCCTACCATACAATGCTTCAAATGGAGCCATATCAATGCTTGAGTGATAGCTATTATTGTATGAAAATTCCGCTAAGGGTAAGAAGCTATCCCAATGGCCTCCAAACTCTATCACACATGCGTGAAGCATATCCTCCAACACTTGAATCGTTCGCTAAGACTGACCATCGGTCTGAGGATGGAACGAGGTACTAAGGTCCAACCTAGTACCTAATTCAGCATGCAATGTTCTCCAAAACTTGGAAGTAAACTGTGTACCTCTATCTGATATGATGGATAGTGGAACCCCATGAAACCGAACAATTTCTGAGATATAGATTTTGGCTAACTTCTCTGCATTGTAAGTCACCTTGACCGGAATGAAATGAGCAGACTTAGTTAACCTATCAAAAATCACCCAGATGGCATCGTACTTAACCATCGTCTTTGGAAGACCAACCACGAAGTCCATTACGATTCTCTCCCATTTCCATTCCGGAATGGGCATTCTCTAAAGTGTTCCTCCGGGCCTTTGGTGTTCATACTTTACTTGTTGACAGTTTGGACATTTGGCAATAAAGTCCACAATGGCACGCTTCATTCTACTCCACCAAAGGTGTTGCTTTAGGTCACGGTACATCTTGGTTGCACCTGGATGTATCGAATACCTTGAACTATGAGCCTCTGTCAGAATAGTGTTGATCAAATCATCGACGCGGGGTACGTATACCCTTCCCTTGATCCTCAAAACACCTTTCTCATCGATTTGTGCTTCCTTAGCCTCTCCTCGCAATACCTTATCTTAGATTCTGCGCAGTTTCTCATCATCAGACTATCTTCCCTTAATCTTTTCAAGAAAGGAAGATCTTGCCTCAACAGAAGCCAACAATCCTCCCTTCTCATTTACTTCTAATCTCATCAAGTCATTAGCTAGAGTCTGAACCTCTCTATCCAATGGGCGTCTAGAAGCTTGCAAGTGAGCTAGACTTCCCATGCTTCCCGCCTTTCTACTTAAAGCATCCGCTACAACATTCGCCTTCCCCGGATGATACAAAATATTGATGTCGTAGTCCTTCAGTAGTTCCATCCATCTCCTTAGTCTCAAGTTCAAATCTTTCTAAGTAAAGACATACTGTAGGCTACGATGATCCGTATAGACCTCACACTTAACCCCATATAAATAGTGTCTCCATTGCATTAATGCAAACACTACCGCAGCCAATTCCAAATCATGAGTCTGATAGTTACGTTCATGCACTTTTAATTGTCTTGAAGCATGAGCAATCACATTCTTCTCTTGCATTAGAACTTCACCGAAACCCGAATAAGATGCATCACAATAGACAATGAAATTCTTACCTTCCACTGGCAAGGTGAGAATGGGTGCGGTAGTCAACAAAGTCTTGAGCTTCTGAAAGCTTTCCTCACACTCATCCGACCATACAAATGGAACATTTTGCTTAGTCAAGTTCGTCAGTTTGGAAGCAATAGAAGAGAATCTCTTTACAAATCGGCGGTAGTAGCTAGCTAACCCAACAAAGCTCCTTATTTCTGACACATTAGTAGGTCTTACCCAATTCTTTACTGTCTCAATCTTAGAAGATCCACCATCACTCCATCTTTAGAAACCACGTGCCCCAAGAAGGACACTGCATATAGCCAAAACTCACACTTAGAGAACATGGCATAAAGCTTTTTCTCCCTCAACATTTCCAATACCATTATCAAATGCTCCTCATTTTCTTTATTGCTCTTTGAATATATCAGTATATCATCAATAAATACGATCACGAAGAGGTCCAAATATGGCTTAAAAATCCCGTTCATCAAGCTCATGAACGCAGCAGGGGCATTCATAAGACCAAAAGACATCACTACAAATTCGTAATGCCCATACCTAGTTCGAAAAGCAGTCTTTTGCACAGCCGTTGCCCGTATTTTCAATTGATGATAACCGGATCTCAAGTCAATCTTAGAGAAGACACAAGCACCTTGTAACTAATCGAACAAGTCATCAATGCGAGGAAGAGGATACTTGTTCTTAATAGTTACCTTGTTCAATTGCCGGTAGTCTATGCACATCCGAAAACTCCCATCCTTCTTCTTCACAAACAAAACCGGAGCACCCCAAGGAGATGCACTTGGTCTAATAAAGCCTTTGTTTAACAACTTTTGAAGTTGGGCTTTTAACTCTCTTAACTCCGCGGGAGCCATTCTATAAGGGGGTATAGAAATGGGGCAAGTACCCGGTTCAAGGTCAATACAGAAATCAATATCCCTATCTGGTGGCATACCAGGAAGATCTGTAGGGAACACATCCGAAACTCACAGACCATCGAAACCGACTCAATCGAAGGTACTTGGGTAGTGTCATCCTTGAGATGTGCCAAGAAAGCTAAACACCCTTTACTAACCATTTTCTTAGCACAAAGAAAGGAGATGATACGCACCGGATTGGAAGTGTTGTCACCCTCCCACACTAACGAATCTGTCCCAGGCTTGGCTAACGTCACCGTTTTAGCATTACAATCCAAGATCGCAAATTGCGAAGAAAGCCAAGTCATACCCAGAATTACATGAAAATCATCCATTTCTAAGATAACCAAATCTACATAAGTGTTGCTCCCCACAAAGTTCACCAAACAAGACCTATATACCTTTTCAACTACCACAGACTCACCCACCGGAGTAGAAACACGAATAGGCATATAGAGTAATTCACAATGTAAATTTAGACCATTAGCAAATGAGGAAGATACATAAGAAAATGTGGATCCAGGATCAAACAATACAGAAGCCATGCAATAACAAACCAGAAGATTACCTGTGATGACAACATCAGATGCCTCCGCTTCACACCGCCCAGGGAAAGAGTAACAATGGGCCCTATCATTTGTCTGTCCATTGTCCCTACCATGTTGTGATGTAGTCGCTCCAGTTTTCCCATCACCTCGACCATTTTGGTGATCACCATTATCTCGACCACCACGTCCTCCAGAATAACGGCCTCTACTATGACCACCTCTACCTCTAGCCATTGGGGGTCTATAACTCTGTTTTGGACAATTCCTCCTAATATGTCCAGTCTCCCCACATCCATAACACTCTCTAGAGTCAAGCATAGGTCTCTCAGAGAAGTGTTGACCGGTCTGAGGTGGACCCCCAGCTGCAGTCTGTAGTGAAGACTGAATCGGTCGAACTGAGTAACCTCCGGAACCCTGTCCTCTAGAGTAAGAACCATTAAACTCACCTCCCTTTCGAAACCTCTCTGATGTCGAGGCCATGGTGAATTCATCTAGCTTCACTCCTTCCACCTCTACCACGAAATCTACCACTTCTTGGAAGGATTTTGCTATGGCCGCTACCTGTAGGGTTGAAATCCGCAACTCTGACCTCAACCCCTTCACAAAACGACGAATCCGCTCTTGTGGACTGAAACAAAGTTGAGGGGCATAGATGGATAGTGCACGAAACTTAGCGTCATATGCATTGACCGACATCCTACCTTGCTCTAGGCTCAAGAACTCATCCCTCTTCCTATCCCTCAAAGTCCGAGGGATATACTTCTCCATAACAAAGCTAGAGAATGAGGCCCAAGTCATAGGTGGTACCTCCGTTGGTTGACACTCAACATGTGACCGCCACCACATTTTGGCATTCCCTTGAAACTGATAACTCACGAACTCAACACCAAACCATTCTACTATACCCATCTTGTGTAGTAGCTCATGACAGTCAACCTGAAAATTGTAAGCATCCTCAGATTCAGCACCCTTGAAGACTGGAGGTTTCAATTTCAAGAACTTACTGAAAAGTTCATGCCGATCATTTGTCATTATAGGCCCAGTAGTCAGACGTGGAAACGTGCCTATATCTAATGAGGCATCCATACGAGGATCCATAGTGGCTGCATGTTGTACCTCTGAAACCGGAGGTGTTGGTGCAGAAAATACTGGAGGTGCCTGACCTTGATCAGATAACCCACTGAGATAGGCGAGAACCTGATTGATCATCTCTGGGTAGTTTGGGGTGGCAATCCCTCATTCCGCACTTGTTCATTTTCCCCGTCCTCTCCTTCTCTTATTACATCCTCAATCGGTGGAGGAGTCACTGCCCTAGTATAAGAGGGGCTAGGTGCTCGCTCTTCCCCTAGAGGACGTCCTCCCACGACCTCTACCACGGCCTCTTGCCGCTGCTCTTCCTCGAGCTACAGCCCCAGTGGCTGGCTCAGACGCACCCTGTCCCGCTGGTGCTGGTGTTGGTGGTGGCGTAGTCGTTGCTCTAGTTCTAACCATCTGCGAAATAGAGTGAAGTTGGTCAGATACAAATTTGTATCACCTAGATACCAATTGGACCCAAGAAATAGCACAGAACAAGAAAGAAAGAATGGAATTTTCCTAAAGTCTTATAGCCTCTCAAAGAAAAGTAAAGGCGTCCCCTTACCGTTCCTTAAGACTCTACTAGACTTGTTCTTGTGTGATGAAACCAACGAACCTAATGCTCTAATACAATGTTTGTCACGACCCAAATCCGGCCGCGACTGGCACCCACACATTCCCTCATATGTGAGCGAACCAACCAATCTAAACCTTAACATTTAAATATAATATCAACAGAAAGTAATGCGGAAGACTTAAACTCATTAAATAAAACCAATTCATTAACTTCTAAAATTCAACATCTATTATTCCCCAAAATTTGGAAGTCATCACCACAAGAAAATCTATGATCAAAGTACTAAACTAAGAGTATTCTAAAAATCTAAAACAAATAAAAGCTAGTCCATGCCGGAAGTTCAAGGCATCAATACATGAAGGAGAAGATCCAGTCCAAGCTAGAAGCGTTAGCTCACCCTGAAGATCCGGTGGGACGAAGACTGGCTTGAATTACTGTTGAGTTGAAGACGACGGCACGTTCGCTGCACTCCACAAATAACAAGAAGAAAACATAAAAGTAGGGGTTAGTACAAAACTCCGGTACTGAGTAGATATCATCGGCCAACTAAAAATAGAAAACAAAATATACCAAGTAATATCATAAAATAAACTATGATACTCAACTTGTAGCAACAGCAAGTACTATATCATTAACAATTACCATCAAGTTCACACATGAGGAGTCAAGCCTCAATACCATAATAATTTGGGAATTATGTTCATTAGATTTAGTATATTAACATCTTTCAAGATTCATTATTTTTATTTCTCTTGTGTCGGTACATGACACTCCGCTACCTCATATTCATTAATCCTCTTGTGTCGGTACGTGACACTCCGATCCCCTAAATCTACATGTCGGTTCGTGACACCCGATCCCCTAATTCTACGTGTCGGTTCGTGACACCCGATCCCCTAAATCTACGTGTTGGTTCGTGACATCCGATCCCCTAAATCTACGTGTCGGTTTGTGACACCCGATCCCCTAAATCTACGTGTCGGTTCGTGACACCCGATCCCCTAATTCTACGTGTCGGTTCGTGACACCCGATCCACTAATCTCATTCTATCAACTCATCAAGCCTTCTCTCTCACCAAGGCATCATCAATCTCATTAAAAAGTTCATCAAGCCTTCTCCCTTACGAAGGCATCATCAATCTCACTAAAAGAGATTAGGTTTTTATCAAGATTTGGGATTCAATAACTTCATCATGCTTAATATAATCACAATTATACAATCACGTTCATGCATGCATACAGTTAAGCATATAGCAGGGTTTACTATACTATCAATACATATAAATCTCTATTAAGAGTTTACTACGAAAGCATGAAAATCATAACCTACCTCCACCGAAGACTAGTGATCAAGCAAGCAAATTCCCAAAGCTTTGTTCTTCTTTCTTCCTTGTTAGATTCTCCCTCTCTCTCTCTCTCTTGTTCTTTCTATTTTCTGTATTCAAACCCTCTTTCTTTTACCCTAATTAGTATATAATTAAGAATAAAAGATGACAATAATAACCCACTAATTAACTTAAGGTTACCTCTTTTAACCCCCAAGTAATTAGACTTATTAACAATAAGCCTCTAACTTTATAATTAAAGTAGGAATAGTCCAAAACATCCCTTAAAACGTGTAAAGAAATCTGACCCAGACTGGGATTACGCAACCTGCGACGGCCCGTCGTGCCTGCGACGGTCCGTCCTGCAAGTCGTCACAAGGTTCAGAGAATGAATTTTCATTGAAAGCTCTGTGACAGTCCGTCCTGCCATTTCGTTACGAAGTTTAGAGAGTCGATTTTCAGTACCCAATTTCAGATTTTCTAAGTGTTTTGAAACGAGACCCTGCGACAGTCTGTCGTGCCCATGGCGGTCCGTCGTGGGGTCCGTCGTTTCTGCCAGATTTTCCAGAATTGAAGTCTGCTGCTCAAAACGACTAAATAGGTCCTTACAAACATCAAGTATAGATTATTTCCTATTTTTTTTATATCTTCTTCCTAGATTTGAAAATATTATTTTTATTATCATTCCGTCTTAATTTTCATATGTTTTTTCGTCTACTGTAAATTCTTCTTTATTCATTATAATTTATGTATTATAATATGTTGTAACTCTTATTCAAGACAATCTAATTCTAATTTTAACATAGATATATTTTTTCTTTGTGTTAGTATTGATTTATTACATACTTCTGCTAATATATTTTCTTCTAACCTTCTTTTTCTATGTTGTATTTCTTGTTCTTTTTCAGCTATTTTTTCCGTTATTTTTTCAATTAATTGTTGTTTATAAATTTCTTTGTTCATACTGTTTCTTCAAATAGTAAACATATTTGTATTCTGTTTTTGAAATTATATTTATCAATTGATCTTTTTTATCATTATTTGATTTGACTAGTTGCGATAGTTCATATTCTATATACAAGGGTCTTAACTTTTTCCATATTTTTCTTACCTTTTTATCTATCTTGGTTCTTTTTATTCTAGTGTTTTTATTTTTATCCATCATAATTTTTTATATAATATTTTAAAAAGCTTACTTAATTTATCTGGATATTTAATCTTTTTTAACCTGTAATTTCTACCATATCGCCTTAGCCAATATTCTGTCATATGTAATCTCCAATATCTAAATCATCATATAAATCATACATATCATAATAAAGTTCATCCTGTATACTTTGTATGGTTAACTCAGTCTAACCTTGGGTTGTTATTTCTATTATCTCATATGTTACCAATTTGTCATAAATTTCTCTTTTTATATCAATACTCAGATCTTTTAATATATAGAGTAGTAATATCTTATAGTTATCATCATCATCTATTAAATAGGTACTCATTTTATTCATTTTTGCTAAAATTTTTATTTCTTCCAAGCTCTTAATGGATTATACTTATTTATTATGAAATAATGATGATTTAATAATCATCTCGTTTAGTCACTACTACAGCTTTCTTCTTTTATTAGTTACCCTAACAGCGCCTCAACTTTGTTTACTCCCCTAAACGGCCTTCTTGCCTACCAGTTTCAACATTAGGATGGCATAGTCTGGGCATACTTACTCGAAGAATATTTCTTTAGCAAACCTTCTAAAGATGCTTATTAGAGCATTATTAAGTCATGATAAACAATTATAATCAACAAGAGATTTTCAGGAATAAATTTATTTAGCTACTCATAAATTTAAGAGTGTATACCTGATTTTGTAGATTTGTAGCTTCAGATTTCTCAATAGTTATTAGCTTAGTTAGTTAGCTAGCTAGCTCTGATACCAATTTTTGGGTGGAAGCGTTAAAGAGGAATATTGTAGAGAGAAAAGAGTAGTGGAAGACTGATATTTTATTTATGAAGGCAAATGCCTCTTACGTACACATACATAATGACCTTCCATCTTTGCTAAAAGACAATTGGCCTTTACTATTTTGTAACGACCTGTTTAGTCGTTTTGAGCAGCAGACTTCAATTCTGGAAAAAGTGGCAGAAACGACGGACCCCACGACGGACCGTCATAGGCACGACGGACCGTCGCAGGGTCTCGTTTCAAAATACTTAGAAAATCAGAAATTGGGTACTGAAAATCGACTCTCTGAACTTCGTGACGGAACGGAAGGACGGACCGTCACAGGTGTGACGGACTGTCACAGACTCTTTAGAGAAATTGAATCTCTGAACTCTGTGACGGGCAGCAGGATGGACCATCGCAGGCGCGACAGGCCGTCACAGACTGCGAAATCCCAGTGTGGGTCGGATTTCTTGATACGTTTTAAGGGACTTTTTTTACTATTCCGGCTTTAATTATAAAGTTAGTGGTTTAATGTTAATAAGTCTAATTACTTGGGGGTTAAAAGAGGTAACCTTAAGTTAATTAGTGGGTCATTATTGCCACCTTTTATTCTTAATTATATACTAATTATGGTAAAAGAAAGAGGGTTGAATAGAGAAAATAGAAAGAACAAAGAGAGGGAAAGAGAAATCGATAGGGAGAGAGACGATCGAGAAGGGGAAAAACACAAATCTTTGGGAAAATTTGATTGCTTGATCACGAATCTTCGGTTAAGGTAGGCTATGGTTTTTATACTATTCGTAGTAAATTCTTAATAGCGAATGATATGTATTGGTAGTATTGTAAACCCTTCTATATGCTTAATTGTATGCTTGCATGAATGTGATTATGTAATTGTGATATAATAAGCATGATGAAGCTATTGAATCCTAAATCTTGAAAAGAAACCCTAATCTACTTTGTTAATGATGATGCCTTGGTATAAAAGAAGGCTTGATGAACGAAAGTAGTGAGATTAGGGGATCAGGTGCCACGTTCCGGTACCAGGATAGTATATGAGGATCGGGTGCCACGTTCCATTACCGGGATAGTATAAGAGGATCGGGTGCCACGTTCTATTACCAGGATAGTATTTGAGGATCGGGTGCCACGTTCCGGTACCAGGATAGTATATGAGGATCGGGTGCCACGTTCCGGTAACAGGATAGTATATGAGGATCGGGTGCCACGTTCCGGTACCAAGATAGTATATGGATCGGGTGTCACATTCCGACACAAGGATAGTATATGGATCGGGTGCCACGTTCCAGTACCAGGATAGAATATGGATCGGGTGTCACGTTCCGACACCAGGATAGAATGAGGATCGGAGTGTCACATACCGACACGAGGGGAATAAAGATAATGAATCTTGAAAGATGATAATATATTCAAATCTAATGAACCTGATTCCCAAATGAGTATGATGAGGAGGCGTGAGTCCTCATTCATGTGCTTGGTGTTGTACCCAAGGGTTATAGTAATTGTAAATGCTGCATGGAAAGGATATTAGTTGATTTTATGATATTTCTTAATATATACTGTTTTCTATGTTGAGTTGGCTGATGATATCTACTCAGTACCCGTGTTTTGTACTGACCCCTACTTTTATGTTTTCTTCTTGTTTATTTGTGGAGTGCAGCAAACGTGCCGTCGTCTTCAACTCAACAGTAATTCTAGCCAGTCTTCGTCACACCGGATCTTCAGGGTGAGCTAATGCTTCTAGCTTGGACTGGATCTTCTTCTTCAAGTCTTGATGCCTTGAACTTCCGGCATGGACTAGCTTTTATTTGTTTTAGCTTCTTAGAATACTCTTAGTTTAGTAATTTGATCATAGATGTTCTTGTGATGATGACTTCGAGATTTTGGGGATAATAATAGTTATTGATTTTATTAATGAGTTTAAGTCTTCCGCATTATTTTCTGTTTATATTATATTAAAATGTTAAGGTTTAGATTGGTTGGTTTGCTCACATAGGAGGGTAAGTGTGGGTGCCAGTCGCGGCTCGGATTTGCATCGTGACAAACTTGGTATCAGAGCATTAGGTTCGTTGGTCTCATTACACAAGAACGAGTCTAGTAGAGTCTTAAGAAACGGTAGGGGGACGCCTTTACTTTTCTTTTAGAGGCTATAAGACTTCAGAAAAATTCCATTCTTTCATTCTTTCTTTCGTGATATTACTTGGGCCCAATTGGTATCTAGGTGATACAAATTTGTATCTGACCATCTTCACTCTATTTCGCAAATGTTTAGAACTAGAGCAACGACTACGCCAACACCAACACCAACACCAGCGGGACAGGGTGCGTCTGAGCCAGCCACTGGGGCTTTAGCTCGAGGAAGAGCAGCAACAAGAAGCTTTGGTAGAGGTCGTGGGAGGACGTCCTCTAGGGGAAGAGGACGAGCACCTAGCCCATCTGATACTAGGGCAGTGACTCCTCCACCGACTGAGGAGGTAATAAGAGAAGGGGAGGATTGGGAAACTGAACAAGTGCAAAATGAGGGATTTCCACCCCAACCTACCCCAGAGATGATTAACCAGGTTCTCGCCTATCTCGGTCGGTTGTCTGATCAAGGTCAGGCACCTCCAGTGTTTTCTACACCAACACCTCCGGTTTAAGAGGTGCAACATGCCGCCACTATGGCTCCTCGTGTGGATGCCTCATTGGATAATGACACGTTTCCACGTCTTACTACTGTGCGTACAATGACAAATGATCAGCATGAACTTTTCAGTAAATTCTTGAAATTGAAACCTCTAGTCTTCAAGGGTGCTGAATGTGAGGATGCTTACGATTTTCTGGTTGACTGTCATGTGCTTCTACACAAGATGGGTATAGTAGAAAGGTTTGGTGTTAAGTTCGTTAGTTATCAGTTTCAAGGGAACGCCAAAATGTGGTGGCGGTCACATGTTGAGTGTTAACCAACAGAGGCACCATGTATGACTTGGGCCTCATTCTCTAGTTTGTTTATGGAGAAGTATATCCCCCGGACATTGAGGGATAGGAAGAGAGATGAATTTTTGAGCCTAGAGAAAGGTAGGATGTCGGTCAATGCATATGAGGCTAAGTTTCATGCACTATGTAGATATGCAACTCAACTTTGTTTCAGTCCACAAGAGCGGATTCGTCGTTTTGTCAAGGGGTTGAGGTTAGAGTTGCGGATTTCAGCCCTACAGGTAGCGGCTACGGAAAAATCCTTCCAAGAAGTGGCAGATTTCGTGGTAGAGGTGGAAGGAGTGAAGCCAGATGAATTCACCATGGCCTCGACATCAAAGAGGTTTTGAAAGGGAGGTGAGTTTAATGGTTCTTACTCTAGAGGACAAGGTTCCGGAGGTTACTCAGTCCGACCAATTCAGTCTTCACTACAGACTGTAGTTAGGGGTCCACCTCAGACCGGTCAACACTTCTCTGAGAGACCTATGCATGAACCCAGAGAGTGTTATGGATGTGGGGAGATCGGACACATTAAGAGGTATTGTCCAAAATAGAGTTACAGACCTCCAAATGTTAGAGGTAGAGATGGTTATGGAAGAGGTCGTCATTCTGGAGGACGCAGTGGTCGAAGTAATGGTGGTCACCAAAATGGTCGAGGTGATGGGAAAACTGGAGCCACTACATCACAACATGGTAGGGGAAATGGACAGACAAACGATAGGGCCCATTGTTACGCTTTCCCTGGGCGGTCTGAAGCGAGGCATCTGATGCTGTCATCACAGGTAATCTTCTTGTTTGTGATTGCATGGCTTCTGTATTGTTTGATCCTGGATCCACATTTTCTTATGTATCTTCCTCATTTGCTAATGGTCTAAATTTACATTGTGAATTACTTGATATGCCTATTCGTGTTTCTACTCCGGTGGGTGAGTCTGTGGTAGTTGAAAAGGTATATAGGTCTTGTTTGGTGAACTTTGTGGGGAGAAACACTTATGTAGATTTGGTTATCTTAGAAATGGATGATTTTGATGTAATTCAGGGTATGACTTTGCTTTCTCCGCAATTTGCGATCTTGGATTGTAATGCTAAAACAGTGACGTTAGCCAAGCCTGGGACAGATCCGTTAGTGTGGGAGGGTGACTACACTTCTAATCCGGTGCGTATCATCTCCTTTCTTTGTGCTAAGAAAATGGTTAGTAAAGGGTGTTTTGCTTTCTTGGCACATCTCAAGGATGACACTACCCAAGTACCTTCGATTGAGTCGGTTTCGGTGGTTCGTGAGTTTCTTGATGTGTTCCCTGCATATCTTCCTGGTATGCCACCAGATAGGGATATTGACTTCTCTATTGATCTTGAACCGGGTACTCGCCCCATTTCTATACCCCTTATAGAATGGCCCCCGCGGAGTTAAGAGAGTTAAAAGCCAAACTTCAAGAGTTGTTGAGCAAAGGCTTCATTAGACCAAGTGCATCTCCTTGGGGTGCTCCAGTTTTGTTTGTGAAGAAGAAGGATGGGAGTTTTCGTATGTGCATAGACTACCGGCAATTGAACAAGGTAACTATTAAGAACAAGTATCCTCTTCCTCGCATTGATGACTTGTTCGATCAGTTACAAGGTGCTTGTGTCTTCTCTAAGATTGACGTAAGATCCGGTTATCATCAATTGAAAATATGGTCAACGGATGTGCCAAAGACTGCTTTTAGAACCAGGTATGGGCATTACGAATTTGTAGTGATGTCTTTTGGTCTTACGAATGCCCCTACTACTTTCATGAGCTTGATGAACAAGATTTTTATGCCATATCAGGATCTCTTTGTGATCGTATTCATTGATGATATATTGGTATACTCATAGAGCAAGAAGGAACACGAAGATCATTTGAGAATGGTATTGGAAATGTTTAGGGAGAAAAAGCTTTATGCCAAGTTCTCTAAGTGTGAGTTTTTGCTAGATGCAGTGTCCTTCTTGGGGCACGTGGTTTCTAAGGATGGAGTGATGGTGGATCCTTCTAAGATTGAGACAGTGAAGAATTGGGTAAGGCCTACTAATGTGTCAGAAATAAGGAGCTTTGTTGGGTTAGCTAGCTACTACCGCCGATTTATCAAGGGATTCTCTTCCATTGCTGCCCAATTGACGAACTTGACTAAGAAGAATGTGCCATTTGTATGGTCGGATGAGTGTGAAGAAAGCTTTCAGAAGCTCAAAACTTTGTTGACTACTGCACCAATTCTCACCTTGCCCGTGGAAGGTAAGAACTTCATTATCTATTGTGATGCATCCTATTCGGGTTTGGGTGCAGTGCTAATGCAAGAGAAGAATGTGATTGCTTATGCTTCAAGACAATTAAAGGTGCATGAACGTAACTATCCAACTCATGATTTGGAATTGGCCGCGGTAGTGTTTGCATTAAAGCAATGGAGACAGTATTTATATGAGGTTAAGTGTGAGGTCTACACGGATCATCGTAGCCTTCAGTATGTCTTTACTCAGAAAGATTTGAACTTGAGATAGAGGAGATGAATGGAACTACTGAAGGACTACGAAATCACTATTTGGTATCATCCGGGGAAGGCAAATTTTGTAGCGGATGCTCTATGTAGAAAGACAGGGAGCATGGGAAGTCTAGCTCACTTGCAAGATTCTAGACGCCCATAGGCTAGAGAAGTTCAGACTCTAGCTAATGACTTGATGAGATTAGAAGTAAATGAGAAGGGAGGATTGTTGGCTTCTGTGGAGGCAAGATCTTCCTTTCTTTACAAGATTAAGGGAAGACAGTTTGATGATGAGAAACTGCGCAGAATTCAAGATAAGGTATTGCGAGGAGAGGCTAAGGAAGCACAAATCGACAAGGAAGGTGTTTTGAGAATCAAAGGAAGGGTACGTGTACCCCGAGTTGACGATTTGATCAACACTATTCTGACAGAGGCTCATAGTTCAAGGTACTCGATACATCCGGGCGCAACCAAGATGTACCGTGACCTAAAGCAACACTTTGGGTGGAGTAGAATGAAGCGTGATATTGTGGATTTTATTGCTAAATGTCCAAACTGTCAACAAGTAAAGTATGAACACAAAAGGCCCGGAGGAACACTTCTGAGAATGGCCATTCCGGATTGGAAATGGGAGAGAATTGCAATGGACTTCGTGGTTGGTCTTCCAAAGACGATGGGTAAGTACGACTCTATTTGGGTTATTGTTGATAGGTTAACTAAGTCTGCTCATTTTATTCCGGTTAAGGTAACTTACAGTGCCGAGAAGATAGACAAGATCTATATCTCAGAAATCGTTCGGTTGCATGGGGTTCCACTATCCATCATATCAGATAGAGGTACGCAGTTTACTTCTAAATTTTGGAAGACATTGCATGAGGAATTGGGTACGAGGTTGGACCTTAGTACTGCGTTCCATCCTCAGACCGATAGTCAATCTGAGAGAGCGATTCAAGTGTTGGAGGATATGCTTCGCGCATGTGTGATAGAGTTTGGTCGCCATTGGGATAGCTTCTTACCCTTAGCGGAATTTTCATACAATAATAGCTATCACACAAGCATTGATATGGCTCCATTTGAAGCATTGTATGGTAGGAGATGTAGGTCCCCCATTGGTTGGTTTAATGCATTCGAGGTTAGACCTTGGGGTACTGATCTTTTGAGGGATTCGATAGAGAAAGTGAAGTCGATTCAAGAAAAGCTTCTAGCCCCGCAAAGTAGGCAAAAAGAATATGCAGATCGAAAGGTTAGAGACTTAGAGTTCATGGATGGTGAACAAGTCTTGCTGAAGGTTTCGCCCATGAAACGGGTGATGCGATTTGGTAAAAGGGGTAAGCTAAGTCCAAGGTACATTGGTCCCTTTGAAGTACTTAAGCGAGTAGGAGAGGTGACTTATGAGTTAGCCTTGCCTCCAGGGCTGTCCGTAGTACATCCGGTATTCCAGGTAACGATGTTGAAAAGATACCATGGGGATGGAAACTACATTATCCGTTGGGATTCAGTTCTGCTTGACGAGAATTTGTCTTATGAGGAGGAACCTGTTGTCATTCTAGATAGGGATATTCACAAGTTGAGATCAAGGGAGATTGCATCCATCAAGGTGCAATGGAAGAATCGGCCAGTTGAAGAAACAACTTGGGAGAAGGAGGCGGATATGCGAGAAAGATACCCACATCTGTTTACAGATTCAGGTACTCCTTTTCGCCCTTGTTTTCCTTCTTGTGATCGTTTGGGAACGAACGATGGGTAAATTGGTATCTATTGTAACGACCTGTTTAGTCGTTTTGAGCAGCAGACTTCAATTCTGGAAAAACTGGCAGAAACGACGGACCCCACGACGGACTGTCATGGGCACGACGGACCGTCGCAGGGTCTCGTTTCAAAACACTTAGAAAATCTGAAATTTGGTACTGAAAATTGACTCTCTGAACTTCGTGACGGAATAGCAGGACGGACCGCCACAGACTCTTCAGAGAAATTGTGTCTCTGAACTCTATGACGGGCAGCAGGACGGAGCGTCGCAGGCGCGACGGGCCGTCACAAATTGCGAAATCCCAGTCTGGGTCGGATTTCTTGATACGTTTTAAGGGACGTTTTTGACTATTCCTGCTTTAATTATAAAGTTAGTGGGTTAATGTTAATAAGTCTAATTACTTGGTGGTTAAAAGAGGTAACCTTAAGTTAATTAGTGGGTCATTATTGCCACCTTTTATTCTTAATTATATACTAATTATGGTAAAAGAAAGAGGGTTGAATAAAGAAAATAGAAAGAACAAAGAGAGGGAAGGAGAAATCGATAGGGAGAGAGACCATCGAGAAGGGGAAAAACACAAAGCTTTAGGAAAAGTTGCTTGCTTGATCACGAATCTTCGGTGGAGGTAGGTTATGGTTTTTATACTATTCGTAGTAAACTCTTAATAGCGACTGATATGTATTGGTAGTGTTTTAAACCCTTCTATATGCTTAATTGTATGCTTGCATGAATGTGATTATGTAATTGTGATATAATAAGCATGATGATCGGGTGCCACGTTCCGGTACCAGGATAGTATATGGATCGGGCGTCACGTTCCGACACCAGGATAGTATATGGATCGGGTGCCACGTTCCAGTACTAGGATAGAATATGGATCGGGTGTCACGTTCCGACATTAGGATAGAATGAGGATCAGAGTGTCACGTACCGACACGAGGGGAATAAACATAATAAATCTTGAAAGATGATAATATATTCAAATCTAATGAACCTGATTCCCAAATGAGTATGATGAGGAGGCGTGAGTCCTCATTCATGTGCTTGGTGTTGTAACCAAGGGTTATGGTAACTGTAAATGCTGCATGCTAAGGATATTAGTTGATTTTATGATATTGCTTAATATATACTATTTTCTATTTTGAGTTGGCCGATGATATATACTTAGTACCCGTGTTTTGTACTGACACCTACTTTTATGTTTTCTTCTTGTTTATTTGTGGAGTGCAGCAAACGTGCCGTCGTCTTCAACTCAACAGTAATTCTAGTCAGTCTTCGTCACACCGGATCTTCAGTGTGAGATAATGCTTCTAGCTTGGACTGGATCTTCTTCTTCAAGTCTTGATGCCTTGAACTTCCGGAATGGACTAGCTTTTATTTGTTTTAGCTTCTTAAAATACTCTTAGTTTAGTAATTTGATCATAGATGTTCTTGTGATGATGACTTCCAGATTTTGGGTATAATAATAGTTATTGATTTTATTAATGAGTTTAAGTCTTCCGCATTACTTTCCGTTGATATTATATTGAAATGTTAAGGTTTAGATTGGTTGGTTCTCTCACATAGGAGGGTAAGTGTGGGTGCCAGTCGCGGCCCGAATTTGGGTCGTGATATATTTACACAGTTACTTGACCTTTACTATTTACACGGTAACTTGACTCTTACTATTTATGATTAGGACCTACTGACACTATTTACTTTAAAAAAATTTTACAAGAAAACAAAATAAACTTTGGCCAAATGGCCGACAATGACTATGACTAATTTTGTACATATATTTTTATGTCTATTTTTCCTTATCTTCTTCTTCTCAGCTTACTCCTGTTGTACGTCTTGGATTATGTCATCACCTTGGTTGCACTTGGAACATATATGGTCTGGATATTTGTGACCAATTAGCTTGCAATATCTTGTCATTAGTTCTTCGGAGATGAATCCTTGTTTTAGTGCTCTAGTTGTTGGAGTAGCTTCTGGTTTTAATAAGGATAAAATCCATTTCTGGACTTCCTCCATATCTCTTTGTGTTATCTCTCGTGAATTTGCATATATCATTAAATGATCTCTTGAATAATAGCTCCATATAGCATTTCCTTGTAAATAGTTGTTAGCTAATTCTTGTATGATAGTTGATAACCCAATTATTCTTTTGGGTGGAAGCGTTAAAGAGGAATATTGTAGAGAGAAGAGAGTAGTGGAAGACTGATATTTTATTTATGAAGGCAAATGCCTCTCATATACACATACATAATGACCTTTCATCTTTGATAAAAGACGATTGACCTTTACTATTTACACAGTTATTTGACCTTTACTATTTACACAGTAACTTAACTCTTACTATTTATGATTAGGAACTACTGACACTATTTATTTTACGATTTTTTTACAAGAAAACAAAATAAACTTTGGCCAAATGGCCGACAATGACTATTACTTATTTTGTACATATATTTTTATGTCTATTTTTCCTTATCTTCTTCTTCTCAGCTTACTCCAGTTGTACGTCTGGGATTATGTCATCACCTTGGTTGCACTTGGAACATATATGGTCTGGATATTTGTAACCAATTAGCTTGCAATATCTTGTCATTAGTACTTCGGAGATGAATCCTTGTTTTAGAGCTCTAGTTGTTGGAGTAGCTTCTGGTTTTAATAAGGATAAAATCAATTTCTGGACTTCCTCCATATCTGTTTGTCTTATCTCTCGTGAATTGACATATATCATTAAATGATCTCTTGAATAATAGCTCAATATAGCATTTCGTTGTAGATAGTTGTTAGCTAATTCTTGTATGATAGTTGATAACCCAATTATTCTTTTGTTTGTATAAAAACTGGGTATCTCAACTTTTGGTATCTCTGGATGTTGCCCTATGTCTTCCGGTATTATCATTTCTCGCGTTAATCCAATTTTCACTATCTGGATTATTGGTTTTATCTTATCATAATGTATTTCAGCTGGTGCTGTATAAAATTTTATAAAAAATAAATTTCCTTTTGTAATTCTTTTGTATATTAAAAAGGCTTTGTGGATCTCCGGGATTCCACTTATCTCTGTACCAACATATGTTTATACCGTATTAAGTAATCAGGAAATTATAATTATTGTATTTTTTTGCATAATTTTTAATATTTTTTATGTGTTCTTTATCTTTGTTGTCAAAATGATATTCAATATCTTTTTTGAGTTTTTTGTATAAAGGTTTTAAATGTTCTGCTAATTTTGGTATATATTCCCTTACTTGATTTACTAATCCTAAGAATGATTGTAATTTCTTTTTTGTACATATATGTTCATCAATAGTAATTATTTTTTGTAACTATATGAGTTTGCATTTTTAATTCATTTTTATATATTTGTATTCCTAGAAATTCTATCTGTGGTTTCATAATTTCTGCTTTACTTTTACTTAAGCTTATACCTGAGTGTTTGATTATATGTATAAATTTTTCTGATAATCTTATATGTTCATCTTGAGTTTTAGAATATAATAATATATCATCTATATATATAACACAATTTTCTAGCTGGTTAAAATAGTTGTCCATAAAATGTTGATATCTACCTGGTGCATTTTTATATCCAAATGGTAATACATTCCATTCATAAAATCCTTGTGGTACTGTAAATGCTGTTAATTGTTTTGATTCTTCTTCTAGTTTTAGATGGTAAAATCCTGATTTACAGTCAAATTTGCTAAAATAGTTGTATCCTTGTATTTGTCTTATTTTAAGTATTTTATTAGGTATTGGATAGTTATATGTTTTAGTTTTGGCATTTAAATTTCTGTAGTGAATAACCATTCTACTTTTACCTCTTTTTTGTTCGCTGTGTTTTATAACTATAAATGCTGGGCTTGTATGTTTACTATTACTTTCTTGTATATAATTTTTTCTAGTAATTCATTTATATGTATTTTAAATTCTTGTAAATCATCAAAGTTATATTTTAACGTTTTTTTGTGTTATTATACTATTTTCATTTATTAGTTCAATTTTTACTTTTGTTTTATGTTTTTTCCATCCTTGTAATGGGTCTTCATTATATAATTGTTCTAGTTGTTCATTAATTATTTTAACTTCGTCTATTGCAAATATAATGATTTCTAGTTGTGATATTTGTTTTTCACTTATATTTTCCATCTCCTGGTTTATTTTTTTACTGCCTTTAATCCATTCTATAGATTTTCGTTGTTTATTTTTTACTCTTTTTGCTCCTATTTTATGGTCACATTGCGTAGTAAGCCACCAATGTTTTTTTGTTATTATGTGTGGGTAAAATTTATCTAAAAATGGCATTCCTAATAACATATCCTTCGTGGTAAATTCGAAATTATACATTTCTTCTATTGTTAGTATTTTATCTCATATTTGTATTTTTATATTTTTAAATTTATATTTGATCATACTTCCTTCATTATTAAATCCCGTTACTACCATAGGTGTTTTTAATTTTTCCCATTTATCTTCTGGTAAGCAATTATATTTACATATATTTGCTTCTGCTCCTGTATCTATCATAGGCGTATAATATTTGTGGTGGTATCCTTCTACAATAATTTTTGCAAGTATAAATATTTTCATTAATCATTTTGTTCTTTTTATAATTATTTTCTTATTTTGGCAAGTTATTGTTAATTGTTCATTTTCTATGCTGTATGGTTTAACCTTTTCTAACAATTTTATTTCTAATGTAATATTATGAATTCCTTCATATATCTTAAATTGTATTTTTAATGGAATTCCTCCTATAATTATTTCTTTTTTTGTTGTTTCTTCATTTGTATTTACTATTTCACTAGGTAATCTAGGGCATATGTGTCCTGTTTTAATAATTTCTTCTTCTAATACTAGTTCTCTTGTTATATGATTTTCTTTTTGTCATGTGTTTATCAAGATTTTATATTTTCTCTGGTCCATTATTCCTGTTATAAAATAATGATATTTTGTCATTTCTTCTAAATCTTGTGATATTTCATATTTTCTTTTAGATGAACTCATTCTTGATGAGGAAGCTCTCGTTAATGTATTTGGTACGCTTGAGGTGCTTAATCTTTCTTTTACTATCTCCAATTCTTCTTCTGTATCCATTTCTTTATAACTATAGTCATTATTATCTATTACCGTAATTATTCTTTCAAAAGGATTTTCTATTTTTATTTTATCAATTTTATTTCTTTCTGTTATTTTATGTTTTGTTGTTAATAAATATAGATTTTTACATCTTGCTGTGAATACCTTACTTCCTGGTGCTAACTCTATTCCTGACATTTTCCAATATAATACTAATGATTTATCTATAGTTGTATCTGTTAATGCTACTGTATAATTGGCACTTATTATAAATTTAAATTTTTGGTATATTAAATTTTCTTTAACTGCACTTATTACACTTTTTTCTATAGAATGTTTTATTCTATCATCTGCTAAATATATTTCAATGGGCGTATCTATTCCTTCTCTGAAACAAGCTTTTATTAGTATTTCCGTTCCTCCTAAATGTACATATTTTATAGCTTCTTTATTTTTTATGTTTTGTATTTCTTTATTTATTATTGGTTTGTTTATTATAGGTATATATGCTTTTCCGCTTGTATATTTACCGTCTATGATGTGTTCTTTTTGACTAACTACATAGTACTCTTATTTCTGCGTTTTAAACCAGTTTTTTAGTATAGGTATGTCAAGTATTTTTTCAACACTTAAATCTAATTCTTTTCCTTTTATTTGTTTAAAAAGTGTATTATCAAATATAATTTTTTGGTGTGATGATTCTTTATCTTCATAATTTTCTTTAGATATTATTTCGTTTTCAGACATTATATTTCTTCTTCTTCTATTTCATTATCTAGATTTTCTTCTTGATTTTCAGTTTCTATATCTGATACTTCATATATACTATGATTTTCACTTAATTCATAGTCTATGTATTCTATTTGCATATATTTGTCATCATCTATAACTATTTCTACAATTTGTTTTCTCTTTGGATTTTTAGGTAATTTACAGTCTTTAGCTATGTGTCCTATCTTTCCGCATTTGTAACATGTACATTGGGATATTTTTATTTTAGGTCTATATGGTCTTTTCATTTTATAGTTTTTTACATAATACCTACGTCTTGGTTTTTTATATTTATACTTAGTTTTATTTTTTCTATAATTTTTATATCTTTTGGATTTTTGTATTTTATTTGTACACCCAAACTGTGGTGCCATTTTATTTTTACAACATTATAAATTTTTATTTAGTACTTTTTCCATTTATAATTTTTCTTTTTGGTTCTCACATAATTGTGTAAACAATTAAGATAGAAATTTTATTCTAGCTCCTAAAGTATCTACCATTCCTTCATTATTCCAATCCTTTATTATTTTTGTACTAAATGGTTCTGGTAATTTTGTAAAATATTGTTTCCTTTTTTCTTTTGCTTCGTCTAAATTGTATTTAGGTTTGTAATAGTATGCTTTGAATGCACAAGTATATTCTTCTATATAACACATTTTACATATAGCGAATTTTGTCATAAGTTGTCTATTTATTATTTTTTCCCTATTTTGTTCTCTTATATCCGTGGTCATACCTCCAAATTCATTTCTTATTGCTGATTCATACTTGTCTAGTATATCTATATTTGTTGCTGATGGGGATCCATCCATTTTTTTTATCATTTCTAAGTACTTCTAAACTTTCTGGGGGTAGATTTTCTATCCATAATTTTGTTGTTCCTATTAATGTTCTTTCTATGTATCTCGGTGTTTTTGTTGTTTCTATTTTGTTATCTATTAACTGTTTAGATATATTTCCTGTCCATAGTAATATTGCTTTATTTATGTCTATGACACAATCTAAGTCTAAGAAATTATGTTGTTCACTTATTGGTTTCGGTATCCAATTTTTATTTAATCTACTGTTCCATATTGCATTATTTCTATCTGATTGTTGATAACTTTCTGTATAATAAGTTGGTGGTGTCCACCTATGACTACTTCTAGGACTATTTCTGGGACTATTATCTGGGGTTTTTATTCTTGACGTACTGGGTCTATTCATATCTCCTGTGTTTATTTCTATTTTTTTATTTTATTTGTCTGTTCTAAGATTTCTGTATATGTCTCACTTATGTCACTTATTTATGATTTTTGGTCATTTTCATTTTCATCTATTTGATTTACTTCATTTACCTCAATATCCTCATTTAATTTTTGTTCCATTTCTTTTATTTCATTAGTTAATTCAAGCTCTTTATCTTTTTCCTTTTGTTTTTGCTTATTTTCATATAATAATTTTAACCTAGCTAATTCCTTTTCTAATTCACTTATTCTTGTATTTTTTATTTCTTCTAAATGTTGTACTTCTTGTTTTGCTTGTTTTTTTATTTTTTCAATTTCTTTTGATTTGTCTATTTCTTCATTTTCTTTTGTTATTCTTATCATAGCTGTTAAACTATCTTCTAATTTGGCTGTTTCTTTTTCTAACATCAAGTATAGATTATTTCCTATTTTTTTATATCTTCTTCCTACATTTGAAAATATTATTTTTATTATCATTCCGTCTTGATTTTCATATGTTTTTTCGTCTACTGCGAATTCTTCTTTATTCATTATAATTTATGTATTATAATATGTTGTAACTCATATTCAAGACAATCTAATTCTAATTTTAACATAGATATATTTTTTCTTTGTGTAGTATTGATTTATTACATACTTCTGCTAATATATTTTCTTCTAACCTTCTTTTTCTATGTTGTAATTCTTGTTCTTTTTCAACTATTTTTTCCGTTATTTTTTCTATTAATTGTTGTTTATAAATTTCTTTGTTCATACTGTTTCTTAAAATAGTAAACATATTTGTATTCTGTTTTTGAAATTATATTTATCAATTGATCTTTTTTATCATTATCTGTTTTGACTAGTTGCGATATTTCATATTCTATATACAAGGGTCTTAATTTTTTCCATATTTTCTTACCTTTTTATCTATCTTGGTTCTTTTGATTTTAGTAGTTTTATTTTTATCCATCATAATTTTTTATATAATATTTTAAAAAGCTTACTTAATTTATCTGGATATTTAATCTTTTTTAACCTGTAATTTCTACCATATCGCCTTAGCAAATATTCAGTTATATTTAATCTCCAATATCTAAATCATACATATCATAATAAAGTTCATCCTGTATACTTTGTATTGGTAACTCAATCCAACCTTGGGTTGTTATTTTTATTATCGCATATGTTAACAATTTGTCATAAATTTCTCTTTTTATATCAGTACTCAAATCTTTTAATACATAGAGTAGTAATATCTTATAGTTATCATCATCATCTATTAAATAGGTACTCATTTTATTCATTTTTGCTAAAAAAAAATTTCCTTCCAAGCTCTTAATGGATTATACTTATTTATTATGAAATAATGATGATTTAATAATCATCTCATCTAGTCACTACTACAGCTTCTTCTTTGATTAGTTACCCTAACAACGCCTCAACTTTGTTTACTCCCCTAAACAACCTTCTTGCCTATCGGTTTCAACATTAGGATGGCATAGTCTGGGCATACTTACTCGAAGAATATTTCTGTAGCAAACCTTCTAAAGATTCTTATTATAGCATTATTAAGTCATGATAAACAATTACAATTAACAAGAGATTTTCAGGAATAAATTTATTTAGCTACTCATAAATTTAAGAGTGTATACCAGATTTTGTAGATTTTAGCTTCAGATTTTTCCATGGTTATTAGCTTAGTTAGTTAGCTAGCTAGCTCTGATACCAATTTTTGGGTGGAAGCGTTAAAGAGGAATATTGTAGAGAGAAGAAAGTAGTGGAAGACTGATATTTTATTTTTGAAGGCAAATGCCTCTTATATACACATACATAATGACCTTTCATCTTTGCTAAAAGACGATTGGCCTTTACTATTTACACAGTTACTTGACATTTACTATTTACACAGTAACTTGACTCTTACTAGAAAAAAATTATATACAAGAAAGTAATAGTAAACATTCAAGCCCAGCATTTATACTTATAAAACACAGCGAACAAAAAAGAGGTAAAAGTAGAATGGTTATTGACTACAGAAATTTAAATGCCAAAACTAAAACATATAACTATCCAATACCTAATAAAATACGTAAAATAAGACAAATACAAGGATACAACTATTTTAGCAAATTTGACTGTAAATCAGGATTTTACCATCTAAAACTAGAAGAAGAATCAAAACAATTAACAGCATTTACAGTACCACAAGGATTTAATGAATGGAATGTATTACCATTTGGATATAAAAATGCACAAGATAGATATCAACATTTTATGGATAACTGTTTTGACCAGCTAGAAAATTGTGTTATATATATAGATGATATATTATTATATTCTAAAACACAAGATGAACATATAAGATTATTAGAAAAATTTATACATATAATCAAACACTCAGGTATAAGCTTAAGTAAAAGTAAAACAGAAATTATGAAACCACAGATAGAATTTCTAGGAATACAAATAGATAAAAATGGAATAAAAATGCAAACTCATATAGTACAAAAAATAATTACTATTGATGTAAATATAGATACAAAAAATAAATTACAATCATTCTTAGGATTAGTAAATCAAGTAAGGGAATATATACCAAAATTAGCAGAACATTTAAAACCATTATACAAAAAACTCAAAAAAGATATTGAATATCATTTTGACAACAAAGATAAAGAACACATAAAAAATATTAAAAAATTATGCAAAAAATTACCAAAATTATATTTTCCTGATGAAAGTAGAACGTACACATATATAATTGAAACAGATTCAAGTGACCACAGTTATGGAGGAGTACTAAAATATAAATGACAAAGAAAAGGTAGAACACCATTGCAGGTATTGCTCAGGATCATATACTGAGGCACAAACAAAATGGGAAATAAACCGAAAGGAATTATTTGCATTATATAAATGTTTATTAGCATTTGAACCATATATAGTTTACAATAAATTTATTGTAAGAACAGATAACACACAAGTAAAATGGTGGATAACAAAAACGTTAGATGATTCAGTTACAACGAAAGAAATAAGGAGATTAGTATTGAATATATTAAATTTTACATTTACAATTGAAATTATATAAACTAATGAAAATCTTGTTGCAGACTACCTATCAAGAAAAAGGAACTCAAACTGAACCAGATACAGTAGAAGAAATACTCAAAGCTATTACTACACTTTCTACGAAGGTGGACAGTAAGGGAAAAGAGTTACAAAATCTAAAAGCTAATAGTCAGCACCATGACTATAAATATGCGGAGCTACGCAAACATGCAGAGTTACGTCGATCGGAAGACGCTAAAATTCCAGAGCTACAACGAGATGTTGGGAAACTCCTTAAAACCCATAACATTAACATTACTAATGTTGCAGGTACAAGTACAGCAGCTATGGAAAAAACTACATCAAAAAATACAAACTTAAACAACTTATTTACAAAACCATTTATTCTAAAGGCACAAATAGTAGATACCCCAGCACCACAAACATCTACATTGCAGCAAGCCTACACAAAGAAAAGAAAATATATAACCACATATCCCAAACTTACATTGAAACCTATACAAAATCCAAAACTTTTTAAATCTTAAACCCAAATCTACCACGACAACAGAAAAAACCCAAGATTATTTAACCCAAAAATTACAAGACTATAATAAGTTAATTGCACAACCTAAAACCAATCCAAACATAGTTAAAACCTGTTACAGTTATGGATTACTTAATACGGTATATACATATGATGGTACAGAGATAAGTGGAATCCCGGAGATCCACAAAGCCTTTTTAATATACAAAAGAATTACAAAAGGAAATTTGTTTTTTATAAAATTTCATACAGCACCAGCTGAAATACTTTATGATGAGATAAAACCAATAATCAAGATTGTGAAAATTGGATTAACGCGAGAAATTATAATACCGGAAGACATAGGGCAACAACCAGAGATACTAAAAGTTGAGATACCCAGTTTTTATGCAAACAAAAGAATAATTGGGTTATCAACTTTCATACAAGAATTAGCTAACAACTATCTACAAGGAAATGTTATATGGAGCTATTATTCAAGAGATCATTTAATGATATTGTAACGACCTGTTTAGTCGTTTGGAGCAACAGACTCCAATTATGGAAAAACTGGCAGAAGCGACAGACCCCACGACGGACCGTCATGGGCACGACGGACCGTCGCAGGGTCTCGTTTGAAAACACTTAGAAAATCTGAAATTGGGTACTGAAAATCGACTCTCTGAACTTCGTAACAGAGTGGCAGGGCGGACCGTCACAGGTGTGACGGACCGTCACAGGTGTGACGGACCGTCACAGGCCATTCACCCAAAATCATGTTTCTGAACTATTCTTGCCTTAATTATAATGTTCGTGGGTTTATATTAATAACTCAAATTCTTGGGGGTTAAAAGAGGTAACCCTAAGTTAATTAGTGGGGTATTATTGCCATCTTTTATTCTTAATTATATACTAATTAGGGTAAAAGAAAGAGGGTTTGAATAAGAAAATAGAAAGAACAAGAAGGGAGAGAGAGAAACGATCGAGAAGAAGAGGAAAACACCAAGCTTTGAGGATTAACTTGCTTGATTTCAATTCTTCGGTGGAGGTAGGTTATGGTTTCATGCTTTCCTAAGTAAACTCTTAATAGTGAATGATATGTATTGGTAGTATTGTAAACCCTACTATATGCTTAATGGTATGTTTGCATGAATATGATTATGTGATTGTGATAAGATAAGCATGATGAAAGTATTGAATCCCAAATCTTGAAAAGAAACTCTAATATACATTATTAATGATGATGCCTTGGTATAGAAGAAGTCTTGATGAATTAAAGTAATGGGATTGATGATGCCTTGGTATAGAGAAGGCTTGAAGATTTAATGAATGATATTAGTGGATCGGAGTGTCACGTTCCGACACATATTATTAATGGATCAGAGTGTCACGTTCCGACACATAGTATTAGTGGATCGGAGTGTCACATTCCGACACGTAGAATTAGGGGATCGGAGTGTCACGTACCGACACATTTAGGGGATCGGAGTGTCACGTACCGACACATATAGGGGATCAGAGTGTCACGTACTGACACACATAGGGGATCGGGTGTCACGAACCGACACGTAGAATTAGGGGATCGGAGTGTCACGTACCGACACATAGCAGTAGGGGATCGGAGTGTCGCGTACCGACACAAGAGGAAGAAAGATAATGAATCTTGAAAGATGATAATATACTCAACTTAATAAACTTAATTCCCAAATGAGTATGGTATTGAGGCTTGAGCCCTCATGGATGAACTTGATGGTACTTATTGATGATTATAGTACTTGTTGTTGCTACATGTTGAGTTTTATAGTTGAATTATGATATTATTTGATATATATTGTTCCCTATTTTGAGTTGGCCGATGATATCTACTCAGTACCCATGTTTTGTACTGACCCCTACTTTTATGTTTTCTTCTTGTTTATTTGTGGAGTGCAGCAAACGTGCCATCGTCTTCAACTCAACAGTAATTCAAGCCAGTCTTACTACATCGGAAATTCAGGGTGAGCTAATGCTTCTAGCTTAGACTGGATCTTCTTCTCCAAGTCTTGATGCCTTGAACCTCCGGCATGGACTAACTTCTTATGTATTTTTAGCTTTTAGAATACTCTTAGTTTAGTCATTTGATCGTAGATGTTCTTGTGATGATGACTTCCAGATTTTGGGGATAATAATAGTTATTAATTTTATTAATGAGTTTAAGTCTTCCACATTACTTTTGTTGATATTATATTGAAATATTAAGGTTTAGATTTTGTTGGTTCGCTCACATAGGAGGGTAAGTGTGGGTGCCAGTCGCGGCCCGGATTTGGGTCGTGACAAACTTGGTATCAGAGCATTAGGTTCGTTGGTCTCATCACACAAGAACAGGTCTAGTAGAGTCTTAAGGAACGGTAGGGGGACGCCTTTACTTTTCTTTGACAAGCTATAAGACTTTAGGAAAATTTCACTCTTTCATTCTTTCTTTCGTGCTACTACTTGAGTCGAATTGGTATCTAGGCGATACGAATTGGTATCTGACCATCTTCACTCTCTTTTGCAGATGTTTAGAACTAGAGCAACGACTACGCCAACACCAACACCGGCCAGACAAGAAACAACTGAGCCAGCCACTGGGGCTGTGGCTCGAGGGACTACAGCGCCAAGGGGCCGTGGTAGAGGTCGTGGGAGGACGTCCTCTAGAGGAAGAGGACGAGCACCTAGCCCATTTGATACTAGGGCAGTGACTTCTCCACCGACTGAGGAAGTAATAAGAGAAGGGGAGGATGTGGAAACTGAACAAGTGCAAAATGAGGAAATGCCACCCCAACCTACCCCAAAGATGATCAATCAGGTTCTGGCTTATCTTAGCGGGTTATCTGATCAAGGTCAGGCACCTCCAGCGTTTTCTGTGCCAACACCTCCGGTTTCAGAAGTACAACATGCAGCCACTATGGCTCCTCGTATGGAGGCCTCATTGGACATAGGCACATTTCAACGTCTGACTACTGGGCCTATAATGACCAATGATCAGCATGAACTTTTCAGTAAGTTCTTGAAATTGAAACCTCTGGTTTTCAAGGGTGCTGAATCAAAGGATGCTTATGATTTTCTGGTTGACTATCACGAGCTACTACACAAGATGGGTATAGTAGAACGGTTTGGTGTTGAGTTCGTGAGTTATCAGTTTCAAGGGAACGCCAAAATGTGGTGGCGATCCCATGTTGAGTGTCAACCGACAGAGGCACCACCTATGACTTGGGCCTCATTCTCTAGCTTGTTTATGGAGAAGTATATCCCCCGGACTTTGAGGGATAGGAAAAGGGATGAGTTCCTGAGCCTAGAGCAAGGTAGGATGTCGGTTAATGCTTATGAGGCTAAGTTCCGTGCACTATCCAGATATGCCACTCAACTCTGTTTCAGTCCTCAAGAGCGGATTCGCCGGTTTGTGAAGGGGTTGAGGTCAGAATTGCAGATTTCAGCCTTACAGATAGCGGAAACAGCAAAATCCTTCCAAGAAGTGGTAGACTTTGTGATAGAAGTGGAAGGAGTGAAGCCAGACGACTTCACCACAACATCGACATCAAAAAGGTTTCGGAAGGGAGGTGAGTTTAATGGTTCTTACACTAGAGGACAGGGTTCGGGAAGTTACTCAGTCCGACCAATTCAGTCTTCAGTACAGACTGTAGTTGGGGAACCACCTCAGACCGGTCAACACTTCTCTGAGAGACCTATGCTTGACTCCAGAGAGTGTTATGGATGTGGGGAGATTGAACATATTAGGAAAAAATTGTCCCAGACAAAGTTATAGACCCCCAATAGCTAGAGGTAGAGGTGGTCATGGTAGAGGCCGTTATTCTGGAGGACGTGGTGGTCGAGGAAATAGTGGTCACCAAAACGGCCGAGGTGATGGGCAAACTGGAGCCACTACATCACAACATGGTAGGGGCAACGGATAGATGAACGATAGGGCCCATTGTTACGCTTTCCCTGGGCAGTCTGAAGCGGAGGCATCTGATGCTGTCATCACAGGTAATCTTTTGGTTTGTGATTGCATGGCTTCTGTATTGTTTGATCCAGGATCCACATTTTCTTATGTATCTTCCTCATTTGCTAATGGTCTAACTTTACATTGTGAATTACTTGATATGCCTATTCGTGTTTCTACTCCGGTGGGTGAGTCTGTGGTAGTTGAAAAGGTGTATAGGTCTTGTTTGGTGAACTTTGTGGGGAGCAATACTTATGTAGATTTGGTTATCTTAGAAATGGATGATTTTGATGTAATTTAGGATATGACTTGGCTTTCTCCGCAATTTGCGATCTTGGATTGTAATGCTAAAACGCTGACGTTAGCCAAGCCTGGGACAGATCCGTTAGTGTGGGAGGGTGACTACACTTCCGATCCGGTGCGTATCATCTCCTTTCTTCGTGCTAAGAAAATGTTTAGTAAAGGGTCTTTAGCTTTCTTGGCACATCTCAAGGATGACACTACCCAAGTGCCTTCAATTGAGTCGGTTTCAGTAGTCCGTGAGTTTCTGGATGTGTTCCCTGCCGATCTTCCTGGTATGCCACCAGATAGGGATATTGACTTCTGTATCGATCTTGAACCAGACACACGCCCCATTTCTATACCCCCTTATAGAATGGCTCCCGAAAAGTTAAGAGAGTTGAAGGCACAACTTCAAGAGTTATTGAACAAAGGCTTTATTAGACAAAGTGCATCTCCTTGAGGTGCTCCGGTTTTGTTTGTAAAGAAGAAGGATGGGAGTTTTCGAATGTGTATAGACTACAAACAACTAAACAAGGTAACCATAAAGAACAAGTATCCTCTTCCCCGCATTGATGATTTGTTCGATCAATTACAAGGTGCTTGTGTCTTCTCTAAGATTGACTTGAGATTCGGTTATCATCAATTGAAAATACAGGAAACGAATGTGCCAAAGACTGCTTTTCGAACGAGGTATGGGCATTACGAATTTGTAGTGATGTCTTTTGGTCTTACGAATGCCCCTGCTGCGTTCATGAGCTCGATGAACGGGATTTTTAAGCCATATTTGGATCTCTTCGTGATCGTATTTATTGATGATATATTGGTATACTCAAAGAGCAAGAAGGAACATAAAGAGCATTTGAGAATGGTATTGGAAATGTTGAGGGAGAAAAAGCTTTATGCCAAGTTCTCTAAGTGTGAGTTTTGGCTAGATGCAGTGTCCTTGTTGGGGCATGTGGTTTCTAAGGATGGAGTGATGGTGGATCCTTCTAAGATTGAGACAGTGAAGAATTGGGTAAGACCTACTAATGTGTCAGAAATAAGGAGCTTTGTTGGGTAAGCTAGCTACTACCGCCGATTCGTCAAGGGATTCTCTTCCATTGCTTCCCAACTGACGAACTTGACTAAGCAAAATGTTCCATTTGTATGGTCGGACGAGTGTGAGGAAAGCTTTCAGAAGCTCAAGACTTTGTTTACTACCGCACCTATCCTTACCTTGCCAGTAGAGGGTAAGAACTTCATTGTTTATTGTGATGCATCCTATACTGGTTTGGGTGCAGTACTAATGCAAAAGAAGAGTGTGATTGCTTATGCTTCAAGACAATTAAAAGTGCATGAACGTAACTATCCAACTCATGATTTGGAATTGGCTGCGGTAGTGTTTGCATTAAAGCAATGGAGACACTATTTATATGGGGTTAAGTGCGAGGTCTACACGGATCATCGTAGCCTTCAGTATGTCTTTACTCAAAAAGATTTCAGCTTGAGGCAACGGAGATGGATGGAGCTACTAAAGGACTACGATATCACTATCTTGTATCATCCGGGAAAAGCGAATGTTGTAGCGGATGCTTTAAGTATAAAGGCGGGAAGCATGGGAAGTCTAGCTCACTTGCAAGCTTCTAGACGCCCATTGGCTAGAGATGTTCAAACTCTAGCTAATGACTTGATGAGATTAGAAGTAAATGAGAAGGGAGGATTGTTGGCTTCTGTGGAGGCAAGATCTTCCTTTCTTAACAAGATTAAGGGAAGACAGTTCGATGATGAGAAACTGCGCAGAATCAAAGATAAGGTATTCCGAGGAGAGGCTAAGGAAGCACAAATCGATGAGGAAGGTGTTTTGAGAATCAAGGGAAGGTTATGTGTACCCCGAGTTGATGATTTGATCAACACTATTCTGACAGAGGCTCATAGTTCAAAGTATTCGATACATCCGGGTGCAACCAAGATGTACCGTGACCTAAAACAACACTTTTGGTGGAGTAGAATGAAGCGTGATATTGTTGATTTTATTGCCAAGTGTCCAAACTGTCAACAAGTAAAGTACGAACACCAAAGGCCCAGAGGAACACTTCAGAGAATGCCCATTCCGGAATGGAAATGGGAGAGAATTGCAATGGACTTTGTGGTTGGTCTTCCAAGGACAATGGTTAAGTATGACTCCATTTGGGTGATTGTTGATAGGTTAACTAAATCTGCTCATTTTGTTCTGGTTTAGGTGACTTACAATGCCGAGAAGTTAGCCAAGATCTATATCTCAGAAATCGTTCGATTGCATGGTGTTCCACTATCCATCATATCAGATAGAGGTACGCAGTTTACTTCTAAGTTTTGGAAAACATTGCATGCGGAATTGGGTACTAGTTTGGACCTTAGTACTGCATTCCATCCTCAGACCAATGGTCAGTCTGAGAGAACGATTCAAGTGTTGGAAGATATGCTTCGTGCATGTTTGATAGAGTTTGGTGGCCATTGGGATACCTTCCTACCCTTAGCGGAGTTTTCATACAATAATAGCTATCACTCATGCATTGATATGGCTCCATTTGAAGCATTGTATGGTAGGAGATGTAGGTCTCCCATTGGTTGGTTTGATGCATTTGAGGTTAGGCCTTGGGGTACTGACCTTTTGAGGGATTCGATAGAGAAAGTGAAGTCTATTCAAGAAAAGCTTCTAGCGGCGCAAAGTAGACAAAAAGAATATGCAGATCGAAAGGTTAGAGACTTAGAGTTCATGGAGGGTGAACAAGTCTTGTTGAAAGTTTCACCAATGAAAGGGGTGATGCGGTTTGGTAAAAGGGGTAAACTAAGTCCAAGGTACATTGGACCATTTGAAGTACTTAAGCGAGTAGGAGAGGTGGCTTATGAGTTAGCCTTGCCTCCAGGGATGTCCGGAGTGCATCCGGTATTCCATGTGTCTATGTTGAAAAGATATCATGGGGATGGAAATTACATTATCCGTTGGGATTCAGTTTTGCTTGATGAGAACTTGTCTTATGAGGAGGAGCCTGTTGCTATCTTAGATAGAGAAGTTCACAAGTTGAGGTCAAGAGAGATTGCATCCATCAAGGTGCAATGGAAGAATCAACCGGTTGAAGAAGCCACTTGGGAGAAGGAGGCAGATATGCAAGAAAGATACCCACATCTGTTTACAGATTCAGGTACTCCTTTTCGCCCTTGTTTTCCTTCTTTAATCGTTCGGGGACGAACGATGGGTAAATTGGTATCTATTGTAACGACCTGTTTAGTCGTTTGGAGCAACATACTCCAATTCTAGAAAAACTGGCAGAAGCGACGGACCCCACGACGGACCGTCATGGGCACGGCGGACCGTCGCAGGGTCTCATTTCAAAACACTTAGAAAATCTGAAATTGGGTACTGAAAATCAACTCTCTGAACTTCGTAACGGAGTGGCAGGGCGGAGCGTCACAGGTGTGATGGATCGTCACAGGCCATTCACCCAAAATCAAGTTTCTGAACTATGCGACGGACAGCAGGACGGACCGTCGCAGGCGCGACGGCCCGTCACAGGCGCGACGGCCCGTCACAGTTTGCATAATCCCAGTTGGAGTCGGATTTCTGGTTAATTTTTAAGGGACGTTTTTGACTATTCTTGCCTTAATTATAAAGTTCATGGGTTTATATTAATAACTCAAATTCCTGGGGGTTAAAAGAGGTAACCCTAAGTTTATTAGTGGGGTATTATTGCCATCTTTTATTCTTAATTATATACTAATTAGGGTAAAAGAAAGAGGGTTTGAATAAGAAAATAGAAAGAACAAGAAGGGAGAGAGAGAAATGATCGAGAAGAAGAGGAAAACAGCAAGCTTTGAGGATTAACTTGCTTGATTTCAATTCTTCGGTGGAGGTAGGTCATGGTTTCATGCTTTCCTAAGTAAACTCTTAATAGTATATGATATGTATTGGTAGTATTGTAAACCCTACTATATGCTTAATGGTATGTTTGCATGAATATGATTATGTGATTGTGATAAGATACGCATGATGAAAGTATTGAATCCCAAATCTTGAAAAGAAACTCATTAACGATGATGCCTTGGTATAGAAGAAGGCTTGACGAATTAAAGTAATGGGATTGATGATGCCTTGGTATAGAGAAGGCTTGAAGATTTACAGAATGATATTAGTGGATCGGAGTGTCACGTTCCGACACATAGTATTAGTGGATCGGAGTGTCACATTGCGACACATAGTATTAGTGGATCGAAGTGTCACGTTCCGACACGTAGAATTAGGGGATCGGAGTGTCACGTACCGACACATGTAGGGGATCGGAGTGTCACGTACCGACACATATAGGGGATCGGAGTGTCACGTACCGACACACATAGGGGATCGGGTGTCACGAACCGACACGTAGAATTAGGGGATTGGAGTGTCACGTACCGACACATAGCAGTAGGGGATCGGAGTGTCGCGTACCGACACAAGAGGAAGAAAGATAACGAATCTTGAAAGATGATAATATACTCAACTTAAAAAACTTAATTCCCAAATGAGTATGGTATTGAGGCTTGAGCCCTCATGGATGAACTTGATGATACTTATTGATGATTATAGTACTTGTTGTTGCTACATGTTGAGTTTTATAGTTGAATTATGATATTATTTTATATATACTGTTCCCTATTTTGAGTTGGCCGATGATATCTACTCAGTACCCGTGTTTTGTACTGACCCCTACTTTTATGTCTTCTTCTTGTTTATTTGTGGAGTGCAGCAAACGTGCCATCGTCTTCAACTCAACAGTAATTCAAGCCAGTCTTACTACATCAGAAATTCAGGGTGAGCTAATGCTTCTAGCTTGGACTGGATCTTCTTCTCCAAGTCTTGATGCCTTGAACCTCCGGCATGGACTAGCTTCTTTTGTATTTTTAGCTTTTAGAATACTCTTAGTTTAGTCATTTGATCGTAGATGTTCTTTTGATGATGACTTCCAGATTTTGGGGATAATAATAGTTATTGATTTTATTAATGAGTTTAAGTCTTCCGCATTACTTTTGTTGATATTATATTGAAATGTTAAGGTTTAGATTTGGTTGGTTCGCTCACATAGGAGGGTAAGTGTGGGTGCCAGTCGCGGCCCGGATTTGGGTCGTGACAGATATATGCCAATTCACGAGAGATAAGACAAACAGATATAGAGGAAGTCCAGAAATGTATTTTATCCTTATTAAAACCAGAAGATACTCCAACAACTAGAGCACTAAAACAACGATTCATCTCCGAAGAACTAATGACAATATATTGCAAGCTAATTGGTCAAAAATATCCAGACCATATATGTTCCAAGTGCAACCAAGGTGATGACATAATCCCAGACGTACAACTGGAGTAAGCTGAGAAGAAGAAGATAAGGAAAAATAGACATAAAAATATATGTACAAAATTAGTCATAGTCATTGTCGGGCATTTGGCCAAAGTTTATTTTGTTTTCTTGTAAAAAAGTCGTAAAGTAAATAGTGTCAGTAGGTCCTAATCATAAATAGTAAGAGTTAAGTTACTGTGTAAATAGTAAAGGTCAAGTAACTGTGTAAATAGTAAAGGTCAATCGTCTTTTAGCAAAGATGAAAGGTCATTATGTATGTGTATATGAGAGGCATTTGCCTTCATAAATAAAATATCAGTCTTCCACTACTCTCTTCTCTCTACAATATTCCTCTTTAACGCTTCCACCTAAAAATTGGTATCAGAGCTAGCTAGCTAACTAACTAAGCTAATAACTATGGAGAAATCTGAAGCTACAAATCTACAAAATCAGGTATACACTCTTAAATTTATGAGTAGTTAAATAAATTTATTCCTGAAAGTCTCTTGTTGATTAAAATTGTTTATCATTACTTAATAATGCTCTAATAAGCATCTTTAGAAGGTTTGTACAGAAATATTCTTCGAGTAAGTATGCCCAGACTATGCCATCCTAATGTTGAAACCGGTAGGCAAGAAGGCCGTTTAGGGGAGTAAACAAAGTTGAGGCGCTATTAGGGTAACTAATCAAAGAAGAAAGTTGTAGTAGTGACTAGACGAGATGATTATTAAATCATCATTATTTCATAATAAATAAGTATAATCCATTAAGAGCTTGGAAGGAATAAAAATTTTAGCAAACATGAATAAAATGAGTACCTATTTAATAGATGATGATGATATTTATAAGATATTACTACTCCATATATTAAAAAATCTGAGCACTGATATAAAAAGAGAAATTTATGACAAATTGGTAACATATGAGATAATAGAAATAACAACACAAGGTTGGACTGAGTTAACCATACAAAGTATACAGGATGAACTTTATTATGATATGTATGATTTATATGATGATTTAGATATTGGAGATTAAATATGACTGAATATTGACTAAGGCGATATGGTAGAAATTACAGGTTAAAAAAGATTAAATATCCAGATAAATTAAGTAAGCTTTTTAAAATATTATATAAAAAATTATGATGGATAAAAATAAAAACACTAAAATAAAAAGAACCAAGATAGATAAAAAGGTAAGAAAAATATGGAAAAAATTAAGACCCTTGTATATAGAATATGAAGTATCGCAAGTAGTCAAAACAGATAATGATAAAAAAGATCAATTGATAAATATAATTTCAAAAACAAAATACAAATATGTTTACTATTTGAAGAAAAAGTATGAACAAAGAAATTTATAAACAACAATTAATAGAAAAAATAACGAAAAAAATAGCTGAAAAAGAACAAGAATTACAACATAGAAAAAGAAGGTTAGAAGAAAATATATTAGCAGAAGCATGTAATAAATCAATACTAACACAAAGAAAAAATATATCTATGTTAAAATTAGAATTAAATTTTCTTGAATATGAGTTACAACATAATATAATACATAAATTATAATGAATAAAGAAGAATTCGCAGTAGACGAAAACACGTATGAAAATCAAGACGGAATGATAATAAAAATAATATTTTCAAATCTAGGAAGAAGATATAAAAAATAGGAAATAATCTATACTTGATGTTAGAAAAAGAAACAGCAAAATTAGAAGATAGTTTAACAGCTATGATAAGAATAACAAAAGAAAATGAAGAAATAGACAAATCAAAAGAAATTGAAAAAATAAAAATACAAGAAAAACAAGAAGTACAACATTTAGAAGAAATAAAAAATACAAGAATAAGTGAATTAGAAAAGGAATTAGCTAGGTTAAAATTATTATATGAAAATAAGCAAAAACAAAAGGAAAAAGATAAAGAGCTTGAATTAACTAATGAAATAAAAGAAATGGAACAAAAATTAAATGAGGATATTGAGGTAAATGAAGTTAATGAAATAGATGAAAATGAAAATGACCAAAAAACAGAAATAAGTGACATAAGTGAGACATATACAGAAATCATAGAATAGACAAATAAAATAAAAAAATTAGAAATAAACACAGGAGATGTGAATAGACCCAGTACGTCAAGAATAAAAACCCCAGATAATAGTCCCGGAAATAGTCCTAGAAGTAGTCCTAGGTAGACACCACCAACTTATTATACAGAAAGTTATCAACAATCAGATAGAAATAATGCAATATGGAACAGTAGATTAAATAAAAATTGGATACCGAAACCAATAAGTGAACAATATAATTTCTTAGACTTAGATTGTGTCACAGACATAAATAAAGCAATACTACTATGGACAGGAAATATATCTAAACAGTTAATAGATAACAAAATAGAAATAACAAAAACACCGAGATACATAGAAAGAACATTCGTAGGAACAACAAAATTATGGATAGAAAATCTACCCCCAGAAAGTTTAGAAGTACTTAGAAATGATAAAAAAATGGATGGATCCCCATCAGCAACAAATATACATATACTAGACAAATATGAATCAGCAATAAGAAATGAATTTGGTGGTATTACCACGGATATAAGAGAACAAAATGGGGAAAAAATAATAAATAGACAACTTATGACAAAATTGGTTATATGTAAAATGTGTTATATAGAAGAATATACTTGTGCATTCAAAGAATACTATTTAAAATCTAAATACAATTTAGACGAAGCAAAAGAAATAAGAAAACAATATTTTACAAAATTACCAAAACCATTTAGTACAAAAATAATAAAGGATTGGAATAATGAAGGAATGGTAGATACTTTAGGAGCTAGAATAAAATTTCTATCTCAATGGTTTACACAATTATGTGAGAACCAAAAAGAAAAATTAAAAATGGAAAAAGTACTAAATAAAAATTTATCATGTTGTAAAAATAAAATGGCACCACAGTTTTGGTGTACAAATAAAAAACAAAAATCCAAAAGATATAAAAATTAGAGAAAAAATAAAACTAAGTATAAATATAAACAACCAACACGAAGGTATTATGTAAAAAACTATAAAATGAGAAGACCATATAGACCTAAAAGAAAAATATCTCAATGTACATGTTACAATTGCGGAAAGATAGGACATGTCACGACCCAAAAATGGACGTGATGGCACTCGTCTTATCCCACCAAGACAAGTAAGCGTAAAACTCAACTATTACAATAAAAATGCGGAAAATTTACTATCAACTTAAATTATACCCCAAAACCTTGTTGTCACGTGTACAAGCGTCTAAAGTATTACAATCGGATCAAAAGAAAATATAAGTCTCATATGATATTGTTTCTAGAGTAGAACAAAATCATAACCAAGAGTAAGGAGGGATGCTGAGATGACCAACAACTACCTCACAAAATCTCCAGGAAGCCTCGGAAAAGAAGAGAATATATCATAAAGTCCGGGCTAGTAACCTACAAAAATTTGTAGAAGCAAGGGGTGAGTACCAAACCACACGGTACTCAGCAAGTAAACCTCTAAACACAAGCTAAGGGGATGAAATACGGGTACTCCTACCACCCCCAACCGAATCTCCATAACTACAACCTACATAAACATCAGGCCAACCTAACAACTCACAGTTTACATAGAACGTAACTCAACAAAAACATTTAGACAAATTATATATCCTCTACAACAACACTTTAACAAATTACATATCCTCCACAACAACACTTTACAAATTATATATCCTCAACATCAACACTTAAACAAATTAGATATCCTCAATAGCAACACTTCCAAAAATTTACATATCCTCAATAACACACTTCAACAAATCACATATCCTCAACACCAACACTTCAACAAATTATATATCCTCAATAACAAGCTCAGTACTCAACAATCACAAGTTCCGCAAAAAGGCAATCACTAGATCAGCAAAACACAATATCAAGTTCACTAATGATAAGTATGTGCAATGTAATGGAATGCAATGTCAAGGAATGCATGGGGGACATATCTGTCCATGCATCTGTCGCGGCGCATGACACGACCCTCGATAATAGTAACCATTGCGGCGCGCGATACATCCATCGATATATAGTATCCATCGCGGCGCGCGATACGTCCCCCGAAATGGTACATCCTCTTCAGTAACCATTATTTCTCAATGCACAAAACACTTGCCACAACCAATGCCTCAGAATAATGCAGATGACAAGTTCACACATATAATGAGAAGATGACCATTTTCATAACATCGCACAGTTCACAACCACAAAAACACGAAGTTACATAAACAATGATTCAACAAGCCTTCAACCCTTTCTCAACACAACACACATAAACAATTAATCACAATGCCTTTTGTTATCCCCATTCTTTTCATCATTAGAATTAATCAATGTAAACAAATCAACCCATCACCAATCCCGTTACTCCCAACATATACCACAAGGACATACACGCATTTCATACACTTAACAAGAGTTTAGAAATTCACTTGCCTCAATTTATCGAAAAATCACTTCGGGACTTTAGCCTTCCTCCTTTGTTGTACTTTCAAATCAATACAATCTATTCAAATCAATAACCACAATAAGAGTTCAAATCTTACAACACACATATTACTATCTGTTTAACTTTGACCCAACAATTTATCCAAATTTATAATAAAGTTTCTCAATCTTGATTCTAACTAATAAGTCAAATCTCATATTTCTTAAATTTCAAGTCAAGAGTTAAGTCATAATTTCTCCAAACACTGCAACCCTAATAGTTTCCATATAATATAATTGTCCAATTATTATCCCAAAATGGCTATTGAGGGCATATCAATATTCCATTGGAAATCTTGACATACTTTCAAAGGGAACACCATCAATAATTTCTAAAAAAAGCCAACTACATATCTATAACTAGTTATGACACTATCATTTTGACAAATTTCATAATAATTATAAGAAAGTTTTATTGAAAATTAAACCCCAACAAATTTTAAGAATCTATATGTCACAACTTAAATTCCTATATATTTAGTACCCACCCATTACCAATAACTTTCAAAACAAACTCACAAATCCTTTTTTCTTTACAAACCTACGGTAACCCACTTCAATTTCCTATCTAACTCTTAATGAATTAAAAGTATTAATCAACATAAAACTTATCTTTTATACATGTATTGTTTCATCCACCAACAATAATAATTCATTTAATACCCTCTAGTCCATAAATATATATAAATAACATGTGCATACATGTACACGAAATCAAAATAACTAGTTTCACATATTAGTGTAAATTATACACGTTTTAACTTAAAAATATACTTCTAATTACATTAAAAACTTAATAGAAAGGATGAAAATAATTACCTTGACGCCTTGAGATGAAAATATTGATTTTTATCCTCCTTTTCCCTTTTCTTTTCTCCCTTTCTTTTCTTTTCTTCTCTGCCTTTTCTTTCTTTTTCAAATCGTTTTTTTTCCCTCAAATAAGCCGTAACAAGCTTTTGACAATTTAGGGCACTTTGCCCCTTTTTTTTAATTTTATTCATTTATTCAATTAATTCCTTTTCTATTTTTTATCCCATTATTATTATCAACAAAATAATCTTTTATTAAATCTAAAAATCATGTCACTCATTCTTATAAGTCATATAAATTAAATATAAAATCTACTAAAAAGGTTAATATAAAATTAATAGTTGAAATTTCTAAGACGACTAAGAGGGTCGTTACATTATCCACTACTAAAAATCATGTTCGTCCTCGAACATAAAATAGGAGAAGGAAGAATTATTAACGTTATAAAAATCTAATGTATGATCTTCCAGAGTCGTTGTTCATCTCTCCATGAAAGCTTATCTTTAACACCATTCTATCAAGACCAACTACCAAGAACTGAACTATAGAGAATTTGACAGATCAACATATCAGAAGTGATTGTCAAGCTACATAGTAACCCATGAACCGAATCTAAACTGAAACCCCTTCGACAATACCACAATAATCATGACAAATCCTTTCTCACATAGCAAAGATAACGTTCTGTTGATACTAGCTACAACCAGAAGTGAACCTGAACTAATCATCACATACTCATAGTGCAGAAACCAACACACATCTTATAACGATTCCCTTTTCACAACACAATCCTTTTACAAGTTTAAGTTATAAAAATCTGATCTTTAGACTTCGGGTATCCATCAAGGGAGAATCAAAACATACATAATCAAAATAAGAACAAGATAAAGTAAGCACCCAACAAGTGGTACACTCTAGGATGCAAAACCATTAACAACACTATCAAATAACTGTAACTCTTCATGTAAGCTCTTCTATAAAAAGAATTTCATACGCAATGGCGTGCATCTAGAACCAATAGTATACTTCTACTTTCTCAAACAATACCAAATATGCCGTGACTGAAATGATTAAGTCTGCCCAAGGATGTCATCCTACAAGGAGAAAAATCTAACGATCGGTACACCCCATCCACCACTAAGAATTCACCCATAGAAGCGAAAACACACACGAACGTAGAATCAGAATCATACTCTAAACCATGTCCAGAATGAAGTAGTTTGTCACATAAGAATATATAGAAGCAAGGTTAAATAAAACAAGATGTTCCTCCATAGGAACCTTATAAGTTAAATCCCACTTATCTGACTCCATCTCTTTATTTTTAACCACCCACAATCAACCAGTATGATCTCCCATCACAAAATAATAAATGCTTGATTAATTAAATTTCACATACTTTTTCAAGTACTCCATTGAAGCCAACACTCTAAAAACAAACAAAAATCATAACTACACCAACCATTCACCTTACTCTGAAACTGTCCCTAGTATCAAAATCTCCATATAAAACACATTGTAGCCTCTACAAATTTAAAAATATGGCTCTCTCTCTCTTTTTCCATTTAAGCATTACATGACATATATGAGTCACAACTAATATTGATAGCACTATTTTCAAAATACTTTTTTATCGAAGTAAGATAATTGAATCACATCCAATGTCAACTTCGCACATAATTTTACATACATTCCCGCTACTATTTATACCAACATGTACCTCATGCCAAAACTCAACGAAATCCGTGGTCACTCCAATAATTCTGTATACTATAAGCTCTAACCTCTAATCACCGTCAAATGTTTATGTAACATAGCATGACAATCTATGTTGTCTCATTAAAATAGTAATCTCAATCCCCTCAAAATCCTTAATAACCCTGTTTAACTATAGGTCCATATTGTTACGTATCCATAAGTCACTAAACAAAATCTGAACCATTTAGCTCCACATAATAACACATACTCTTACACATCTCACAGGTTTAACCCAAATCAACACTCAATCTTCATAAAAATTGCTGATAAATTCCTAGTAAGTCTATACCAAACAAATTCACATCCATAGTTATATTAGATATTATATATGAAAATCCATACGTCCTTCAACTTCAAACAAAGATTCTATATGAAAGATCTTATTCTTTTGTTTCGCTTAAATTCTTCTTACGGCACAAATTTTAAATACTTTGAACTCTTCAATACACCAAACTCTTTTTCTCTTCGCTGACTTGCTTACCAATCTTATCCTTTGACCAACAACCTATGGTAATTTTATCTTATCCTTGAAATAAAAACATTACATGAAATCCCATTTAGGTATAACAATCAAAAGTAACCAAATTTACTACTCAAATTATTTTTAAGTCCTTCAAATGCTTCATACTCAATGTGATCGATAATTTCTTACCCCTTACCAATTCATACCTTGACAAAATACACTACCACAAATCTAAAATCACAATGAAAAACTTGAATTTTGAATTCAATTATGTAACCCAATCCTTTTATCTATTGAAATTAGCTCATACATAGAAAATATCTACATATTTGGACATCTTAGCTTATTATTGATCGCCTATACATCAACCTTGTCATACCCTTCCTTAAAAAACCAATGGTACCCATTACCAAGTTCGAAACTATAAAAGAACTTATCACTACACTCGAGTCGAACTGTTTCATCAGCTTGAATCCTTAAAGCCAGTTATACAAATCCAATCCAAAAAACTAACCCACTTTTATCCGCACTTCCTTACTAAAACTCTTAATTGTCTTCACATAAGTATACTCTTTATGGCTTCCTTTACCCATATGTTTGTCATTCGATATTGATCCAATTTCTTGGACATTATAACGAAATCACCACTCATTTAAAAATTCATAAAATACATTTCACAATCTCAACATATCAATATCATACCAAAGATCCACTACTAAAAGCTTCCTTATAAATAATGTTTAACACATCCACCCATACCAACAAGCTAGTTGGGTTCTCAAATATGAGTTCAACACCAAATCTTATCATATGAGCATGTATACCATAGATAACTCCTTAAGTAGTTAATATTTGCACTTAACAATCAACATGTCCATTTTCATTTACCACTAGTAATACATCGTGAAAATTTATTACATCCACCACTAGAACATATCATATATATAAATAGGTCACACACTTTATCCATCAAATAGCTGTAAAATATTACCAGATTAGTTTTGTATCTAACTCAAGCCATATGTATTCTTTCGTAAGCAAGGTCAATATTAAAAGTAACACACTCAATAATTCTAACCAAGTACCCATCAGTACCATTGTAATAGTCGTATCATGACCTTCTTTGGTATACACTCAATCTGTGAAACCACAGAAGGGATTCTGACCTGAATTGGTGCAACTTCATTTGCTAAGCAACCCATTAATGGTATAAAAACTATATCAATTGTATTACACTATTTATTATCTAGTCAATTCTTTAAACATTTAACTTCTAATTGTCGAACCACTCCATATTTTGCTTATACCAGATAAGTACTATATTTATTATTATTATTTTACAATGATAACTAACCTTACTCAATTCTTTCAAATATGATCACGCATTCGTTTCATAAGTATATCAGTTCCACCTTAATACCAGATTTAACATCAAACTAATACACGACATGCCAATGATTCACAAAAGAAACTACGCACGAGTCATCACATAAATGAGAGCGAAAGGAGTGAAGCGATAAGAATCAAAATGGGACCAAGTACGCAAAATAGAGATCCAAGAAGTGAAGATATTTCCTAAAAGTCACTACAGCCTCTAAAAGATAGGTACACACGTCTCCGTACAGATCATCGAGACTCTATTTAGACTCGACTTGTACACACGTGAGACCTATGAACCTGGAACTCTGATACCATTTTTTCACGACCCAAAAATGGACGTGACGGCACTCGTCTTATCCCACCAAGACAAATAAGCCTAAAACTCAACTATTACAATAAAAATGCGGAAAATTTACTATCAACTTACATTATACCCCAAAACCTTGTTGTCACGTGTACATGCGTCTAAAGTATTATAATCGGATCAAAAGAAAATATAAGTCTCATATGATATTGTTTCTAGAAGAGAACAAAATCATAAACAAGAGTAAGGAGGGATGCTGAGATGACCAACAACTACCTCACAAAATCTCAAGGAAGCCTCGGAAAAGAAGAGAATATATCATAAAGTCCGGGCTAGTAATCTACAAAAATTTGTAGAAGCAAGGGGTGAGTACAAAACCACACGGTACTCAGCAAGTAAACCTCTAAACACAAGCTAAGGGGATGAAATACGGGTACTCCTACCACCCCTAACCGAAACTCCACAACTACAACCTACATAAACATCAGCCCAACCTAACAACTCACAGTTTACATAGAACATAACTCAACAAAAACATTTAGACAAATTACATATCCTCCACAACAACACTTTAACAAATTACATATCCTCCACAACAACACTTTACAAATTATATATCCTCAACATCAACACTTAAACAAATTAGATATCCTCAATAGCAACACTTCCAAAAATTTACATATCCTCAATAACACACTTCAACAAATCACATATCCTCAACAACAACACTTCAACAAATTATATATCCTCAATAACAAGCTCAGTACTCAACAATCACAAGTTCCGCAAAAAGGCAATCACTAGATCAGCAAAACACAATATCAAGTTACCTAATGATAAGTATGTGCAATGTCAAGTATAATGATGCATGTCTGACCTAGTGATACACACCCGCTGTCTCTCAGTCCGGGACCCATGGGGGACATATCTGTCCATGCATATGGCGCGGCGCACGACACGACCCTCGCTAATAGTAACCATCGCGGCGCACGATACGTCCTGCGAAATATAGTATTCATCATGGCGCGCGATATGTCCCTCGAAATGGTACATCCTCTAAAGTACCCATTATTTCTCAATGCACATAACACTTGCCACAGCCAATGCCTCAGAATAATGAAGATGACAAGTTCACACATATAATGAGGAGATGACCATTTTCATAACATCGCACAGTTCACAACCACAAAAACATGAAGTTACATAAACAATGATTCAACAAGCCTTCAACCCTTTCTCAACACAACACACATAAACAATTAATCACAATGCCTTTTGTTATCCCCATTCTTTTCATCATTAGAATTAATCAATGTGGACAAGTCAACCCATCACCAGTCCCGTTACTCCCAACATATACCACAAGGACGTACACGCATTTCATACACTTAACAAGAGTTTAAAAATCCACTTGCCTCAATTTATCGAACAATCACTTCGGGACTTTAGCCTTCCTCCTTTGTTGTACTTTCAAATCAATACAATCTATTCAAATCAATAACCACAATAAGAGTTCAAATCTTACAACACTCATATTACTATCTGTTTAACTTTTACCCAACAATTTATCCAAATTTATAATAAAGTTTCTCAATATTGATTCTAACTAATAAGTCAAATCTCATATTTCTTAAATTTCAAGTCAAGAGTTAAGTCATAATTTCTCCAAACCCTACAACCCTAATAGTTTCCATATAATATAATTGTCCAATTATTATCCCAAAATGGCTATTGACAGCATATCAATATTCCATTGGAAATCTTGACATACTTTCAAAGGGAACACCATCAATAATTTCTAAAAAAAGCCAACTACATATCTATAACTAGTTATGACACTATCACTTTGACAAATTTCATAATAATTATAAGAAAGTTTTATTGAAAATTAAACCCCAACAAATTTTAAGAATCTATATGTCACAACTTAAATTCCTATATATTTAGTACCCACCCATTACCAATAACTTTCAAAACAAACTCACAAATCCTTTTTTCTTTACAAACCTACAGTTTCACGACCCAAATCTGGGCCGCGACTGGCACCCACACTTACCCTCCTATGTGAGCGAACCAACCAATCTAAACCTTAACATTTCAATGTAACATCAACAGAAAATAATGCGGAAGACTTAAACTCATTAATAAAAACCAATTCAATAACTATCAATATTCAACATCTATTATTCCCAAAAACCTGGAAGTCATCATCACAAGAACATCTACTTTAAACTACTAATTCTAAGAGTTTCTAAAAGCTAAAAATACATAAGAAGCTAGTCCATGCCGGAGGTTCAAGGTATCAAGACATGAAGAAGAAGATCCAGTCCAAGCTAGAAGCGTTAGCTCACCCTGAAGATCCGGGGTGACGAAGACTGGCTTGAGTTACTGTTGAGTCGAAGATGATGGCACGTTTGCTGCACTCCACAAATAACAAGAAGAAAAACATAAAAGTAGGCGTCAGTACAAACCACGGGTACTGAGTAGATATCATCGGCCAACTCAAAATAGGGAACAGTATGTATTAAGCAATATCATAAAATAAACTAATATCCTTAGCATGCAACATTTATAATTACCATAACCCTTGGTTACAACACCAAGCACATCAATGAGGACTCACACCTCCTCATCATACTCATTTGGGAATTTAGTTCATTAGATTGGATATATTATCATATTTCAAGATTCATTATCTTTATTCCCCTCGTGTCGGTACGTGACACTCCGCTCCTCAATATACTATCCTGGTGTCGGAACGTGACACTCCGATCCTCATATACTATCCTGCTACCGGAACGTGGCACCCGATCCATATTCTATCCTGTTGTCGGAACGTGACACCCGATCCATATTCTATCCTGGTACCGGAACGTGGCACCCGATCCATATCTATCCAGGTGTCGGAACGTGACACCCGATCCCCTAATCTCACCACTTTTGTTCATCAAGCCTTCTTTTCAAGGCATCATCATTAACAAAGTAGATTAGGGTTTCTTTTCAAGATTTGAGATTCAATAGCTTCATCATGCTTATTTATTCACAATTACATAATCACATCATTCATGCAAGCATACAATTAAGCATATAGAAGGTTTACAATACTACTAACACATATCATTCGCTATTAAGAGTTTACTACGAATAGCATTAAATAACCATAACCTACCTCCACCGAAGAATTGAAATCAACAAGCTATCTTCTCAGAATCCTTGCTATCCTCTTCGTTTCTCTCTCTTTCTACTCGTTCTCTTTCTTTTTCTGTCTCTTTTCTTTCTTTCTTATTTTTCTTATTCAAACCCTCTTTCTTTTACCCTAATTAGTATATAATTAAGAATAAAAGATGGCAATAATACCCCACTAATTAACTTAGGGTTACCTCTTTTAACCCCCAAGAATTTGAGTTATTAATATAAACCCACGAAATCTATAATTAAGGAAAGAATAGTCCCAAAACGTCCCTTAAAACGTGTAAGGAAATCCGATTCTGCCTGGGATTTGTGCAACCTGTGACGGGCCGTCGTGCCTGCGACGGTCCGTCCTGCAGGACGTCGCAAAGTTCAGAGAATGGATTTTCACTGAAGTCTCCATGACGGTCCGTCACGCCTGTGACGGTCCGTCCTACCATTCCGTCACGAAGTTCAGAGAGTCGATTTTAAGTACCCAATTTCAGATTTTCTAAGTGTTTTGAAACGAGACCCTGCGACGGTCCGTCGTGCCCTTGACGGTCCGTCGTGGGGTCCGTTGCTTCTGCCAGTTTTTTCGGAATTGAAGTTTGTTGCTCAAAACGACTAAACAGGTCGTTACAATAGATACCAATTTACCTATCGTTCGTCCCGGAATGATCAAAAGAAGGAAAACAAGGGCGAAAAGGAGTACCTGAATCTGTAAATATATGTGGGTATTTTTCTCGCATATCCGCCTCCTTCTCCCAAGTGGCTTCTTCAACGAGTCGATTCTTCCATTGCACCTTGATGGATGCAACCTCTCTTGACCTCAACTTGCGAACTTCTCTATCTAAAATAGCAACAGGCTCCTCCTCATAAGACAAGTTCTCATCAAGCAAAATTGAATCCCAACGGATGATGTAGTTTCCATCCCCATGGTATCTTTTCAACATCGACACATGGAATATCGGGTGTACTCCGGACAGCCCTGGAGGCAAGGCTAACTCATAAGCCACCTCCCCTACTCGCTTAAGTACTTCAAATGGTCCAATGTACCTTGGACTCAGTTTACCCCTTTTTCCAAACCGCATCACCCCTTTTATGGGCGAAACATTCAACAAGACTTGTTCACCTTCCATGAACTCTAAGTCTCCAACCTTTCGATCTGCATATTCTTTTTGTCTACTTTGTGCCGCTAGAAGCTTTTCTTGAATAGACTTCACATTTTCCATCGAATCCCTCAAAAGGTCAGTACCCCAAGGCCTAACCTCAAATGCATCAAACCAACCGATGGAAGACCTACATCTCCTACCATACAATGCTTCGAATGGAGCCATATCAATACTTGAGTGATAGCTATTATTGTATGAAAACTCCGCTAAGGGTAGGAAACTATCCCAATGACCACCAAACTCTATCACACACGCACGAAGCATATACTCCAACACTTGAATCGTCCTTTCAGACTGACCATCGGTCTGAGGATGGAACGTAGTACTAAGGTCCAACCTAGTACCCAATTCCGCATGCAATGTTTTCCAAAACATAGAAGTAAACTGCGTACCTCTATCTGATATGATGGATAGTGGAACCCCATGCAATCGCACCACTTCTGAGATGTAAAGTTTGGCTAACTTTTCTACATTGTAAGTCACCTTGACCGGAATGAAATGAGCAGATTTAGTTAACCTATCAACAATCACCCAAATGGAGTCATACTTACCCATTGTCTTCGGAAGACCAACCACAAAATCCATTGAAATTCTTTCCCACTTCCATTCCGGAATGGGCATTCTCTGAAGTGTTCCTCCGGGCCTTTGGTGTTCATACTTTACTTGTTGACAGTTTGGACATTTGGCAATAAAATCCACAATGTCACGCTTCATTCTACTCCACCAAAAGTGTTGTTTTAGGTCACGATACATCTTTGTTGCACCCGAATGTATAGAATACCTTGAACTTGAGCCTCTGTCAGAATAGTGTTGATCAAATCGTCGACGCGGGGTACACATACCCTTCCCTTGATTCTCAAAACACCTTCCTCATCGATTTGTGCTTCCTTAGCCTCTCCTCGCAATACCTTATCTTGGATTCTTCTTAGTTTCTCATCATCAAACTGTTTTCCCTTAATTTTGTCAAGAAAAGAAGATCTTGACTCCACAGAAGCCAACAATCCTCCCTTCTCATTTACTTCTAATCTCATCAAGTCATTAGCTAGAGTCTGAACCTCTCTAGCCAAAGGGTGTCTAGAAGCTTGCAAGTGAGCTAGACTTCCCATGCTTCCCGCCTTTCTACTTAAAGCATCCGCCACAACATTCGCCTTTCCCGGATGATACAAGATAGTGATATCGTAGTCCTTTAGTAACTCCATCCATCTCCTCTGTCTTAAGTTCAAATCTTTCTGAGTAAAGACATACTGTAGGCTACGATTATCCGTATAGATCTAACACTTAACCCCATACAAATAGTGTCTCCATTGCTTTAATGCAAACACCACCGCAGCCAATTCCAAATCGTGGGTCGGATAGTTACGTTCATGCACCTTTAGTTGCCTGGAGGCATAAGCAATCACACTCTTCTCTTGCATTAGTACTGCACCCAAACCAGAATAGGATGCATCGCAATAAACAATGAAGTTCTTACCCTCTACTGGCAAGGTAAGGATAGGTGCGGTAGTCAACAAAGTCTTGAGCTTCTGAAAGCTTTCCTCACATTCGTTTGACCATACAAATGGAACATTCTGCTTAGTCAAGTTCGTCAATTGGGAAGCAATAGAAGAGAATCCCTTGACAAATCGGCGGTAGTAGCTAGCTAACCCAACAAAGCTCCTTATTTCTGACACATTAGTGGGTCTTACCCAATTCTTCACTGTTTCAATCTTAGAAGGATCCACCATCACTCCTTCCTTAGAAACCACGTGCCCCAAGAAATACACTGCATCTAGCCAAAACTCATACTTAGAGAACTTGGCATAAAGCTTTTTCTCCCTTAACATTTCCAATACCAATCTCAAATGCTCTTCATGTTCCTTCTTGCTCTTTGAGTATACCAATATATCATCAATAAATAGGATCACGAAGAGGTCCAAATATGGCTTAAAAATCCCGTTCATCAAGCTCATGAACGCAGCAGAGGCATTCGTAAGACCAAAGGACATCACTACAAATTCGTAATGACCATACCTCGTTCGAAAAGCAGTCTTTGGCACATCCGTTGCCCGTATTTTCAATAAATGATAACCGGATCTCAAGTCAATCTTAGAGAAGACACAAACACCTTGTAACTGATCGAACAAGTCATCAATGCGGGGAAGAGGATACTTGTTCTTTATGGTTACCTTATTTAGTTGTTTGTAGTCTATACACATTCGAAAACTCCCATCCTTCTTCTTTACAAATAAAACCGGAGCACCCCAAGGGGATGCACTTGGTCTAATGAAGCCTTTGTTCAATAACTCTTGAAGTTGTGCCTTTAACTCTCTTAACTCCGCGGGAGCCATTCTATAAGGGGGTATAGAAATGGGGCGAGTACCGGGTTCAAGATCAATACGGAAGTCAATATCCCTATCCGGTGGCATACCAGGAAGGTCTACAGGGAACACATGCAGAAACTCACGAACCACTGAAACCGACTCAATCGAAGGTACTTGGGTAGTGTCATCCTTGAGATGTGCCAAGAAAGCTAAACAACCTTTACTAATCATTTTCTTAGCACGAAGATAGGAGACGATGCGGACCGGATTGGAAGTGTAGTGAACCTCCCACACTAACGGGTCTGTCCCAGGCTTGGCTAACGTCACCGTTTTAGCATTACAATCAAAGATTGCAAATTGCGGAGAAAGCCAAGTCATACCCCGAATCACATCAAAATCATCCATGCGGGGAGCCATAGTAGCTGCATGTTGTATCTCCGGAGCCTGAGGTGCTGGTGCAGAAAACACTGGGGGTGTCTGGCCCTGATCAGATAACCCGCTAAGATAAGCCTGAACCTGATTGATCATCTCTGGGGTAGGTTGGGGTGGCATTTCCTCATTTTGCACTTGTTCATTCACCCCATCCTCCCCCTATATTATCACTTCCTCAGTCGGTGGGGGAGTCACTGCCCTAGTATCAGATGGGCTAGGTGCTCGTCCTCTTCCTCTAGAGGACGTCCTCCCCCGACCTCTACCACGGCCTCTTGCCGCTGCTCTTCCTCGAGCTACAGCCCCAGTGGCTGGCTCAGACGCACCCTGTCTCGCCGGTGCTGGTGTTGGTGTTGGCATAGTCATTGGTCTAGTTCTAACCATCTGCGAAAGAGAGTGAAGATGGTCAGATACCAATTCGTATCGCCTAGATACCAATTGGACTCAAGTAGTAGCACGAAAGAAAGAATGAAAGAGTGAAATTTTCCTAAAGTCTTATAGCCTCTCAAGGAAAAGTAAAGGCGTCTCCCTACCGTTCCTTAAGACTCTACTAGACCTGTTCTTGTGTGATGAGACCAACGAACCTAATGCTCTGATACCAAGTTTGTCACGACCCAAATCCGGGCCGCGACTGACAACCACACTTACCCTCCTATGTGAGCGAACCAACCAATCTAAACCTTAACATTTCAATGTAACATCAACAGAAAATAATGCGGAAGACTTAAACTCATTAATAAAAACCAATTCAATAACTATCAATATTCAACATCTATTATTCCTAAAACCTAGAAGTCATCATCACAAGAACATCTACTTTAAACTACTAATTCTAAGAGTTTATAAAAGCTAAAAATACATAAGAAGCTAGTCCATGCTGGAGGTTCAAGGCATCAAGACATGAAGGAGAAGATCCAGTCCAAGCTAGAAGCGTTAGGTCACCCTGAAGATTCGGTGTGACAAAGACTGGCTTGAGTTACTGTTGAGTCGAAGATGACGGCACGTTTGCTGCACTCCACAAATAACAAGAAGAAAAACATAGAAGTAGGGGTCAGTACAAACCACGGGTACTGAGTAGATATCATCGGCCAACTCAAAATAGGGAACAGTATGTATTAAGCAATATCATGAAATCAACTAATATCCTTAGCATGTAGAATTTATAGTTACCATAACCCTTGGTTACAACACCAAGCACATCAATGAGGACTCACACCTCCTCATCATACTTATTTGGGAATTTAGTTCATTAGATTGGATATATTATCATATTTCAAGATTCATTATCTTTATTCCCCTCGTGTCGGTACGTGACACTCCGCTCCTCAATATACTATCCTGGTGTCGGAACGTGACACTCCGATCCTCATATACTATCCTGGTACCGGAACGTGGCACCCGATCCATATTCTATCCTGGTGTCGGAACGTGACACCCGATCCATATTCTATCCTGGTACCGGAACGTGGCACCCAATCCATATTCTATCCTGGTGTCGGAACGTGACACCCGATCCCCTAATCTCACCCATTTCGTTCATCAAGCCTTCTTTTCAATGCATCATCATTAACAAAGTAGATTAGGGTTTCTTTTCAAGATTTGAGATTTAATAGCTTCATCATGCTTATTTATTCACAATTACATAATCACATCATTCATGCAAGCATACAATTAAGCATATAGAAGGTTTACAATACTACTAACACATATCATTCGCTATCAAGAGTTTACTACGAATAGCATGAAATAACCATAACCTACCTCCACCGAAGAATTGAAATGAACAAGCTATCTTCTCAGAATCCTTGCTATCCTCTTCGTTTCTCTCTCTTTCTACTCGTTCTCTTTCTTTTTCTGTCTCTGTTTGTTCTTTCTTATTTTTCTTATTCAAACCCTCTTTCTTTTACCCTAATTAGTATATAATTAAGAATAAAATATGGCAATAATACCCAACTAATTAACTTAGGGTTACCTCTTTTAACCCCCAAGAATTTGAGTTATTAATATAAAACCACGAAATCTATAATTAAGGAAAGAATAGTCCCAAAACGTCCCTTAAAACGTGTAAGGAAATCCGATTCTGCCTGGGATTTGCGCAACCTGTGACGGGCCGTCGTGCCTGCGACGGTCCGTCCTGCAGGTCGTCGCAAAGTTCAGAGAATAGATTTTCACTGAAGTCTCCGTGACGGTCCGTCACGCCTGTGACGGTCCGTCCTGCCATTCCATCACAAAGTTCAGAGAGTCGATTTTCAATACCCAATTTTAGATTTTCTAACTGTTTTGAAACGAGACCCTGCGACGCTCCGTCGTGCCCTTGACGGTCCGTCGTGGGGTCCGTCGCTTCTGCCAGTTTTTCTAGAATTGAAGTCTGTTGCTCAAAACGACTAAAAAGGTCGTTACATACAGTAACCCACTTCAATTTCCTATCTAACTCTTAATGAATTAAAAGTATTAATCAACATAAAACTTATCTTTTATACATGTATTGTTTTATCCACCAACAATAATAATTCATTTAATACCCTCTAGTCCATAAATATATATAAATAACATGTGCATACATGTACACGAAATCAAAAAAACTAGTTTCACATATTAGTGTAAATTATACACGTTTTAACTTAAAAATCTACTCCTAATTACATTAAAAAGTTAATAGAAAGGATGAAAATAATTACCTTGACGCCTTGAGATGAAAATATTGATTTTTCTCCTCCTTTTCCCTTTTCTTTTCTCCCTTTCTTTTCTTTTCATCTCTGCCTTTTCTTTCTTTTTCTAATCGTTTTTTTTCCTCAAATAAGCCGTCACAGGCTTTTGACAATTTAGGGCACTTTGCCCCCCTTTTTTTTTTATTTTATTCATTTATTTAATTAATTCCTTTTCTATTTTTTTCCCATTATTATTAGCAACGAAATAATCTTTTATTAAATCTAAAAATCATGTCACACATTCTTATAAGTCATATAAATTAAATATAAAATTTACTAAAAAGGTTAATATAAAAATAGTAGTTGAAATTTCTAAAACGACTAAGAAGGTCGTTACATTATCCACTACTAAAAATCATGTTCATCCTCGAGCATAAAATAGGAGAAGGAAGAATTATTAACGTTATAAAAATCTAATGTATGATCTTCCAGAGTCGTTGTTCATCTCTTCATGAAAGCTTATCTTTAACACCATTCTATCAAGACCAACTACCCAGAACTGAACTATAGAGAATTTGACAGATCAACATATCAGAAGTGATTGTCAAGCTATATACTAACCCATGAACCGAATCTAAACTTAAACCCCTTGGACCATACCACAATAATCATGACAAATCCTTTCTCACATAGCAAAGATAACGTTCTATTGATACTAGCTACAACCAGAAGTGAACCTGAACAAATCATCACACACTCATAGTGCACAAACCAACACACATCTTAAATGATTCCCTTTTCACAACACAATCTTTTTATAAGTTTAAGTTATAAAAATCTGATCTTTAGACTTCGAGTATCCATCAAGGGATAATAAAAACATACATAATCCAAATAAGAACAAGATAAAGTAAGCACCCAACAAGTGGTACACTCGAGGATGCAAAACCATTAACAACACCGTCAGATAACTGTAACTCTTCATGTAAGCTCTTCTATAAAAAAAAATTCATACGCAATGGCGTGCATGTAGAACCAATAGTATACTTCTACTTTCTCAAACAATACCAAATATGCCATGACTGAAATGATCAAGTCTGCCCAAGGATGTCATCCTACTAGGAGAAAAATCTAACGATCAGTACACCAGATCCACCACTAAGAATTCACCCATAGAAGCGAAAACACACACGAACGTAGAATCAGAATCATACTCTAAACCATGTCCAGAATGAAGTAGTTTGTCACATAAGAATATATAGAAGCAAGGTTGAATAAAACAAGATGTTCCACTATAGGAACCTTATAAGTTAAATCCCACTTAACTGACTCCATCTCTTGATTTTTAACCACTCACAATAAACCAGTCTGATCTCCCATCACAAAATAATAAATGCTTGATTAATCAAATTTCATATACTTTTTCAAGTACTCCATTGAAGCCAACACTCTAAAAACAAACAAAAATCATAACTACACCAACCATTCACCTTACTCTGAAACTGTCCCTAGTATCAAAATCTCCATATAAAACACATTGTAGCCTCTACAAATTTCAAAATCTGGCTCTCTCTCTCTTTTTCCATTTTAGCATTACATGACATATATGATTCACACCTAATATTGATAGCACTATTTTCAAAATACTTTTCCATCGAAGTAAGCTAATTGAATCACATCCAATGTCAACTTCGCACATAATTTTACATACATTCCCACTACTATTTATACCATCATGTACCTCATGCCAAAACTCAACGAAATCCGTGGTCACTCCAATAATTCTGTATACTATAAGCTCTAACCTCTAATAACCGTCAAATGTCTATGTAACATAGCATGACAATCTATGTTGTCTCATAAAAATAGTAATCTCAATCCCCTCAAAATCCTTAATAACCCTGTTTAACTATAGGTCCATATTATTACGTATCCATAAGTCACTTAACAAAATCTGAACCGTTTAGCTCCACATAATAACACATACTCTTTCACATCTCACGGGTTTTACCCAAATCAACACTCAATCTTCATAAAAATTGCTGATCAATTCCTAGTAAGTCTATACCAAACAAATTCACATCCATAGTTATAATAGATATTATATATGAAAATTCATACGTCCTTCAACTTCAAATCAAGATTCTATATGAAAGATCTTATTCTTTCGTTTCGCTTTAATTCTTTTTACGGCACAAATTTTAAATACTTTGAACTCTTAAATACACCAAACTCTTTTTCTCTTCGCTGACTTGCTTACCAATCTTATCCTTTGACCAACAACCTATGGTAATTTTATCTTATCCTTGAAATAAAAACATTACATGAAATCCCATTCAGGTATAACAATCAAAAGTAACCAACTTTACTACTCAAATTATTTTTAAGTCCTTCGAATGCTTCATACTCAATGTGATCAATAATTTCTTACCCCTTACCAAATAATACCTTGACAAAATACACTACCACAAATCTAAACTCACAATGAAAAACATGAATTTTGAATTCAATTATGTAACTCAATCCTTTTATCTATTGAAATTAGCTCATACATAGAAAATATTTACATATTTGGCCATCTTAGCTTATTATTGATCGCCTATCAATCGACCTTGTCATACCCTTCCTTAAAAATCCAATGGTACCCGTTACCAAATTCGAAACTATAAAAGAACTTATCACCACACTCGAGTCGAACTGTTTCATCAACATGAATCCTTAAACCCAGTTATACAAATCCAATCCAAAGAACTAACCCACTTTTATCCGCACTTCCTTACTAAAACTCATAATTGTCTTCACATAAGTATACTCTTTAGGACTTCCTTTACCCATATGTTTGTCATTCGATATTGATCCAATTTCTTGGACATTACGAAGAAATCACCACTAATTTAAAAATTCATAAAATACATTTCACAATCTCAACATATCAATATCATACCAAAGATCCACTACTATAAGCTTCCTTATAAATAATGTTTAACACATCCACCCATACCAACAAGCTAGTTGGGTTCTCAAATATGAGTTCAACACCAAATCTTATCATATGAGCATGTATACCATAGATAACTCCTTATGTAGTTAATATTTGCACTTATCAATCAACATGTCCGTTTTCATGTACCACTAGTAATACATCGTGAAAATTTATTACATCCACCACTAGATTATATCATATATATTGAAAAGATCATTTCCAAATAGGTCACACACTTTATCCATCAAATAGCTGTAAAATATTACCAGATTAGTTTTGTATCTAACTCAAGCCATATGTATTCTTTCGTAAGAAAGGTCAATATCAAAAGTAACACACTCCATAATTCTAACCAAGTACCCATCAGTACCATTGTAATAATTGTATCATGACCTTCTTTGGTATACACTCAATCTGTGAAACCACAAAAGGGATTCTAACCTGAATTGGTGCAACTTCATTTGCTAAGCAACCCATTAATGGTACGAAAACTATATCAATTGTATTCCACTATTTATTATGTAGTCAATTCTTTAAACATTTAACTTCTAATTGTCAAACCACTCCATATTTTGCTTATACCAGATAAGTACTATATTTATTATTATTATTTTACAATGATAACTAACCTTACTCAACTCTTTCAAATATGATCACGCATTCGTTTCATAAGTATATCAGTTCCACTTTAATACCAGATTTAACATCAAACTAATACACGACATGCCAATGATTCACAAAAGAAACTACACACTAGTCATCACATAAATGAGAGCGAATGGAGTGAAGCGATAAGAATCAAAATGGGACCAAGTACGCACAATAGAGATGCAAAAAGTGAAGATATTTCCTAAAAGTCACTACAGCCTCTCGAAGATAGGTACAGACATCTCCGTACAAATCATCGAGACTCTATTTAGAGTCCACTTGTACACACATGAGACCTATGAACCTGGGGCTATGATACCATTTTGTCACGACCCAAAAATAGACGTTATGGCACTCTTGTTATCCCACCAAGACAAGTAAGCCTAAAACTCAACTATTACAATAAAAATGTGGAAAATTTACTATCAACTTACATTATACCCCAAAATCTCCAGGAAGCCTCGGAAAAGAAGAGAATATGTCATAAAGTCCGGGCTAGTAACCTACAAAAATTTGTAGAAGCAAGGGGTGAGTACCAAACCACACGGTACTCAGCAAGTAAACCTCTAAACACAGGCAAAAGGGATGAAATACGCGTACTCCTACCACCCCCAACCGAACCTCCACAACTACAACCTACATAAACATCAGCCCAACCTAACAACTCACAGTTTACATAGAACGTAACTCAACAAAAATATTTAGACAAATTACATATCCTCCACAACAACACTTTAACAAATTACATATCCTCCACAACAACACTTTACAAATTATATATCCTCAACATCAACACTTAAACAAATTAGATATCCTCAATAGCAACACTTCCAAAAATTTACATATCCTTAATAACACACTTCAACAAATCACATATCCTCAACAACAACACTTCAACAAATTATATATCCTCAATAAAGAGCTTAGTATTCAACAATCACAAGTTCCGCAAAAAGGCAATCACTAGATCAGCAAAACACAATATCAAGTTTACTAATGATAAGTATGTGCAATGTAATGGAATGCAATGTGAAGTATAATGATGCATGTCTGACCTAGTGATACACACCCGCTGTCTCTCAGTCCGGGACCCATGGGGGACATATCTGTCCATGCATCTGTCGCGACGCACGACACGACCCACGATAATAGTAACCATCACGGCGCGCGATACGTCCCTCAAAATATAGTATCCATCGCGGCGCGCGATATGTCCCTCAAAATGGTACATTCTCTTAAGTACCCATTATTTCTCAATGCACATAACACTTGCCACAACCAATGTCTCAGAATAATGCAGATGACAAGTTCACACATATAATGAGGAGATGACCATTTTCATAACATCGCACAGTTCACAACCACAAAAACATGAAGTTAGATAAACAATGATTCAACAAGCCTTCAACCCTTTCTCAACACAACACACATAAACAATTAATCACAATGCCTTTTGTTATCCCCATTCTTTTCATCATTAGAATTAATCAATGTGGACAAGTCAACCCATCACCATTCCCGTTACTCCCAACATATACCACAAGGACATACACGCATTTCATACACTTAACAAGAGTTTAGAAATCCACTTGCCTCAATTTATCGAACAATCACTTCGGGACTTTAGCCTTCCTCCTTTGTTGTACTTTCAAATCAATACAATCTATTCAAATCAATAACCACAATAAGAGTTCAAATCTTACAACACTCATATTACTATCTGTTTAACTTTGACCCAACAATTTATCCAAATTTATAATAAAGTTTCTCAATCTTGATTCTAACTAATAAGTCAAATCTCATATTTCTTAAATTTCAAGTCAAGAGTTAAGTCATAATTTCTCCAAACACTACAACCCTAATAGTTTCCATATAATATAATTGTTCAATTATTATCCCAAAATGGCTATTGATGGCATATCAGTATTCCATTGGAAATCTTGGTATAGAAGAAGGCTTGATGAATTAAAGTAATGGGATTGAGGATGCCTTGGTATAGAGAAGGCTTGATGATTTACAGAATGATATTAGTTGATCGGAGTGTCACGTACCGACACATGTAGGGGATCGGGTGTCACGAACCGACACGTAGAATTAGGGGATCGGGTGTCACGAACCGACACGTAAAATTAAGGGATCGGGTGTCACAAACCGACACGTAGAATTAGGGGATCGGGTGTCACGAACCGACACGTAGAATTAGGGGATCGGGTGTCACGAACCGACACGTAGAATTAGGGGATCGGGTGTCACGAACCGACACGTAGATTTAGGGGATCGGAGTGTCACGTACCGACACAAGAGGAATAATGAATATGAGGGAGCGGAGTGTCACGTACCGACACAAGAGAAATAAAGATAATGATCTTGAAAGATGTTAATATACTCAATCTAACGAACATGATTCCCAAATGAGTATGGTATTGGGGTTTGAGTCCTCATGTGTGAACTTGACGGTAATTGTTAATGATATAGTATTTGTTGTTGCTATATGTTGAGTATCATAGTTGATTTTATGATATTACTCGGTATATATTGATTTCTATTTTGAGTTGGCCGATGATATCTACTCAGTACCCGTGTTTTGTACTGACCCCTACTTTTATGTTTTCTTCTTGTTTATTTGTGGAGTGCAGCAAACGTGCCATCGTCTTCAACTCAACAGTAATTCAAGCCAGTCTTACTACATCGGAAATTCAGGGTGAGCTAATGCTTCTAACTTGGACTGGATCTTCTTCTTCAAGTCTTGATGCCTTAAACTTCCGGCATGGACTAGCTTCTTATGTATTTTTAGCTTTTAGAATACTCTTAGTTTAGTCATTTGATCGTAGATGTTCTTGTGATGATGACTTCCAGGTTTTGTGAATAATAGATGTTGAATATTGATAGTTATTGAATTGATTTTATTAATGAGTTAAGTCTTCCGCATTATTTTCTGTTGTTATTACATTGAAATGTTAAGGTTTAGATTGGTTAGTTCGCTCACATAGGATGGTCAGTGTGGGTGCCAGTCGCAACCCGGTTTGGGTCGTGACACTGTGTAAATAGTAAAGGTCAAGTAACTGTGTAAATAGTAAAGGCCAATCATCTTTTAGCAAAGATGAAAGGTCATTATGTATGTGTATATAAGAGGCATTTGCCTTCATAAATAAAATATCAGTCTTCCGCTACTCTCTTCTCTCTACAATATTCCTCTTTAACGTTTCCATCCAAAAATTGGTATAATTGTGTAAACCATTGAGATAGAAATTTTTTTCAAGCTCCTAAAGTATCTACCATTCCTTCATTATTCCAATCCTTTATTATTTTTGTACTAAATGGTTCTGGTAATTTGTAAAATATTGTTTTCTTATTTCTTTTGCTTCGTCTAAATTGTATTTAGATTTGTGAAAATTTGATTAACGCGAGAAATGATAATACCGAAAGACATAGGGCAACAGCCAGAGATACCAAAAGTTGAGATACCCAGTTTTTATGCAAACAAAAGAATAATTGGGTTATCAACTATCATACAAGAATAAGCTAACAACTATCTACAAGGAAAAGCTATATGGAGCTATTATTCAACAGATCATTTAATGATATATTCCAATTCACGAGAGATAAGACAAACAGATATGGAAGTCCAAAAATGGATTTTATCCTCATTAAAACCAGAAGCTACTCCAACAACTTGAGCACTAAAACAAGGATTCATCTCCGAAGAACTAATGACAAGATATTGCAAGCTAATTGGTCACAAATATCCAGACCATATATGTTCCAAGTGCAACCAAGGTGATGACATAATCCTAGACGTACAACTGGAGTAAGCTGAAAAGAAGAAGTTAAGGAAAAATAGACATAAAAATATATGTACAAAATTAGTCATAGTCATTGTCGGCCATTTGGCAAAAGTTTATTTTGTTTTCTTGTAAAAAAGTCGTAAAGTAAATAGTGTAAGTAGGTCCTAATCATAAATAGTAAGAGTCAAGTTACTGTATAAATAGTAAAGGTCAAGTAACTGTGTAAATAGTAAAGGCCAATCGTGTTTTAGCAAAGATGAAAGGTCATTATGTATGTGTATATAAGAGGCATTTGCCTTCAAAAATAAAATATCAGTCTTCGACTGCTCTCTTCTCTCTACAATATTCCTCTTTAACGCTTCCACCCAAAAATTGGTATCAGAGCTAGCTAGCTAACTAACTAAGCTAATAACTATGGAGAAATCTGAAGCTACAAATCTACAAAATCAGGTATACACTCTTAAATTTATAAGTAGCTAAATAAATTTATTCCTGAAAATCTCTTGTTGATTATAATTGTTTATCATGACTTAATAATGCTCTAATAAGAATCTTTAGAAGGTTTCCTACAGAAATATGCTTCGAGTAAGTATGCCTAGACAATGCCATCCTAATGTTGAAACCGGTAGGCAAGAAGGTCGTTTATGGGAGTAAACAAAGTTGAGGCGCTGTTAGGGCAACTAATTAAAGAAGAAAGCTGTAGTATTGACTAGACGAGATGATTATTAAATCATCATTTTTTCATAATAAATAAGTATAATCCATTAAGAGCTTGGAAGGAATAAAAATTTTAGCAAAAATGAATAAAATGAGTACCTATTTAATAGATGATGATGATAACTATAAGAAATTACTACTCTATATATTAAAAGATGTGACTACTGATATAAAAAGGGAAATTTATGACAAATTGATAATATATGAGATAATAGAAATAACAACCCAAGGTTGGACTGAGTTAACCATACAAAGTATACAGGATGAACTTTATTATGATATGTATGATTGATATGATGATTTAGATATTGGAGATTAAATATGACTTAATATTGGCTAAGGCGATATGGTAGAAATTACAGGTTAAAAAAGATTAAATATCCAGATAAATTAAGTAAGCTTTTTAAAATATTATATAAAAAATTATGATGGATAAAAATAAAAACACTAAAATAAAAAGAACCAAGATAGATAAAAAGGTAAGAAAAATATGGAAAAAATTAAGACCCTTGTATATAGAATATGAACTATCGCAACTAGTCAAAAACAGATAATGATAAAAAAGACCAATTGATAAATATAATTTCAAAAACAAAATACAAATATGTTTACTATTTGAAGAAACAGTATGAACAAAGAAATTTATAAACAACAATTAATAGAAAAAATAACGGAAAAAATAGCTGAAAAAGAACAAGAATTACAACATAGAAAAAGAAGGTTAGAAGAAAATATATTAGTAGAAGTATGTAATAAATCAATACTAACACAAAGAAAAAAATATATTTATGTTAAAATTAGAATTAGATTGTCTTGAATATCAGTTACAACATAATATAATACATAAATTATAATGAATAAAGAAGAATTCGCAGTAGACGAAAAAACATATGAAAATCAAGACGAAATGATAATAAAAATAATATTTTCAAATCTAGGAAGAAGATATAAAAAAATAGGAAATAATCTATTCTTGATGTTAGAAAAAGAAACAGCAAAATTAGAAGATAGTTTAACAGCTATGATAAGAATAACAAAAGAAAATGAAGAAATAGACAAATCAAAAGAAATTGAAAAAATAAAAATACAAGCAAAACAAGAAGTACAACATTTAGAACAAATAAAAAATACAAGAATAAGTGAATTAGAAAAGGAATTAGCTAGGTTAAAATTATTATATGAAAATAAGCAAAAACAAAAGGAAAAAGATAAAGAGCTTGAATTAACTAATGAAATAAAAGAAATGGAACAAAAATCAAATGAGGATATTGAGGTAAATGAAGTAAATGAAATAGATGAAAATGAAAATGACCAAAAATCAGAAATAAGTGACATAAGTGAGACATATACAGAAATCTTAGAACAGACAAATAAAATAAAAATATTAGAAATAAACACAGGAGATATGAATAGACCCAGTACGTCAAGAATAAAAACCCCAGATAATAGTCCCAGAAATAGTCCTAGAAGTAGTGCTAGGTGTACACCACCAACTTATTATACAGAAAGTTATCAACAATCAGATACAAATAATGCAATATGGAACAGTAGATTAAATAAAAATTGGATACCGAAACCAATAAGTGAACAATATAATTTCTTAGACTTAGATTGTGTCACAAACATAAATAAAGCAATATTACTATGGATTGGAAATATACCTAACAGTTAATAGATAACAAAATAGAAACAAAAAAAACACCGAGATACATAGAAAGAACATTCGTAGGAACAGCAAAATTATGGATAGAAAATCTACCCCCAGAAAGTTTAGAAGTTCTTAGAAATGATAAAAAATTTGATGTATCCCCATCAGCAACAAATATAGATATACTAGACAAATATGAATCAGCAATAAGAAATGAATTTGGAGGTATGACCACGGATATAAGAGAACAAAATAGGGAAAAAATAATAAATGGACAACTTATGACAAAATTGGCTATATGTAAATGTGTTATATAGAAGAATATACTTGTGCATTCAAAGAATACTATTACAAATCTAAATACAATTTAGACGAAGCAAAAGAAATAATAAAACAATATTTTACAAAATTAACAAAACCATTTAGTACAAAAATAATAAAGGATTGGAATAATGAAGGAATGGTATATACTTTAGGAGCTAGAATAAAATTTCTATCTCAATGGTTTACACAATTATGTGAGAACCAAAAAGAAAAATTAAAAATGGAAAAAGTACTAAATAAAAATTTATCATATTGTAAAAATAAAATGGCACCACAGTTTGGTGTACAAATAAAAAACAAAAATCCAAAAGATATAAAAATTAGAGAAAAAATAAAACTAAGTATAAATATAAACTACCAAGACGAAGGTATTATGTAAAAAACTATAAAATGAAAAGACCATATAGACCTAAAAGAAAAATATCCCAATGTACATGTTACAATTGCGGAAAGATAGGACACATAGCTAAAGACTATAAATTACCAAAAAATTCAAAGAGAAAACAAATTGCAGAAATAGTTATAGATGATGACAAATATATGCAAATAGAATACATAGACTATGAATTCAGTGAAAACGATAGTATATATGAAGTTTCAGATATAGAAACTGAAAATGAAGAAGAAAATCTAGATAATGAAATAGAAGAAGAAGGAATATAATGTCTGAAAACGAAATAATATCTAAAGAAAATTATGAAGATGAAGAATCATCACACCAAAAAATTAAATTTGATAATACACTTTTTGAACAAATAAAAGGAAAAGAATTAGATTTAAGTGTTGAAAAAATACTTGACATACCTATACTAAAAAACTGGTTTAAAAGGCAGAAAGAAGAATACTATGTAGTCAGTCAAAAAGAACACATCATAGATGGTAAATATACAAGCGGAAAAGCATATATACCTATAATAAACAAACGAATAATAAATAAAGAAATACAAAACATAAAAAATAAAGAAGCTATAAAATATGTACATTTAGGAGGAACAGAAATACTAATAAAAGCTTGTTTCAGAGAAGGAATAGATACGCCCATTGAAATATATTTAGCAGATGATAGAATAAAACATCCTATAGAAAAAAGTGTAATAAGTGCAGTTAAAGGAAATTTAATATACCAATAATTTAAATTTATAATAAGTGTCAATTATACAGTAAGATTAACAGATACAAATATAGATAAATCATTAGTAATATATTGGAAAATGTCAGGAATACAGTTAGCACCAGGAAGTAAGGTATTCACAGCAAGATATAAATATCTATATTTATTAACAACAAAACATAAAATAACAGCAAGAAATAAAATTGATAAAATTAAAATAGAAAATCCTTTTGAAAGAATAATTACGGTAATAGATAATAATGAATGTAGTTATAAAGAAATGGATACACAAGAAGAATTGGAGATAGTAAAAGAAAGATTAAGAACCTCAAGCGTACCAAATACATTAACAAGCGCTTCCTCATCAAGAATGAGTTCATCTAAAAGAAAATATGAAATATCACAAGATTTAGAAGAAATGACAAAATATCATTATTTAATATTAGGAATAATGGACCAGAGAAAATATAAAATCTTGATAAACACAGGATAAGAAGAAAATCATATAACAAGAGAACTAGTATTAGAAGAAAAAATTATGAAAACAGGACACATATGCCCTGGATTACCTAGTGAAATAGTAAATACAAATGAAGAAACAACAGAAAAAGAAATAATTATAGCAGGAATTCCATTAAAAATACAATTTAAGATATATGAAGGAAATCATAATATCACATTAGGAATAAAATGGTTAGAAAAGGTTAAACCATACAACATAGAAAATGAACAATTAACAATAACTTGCCAAAATAAGAAAATAATTATAAAAAGAACAAAATGATTAATGAAAATATTTATACTTGCAAAAATTATTGTAGAAGGATACCACAACAGATATTATACGCCTATGATAGATACAGGAGCAGAAGCAAATATATGTAAATATAATTGCTTACCAGAAGATAAATGGAAAAAATTAAAAACACCTATGGTAGTAACAGGATTTAATAATGAAGGAAGTATGATCAAATATAAAGCAAAAAATATAAAAATACAAATATGGGATAAAATACTAACAATAGAAGAAATGTATAATTTCGAATTTACCACGAAGGATATGTTATTAGGAATGCCATTTTTAGATAAATTTTACCCACACATAATAACAAAAACACACTGGTAGCTTACTACGCCATGTGGCCATAAAATAGGAGCAAAAAGAGTAAAAAATAAACAACGAAAATCTATAGAATGGATTTAAGGCAGTGAAAAAATAAACCAGGAGATGGAAAATATAAGTGAAAAACAAATATCACAACTAGAAATAATTATATTTGCAATAGACAAAGTTAAAATAATTAATGAACAACTAGAACAATTATATAATGAAGACCCATTACAAGGATGGGAAAAACATAAAACAAAAGTAAAAATTGAACTAATAAATGAAAATAGTATAATAACACAAAAACCGTTAAAATATAACTTTGATGATTTACAAGAATTTAAAATACATATAAATGAATTACTAGAAAAAAATTATATACAAGAAAGTAATAATAAACATACAAGCCCAGCATTTATAGTTATAAAACACAGCGAACAAAAAAGAGGTAAAAGTAGAATGGTTATTGACTACAGAAATTTAAATGCCAAAACTAAAACATATAACTATCCAATACCTAATAAAATACTTAAAATAAGACAAATACAAGGATACAACTATTTTAGCAAATTTGACTGTAAATCAGGATTATACCATCTAAAACTAGAAGAAGAATCAAAACAATTAACAGCATTTACAGTACCACAAGGATTTTATGAATGGAATGTATTACCAGTAAGATATAAAAATGCACCAGGTAGATATCAACATTTTATGGATAACTGTTTTAACCAGCTAGAAAATTGTGTTATATATATAGATGATATATTATTATATTCTAAAACACAAGATGAACATATAAGATTATTAGAAAAATTTATACATATAATCAAACACTCAGGTATAAGCTTAAGTAAAAGTAAAGCAGAAATTATGAAACCACAGATAGAATTTCTAGGAATACAAATAGATAAAAATGGAATAAAAATGCAAACTCATATAGTACAAAAAATAATTACTATTGATGAAAATATAGATACAAAAAAGAAATTATAATCATTCTTAGGATTAGTAAATCAAGTAAGGGAATATATACCAAAATTAGCAGAACATTTAAAACCATTATACAAAAAACTCAAAAAAGATATTGAATATCATTTTGACAACAAAGATAAAGAACACATAAAAAATATTTAAAAATTATGCAAAAAATTACCAAAATTATATTTTCCTGATGAAAGTAGAACATTCACATATATAATTGAAACAGATTCAAGTGACCACAGTTATGGAGGAGTACTAAAATATAAATATGACAAAGAAAAGGTAGAACACCATTGCAGGTATTGCTCAGGTTCATATACTGAGGCACAAACAAAATGAGAAATAAACATAAAGGAATTATTTGCATTACATAAATGTTTATTAGCATTTGAACCATATATAGTTTACAATAAATTTATTGTAAGAACAGAGAACACACAAGTAATATGGTAGATAACAAAAAAGTTAGATGATTCAGTTACAACGGAAGAAATAAGGAGATTAGTATTGAATATATTAAATTTTACATTTACAATTGAAATTATAAAAACTAATGAAAATCTTGTTGCAGACTACCTATCAAGAAAAAGGAACTCAAACTGAACCAGATACAGTAGAAGAAATACTCAAAGCCATTACTACACTTTCTACGAAGGTGGACAGTATAGGAAAAGAGTTACAAAATCTAAAAGATAATAGTCAGCAGCATGACTATAAATATGCGGAGCTACGCCAACATGCAGAGTTACGTCGATCGAAAGACGCTAAAATTCCAAAGCTACAAGGAGATGTTGGGAAACTCCTTAAAACCCATAACATTAATATTACTAATGTTGCAGGTACAAGTACAGCAGCTATGGAAAAACCTACATCAAAAAATACAAACTTAAACAACTTATTTACAAAACCATTTATTCCAAAGGCACAAATAGTAGATACCCCAGCACCACAAACATCTACATATGCAGCAAGCCGACACAAAGAAAAGAAAATATATAACCATATATCCCAAACTTACATTGAAAACCTATACAAAATCCAAAACTTTTTAAATCTTAAACCCAAATCTACCACGACCACAGAAAAAACCCAAGATTATTTAACCCAAAAATTACAACGATATAATAAGTTAATTGCACAACCTAAAACCAATCCAGACTTAGCTAAAACCTGTTACAGTTATGGATTACTTAATACGGTATATACATATGATGATACAGAGATAAGTGGAATCCCGGAGATCCACAAAGCCTTTTTAATATACAATAGAATTACAAAAGGAAATTTATTTTTTATAAAATTTTATACAGCACCAGTTGAAATACTTTATGATGAGATAAAACCAATAATCCAGATAGTGAAAATTGGATTAACGCGAGAAATGATAATACCGGAAGACATAGGGCAACAACCAAAGATACCAAAAGTTGAGATACCAGTTTTTATGCAAACAAAAGAATAATTGGGTTATCAACTATCATACAAGAATTAGCTAACAACTATCTACAAGGAAATGCTATATGGAGCTATTATTCAAGAGATCATTTAATGATATATGCCAATTCACGAGAGATAAGACAAACATATATGGAGGAAGTCCAGAAATGGATTTTATCCTTATTAAAACCAGAAGCTACTCCAACAACTAGAGCACTAAAACAAGGATACATCTCCGAAAAACTAATGACAAGATATTGCAAGCTAATTGGTCACAAATATCCAGACCATATATGTTCCAAGTGCAACCAAGGTGATGACATAATCCCAGACGAACAACTGGAGTAAGCTGAGAAGAAGAACATAATGAAAAATAGACATAAAAATATATGTACAAAATTAGTCATAGTCATTGTCGGCCATTTGGCCAAAGTTTATTTTGTTTTCTTGTAAAAAAATCGTAAAGTAAATAGTGTCAGTAGGTCCTAATCATAAATAGTAAGAGTCAAGTTACTGTGTAAATAGTAAAGGTCAAGTAACTGTGTAAATAGTAATGGCCAATCGTCTTTTAGCAAAGATGAAAGGTCATTATGTATGTGTATATAAGAGGCATTTGCCTTCAAAAATAAAATATCAGTCTTCCACTACTCTTTTCTCTCTACAATATTCCTCTTTAACGCTTCCACCCAAAAATTGGTATCAGAGCTAGCTATCTAACTAACTAAGCTAATAACTATGGAGAAATCTGAAGCTAAAAATCTACAAAATCAGGTATACACTCTTAAATTTATGAGTAGCTAAATAAATTTATTTCTGAAAATCTCTTGTTGATTATAATTGTTTATCATGACTTAATAATGCTCTAATAAGCATCTTTAGAAGGTTTGCTACAGAAATATTCTTCGAGTAAGTAAGACCAGACTATGCCATCCTAATGTTGAAACCGGTAGGCAAAAAGGCCGTTTAAGGGAGTAAACAAAGTTGAGGCGCTGTTAGGGTAAGTAATCAAAGAAGAAAGCTGTAGTAGTGACTAGACGAGATGATTATTAGATCATCATTATTTCATAATAAATAAGTATAATCCATTAAGAGCTTGGAAGGAATAAAAATTGTAGCAAAAATGAATAAAATGAGTACCTATTTAATAGATGATGATGATAACTATAAGATATTACTACTCTATATATTAAAAGATCTGAGTACTGATATAAAAAGAGAAATTTATGACAAATTGGTAACATATGAGATAATAGAAATAACAACCCAAGGTTGGACTGAGTTAACCATACAAAGTATACAGGATGAACTTTATTATGATATGTATGATTTATATGATGATTTAGATATTGGAGATTAAATATGACTGAATATTGGCTAAGGCGATATGGTAGAAATTACAGGTTATAAAAGATTAAATATCCAGATAAATTAAGTAAGCTTCTTAAAATATTATATAAAAAATTATGATGGATAAAAATAAAAACACTAAAATAAAAAGAACCAAGATAGATAAAAAGGTAAGAAAAATATGGAAAAAATTAAGACCCTTGTATATAGAATATGAACTATCGTAATTAGTCAAAACAGATAATGATAAAAAAGATAAATTGATAAATATAATTTCAAAAACAGAATACAAATATGTTTACTATTTGACGAAACAGTATGAACAAAGAAATTTATAAACAACAATTAATAGAAAAAATAACAGAAAAAATAGCTGAAAAAGAACAAGAATTACAACATAGAAAAAGAAGGTTAGAAGAAAATATATTAGCAGAAGTATGTAATAAATCAATACTAACACAAAGAAAAAATATATCTATGTTAAAATTAGATTTAGATTGCCTTGAATATGAGTTACAACATAATATAATACATAAATTATAATGAATAAAGAAGAATTCGCAGTTGACGAAAAAACATATTAAAATCAAGACGGAATGATAATAAAAATAATATTTTCAAATCTGGGAAGAAGATATAAAAAAATAGGAAATAATCTATACTTGATGTTAGAAAAAGAAACGGAAAAATTAGAAGATAGCTTAACAGCTATGATAAGAATAACAAAAGAAAATGAAGAAATAGACAAATCAAAAGAAATTGAAAAAATAAAAATACAAGCAAAACAAGAAGTACAACATTTAGAAGAAATAAAAAATACAAGAATAAGTGAATTAGAAAAGGAATTAGCTAGGTTAAAATTATTATATGAAAATAAGCAAAAACAAAACGAAAAAGATAAAGAGCTTGAATTAACTAATGAAATAAAAGAAATGGAACAAAAATTAAATGCGGATATTGAGGTAAATGAAGTAAGTGAAATAGATGAAAATGAAAATGACCAAAAATCAGAAATAAGTGACATAAGTGAGACATATAAAGAAATCTTAGAACAGACAAATAAAATAAAAATATTAGAAATAAACACAGGAGATATGAATAGACACAGTACGTCAAGAATAAAAACCCCAGATAATAGTCCAAGAAATAGTCCTAGAAGTAGTCCTAGGTGGACACCACCAACTTATTATACAGAAAGTTATCAACAATCAGATAGAAATAATGCAATATGGAATAGTAGATTAAATAAAAATTGGATACCGAAACCAATAAGTGAACAATATAATTTCTTAGACTTAGATTGTGTCACAGACATAAATAAAACAATATTACTATGGACAGGAAATATATCTAAACAGTTAATAGATAACAAAATAGAAACAACAAAAACACCGAGATACATAGAAAGAACATTCGTAGGAACAACAAAATTATTGATAGAAAATCTACCCCCATAAAGTTTAGAAGTACTTAGAAATGATAAAAAAAATGGATGGATCACCATCAGCAACAAATAAAGATATACTAGACAAATATGAATCAGCAATAAGAAATGAATTTGGAGGTATCACCATGGATATATGAGAACAAAATAGGGAAAAAATAATAAATAGACAACTTATGACAAAATTGACTATATGTAAAATGTGTTATATAGAAGAATATACTTGTGCATTCAAAGAATACTATTACAAATCTAAATACAATTTAGACGAAGCAAAAGAAATAAGAAAACAATATTTTACAAAATTAACAAAACCATTTAGTACAAAAATAATAAAGGATTGGAATAATGAAGGAATGGTAGATACTTTAGGAGCTAGAATAAAATTTCTATCTCAATGGTTTACACAATTATGTGAGAACCAAAAAGAAAAATTAAAAATGGAAAAAGTACTAAATAAAAATTTATCATGTTGTAAAAATAAAATGGCACCACAATTTGGGTGTAAAAATAAAAAACAAAAATCCAAAAGATTTAAAAGTTATAGAAAAAATAAAACTAAGTATAAATATAAACAACCAAGACGAAGGTATTATGTAAAAAACTATAAAATGAAAAGACCATATAGACCTAAAAGAAAAATATCCCAATGTACATGTTACAATTGCGGAAAGATAGGACACATAACTAAAGACTGTAAATTACCTAAAAATCCAAAGAGAAAACAAATTGAAGAAATAGTTATAGATTATGAAAAATATATGCAAATAGAATACATAGACTATGAATTAAGTGAAAACGATAGTATATAAAAAAAATAGCAAATAATCTATACTTGATGTTTGTAACGACCTGTTTAGTCGTTTTGAGCAGCAGACTTCAATTCTGGAAGAACTGGCATAAATGACGGACCCCACGACGGACCGTCATGGGCACGACGAACTGTCGCAGGGTCTTGTTTCAAAACACTTAGAAAATATGAAATTGGGTACTGAAAATCGACTCTCTGAACTTCGTGAAAGAATGGCAGGACGGACCGTCACAGGTGTGACGGACCGTCACAGACTCTTCAGAGAAATTGAGTCTCTGAACTCTGTGATGGGCAGCAGGACGGACCGTAGCAGGCGCGATGGGCCGTCACAGACTGCGAAATCCCAGTCTGGGTCGGATATCTTGATACGTTTTAAGGGACGTTTTTGACTATTCCTGCTTTAATTATAAAGTTAGTGGGTTAATGTTAATAAGTCTAATTACTTGGGGGTTAAAAGAGGTAACCTTAAGTTAATTAGTGGGTCATTATTGCCACCTTTTATTCTTAATTATATACTAATTAGGGTAAAAGAAAGAGGGTTGAATAAAGAAAATAGAAAGAACAGCGAGAGGGAAGGAGAAATCGATAGGGAGAGAGACGATCGAGAAGGGGGAAAACACAAAGCTTTGGGAAAATTTGCTTGCTTGATCACGAATCTTCGGTGGAGGTAGGTTATGGTTTTTATACTTTTCGTAGTAAACTCTTAATAGCGAATGATATGTATTGGTAGTATTGTAAACCCTTCTATATGCTTAATTGTATGATTGCATGAATGTGATTATGTAATTGTGATATAATAAGCATGATGAAGCTATTGAATTATAAATCTTGAAAAGAAACCCTAATCTACTTTGTTAATGATGATGCCTTGGTATAAAAGAAGGCTTGATGAACGAAAGTAGTGAAATTAGGGGATCAGGTGCCACGTTCGGGTACCAGGATAGTATATGAGGATCGGGTGCCACGTCCCGGTACCAGGATAGTATATGAGGATCGGGTGCTACTTTCCGGTACCAGGATAGTATATGAGGATCGGGTGCCACGTTCCGGTACCAGGATAGTATATGAGGATCGGGTGTCACGTTCCGATACCAGGATAGTATATGGATCGGGCGCCACGTTCCGGTACCAGGATAGAATATGGATCGGGTGTCACGTTCCGACACTAGAATAGAATGAGGATCGGAGTGTCACGTACCGACACGAGGGGAATAAAGATAATGAATCTTGAAAGATGATAATATATTCAAATCTAATGAACCTGATTCCCAAATGAGTATGATGAGGAGGCGTGAGTAATCATTGATGTGCTTGGTGTTGTAACAAGGGGTTATGGTAACTGCAAATGCTGCATGCTAAGGATATTAGTTAATTTTATGATATTGCTTAATATATACGGTTTTCTATTTTGAGTTGACCGATGATATCTACTCAGTACCCGTGTTTTGTACCGACCCCTACTTTTATGTTTTCTTCTTATTTATTTGTGGAGTGCAGCAAACGTGTCGTCGTCTTCAACTCAACAGTAATTCTAGCCAGTCTTCGTCACACCAGATCTTCAGGGTGAGCTAATGCTTCTAGCATGGACTGGATCTTCTTCTTCAAGTCTTGATGCCTTGAACTTCCGGCATGGACTAGCTTTTATTTGTTTTAGCTTCTTAGAATACTCTTAGTTTAGTAATTTGATCATAGATGTTCTTGTGATGATGACTTTCAGATTTTGGGGATAATAATAGTTATTGATTTTATTAATGAGTTTACGTCTTCCGCATTACTTTCTGTTGATATTATATTGAAATGTTAAGGTTTAGATTGGTTGGTTCGCTCACATAGGAGGGTAAGTGTGGGTGCCAGTCGCGGTCCGGATTTGGGTCGTGACATATTTACACAGTTACTTGACCTTTACTATTTACACAGTAACATGACTCTTACTATTTATGATTAGGACCTACTGACACTATTTACTTTACGACTTTTTTACAAGAAAACAAAATAAACTTTGGCCAAATGGCCGACAATGACTATGACTAATTTTGTACATATATTTTTATATCTATTTTTCCTTATCTTCTTCTGCTCAGCTTACTCCAGTTGTACGTGTGGGATTATGTCATCACCTTGGTTGCACTTGGAACATATATGGTCTGGATATTTGTGACCAATTAGCTTGCAATATCTTGTCATTAGTTCTTCGGAGATGAATCCTTGTTTTAGTGCTCTAGTTGTTGGAGTAGCTTCTGGTTTTAATAAGGATAAAATCCATTTCTGGAGTTCCTCCATATCTGTTTGTCTTATCTCTCATTTGAATTGGCATATATCATTAAATGATCTCTTGAATAATAGCTCCATATAGCATTTCCTTGTAGATAGTTGTTAGCTAATTCTTGTATGATAGTTGATAACCCAATTATTCTTTTGGGTTGAAGCGTTAAAGAGGAATATTGTAGAGAGAAGAGAGTAGTGGAAGACTGATATTTTATTTATGAAGGCAAATGCCTCATATATACACATACATAATGACCTTTCATCTTTGCTAAAAGACGATTGGCCTTTACTATTTACACAGTTACTTGACCTTTACTATTTACACAGTAACTTGACTCTTACTATTTATGATTAGGACCTACTGACACTATTTACTTTACGACTTTTTTACAAGAAAACAAAATAAACTTTGGCCAAATGGTCAACAATGACTATGACTAATTTTGTACATATATTTTTATGTCTATTTTTCCTTATCTTCTTCTCAAATTACTCCAGTTGTACGTCTCGGATTATGTCATCACCTTGGTTTCACTTTGAACATATATGGTCTGGATATTTGTGACCAATTAGCTTGCAATATCTTGTCATTAGTTCTTCAGAGATGAATCCTTGTTTTAGTGTTCTAGTTGTTGTAGTAGCTTCTGGTTTTAATAAGGATACTATCCATTTCTGGACTTCCTCCATATCTGTTTGTCTTATCTCTCGTGAATTGGCATATATCATTGAATGATTTATTGAATAATAGCTCCATATAGCATTTCCTTGTAGATAGTTGTTAGCTAATTCTTGTATGATATTTGATAACCCAATTATTCTTTTGTTTGCATAAAAACTGGGTATCTCATCTTTTGGTATCTCTGGTTGTTGCCCTATGTCTTTCGGTATTATCATTACTCGCGTTAATCCAATTTTCACTATCTGGATTATTGGTTTTATCTCATCATAAAGTATTTCAGCTGGTGCTGTATAAAATTTTTATAAAAAATAAATTTCTTTTTGTAATTCTTTTGTATATTAAAAAGGCTTTGTGGATCTCCGGGATTCCACTTATCTCTCTACCATCATATGTATATACCGTATTAAGTAATCCATAACTGTAACAGGTTTAAACTAAGTTTTGATTGGTTTTAGGTTGTGCAATTAACTTATTATAGCCTTGCAATTTTTTTGTTAAATAATCCTGGGTTTTTTCTGTGTTCGTGGTAGATTTGGGTTTAAGATTTAAAAAGTTTTAGATTTTGTATAGGTTTTTAATATAAGTTTTGGATATATGGTTATATATTTTCTTTTCTTTGTGTAGGCTTGCTGCATATGTAGATGTTTGTTGTGCTGGGGTATCTACTATCTGTGCCTTTGGAATAAATGATTTTGTAAATAAGTTGTTTAAGTTTGTATTTTTTGATGCAGTTTTTTCCATAGCTGTTGTACTTGTACCTGCAACATTAGTAATGTTAATGTTATGGGTTTTAAGGAGTTTTCCAACATCTCCTTGTAGCTCTGGAATTTTAGCGTCTTCCGATCGACGTAACTCTGCATGTTGGCGTAGCTCCGCATATTTATAGTCATGCTGCTGACTATTAGCTTTTAGATTTTTTAACTCTTTTCCCATACTGTCCAACTTCGTAGAAAGTGTAGTAATGGCTTTGAGTATTTCTTCTACTGTATCTGCTTCAGTTTGAGTTCCTTTTTCTTGATAGGTAGTCTGCAACAAGATTTTCATTAGTTTTTATAATTTCAATTGTAAATGTAAAATTTAATATATTCAATACTAATCTCCTTATTTCTTTCGTTGTAACTGAATCATCTAACTTTTTTGTTATCTACCATTTTACTTGTGTGTTATCTGTTCTTACAATAAATTTATTGTAAACTATATATGGTTCAAATGCTAATAAACATTTATATAATGCAAATAATTCCTTTCTATTTATTTCCCATTTTGTTTGTGCCTCAGTATATGATCCTGAGCAATACCTGGAATGGTGTTCTACCTTTTCTTTGTCATATTTATATTTTAGTACTCCTCCATAACTGTTGTCACTTGAATCTGTTTCAATTATATATGTGAATGTTCTACTTTCATAAGGAAAATATAATTTAGGTAATTTTTTGCATAATCTTTTAATATTTTTTATGTGTTCTTTATTTTTGTTGTCAAAATGATATTCAATATCTTTTTTGAGTTTTTTGTATAACTGTTTTAAATGTTCTGCTAATTTTGGTATATATTCCCTTACTTGATTTACTAATCCTAAGAATGATTGTGATTTCTTTTTTGTATCTATATTTTCATCAATAGTAATTATTTTTTGTACTATATGAGTTTGCATTTTTATTCCATTTTTATCTATTTGTATTCTTAGAAGTTCTATCTGTGGTTTCATAATTATTTTCTTATTTTTATAATCATTTTCTTATTTTGGCAAGTTATTGTTAATTGTACATTTTCTATGTTGTATGGTTTAACTTTTTCTAACCATTTTATTCCTAATGTGATATTATGATTTCCTTCATATATCTTAAATTGTATTTTTAATGGAATTCCTCCTATAATTATTTCTTTTTCTGTTGTTTCTTCATTTGTATTTACTATTTCACTAGGTAATCCAGGGCATATGTGTCCTGTTTTCATAATTTCTTCTTCTAATACTAGTTTTCTTGTTATATGATTTTCTTCTTGTCCTGTGTTTATCAAGATTTTATATTTTCTCTGGTCCATTATTCCTGTTATAAAATAATGATATTTTGTCATTTCTTCTAAATCTTGTGATATTTCATATTTTCTTTTAGATGAACTTATTCTTGATGAGGAAGCTCTTGATAATGTATTTGGTACGCTTGAGGTGCTTAATCTTTCTTTTACTATCTCCAATTCTTCTTCTATATCCATTTCTTTATAACTATAGTCATTATTATCTATTACCGTAATTATTCTTTCAAAAGAATTTTCTATTTTTATTTTATCAATTTTATTTCTTGCTGTTATTTTATGTTTTGTTGTTAATAAACATAGATTTTTACATCTTGCTGTGAATACCTTACTTCCTGGTGCTAACTCTATTCCTGACATTTTCCAATATAATACTAATGATTTATTTATATTTGTATCTGTTAATGCTACTATATAATTGACACTTATTATAAATTTAAATTTTTGGTATATTAAATTTCCTTTAACTGCACTTATTACACTTTTTTCTATCAGATATTTTATTCTATCATCTGCTAAATATATTTCAATGTGCGTATCTATTCCTTCTCTGAAACAAGCTTTTATTGGTATTTCCGTTCCTCCTAAATGCACATATTTTATAGCTTATTTATTTTTGATGTTTTGTATTTCTTTATTTATTATTCGTTTGTTTATTATAGGTATATATGATTTTCCGCTTGTATATTTACCGTCTATGATGTGTTCTTTTTGACTAACTACATAGTATTCTTCTTTCTGCCTTTTAAACAAGTTTTTTAGTATAGGTATGTCTAGTATTTTTTCAACACTTAAATCTAATTCTTTTCCTTTTATTTGTTCAAAAAGTGTATTATCAAATATAATTTTTTGGTGTGATGATTCTTCATCTTCATAATTTTCTTTAGATATTACTTCGTTTTCAGACATTATATTTCTTCTTCTTCTATTTCATTATCTAGATTTTCCTCTTCATTTTAAGTTTCTATATCTGATACTTCATATATACTATCGTTTTCACTTAATTCATAGTCTATGTATTCTATTTGCATATATTTGTCATCATCTATAACTATTTCTTCAATTTATTTTCTCTTTGGATTTTTAGGTAATTTACAGTCTTTAGTTATGTGTCCTATCTTTCCGCAATTGTAACATGTACATTGGGATATTTTTCTTTTAGGTCTATATGGTCTTTTCATTTTATAGTTTTTTACATAATACCTTCGTCTTGGTTGTTTATATTTATACTTAGTTTTAATTTTTCTATAATTTTTATATCTTTTGGATTTTTGTTTTTTATTTGTACACCCAAACTGTGGTGCAATTTTATTTTTACAACATGATAAATTTTTATTTAGTACTTTTTTCATTTTTAATTTTTCTTTTTCGTTCTCACATAATTGTGTAAACCATTGAGATAGAAATTTTATTCTAGCTCCTAAAGTATCTGTCATTCCTTCATTATTCCAATCCTTTATTATTTTTGTACTAAATGGTTCTGGTAATTTTGTAAAATATTGTTTTCTTATTTCTTTTGCTTCGTCTAAATTGTATTTAGATTTGTAATAGTATTCTTTGAATGCACAAGTATATTCTTCTATATAACACATTACATATAGCCAATTTTGTCATAAGTTGTCTATTTATTATTTTTTCCCTATTTTATTCTCTTATATCCGTGGTCATACCTCCGAATTTATTTCTTATTGCTGATTCATATTTGTCTAGTATATCTATATTTGTTGCAGATGGGGATTCATCCATTTTTTTTATCATTTCTAAGTACTTCTAAACTTTCTGGGGGAAGATTTTCTATCCATAATTTTGTTGTTCCTCCGAATGTTCTTTCTATGTATCTCGGTGTTTTTGTTGTTTCTATTTTGTTACCTATTAACTGTTTAGATATATTTTCTGTCCATAGTAATATTGCTTTATTTATGTATGTGTCACATTCTAAGTCTAAGAAATTATATTGTTCACTTATTGGTTTTAGTATCCAATTTTTATTTAATCTACTGTTCCATATTGCATTATTTCTATCTGATTGTTGATAACTTTCTGTATAATAAGTTGGTGGTGTCCACCTAGGACTACTTCTAGGACTATTTCTGGGACTATTATCTGGGGTTTTTACTCTTGACGTACTGGGTCTATTCATATCTCCTGTGTTTATTTTGAATTTATTTTATTTTATTTGTCTTTTCTAAGATTTCTGTATATGTCTCACTTATGTCACTTATTTCTGATTTTTGGTAATTTTCATTTTCATCTATTTCATTAACTTCATTTACCTCAATATCCTCATTTAATTTTTATTCCATTTCTTTTATTTCATTAGTTAATTCAAGCTCTTTATCTTTTTCCTTTTGTTTTTGCTTATTTTCATATAATAATTTTAACCTAGCTAATTCCTTTTCCAATTCACTTATTCTTGTATTTTTTATTTCTTCTAAATGTTGTACTTCTTGTTTTGCTTGTATTTTTATTTTTTCAATTTCTTTTGATTTGTCTATTTCTTCATTTTCTTTTGTTATTCTTATCATAGCTGTTAAACTATCTTCTAATTTTGTTGTTTCTTTTTCGAACATCAAGTATAAATTATTTCCTATTTTTTTATATCTTCTTCCTAGATTTGAAAATATGATTTTTATTATCATTCCGTCTTGATTTTCATATGTTTTTTCGTCTACTGCGAATTCTTCATTTATTCATTATAATTTATGTATTATATTATGTTGTAACTCATATTCAAGACAATCTAATTCTAATTTTAACATAGATATATTTTTTCTTTGTGTTAGTATTGATTTATTACATACTTCTGCTAATATACTTTCTTCTAACCTTCTTTTTCTATGTTGTAATTCTTGTTCTTTTTCAGCTATTTTTTCCGTTATTTTTTCTATTAATTGTTGTTTAAAAATTTCTTTGTTCATACTGTTTCTTCAAATAGTAAACATATTTGTATTCTGTTTTTGAAATTATATTTATCAATTGATCTTTTTTATCATTATCTGTTTTGACTAGTTGCGATAGTTCATATTCTATATACAAGGATCTTAATTTTTTCCATATTTTTCTTACCTTTTTATCTATCTTGGTTCTTTTTATTTTAGTGTTTTTATTTTTATCCATCATAATTTTTTATATAATATTTTAAAAAGCTTACTTAATTTATCTGGATATTTAATCTTTTCTAACCTGTAATTTCTACCATATCGCCTTAGCCAATATTCAGTCATATTTAATCTCCAATATCTAAATCATCATATAAATCATACATATCATAAAAAAGATCATCCTGTATACTTTGTATGGTTAACTTAGTCCAACCTTGGGTTGTTATTTCTATTATCTCATATGTTACCAATTTGTCATAAATTTCTCTTTTTATATCAGTAGTTAGATCTTTTAATATATAGAGTAGTAATATCTTATAGTTATCATCATCATCTATTAAATAGGTACTCATTTTATACTAAAAAACTGGTTTAAAAGGCAGAAAGAAGAATACTATGAAGTTAGTCAAAAAGAACACATCATAGACGGTAAATATACAATCGGAAAATCATATATACCTATAATAAACAAATGAATAATAAATAAAGAAATACAAAACATCAAAAATAAATAAGCTATAAAATATGTACATTTAGGAGGAACGGAAATACCAATAAAAGCTTGTTTCAGAGAAGGAATAGATACGCACATTGAAATATATTTAGCAGATGATAGAATAAAATATCTGATAGAAAAAAGTGTAATAAGTGCAGTTAAAGGAAATTTAATATACCAAAAATTTAAATTTATAATAAGTGCCAATTATACAGTAGCATTAACAGATACAAATATAGATAAATCATTATTATTATATTGGAAAATGTCAGGAATAGAGTTAGCACCAGGAAGTAAGTTATTCACAGCAAGATGTAAAAATCTATATTTATTAACAACAAAACATAAAATAACAGCAAGAAATAAAATTGATAAAATAAAAATACAAAATTCTTTTGAAAGAATAATTACGGTAATAGATAATAATGACTGTAGTTATAAAGAAATGGATACAAAAGAAGAATTGGAGATAGTAAAAGAAAGATTAAGCACCTCAAGCGTACCAAATACATTATCAAGAGCTTCCTCATCAAGAATGAGTTCATCTAAAAGAAAATATGAAATATCACAAGATTTAGAAGAAATGACAAAATATCATTATTTTATAACAGGAAAAATGGACCAGAGAAAATATAAAATCTTGATAAACACAGGACAAGAAGAAAATCATATAACAAGAGAACTAGTATTAGAAGAAGAAATTATGAAAACAGGACACATATGCCCTGGATTACCTAGTGAAATAGTAAATACAAATGAAGAAACAATAGAAAAAGAAATAATTATAGGAGGAATTCCATTAAAAATACAATTTAAGATATATGAAGGAAATCATAATATCACATTAGGAATAAAATGGTTAGAAAAGGTTAAACCATACAGCATAGAAAATGAACAATTAACAATAACTTGCCAAAATAAGAAAATAATTATAAAAAGAACAAAATGATTAATGAAAATATTTATACTTGCAAAAATTATTGTAAAAGGATACCACAACAGATATTATACGCCTATGATAGATACAGGAGCAGAAGCAAATATATGTAAATATAATTGCTTACCAGAAGATAAATGGGAAAAATTAAAAACACCTATGGTAGTAACAGGATTTTATAATGAAGGAAGTATGATCAAATATAAAGCAAAAAATATACAAATACAAATATGGGATAAAATACTAACAATAGAAGAAATGTATAATTTAGAATTTACCACGAAGGATATGTTATTAGGAATGCCATTTTTAGATAAATTTTACCCACACATAATAACAAAAACACACTGGTGGCTTACTACGCCATGTGGCCATAAAATAGGAGCAAAAAGAGTAAAAAATAAACAACGAAAATCTATAGAATGGATTAAAGGCAGTGAAAAAATAAACCAGGAGATGGAAAGTATAAGTGAAAAACAAATATCACAACTAGAAATCATTATATTTGCAATAGACAAAGTTAAAATAATTAATGAACAACAAGAACAATTATATAATGAAGACCCATTACAAGGATGGGAAAAATATAAAACAAAAGTAAAAATTGAACTAATAAATGAAAATAGTATAATAACACAAAAACCGTTAAAATATAACTTTGATGATTTACAAGAATTTAAAATACATATAAATTAATTACTAGAAAAAAATTATATACAAGAAAGTAATAGTAAACATACAAGCCCAGCATTTATAGTTATAAAACACAGCGAACAAAAAAGAGGTAAAAGTAGTATGGTTATTGACTACAGAAATTTAAATGCCAAAACTAAAACATATAACTATCCAATACCTAATAAAATACTTAAAATAAGACAAATACAAGGATACAACTATTTTAGCAAATTTGACTGTAAATACGGATTTTACCATCTAAAACTAGAAGAAGAATCAAAACAATTGACAGCATTTACAGTACCACAAGGATTTTATGAATGGCATGTATTACCATTTGGATATAAAAATGCACCAGGTAGGTATCAACATTTTATGGATAACTGTTTTAACCAGCTAGAAAATTGTGTTATATATATAGATGATATATTATTATATTCTAAAACACAAGATGAACATATAAGATTATTAGAAAAATTTATACATATAATCAAACACTCAGGTATAAGCTTAAGTAAAAGTAAAGCAGAAATTATGAAACCACAGATAGAATTTCTAGGAATACAAATCGATAAAAATGGAATAAAAATGCAAACTCATATAGAACAAAAAATAATTACTATTGATGAAAATATAGATACAAAAAAGAAATTACAATCATTCTTAGGATTTGTAAATCAAGTAAGGGAATATATAAAAAAATTAGCTGAACATTTAAAACCATTATACAAAAAACTCAAAAAAGATATTGAATATCATTTTGACAACAAAAATAAAGAACACATAAAAAATATTTAAAAATTATGCAAAAAATTACCAAAATTATATTTTCCTGATGAAAGTAGAACATTCACATATATAATTGAAACAAATTCAAGGGACCACAGTTATGGAGGAGTACTAAAATATAAATATGACAAAGAAAAGGTAGAACACCATTGCAGGTATTGCTCAGGATCATATACTGAGGCACAAATAAAATGGGAAATAAACAGAAAGGAAATATTTGCATTATATAAATGTTTATTAGCATTTGAACCATATATAGTTTGCAATAAATTTATTGTAAGAACAGATAACACACAAGTAAAATGATGGATGACAAAAAAGTTAGATGATTAAGTTACAACGAAAGAAATAAGGAGATTAGTATTGAATATATTAAATTTTACATTTACAATTGAAATTATAAAACTTAATGAAAATCATGTTGCAGACTACCTATCAAGAAAAAGGAACTCAAACTGAACCAGATACAGTAGAAGAAATACTCAAAGCCATTACTACACTTTCTACGAAGGTGGACAGTATGGGATAAGAGTTACAAAATCTAAAAGCTAATAGTCAGCAGCATGACTATAAATATGCGGAGCTACGCCAACATGCAGAGTTATGTCGATCGAAAGACGCTAAAATTCCAGAGCTACAAGGAGATGTTGGGAACCTCCTTAAAACCCATAACATTAACATTACTAATGTTGCAGGTACAAGTATAACAACTATGGAAAAAACTACATCAAAAATTACAAACTTAAACAACTTATTTACAAAACCATTTATTCCAAAGACACAGAAAGTAGATACCCCAGCATCACAAACATCTACATATGCAGCAAGCCTACACAAAGAAAAGAAAATATATAACCATATATCCCACACTTACATTGAAAACCTATACAAAATCCAAAACTTTTTAAATCTTAAACCCAAATCTACCACGACCACAGAAAAAATTAAGGATTATTTAACCCAAAAATTACAAGGCTATATAAGTTAATTGCACAACCTAAAACCAATCCAAACTTAGTGAAAACCCTTTACAGTTATGGATTACTTAATACGGTATATACATATGATGGTACAGAGATAAGTGGAATCCCGGAGATCCACAAAGCCTTTTTAATATACAAAAGAATTACAAAAGGAAATTTATTTTTTCTAAAATTTTATACAGCACAAGCTGAAATACTTTATGATGAGATAAAACCAATAATCCAGATAGTGAAAATTGGAATAACGCGAGAAATGATAATACCGGAAGACACAGGGCAACAGCCAGAGATACCAAAAGTTGAGATACCCAGTTTTTATGCAAACAAAAGAATAATTGGGTTATCAACTATCATACAAGAATTAGCTAACAACTATTTACAGGGAAATGCTATATGGAGCTATTATTCAAGAGATCATTTAATAATATATGCCAATTCACGAGAGATAAGACAAACAGATATGGAGGATGTCCAGAAATGGATTTTATCCTTATTAAAACCAGAAGCTACTCCAACAACTAGAGCACTAAAACAAGGATTCATCTCCGAAGAAATAATGACAAGATATTGCAAGCTAATTGGTCACAAATATCCAGACCATATATGTTCCAAGTGCAACCAAGGTGATGACATAATCCCAGACGTACAATTGGAGTAAGCTGAGAAGAAGAAGATAAGGAATAATAGACATAAAAATATATGTACAAAATTAGTCATAGTCATTGTCGGCCATTTGGCCAAAGTTTATTTTGTTTTCTTGTAAAAAAGTCGTAAAGTAAATAGTGTCAGTAGGTCCTAATCATAAATAGTAAGAGTCAAGTTACTGTGTAAATAGTAAAGGTCAAGTAACTGTTTAAATAGTAAAGGCCAATCATCTTTTAGCAAAGATGAAAGGTCATTATGTATGTGTATATAAAAGGCATTTGCCTTCATAAATAAAATATCAGTCTTCCACTACTCTCTTCTCTCTACAATATTCCTCTTTAACGCTTCCACGCAAAAATTGGAATATTGTAGAGAGAAGAGAGTAGTGGAAGACTGATATTTTATTTATGAAGGAAAATGCCTCTTATATACACATACATAATGACCTTTCATCTTTGCTAAATGACGATTGGCCTTTACTATTTACACAGTTACTTGACCTTTACTATTTACACAGTAACTTGACTCTTACTATTTATAATTAGGACCTACTGACACTATTTACTTTACGACTTTTTACAAGAAAACAAAATAAACTTTGGCCAAATGGCCGACAATGACTATGACTAATTTTGTACATATAATTTTATGTCTATTTTTCCTTATCTTCTTCTTCTCAGCTTACTCCAGTTGTACGTCTAGAATTATGTCATCACCTTGGTTGCACTTGGAAAATATATGGTCTGGATATTTGTGACCAATTAGCTTGCAATATCTTGTCATTAGTTCTTCGGAGATGAATCCTTGTTTTAGTGCTCTAGTTGTTGGAGTAGCTTCTGGTATTAATAAGGATAAAATCCATTTCTGGACTTCCTCCATATCTGTTTGTCTTATCTCTCGTGAATTGGCATATATCATTAAATGATCTCTTGAATAATAGCTCCATATAGTATTTCCATGTAGATAGTTGTTCGCTAATTCTAGTATGATAGTTGATAACCCAATTATTCTTTTGTTTGAATAAAAACTGGATATCTCAATGTCACGACCCAAATCCGGGCCGCGACTGGCACCCACACTTACCAACATATGTGAGCGAACCAACCAATCTAACCTTAACATTTAAATATAATATCAACAGAACGTAATGCGGAAGACTTAAACTCATTAAATAAAGACCAATTCATTAACTTCTAAAATTCAACATCTATTATTCCCTAAAATCTGGAAGTCATCATCACAAGAACATCTACGATCAAATGACTAAACTAAGAGTATTCTAAGAAGCTAAAAATACATAAAAGCTAGTCCATGCCGGAACTTCAAGGCATCAAGACATGAAGAGGAAGATCCAGTCCAAGCTAGAAGCATTAGCTCACCCTGATATCCGGAGTAATGAAGACTGACTAGAGTTACTGTTGAGTCGAAGATGACGGCACGTTTGCTGCAATCCACAAATAAACAAGAAGAAAACATAAAAGTAGAGGTCAGTACAAAACATGGGTACTGAGTAGATATCATCGGCCAGCTCAAAATAGAAATCAATATATACCAAGTAATACCATAAAATCAACTATGATACTCAACTTGTAGCAACATCAAGTACTATATCATTAACAATTACCGTCAAGTGCATACATGAGGACTCAAGCCTCAATACCATACTCATTTGGGAATTATGTTCATTAGATTGAGTATATTAACATCTTTCAAGATTCATTATCTTTATTTCTCTATTGTCGGCACGTGACACTCCGCTCCCTCATATTTATTAATCCTCCTGTGTCGGTACGTGACACTCCGCTCCCCTACTACTATGTGTCGGAACATGACACTCCGATCCCCTAAATCTACGTGTCGAATCGTGACACCCGATCTCCTAAATCTACGTGTCGATTCGTGACACCCGATCCCCTAAATCTACGTGTCTGTTCGTGACACCCGATCCCCTAAATCTACATATCGGTTTGTGACACCCGATCCCCTAAATCTACGTGTCGGTTCATTACACACGATCCCCTAATCTTCTTCTATCAATTCGCCAAGCCTTATTTCTTACCAAGGCATCATCAATCTCATTATTTTAGTTCATCACGCCTTCTTTTATACCAAGGCCTCATCATTAACAAAGAGATTAGGATTTTGCAAGATTTGGGATTCAATAACTTCATCATGCTTATATAATCACAATTATATAATTACATTCATGCAAGCATACAATTAAGCACATAGCAGAGTTTACAATATTATCAATACATATCATTCGCTATTAAGAGTTTACTATGAATATCGTAAGAGAAACCATAACCTACCTCCACCGAAGACTAGTGATCAAGCAAGCAAATTCCCAAAGCTTTGTTCTTCTTCTCTCCTTGTTCGTTCGTTTTCTCCCTCTCTTGTGTTTTCAAATTTTCTTATTCCAACCCTCTTTCTTTTACCCTAATTAGTATATAATTAGGAATAAAAGATGGCAATAATAATCCACTAATTAACTTAAGGTTACCTCTTTTAACCCCTAAGTAATTAGACTTATTAACATTAACCCACTAACTTTATAATTAAAGCAGGAATAGTCAAAAACGTCCCTTAAAACGTATAAAAAATCTGACTCAGACTGGGATTACGCAACCTGCGACGGCCTGTCGTGCCTGCGACGGTCCGTCCTGCAGGTCGTCGCAAGATTCAGAGACTCAATTTCCACCAGAGTCTGTGACGGTCCGTCCTGCCATTCCATCACGAAGTTCAGAGAGTCAATTTTCATTACCTAATTTAAGATTTTCTAAGTGTTTTTAAACGAGACCCTGCGACAGTCTGTCATGCCCATGATGGTCCGTCGTAGGTCCGTCGCTTTTGCCAGTTTTTCCATAATTGAAATCTGCTGCACAAAACGACTAAACAGGTCGTTACAATAGATACCAATTACCCATCGTTCATCCCCGAATGATAACAAGAGGGAAAAACAAGGGCGAAAAGGAGTACCTGAATCTGTAAACAGATGTGGGTATTTTTTCTCGCATATCCGCCTCCTTCTCCCAAATGGCTTCTTCAACGGGTCGATTCTTCCATTGAACTTTGATGGATGCAATCTCCCTTGATCTCAACTTGTGAATTTCTCTATCTAGAATGACAACAACTTCCTCCTTATAAGACAAGTTCTCATCAAGCAAAACTGAATCCCAACGGATAATGTAGTTTCCATCCCCATGGTATCTTTTCAACATCGACACATGGAATACCGGATGTACTCTGGACAGCCCTGGAGGCAAGGCTAATTCATAAGCCACTTCCCCTACTCGCTTAAGTACTTCAAAGGGACAAATGTACCTTGGACTTAGCTTACCCCTTTTACCAAACCGCATCACCCCTTTCATGGGCGAAACCTTCAGCAACACTTGTTCTCCCTCCATGAACTCTAAGTCTCTAACCTTTCGATCTGCATATTCTTTTTGTCTACTTTGCGCCGCTAGAAGCTTTTCTTGAATAGATTTCACCTTCTCCATCGAATCCCTCAAGAGATCAGTACCCCAAGGTCTAACCTCAAACGCATCAAACCAACCAATGGGGGACCTATATCTCCTACCATACAATGCTTCAAATGGAGCCATATCAATGCTTGAGTGATAGCTATTATTGTATGAAAATTCCGCTAAGGGTAAGAAGCTATCCCAATGGCCTCCAAACTCTATCACACATGCGCGAAGCATATCCTCCAACACTTGAATCGTTCTCTCAGACTGACCATCGGTCTGAAGATGGAACGCAGTACTAAGGTCCAACCTAGTACCCAATTCCTCATGCAATGTCTTCCAAAATTTAGAATTAAACTGCGTACCTCTATCTGATATGATGGATAGTGGAACCCCATGCAACCGAACGATTTCTTAGATATAGATCTTGGCTAACTTCTCGGCATTGTAAGTTACCTTAACCGGAATAAAATGAGAAGACTTAGTTAACCTATCAACAATCACCCAAATAGAGTCGTACTTACCCATCGTCTTTGGAAGACCAACCACGAAGTCCATTGCGATTCTCTCCCATTTCCATTCCGGAATGGGCATCCTCTGAAGTGTTCCTCCAGTCCTTTGGTGTTCATACTTTACTTGTTGACAGTTTGGACATTTGGCAATAAAATCCACAATATCACGCTTCATTCTACCCCACCAAAAGTGTTGCTTTAGGTCACGGTACATCTTGGTTGCACCAGGATGTATAGAATACCTTGAACTATGAGCCTCTGTCAGAATAGTGTTGATCAAATCATCGACGCGGAGTACGCATACCCTTCCCTTGATCCTCAAAACACCTTCCTCATCAATTTGTGCTTCCTTAGCCTCTCCTCGCAATACCTTATCTTGGATTCTGCGTAGTTTCTCATCATCCGACTGTCTTCCCTTAATCTTGTCAAGAAAGGAAGATCTTGCCTTCACAGAAGCCAACAATCCTCCCTTCTCATTTACTTCTAATCTCATCAAGTCATTAGCTAGAGTCTGAACCTCTCTAGCCAATGGGCATCTAGAAGCTTGCAAGTGAGCTAGACTTCCCATGCTTCCTGCCTTTCTACTTAAAGCATCCGCTACAACATTCGCCTTCCCCGGATGATACAAAATAGTGATGTCGTAGTCCTTCAGTAGTTCCATCCATATCCTCTGTCTCAAGTTCAAATCTTTCTGAGTAAAGACATACTGTAGGCTACGATGATCCGTATAGACCTCACACTTAACCCCATATAAATAGTGTCTCCATTGCTTTAATGCAAACACTACCGCGGCCAATTCCAAGTCATGAGTTGGATAGTTACATTCATGCACCTTTAATTGTCTTGAAGCATAGGCAATCACATTCTTCTCTTGCATTAGCACTGCACCCAAACCCGAATAAGATGCATCACAATAGACAATGAAATTCTTACCTTCCACTGGCAAGGTGAGAATGGGTGCGGTTGTCAACAAAGTCTTGAGCTTCTGAAAGCTTTCCTCACACTCATCCGACCATACAAATGGAACATTTTGCTTAGTCAAGTTCCTCAGTTGGGAAGCAATAGAAGAGAATCCCTTGACAAATCGGCGGTAGTAGCTAGCTAACCCAACAAAGCTCCTTATTTCTGACACATTAGTAGGTCTTACCCAATTCTTTACTGTCTCAATCTTAGAAGGATCCACCATCACTCCATCCTTAGAAATCACGTGCCCCAAGAAGGACACTACATCTAGCCAAAACTCACACATAGAGAACTTGGCATAAAGCTTTTTCTCCCTTAACATTTCCAATACCATTCTCAAATGCTCCTCATGTTCTTTCTTGCTCTTTGAGTATATCAGTATATCATCAATAAATACGATCACGAAGAGGTCCAAATATGGCTTAAAAATCCCGTTCACCAAGCTCATGAACGCAGCAGGGGCATTCGTAAGACCAAAAGACATCACTACAAATTCGTAATGCCCATACCTCGTTTGAAAAACAGTCTTTGGCACATCCGTTGCCCGTATTTTCAATTGATGATAACCGGATCTCAAGTTAATCTTAGAGAAGACACAAGCACCTTGTAACTGATCGAACAAGTCATCAATACGAGGAAGAGGATACTTGTTCTTTATGGTTATCTTGTTTAGTTGTCTGTAGTCTACACACATTCGAAAACTCCCATCCTTCTTCTTCACAAACAAAACTGGAGCACACCAAGGAGATGCACTTTGTTTAATGAAGCCTTTGCTCAACAACTCTTGAAGTTGTGCTTTTAACTTTCTTAACTCTGTGGGAGCCGTTCTATAAGGGGGTATAGAAATGGGGCGAGTACCCGGTTCAAGATCAATACAGAAGTCAATATCCCTATCTGGTGACATACCAGGAAGATCAGCAGGAAACACATCCAAAAACTCATGAACTATCGAGACTGACTCAATCGAAGGTACTTGGGTAGTGTCATCCTAGAGATGTGACAAGAAAGCTAAACACCCTTTACTAACCATTTTCTTAGCACGAAGAAAGGAGATGATACGCACCGGATTGGAATTGTAGTCACCCTCCCACACTAACGGATTTGCCCCAGGCTTGGCTAACGTCACCGTTTTAGCATTACAATCGAAGATCGCAAAATTCGGAGAAAGCCAAGTCATACAAAGGATTACATCAAAATCAACCATTTCTAAGATAACCAAATCTACATAAGTGTTGCTCCCCACAAAATTCACTAAACAAGACCTATATACTTTTTCAACTATCACAGACTCACCCATCGGAGTAGAAACACGAATAGGTATATCAAGTAATTCGCAATGTAAATTTAGACCATTAGCAAATGCGGAAGATACATATGAAAATGTAGAGCCAGGGTAAAACAATACAAAAGCCATGCAATCACAAACCGAAAGATTACTTGTGATGACAGCATCAGATGTCTCCGCCTCCGATCTCTCAGGGAAAGCATAACAATGGGCTCTTTCGTTTGTTTGTCCATAGCCCCTACCATGTTGTGATGTAGTGTCTCCAGTTTGCCCATCACCCCGGCCATTTTGGTGACCACCATTACCTCGACCACTGCGTCCTCCAGAATGACAGCCTCTACAATGACCACCTCTACCTCTAGCTATTGGGGGTCTATAACTCTGTTTGGGACAATTCCTCCTAATATGTCCCGTCTCCCCACATCCATAACACTCTCTAGAGTCAAGCATAGGTCTCTCAGAGAAGTGTTGACCGGTCTGAGGTGGACCCCCAACTACAGTCTGTAGTGAAGACTAAATGGGTCGAACTGAGTAACCTTCGGAACCCTGTCCTCTAGAGTAAGAACCATTAAACTCTCCTCCCTTTTGAAACCTCTTTGATGTCGACGCCATGGTGAATTCATCTGGCTTCACTCCTTCCACCTCTACCACGAAATCTACCACTTCTTGGAAGGATTTTGCCGTAGCCGCTACCTGTAAGGCTGAAATCCGCAACTCTGACCTCAACCCCTTCACAAAACGACGAATCCGCTCTTGTGGACTGAAACACAGTTGAGTGGCATATCTGGATAGTGCACGAAACTTAGCCTCATATGCATTGACCGACATCCTACCCTGCTCTAGGCTCAAGAACTCATCCCTTTTCCTATCCCTCAAAGTCCGGGGGATATACTTCTCCATAAACAAACTAGAGAATGAGGCCCAAGTCATAGATGGTGCCTGTGTTGGTTGACACTCAATATGTGACCGCCACCACATTTTGGCGTTCCCTTGAAACTGATAACTCACGAACTCAACACCAAACCCTTCTACTATACCCATATTGTGTAGTAGCTCATGACAGTCAACCAGAAAATCGTAAGAATCCTCAGATTCAGCACCCTTGAAGACTGGATGTTTCAATTTCAAGAACTTACTTAAAAGTTCATGTTGATCATTTGTCATGATAGGCCCAGTAGTCAGACGTGGAAACGTGCCTATATCTAATGAGGCATCCATACGAGGAGCCATAGTGGTTGCATGTTGTACCTCTGAAACCAGAGGTGTTGGTGCAGAAAACACTGGAGGTGCGTGACCTTGATCAGAAAACCCAGTGAGATAGGCGAGAACCTGATTGATCATCTCTGGGGTAGGTTGGGGTGGCAATCCCTCATTCTGCACTTCTTCATTTTCCCCATCCTCCCCTTCTCTTATTACCTCCTAAGTCAGTGGAGGAGTCACTGCCCTAGTATCACATGGGCAAGGTGCTCGTCCTCTTCCCCTAGATGACGTCCTCCCACGACCTCTACCACGGCCTCTTGCCGCTGCTCTTCCTCGAGCTAAAGCCCTAGTGGCTGGCTCAGACGCACCTTGTCCCGCCGGTGCTGGTGTTGGTGTTGGCGTAGTCGTTGCTCTAGTTCTAACCATCTGCGAAAGAGAGTGAAGATGGTCAGATACCAATTTGTATCACCTAGATACCAATTGGATTCAAGTAGTAAAACGAAAGAAAGACTGAAAGAATGGAATTTTCCTAAAGTCATATAGCCTCTCAAAGAAAAGTAAAGGCGTCCCCCTACCGTTCCTTAAGACTCTACTAGACTCGTTCTTGTGTGATGAGACCAACGAACCTAATGCTCTGATACCAAGTTTGTCACGACCCAAATCCGGGCCGCGACTGGCACCCACACTTACCCTCCTATGTGAGCGAACCAACCAATCTAACCTTAACATTTCAATATAATATCAACAGAACGTAATGTGGAAGACTTAAAATCATTAAATGTAGACCAATACATTAACTTCTAAAATTCAACATCTATTATTCCCCAAAATCTGGAAGTCATCATGACAAGAACATCTACGATCAAATGACTAAACTAAGAGTATTCTAAGAAGCTAAAAATACATAAAAGCTAGTCCATGCCGGAACTTCAAGGCATCAAGACATGAAGAGGATGATCCAGTCCAAGCTAGAAGCATTAGCTCACCCTGATATCCGGAGTACTGAAGACTTGCTAGAGTTACTGTTGAGTCGAAGATGACGGCACGTTTGCTGCAATCCACAAATAAACAAGAAGAAAACATAAAAGTGGGGGTCAGTACAAAACACGGGTACTTAGTAGATATCATCGGCCAACTCAAAATAGAAATCAATATATACCAAGTAATACCATAAAATCAACTATGATACTCAACTTGTAGCAACAACAAACACTATATCATTAACAATTACCGTCAAGTGCATACATGAGGACTCAAGCCTCAATACCATACTCATTTGGGAATTATGTTCATTAGATTGAGTATATTAACATCTTTCAAGATTCATTATCTTTATTTCTCTTGTGTCGGTACATGACACTCCGATCCCCTACTACTATGTGTCGGAACGTGACACTCCGATCCCCTAAATCTACGTGTCGGTTCGTGACACCCGATCCCCTAAATGTACGTGTCGGTTCGTGACACCTGATCCCCTAATTCTACATGTCGGTTCGTGACACCTGATCCCCTAAATCTACGTGTCGGTTCGTGACACCCGATCCACTAAATCTACGTATCGGTTCGTGACACCCGATCCCCTAATCTCCTTCTATCAATTCGCCAAGCCTTCTTTCTTACCAAGGCATCATCAATCTCATAATTTTAGTTCATCACGCCTTCTTTTATACCAAGGCCTTGTCATTAACAAAGAGATTTGGGTTTTGCAAGATTTGGGATTCAATAACTTCATCATGTTTATATAATCACAATTATATAATTACATTCATGCAAGCATACAATTAAGCACATAGCAGGGTTTACAATATTATCAATACATATCATTCGCTATTAAGAGTTTACTACGAATATCGTAAGAGAAACCATAACCTACCTCCAACGAAGACTAGTGATCAAGCAAGCAAATTCCCAAAGCTTTGTTCTACTTCTCTCCCAGTTCGTTCGTTTTCTCCCTCTCTTGTGTTTTCAAATTATCTTATTCCAACCCTCTTTCTTTTACCCTAATTAGTATATAATTAAGAATAAAAGATGACAATAATAATCCACTAATTAACTTAAGGTTACCTCTTTTAACCCCTAAGTAATTAGACTTATTAACATTAACCCACTAACTTTATAATTAAAGCAGGAATTGTCAAACACGTCCCTTAAAACATATAAAGAAATCCAACTCAGACTGGGATTACGCAACCTGCGACGGCCCGTCATGCCTGCGACGGTCCATCCTGCAGGTCGTCGCAAGATTCAGAGACTCAATTTCCACCAGAGTCTGTGACGGTCCCTCCTGCCATTCCATCACGAAGTTCAGAGAGTCGATTTTCAGTACCCAATTATAGATTTTCTAAGTGTTTTGAAACGAGACCCTGCGACGGTCCGTCGTGGGGTCCGTCGCTTCTGCCAGGTTTTCCTGAATTGAAATCTGCTGCTCAAAACGACTAAACAGGTCGTTACACTCAACTTTTGGTATCTCTGGCTGTTGCCCTATGTCTTTCGGTATTATCATTTCTCGCGTTAATCCAATTTTCACTATCTGGATTATAGGTTTTATCTCATCATAAAGTATTTCAGCTGGTGCTGTATAAAATTTTCTAAAAAAATAATTTCTTTTTGTAATTCTTTTGTATATTAATAAGGCTTTGTGGATCTCTGGGATTCCACTTATCTCTGTACCATCATATGTATGTACCGTATTAAGTAATCCATAACTCTAACAGGTTTTAACTAAGTTTGGATTGGTTTTAGGTTGTGCAATTAACTTATTATAGCCTTGTAATTTTTGGGTTAAATAATTCTGGGTTTTTTCTGTGGTCGTGGTAGATTTGGGTTTAAGATTTAAAAAGTTTTGGATTTTGTATAGGTTTTCAATGTAAGTTTGGGATATATGGTTATATATTTTCTTTTCTTTGTGTAGTCTTGCTGCATATGTAGATGTTTGTGGTGCTGAGGTATCTACTATCTGTGCCTTTGGAATAAATGGTTTTGTAAATAAGCTATTTAAGTTTGTATTTTTTGATGTAGTTTTTTCCATAGCTGCTGTACTTGTACCTGCAACATTAGTAATGTTAACGTTATGGGTTTTAAGGAGTTTCCCAACATCTCCTTGTACCTCTGGAATTTTAGCATCTTCCGATCGACGTAACTTTGCATGTTGGCGTAGCTCCGCATATTTATAGTCATGCTGCTGACTATTAGCTTTTAGATTTTGTAACTCTTTTCCCATACTGTCCACCTTCGTAGAAAGTGTAGTAATGACTTTGAGTATTTCTTCTACTGTATCTGCTTCAGTTTGAGTTCCTTTTTCTTGATAGGTAGTCTACAACAAGATTTTCATTAGTTTTTATAATTTCAATTGTAAATGTAAAATTTAATATATTCAATACTAATCTCCTTATTTCTTGCGTTTTAACTGAATCATCTAACTTTTTTGTTATCCACCATTTTACTTGTGTGTTATCTGTTCTTACAATAAATTTATTGTAAACTATATATGGTTCAAATGCTAATAAACATTTATATAATGCAAATAATTCCTTTCTGTTTATTTTCCATTTTGTTTGTGCCTCACTATATGAACCTGAGCAATACCTGCAATGGTGTTCTACCTTTTCTTTGTCATATTTATATTAGTACTCCTCCATAACTGTGGTCACTTGAATCTGTTTCAATTATATATGTGAATGTTCTACTTTCATCAGGAAAATATAATTTTGGTAATTTTTTGCATAATTTTTAATATTTTTTATGTGTTCTTTATCTTTGTTGTCAAAATGATATTCAATATCTTTTTTGATTTTTTGTATAATGGTTTTAAATATTCTGCTAATTTTGGTATATATTCCCTTACTTGATTTACTAATCCTAAGAATGATTGCAATTTCTTTTTTGTATCTATATTTTCATCAATAGTAATTATTTTTTGTACACTATGAGTTTGCATTTTTATTCCATTTTTATATATTTGTATTCCTAGAAATTCTATCTGTCGTTTCATAATTTTTGTTTTACTTTTACTTAAGCTTATACTTGAGTGTTTGATTATATGTATATATTTTTCTAATAATCTTATATGTTCATCTTGTGTTTTAGAATATAATAATATATCATATTTATATATAACACAATTTTCTAGCTGGTTAAAACAGTTATCCATAAAATGTTGATATCAACCTGGTGCATTTTTATATCCAAATGGTAATACATTCCCTTCATAAAATCCTTGTGGTACTGTAAATGCTGTTAATTGTTTTGATTCTTCTTCTAGTTTTAGATGGTAAAATCCTGATTTACAGTCAAATTTGCTAAAATAGTTGTATCCTTGTATTTGTCTTATTTTAAGTATTTTATTAGGTATTGGATAGTTATATGTTTTAGTTTTGGCATTTAAATTTCTGTAGTCAATAACCATTCTACTTTTACCTCTTTCTTGTTCGCTGTGTTTTATAACTATAAATGTTGGGCTTGTATGTTTACTATTACTTTCTTGTATATAATTTTTTTCTAGTAATTCATTTATATGTATTTTAAATTCTTGTAAATCATCAATGTTATATTTTAACGGTTTTTGTGTTATTATACTATTTTCATTTATTAGTTCAATTTTTACTTTTGTTTTATGTTTTTCCCATCCTTGTAATGGGTCTTCATTATATAATTGTTCTAGTTGTTCATTATATATTTTAACTTTGTCTATTGCAAATATAATGATTTCTAGTTGTGATATTTGTTTTTCACTTATATTTTCAATCTCCTGGTTTATTTTTTCACTGCCTTTAATCCATTCTATAGATTTTCGTTGTTTATATTTTACTCTTTTTGCTCCTATTTTATGGCCACATGGCGTAGTAAGCAACCAGTGTGTTTTTGTTATTATGTGTGGGTAAAATTTATCTAAAAATAGCATTCCTAATAACATATCCTTCGTGGTAAATTCGAAATTATACATTTCTTCTATTGTTAGTATTTTATCCCATATTTGTATTTTTATAATTTTTGCTTTATATTTGATCATACTTCCTTCATTATTAAATCTTGTTACTACCATAGGTGTTTTTCATTTTTCCCATTTATCTTCTGGTAAGCAATTATATTTACATATATTTGCTTTTGCTCATGTATCTAGCATAGGCGTATAATATCTGTTGTAATATCCTTCTACAATAATTTTTGCAAGTATAAATATTTTCATTAATCATTTGGTTCTTTTTATAATTATTTTCTTATTTTTGCAAGTTATTGTTAATTGTTCATTTTCTATGCTGTATGGTTTAACCTTTTCTAACCATTTTATTCCTAATGTGATATTATGATTTCCTTCATATATCTTAAATTGTATTTTTAAAGGAATTCCTCCTATACTTATTTCTTTTTCTGTTGTTTCTTCATTTATATTTACTATTTCACTAGGTAATCCAGGGCATATGTGTCATGTTTTCATAATTTCTTCTTCTAATACTAGTTCTCTTGTTATATGATTTTCTTCTTGTCCTGTGTTTATCAAGATTTTATATTTTCTCTGGTCCATTATCCTGTTATAAAATAATGATATTTTGTCATTTCTTCTAAATCTTGTGATATTTCATATTTTCTTTTAGATGAACTCATTCTTGATGAGGAAGCTCTTGTTAATGTATTTGGTACGCTTGAGGTGCTTAATCTTTCTTTTACTATCTCCAATTCTTCTTCTGTATCCATTTCTTTATAACTACAGTCATTATTATCTATTACCGTAATTATTCTTTCAAAAGGATTTTCTATTTTTATTTTTTCAATTTTATTTCTTGCTGTTATTTTATGTTTTGTTGTTAATAAATATAGATTTTTACATCTTGCTGTGAATACCTTACTTCCTGGTGCTAACTCTATTCCTGACATTTTCCAATATAATACTAATGATTTATCTATATTTGTATCTGTTAATGCTTCTGTATATCTGACACTTATTATAAATTTAAATTTTTGGTATATTAAATTTCCTTTAACTGCACTTATTAAACTTTTTTCTATAGGATGTTTTATTCTATCATCTGCTAAATGTATTTCAATGGGCGTATCTATTCCTTCTCTGAAACAAGCTTTTATTAGTATTTCTGTTCCTCCTAAATGTACATATTTTATAGCGTCTTTATTTTTTATGTTTTGTATTTCTTTATTTATTATCCGTTTGTTTATTATAGGTATATATGCTTTTCCGCTTGTATATTTACCGTCTATGATGTGTTCTTTTTGACTAACTACATAGTAGTCTTCTTTCTGCCTTTTAAACCAGTTTTTTTTGTATAGGTATGTTAAGTATTTTTTCAACACTTAAATCTAATTCTTTTCCTTTTATTTGTTCAAAAAGTGTATTATCAAAGATAATTTTTTGGTGTGATGATTCTTCATCTTCATAATTTTCTTTAGATATTATTTCATTTTGAGACATTATATTTCTTCTTCTTCTATTTCATTATCTAGATTTTCTTCTTCATTTTCAGTTTCTATATCTGATACTTCATATATACTATCGTTTTCACTTAACTCATAGTTTATGTATTCTATTTGCATATATTTGTCATCATCTATAACTATTTCTGCAATTTGTTTTCTCTTTTGATTTTTAGGTAATTTACAGTCTTTTGCTATGTGTCCTATCTTTCCGCAATTGTAACATGTACATTGAGATATTTTTCTTTTAGGTCTACATGGTCTTTTCATTTTATAGTTTTTTATATAATACCTTCGTCATGGTTGTTTATATTTATACTTAGTTTTATTTTTTCTATAATTTTTATATCTTTTGGATTTTTGTTTTTTATTTGTACACCCAAATTGTGGTGCCATTTTATTTTTACAACATGATAAATTTTTATGTAGTACTTTTTCCATTTTTAATTTTTCTTTTTGGTTCTCACATAATTGTGTAAACCATTGAGATAGAAATTTTATTCTAGCTCCTAAAATGTAACGACCCGTTTAGCCGTTTTGAGCAACAGACTTCAATTCTGGAAAAACTGGCCAAAGCGACGGACCCCACGACGGACCGTCAAGGGCACGACGGACCGTCGCAGGGTCTCGTTTCAAAACACTTAGAAAATCTTAAATTGGGTACTAAAAATCGACTCTCTGAACTTTGTGACGGAATGGCAGGACTGACCGTCACAGGTGTGACGGACCGTCACAGACCCTTGGTGGAAATATTGGGTCTCTGAACTCTGCGACGACCTGCAGGACGGACCGTCGCAGGCACGACGGCCCGTCACAAGTTGCGCAAATCCCAGGCAGAATCGGATTTCCTTACACGTTTTAAGGGACGTTTTGGGACTATTCTTTCCTTAATTATAGATTTCGTGGGTTTATATTAATAACTCAAATTCTTGGGGGTTAAAAGAGGTAACCCTAAGTTAATTAGTGGGGTATTATTGCCATCTTTTATTCTTAATTATATGTTAATTTGGGGTAAAAGAAAGAGGGTTTTGAATAAGAAAAGAGAAAAGAAAAGAGAGGGATAGATTGATCGATTGAGAGAGAGAGAGAGTCGAACGAGGAAGAAGAATATCAATGCTTGGGAGATTGCTTGTTGATTCCAATTCTTCGGTGGAGGTAGGTTATGGTTTTCATGCTTTCATAGTAAACTCTTAATAGAGAATGATATGTATTGGTAGTATTGTAAACCCTACTATATGCTTAATTGTATGTTTTCATGAATATGATTGTGTGATTGTGATAAGATGAGCATGATGAAAATATTGAATCTCAAATCTTGAAAGGAAACTTAAATATACATTATTAATGATGATGCCTTGGTATAGAAGAAGGCTTGATGAATTAAAGTAATGGGATTGATGATGCCTTGGTATAGAGAAGGCCTGATGATTTACAGAATGATATTAGTGGATCGGAGTGTCACGTACCGACACATGTAGGGGATCGGGTGTCACGAACCGACACGTAAAATTAGGGGATCGGGTGTCAAGAACCGACACGTGGAATTAGGGGATCGGGTGTCACGAACCGACACATAGAATTAGGGGATCGGGTGTCACGAACCGACACGTAGAATTAGGGGATCGGGTGTCACGAACCGACACGTAGAATTAGGGGATCGGGTGTCACGAACCGACACATAGAATTAGGGGATCGAGTGTCACGAACCGACACGTAGATTTAGGGGATCGGGTGTCACGAACCCACACGTAGATTTAGGGGATCGGAGTGTCACGTACCGACACAAGAGGAATAATGAATATGAGGGATCGGAGTGTCACGTACCGACATAAGAGGAATAATGAATATGAGGGATTGGAGTGTCACGTACCGACACAAGAGGAATAATGAATATGAGGGATCGGAGTGTCACGTACCGACACAAGAGAATTAAAGATAATGAATCTTGAAAGATGATAATATACTCAATCTAATGAACATAATTCCCAAATGAGTATGGTGTTGAGGCTTGAGCCCTCATGGATGAACTTGATGGTACTTATTGATGATTATAATACTTGTTGTGGCTACATGTTGAGTTTTATAGTTGATTTACGATAATATTGATATATACTGTCCCCTATTTTGAGTTGGCCGATGATATCTACTCAGTACCCGTGTTTTGTACTGACCCCTACTTTTATGTTTTCTTCTTGTTTATTTGTGGAGTACAACAAACGTGCCATCGTCTTCAACTCAAAAGTAATTCAAGCCAGTCTTACTACATCGGAATTTCAGGGTGAGCTAATGCTTCTAGCTTGGACTGGATCTTCTTCTTCAAGTCTTGATGCCTTGAACTTCCAGCATGGACTAGCTTCTTATGTATTTTTAGCGTTTAGAATACTCTTAGTTTAGTCATTTGATTGTAGATGTTCTTGTGATGATGACTTCCAGATTTTGGGGATGATAATAATAGTTATTGAATTGGTTTTATTAATGAGTTTAAGTCTTCCGCATTATTTTATGTTGTTATTACATTGAAATGTTAAGGTTTAGATTGGTTGGTTCGCTCACATAGGAGGGTAAGTGTGGGTGCCAGTCGCAACCTGATTTGGGTCGTGACAAAGTTGGTATCAGAGCATTAGGTTCGTTGGTCTCATCACACAAGAACAGGTCTAGTAGAGTCTTAAGGAACGGTAGGGGGACGCCTTTACTTTTCCTTGAGAGGCTATAAGACTTTAGGAAAAATTTCACTCTTTCATTCTTTCTTTCGTGCTACTACTTGAGTCCAATTGGTATCTAGGTGATACAAATTGGTATCTGACCATCTTCACTCTATTTCGCGGATGGTTAGAACTAGAGCAACGACTGCGCCAACACCAACATCGGCAAGACAAGAAGCGTCTGAGCCAGCCACTGGGCTGTAGCTCGAGGAATAGTAGCGGCAAGAGGCCGTGGTAGAGGTCGTGGGAGGACGTCCTCTAGAGGAAGAGGACGAGCACCTAGCCCGTCTGATACTAGGGCGGTGACTCCTCCACCGACTGAGGAAGTGGTAAGAGAGGGTGAGGAAGGGGAGAATGAACAAGTGCAAAATGAGGAATTTCCACCCCAACCTACCCCAGAGATGATCAATCAGGTTCTCGCTTATCTTAGTGGGTTGTCTGATCAGGGTCAGGCCCCTCCAGTGTTTTCTGCACAAACACCTCCGGTTTCAGAGGTACAACATGCAACCACTATGGCTCCTCGTATGGATGCCTCATTGGACATAGGCATGTTTCCACGTCTGACTACTGGGCCCATAATGACAAGTGATCAGCATGAACTTTTCAGTAAGTTCTTGAAATTGAAACCTCCAGTCTTCAAGGATGCTGAATCTGAGGATGCTTACGATTTTCTGGTTGACTGTCATGAGCTACTACACAAGATGGGTATAGTAGAACGGATTGGTGTTGAGTTCGTGAGTTATCAGTTTCAAGGGAATGCCAAAATGTGGTGGCGGTCACATGTTGAGTGTCAACCAACGGAGGCACCACCTATGACTTGGGCCTAATTCTCTAGCTTGTTTATGGAGAAGTATATCCCCCGGACTTTGAGGCATAGGAAAAGGGATGAGTTCTTGAGCCTAGAGCAAGGTAGGATGTCGGTCAATGCATATGAGGCTAAGTTTTGTGCACTATCAAGATATGCCACTCAACTTTGTTTCTGTCCACAAAAGCGGATTCGTCGTTTTGTGAAAGGGTTGAGGTCAGAGTTGCGGATTTCAGCCTTACAGGTAGCGGCTACGGCAAAATCCTTTCAAGAAATTGTTGACTTCGATGTAATTCTGGGTATGACTTGGCTTTCACTAAATTTTGCAATCTTGGATTGTAATGCTAAAACCGTGACGTCAGCCAAGCCTGGGACAGATCTATTAGTGTGGGAGGGTGACTACACTTCCAATCCGGTCCGCATCGTCTCCTTTCTTCGTGCTAAGAAAATGATTAGTAAAGGGTGTTTAGCTTTCTTGGCACATCTCAAGGATGACACTACCCAAGTACCTTCGATTGAGTCGGTTTCAGTAGTTCGTGAGTTTCTGGATGTTTTCCCTACAGATCTTCCTGGTATGCCACAGGATAGGGATATTGACTTCTGTATTGATCTTGAACCCGGTACTCGCCCCATTTCTATACCCCCTTATAGAATGGCTCCCGCGGAGTTAAGAGAGTTAAAAGCACAACTTCAAGAGTTATTGAACAAAGGCTTCATTAGACCAAGTGCATCTCCTTGGGGTGCTCCGGTTTTGTTTGTAAAGAAGAAGGATGGGAGTTTTCGGATGTGCATAGACTACAGACAACTGAATAAAGTAACTATTAAGAACAAGTACCCTCTTCCCCGCATTGATGATTTGTTCGATCAGTTACAAGGTGATTGTGTCTTCTCTAAGATTGACTTGAGATCCGGTTATCATCAATTGAAAATACGGGTAACGGATGTGCCAAAGACTGCTTTTCAAACGAGGTATGGGCATTACGAACTTGTAGTGATGTCCTTTGGTCTTACGAATGCCCCTGCTGCGTTCATGAGCTTGATGAACGGGATTTTTAAGCCATATTTGGACCTCTTCGTGATCGTATTTATTGATGATATATTGGTATACTCAAAGAGCAAGAAGTAACATGAAGAGCATTTGAGAATGGTATTGGAAATGTTGAGGGAGAAAAAGCTTTATGCCAAGTTCTCTAAGTGTGAGTTTTGGATAGATGCGGTGTCCTTCTTGGGGCACGTGGTTTCTAAGGATGGAGTGATGGTGGATCCTTCTAAGATTGAGACAATGAAGAATTGGGTAAGACCCACTAATGTGTCAGAAATAAGGAGCTTTGTTGGGTTAGCTAGCTACTACCGCCGATTTGTCAAGGGATTCTCTTCTATTGCTTCCCAATTGACGAACTTGACTAAGCAGAATGTCCCATTTGTATGGTCGGATGAATGTGAGGAAAGCTTTCAGAAGCTCAAGACTTTGTTGACTACCGCACCTATCCTTACCTTGCCAGTAGAGGGTAAGAACTTCATCGTTTATTGTGATGCATCCTATTCTGGTTTGGGTGCAGTACTAATGCAAGAGAAGAGTGTGATTGCTTATGCTTCAAGACAATTAAAAGTGCATGAACGTAACTATCCCACTCATGATTTGGAATTGGCCGCGGTAGTGTTTGCATTAAAACTATGGAGACACTATTTATATGGGGTTAAGTGTGAGATCTATACGGATCATCGTAGCCTTCAGTATGTCTTCACTCAGAAAGATTTGAACTTAAGACAGAGGAGATGGATGGAGTTACTAAAGGACTACGATAACACTATCTTGTATCATCCAGGGAAGGCGAATGTTGTAGCGGATGCTTTAAGTAGGAAGGCGGGAGGAATGGGAAGTCTAGCTCACTTGCAAGCTTCTAGAAGCCCATTGGCTAGAGAGGTTCAGACTCTAGCTAATGACTTGATGAGAAACTGCGCAGAATTCAAGATAAAGTATTGCGAGGAGAGGCTAAGGAAGCACAAATCGATGAGGAAGGTGTTTTGAGAATCAAGGGAAGGGTATGTGTACCCCGCGTCGATGATTTGATCAATACTATTCTGACAGAGGCTCATAGTTCAAGGTATTCTATACATCCGGGCGCAACCAAGATGTATCATGACCTAAAGCAACACTTTTGGTGGAGTAGAATGAAGCGTGGCATTGTGGATTTTATTGCCAAATGTCCAAACTGTCAACAAGAAAAGTATGAACACCAAAGGCCCGGAGGAACACTTCAGAGAATGCCCATTCCGGAATGGAAGTGGGAAAGAATTGCAATGGATTTTGTGGTTGGTCTTCCGAAGACAATGGGTAAGTATGACTCCATTTGGGTGATTGTTGATAGGTTAACTAAATCTGCTCATTTCACCGTTCAAGGTGACTTACAATGCAGAAAAGTTAGCCAAACTTTACATCTCGGAAGTGGTGCGATTGCATGGGGTTCCACTATCCATCATATCAGATAGAGGTACGCAGTTTACTTCTAAGTTTTGGAAAACATTGCATGCAGAATTGGGTACTAGGTTGGACCTTAGTACTGCGTTCCATCCCCAGACCGATGGTAAGTCTGAGAGAACGATTCAAGTGTTGGAGGATATGCTTCGTGCGTGTGAGATAGAGTTTGGTGGTCATTGGGATAACTTCTTACCCTTAGCGGAGTTTTCATACAATAACAGCTATCACTCAAGCATTGATATGGCCCCATTTGAAGCATTGTATGGTAGGAGATGTAGGTCTCCCATTGGTTGGTTTGATGCGTTCGAGGTCAGACCTTGGGGTACTGATCTCTTGAGGGATTCGATGGAAAAAGTGAGGTCTATTCAAGAAAAGCTTCTAGCGGCGCAAAGTAGACAAAAAGAATATGCAGATCGAAAGGTTAGAGACTTAGAGTTCATGGAAGGTGAACAAGTCTTGTTGAAAGTTTCACCCATGAAAGGGGTGATGCGGTTTGGTAAAAGGGGTAAACTAAGTCCAAGGTACATTGGACCATTTGAAATACTTAAGCGAGTAGGAGAGGTGGCTTATGAGTTAGCCTTGCCTCCAGGGCTGTCCGGAGTACATCCGGTATTCCATGTGTCGATGTTGAAAAGATACCATGGGGATGGAAACTACATTATCCGTTGGGATTCAGTTTTGCTTGATGAGAACTTGTCTTATGAGGAGGAGCCTGTTGCTATTTTAGATAGAGAAGTTCAGAAGTTGAGGTCAAGAGAGATTGCATCCATCCAGGTGCAATGGAAGAATCGACCGGTTGAAGAAGCCACTTGGGAGAAGGAGGCGGATATGCGAGAAAAATACCCACATCTGTTTACAGATTCAGGTACTCCTTTTCGCCCTTGTTTTCCTTCTTTTGATCGTTCGGGGACGAACGATGGGTAAATTGGTATCTAATGTAATGACCCGTTTAGTCGTTTTGAGCAACAGACTTCAATTCTGGAAAACCTGGCAGAAGCGACGGACCCCACGACGGACCGTCAAGGGCACAACGGACCGTCGCAGGGTCTCGTTTCAAAACACTTAGAAAATCTTAAATTGGGTACTAAAAATCGACTCTCTGAACTTTGTGACGGAATGGCAGGACGGACCGTCACAGACCCTTGGTGGAAATATTGGGTCTCTGAACTCTGCGACGACCTGCAGGACGGACCATCGCAGGCACGACGGCCCGTCACAAGTTGTGCAAATCCCAGGCAGAATCGGATTTCCTTACACGTTTTAAGGGACGTTTTGGGACTATTCTTTCCTTAGTTATAGATTTCGTGGGTTTATATTAATAACTCAAATTCTTGGGGGTTAAAAGAGGTAACCCTAAGTTAATTAGTGGGGTATTATTGCCATCTTTTATTCTTAATTATATGTTAATTTGGGGTAAAAGAAAGAGGGTTTTGAATAAGAAAAGAGAAAAGAAAAGAGAGGGATAGATTGATCGATTGAGAGAGAGAGAGAGTCGAACGAGGAAGAAGAATATCAAAGCTTGGGAGATTGCTTGTTGATTCCAATTCTTCGGTGGAGGTAGGTTATGGTTTTCATGCTTTCATAGTAAACTCTTAATAGAGAATGATATGTATTGGTAGTATTGTAAACCCTACTATATGCTTAATTGTATGTTTGCATGAATATGATTGTGTGATTGTGATAAGATGAGCATGATGAAAATATTGAATCCCAAATCTTGAAAGGAAACTTTAATATACATTATTAATGATGATGCCTTGGTATAGAAGAACGTTTGATGAATTAAAGTAATGGGATTGATGATGCCTTGGTATAGAGAAGGCCTGATGATTGACAGAATGATATTAGTGGATCGAAGTGTCACGTACCGACACATGTAGGGGATCGGGTGTCACGAACTGACACGTAGAATTTGGGGATCGGGTGTCACGAACCGACATGTAGAATTAGGGTATCGGGTGTCACGAACGGACACGTAGAATTAGTGGATCGGGTGTCACGAACCGACACGTAGAATTAGGGGATCGGGTGTCACGAACCGACACGTAGAATTAGGGGATCGGGTGTCACGAACCGACACGTAGAATTAGGGGATCGGGTGTCACGAATCGACACGTAGAATTAGGGGATCGGGTGTCACAAACCGACACATAGATTTAGGGGATCGGGTGTCACGAATCGACACGTTGATTTAGGGGATCGGAGTGTCAAGTACCGACACAAGAGGAATAATGAATATGAGGGATCGGAGTGTCACGTACCGACACAAGAGGAATAATGAATATGAGGGATCGGAGTGTCACGTACCGACACAAGAGAATTAAAGATAATGAATCTTGAAAGATGATAATATACTAAATCTAATGAACATAATTCCCAAATGAGTATGGTGTTGAGGCTTGAGCCCTCATGGATGAACTTGATGGTACTTATTGATGATTATAATACTTGTTGTGGCTACATGTTGAGTTTTATAGTTGATTTACGATAATATTGATATATACTGTCCCCTATTTTGAGTTGGCCGATGATATCTACTCAGTACAGGTGTTTTGTACTGACCCCTACTTTTATGTTTTCTTCTTGTTTATTTGTGGAGTACAGCAAACGTGCCATCGTTTTCAACTCAACAGTAATTCAAGCAAGTCTTACTACATCAGAAATTCAGGGTGAGCTAATGCTTCTAGCTTGGACTGGATCTTCTTCTTCAAGTCTTGATGCCTTGAACTTCCGGCATGGACTAGCTTCTTATGTATTTTTAGCTTTTAGAATACTCTTAGTTTAGTCATTTGATTGTAGATGTTCTTGTGATGATGACTTCCAGATTTTGGGGATGATAATAATAGTTATTGAATTGGTTTTATTAATGAGTTTAAGTCTTCCGCATTATTTTCTGTTGTTATTACATTGAAATGTTAAGGTTTAGATTGGTTGGTTCGCTCACATAGGAGGGTAAGTGTGGGTGCCAGTCGCAACCCGGTTTGGGTCGTGACATAAAGTATCTGCCATTCCTTCATTATTCCAATGCTTTATTATTTTTGTACTAAATGGTTCTGGTAATTTTGTAAAATATTGTTTTCTTATTGGTTTCGATATCCAATTTTTATTTAATCTACTGTTCCATATTGCATTATTTCTATCTGATTGTTGATAACTTTCTTATAATAAGTTGGTGGTGTCCACCTAGGACTACTTCTAGGGCTATTTCAGGGACTATTATCTGGGTTTTTATTCTTGACGTACTGGGTCTATTTATATCTCCTGTGTTTATTTCTAATTTTTTATTTTATTTGTTTGTTCTAAGATTTCTGTATATGTCTCACTTATGTCACTTATTTCTGATTTTTGGTCATTTTCATTTTCATCTATTTCATTTACTTCATTTACCTCAATATCCTCATTTAATTTTAGTTTCATTTCTTTTATTTCATTAGTTAATTCAAGCTATTTATCTTTTTCCTTTTGTTTTTGCTTATTTTCATATAATAATTTTAACCTAGCTTAGTCATTTTCTAATTCACTTATTCTTGTATTTTTTATTTCTTCTAAATGTTGTACTTCTTCTTTTGCTTGTATTTTTATTTTTTCAATTTTTTTTGATTTGTCTATTTCTTTATTTTCTTTTGTTATTCATATCATATATTTTAAACTATCTTCTAATTTTGCTGTTTCTTTTTCTAACATCAAGTATAGATTATTTCCTATTTTTTTATATCTTCTTCCTAGATTTGAAAATATTATTTTTATTATCATTCCGTCTTGATTTTCATATGTTTTTTCGTCTACTGCGAATTCTTCATTATTCATTATAATTTATGTATTATATTATGTTGTAACTTGTAATGACCCGAAATATAATTTTTAGAAATTTAAATTATTCGATAACTACGGGTATTTAGTTAGCGGATATTTATTAAATAATTAAATTTTATTAGTTATTGGTTAATGGATCAAGTCAATAACTTATTTAATATTAAAATAAGTAGGTAGGGTTTCTTTTAGAAAGGAAACATAAAATAAAATAAGAGAATAAACGTAACTCGAAAGAATTTATCTGCGGCGGACTTACAATTTGAAGAGTAATCACGGGAGCTTCAGGTAAAAAAACTTGTTATAATCATTACCTTTCTAATACTTGGATAATTTTGTTTTAATTGGTAAATTGAGGCTAACATCAAAAGCAATTATGTAAAAGTTAATAAATATATAAATAATTAGAAGATATGTTAGATGACAATGTTGGATTTGTTTTAGAGCTAGACACTATAGGATCTTGTGGTAGATACTTTAATATTTAATTGTATTATAATAATTTCTATATACTAAGGGATGTAGATATTTTTTAATTTTGAGAAAATGCATGGCAGATTCTTTCATCTTACTTGTGACTTTTTTTATATATCATAAATTATAATACATTCCTTATTAAATGGGTTAAAGCTTATGATCTGGAAATCCCCGTGCTTAACGTCTGTATGTTTTCAATGCTATGGTCAAATATTTTGCTCATATAAGTTTTGTACGTGTTATGAATTTGGGATCTTTGATATGAGTAAAACATTTTTAATAAAAAAATTATGTTATGTCCTTGTGGACATAGGTTCAATCTTGAAGTTAACCTAGGGATCATAATAATGGGTGTTGTTAATTTTGAAATCTTATTATGATCATTTATTTGAATAGATTGCTTTGAGTTGGGAGTTCAACGAAAGGGGAAGGATCATGTTTTGGAGTAATTCTTGATTGATTGAGGCAAGTGGATTTCTAAACTCTTGTTAAGTGTATGGTATGCGTGTATTTCCTTGTGGTATATGTTTGGGAGTAACGGGATTGGTGATGGGTTGACTTGTCCACATTGATTAATTCTAATGATGAAATAAAAGGGATAACAAAAGGCGATGTGATTAATTATTTATGTGTGATGTGTTGAGAATAGTTTGATGGCTTGTTGAATCAATGTTGATGTGATTTCATGCTTGTGTGGTTGTGAACTGTGCAATGTTATGAAAATGGTCATCTTCTCATTATTTGTGTGAACATGTCATTGCATTATTCTGAGACATGGTTGTGAAAGTATTATGTGCATTGAGAAAGGATGATAACTTAAAGAGGATGTACCATTTCGAGGGACGTATCGCTCGCCGCGATGGATACTATATTTCGAGGGATGTATCACGCGCCGCGATGGATACTATATTTCGAGGGACGTATCGCGCACCGCGATGGTTACTGTTATCGAGGGTCGTGTCGTGCGCCGCGACAGATGCATGGACAGATATGTCCCCCATGGGTCTCGGACTGAGAGACAGCGGGTGTGTATCACTAGGTCAGACATGCATCATTATACTTGACATTGCATTCCATTACATTGCACATACTTATCATTAGTGAACTTGATATTATGTTTTGCTGATCTAGTGATTGCCTTTTTGCGGAACTTGTGATTGTTGAATACTGAGCTTGTTATTGCGAATATGTAATTTGTTAAAGTGTTGTTGTGGAGGATATGCAATTTGTTAAAGTGTTGTTGTGGATGATGTGTAATTTGTCTAGATGTTTTTGTTGAGTTACGTTCTATGTAAACTGTGAGTTGTTAGGTTGGGCTGATGTTTATGCAGGTTGTAGTTGTGGAGGTTCGGTTGGGGGTGGTAGGAGTACCCGTATTTCATTCCCTTAGCTTTTGTTTAGACGTTTACTTGCTGAGTACCGTGTGATTTGGTACTCACCCCTTGCTTCTACAAATTTTTGTAGGTTATGAGCCTGGATTTTTGTTGTACTTGTCATTCTCTTCTTTTCCGAGGCTTCTTGGAGATTTGTCAGGTAGCTGTTTCCATCGCAGCAGACTTTCTTCTCCTTAATTATGATCTTGTCCTATTCTAGAAACAAGTTCATTTGAGACTTGAGTTTTCTTTTGAATCAATTGTAATACTTTAGAGGCTTGTACACGTGACTACCAGGTTTTGGGCATTTTATTAAGTTACTTATATTTTACTTCCGCACTTTATTGTAATGGTTGAGTTTTAGGCTGACTTGTCTTGGGTGGAAAAGACGAGTGCCATCACTCCCATTTTTGGGTCGTGACAAAATGATATCAGAGCCCCAGTTTCATAGGTCTCACGTATATACAAGTCAAGTCTAAATAGAGTCTTGAGGATAGGTACGGAGACGTCTGTACTTATCTACGAGAGGCTATAGTGACTTTTAGGAAGAATCTTCACTTCTTGGATCTCTATCGTGCATACTTGATGCCGTTTTGATTCTTATCACTTCACTACATTCACTCTCATTTATGTGATGACTCGTGCGTAGTTCCTCACATTAATAATTGGTGTGTCGTGTATGGGTTGGATTTTAATTAAATCTGATATTAAGGTGGAAATAATATATTTATGAAAGGAATATGTGATCCTATTTGAAGGGGTTGAGTAAGGTTAGTAACTATAGTAAAAAAAAATAGTACTTATGTGGTATAAGCAATATCTGGACTGGTTTGACAATAAGAAGTTAAATGTTTAAAGAGTTGACTAGATAATGAATAGTGCAATCTTGAGAAAAATTATAGCTGATATAATTTTCATAACATTAATGGGTTGCTTAGTGAATGATGTTGCACCAATTCAGGTCAGAATCTCTTTTGTGGTTTCATAGATTGAGTGTATATATCAAATAAGGTCATGATACGGCTATACCAATGGTACTGATAGGTACTTGGTTAGAAGTATGTATTTTATTACTTTTGTTGTCGACCTGCCCTATGAAAGAATACACATAGCTTGGGCTAGCTATGAGAGAGAATTTGATAATATTTTAAAGTCATTCGATAGACAGAAATGTGTAGGTTATTTGGGTACAATATTCTCGATAGGTATGATGTGTCCTAGTGGTGGATTTAACAGATTTCATAAGGTGATATTAATGATACATGAAAATGGATATGTTGATGTCAAGTGCGATTACAAACCACTTAAAGAGTTATCAATTGAATCACATGTTCATATAATGAGATTCAATGTTGTATTTACATTTGAGAAACCAAATAGCTTGTTAATACACAAGAATGAGTTAAGCATTATTTATAAGGAAGCATTTAGTGGTGGATCGTTGATACGATATTAATGCTTTAACATTAAAAGTGTATTCAAAGAATCCTAAATGAGGACGGTGATTTCTTTTTAAGGTCCAATGGAATAGATAGATACCAAAATTTCGAGCTTATGGATAAAGAAAGTCCCAAAGAATATACTTGTGTAAAGGTAATTGGAGATTTTTGTAAGAAGTGCATATAAAAGTGGGATAGTCCTTTGGATTTGATGAATGTAACCGAGTTTGAGGTGTCACATTAATGAAAATGTTGGCTTCATGATGATGATAAGAGCTAATTGAGCATGATGGTAATAAGAGTTCGTTATGGTTGTGATTGAGATGCATCTATATAATAAAAATTATTGGTTAAATGAATTTTGTATTATAATGGTGACTTGCGAGTAGTTAAGGTTGTGGTTTGATACTATTTGGTGAGCATCTTTATGGCATGAAAAGTTATAGGAGTTGTTGAGGCATCGCTTGAACAAAATAGAAAGGAATTTAAAGTCATAAGTGCAAAGAATTAGTAAGATGTAATTTAACCTTCGGAAAGAGGTGGGAACAAAAGTATTTTATTCTGATTGCAAGGGCTAAGGAGGTATTTTCAGAGAGGTTGATAATTGGGTTATGATACACATTGTTTTCATCTATTTTGCTCTACTTATGATAATAGTGTTACAAGTTCATCAGATTGATTAAAAACAATTGGTAAGCCTTGAGAAAGAAGTCTATACATGTTTGACTCGAGTGTGGAGATAAACATCTTATGATTTTGAGTTTGATAACTGGTACGGTTGAATTTTTAAAGAAGGATATGGTAAGATCAATGAAGAGGCAATTAATGATAGGTCAAGATATGTGGATTCATAAAGATCTCCAATGTATGAGCAAATGTTGATTGATAATAGAATTGTTTTACATGGTTGGGATCAAAACTTCAAGTTTACATGGAAAGTTTAGATTTGTGATAGTGTATCTTGTCAAGGTATGAATTGGTAAGGTAAAAAATGATCGATCACATTGAGTATGAAGCATTTAGAAGGACTTAAAATTGAGTAGTACATTTAGTAACTTTTGATTGTTATACCGAAGGTTTCCCATATTGTTGGCCGAAAAAAAAGAAAAAAGACTGGTAAGTGAATTAGCAAAAAGGAGAAAAATTATGGTGTTTTGAAAAGTTCAAGTTATTTGAAATTTCTGTCGTGGAAAGATTTTAAGAAAGGCAAAGGAACAATAAGACCTCTCGTCAAACATTGGATTCGGAGGTGATGGTTGTAGTGATTTCGCCTTTGAGTTTAGATATGACTATGAGATGTGAACTAATTCGGCACCTACTTACTATGGATTTATTATTAACTTTTCTAAATATGAAGTTTTGATAGGGTTACAATAAATGACGTAAGGAAGATTATACATGGTTATGTCGAGCTAGATTGTTCAGAATGTGATTAAGTAACAAATGGATGTTAAATAGTGTGGACCTACAGTATTACATAATTAATTAGGATTGGAAGGGATTAAAATTATTTTGTTGACGAGACAAAATAGATTGTTATAATGTGTTACATAGGCATTTTATGGTGAGTAGAGGTTATGAGATTATAGTATACATAAATATTGGAGTGATCAAGGGTTTCTTTGAGTTATCGCATGAGGTAAATGATGGTACAGATGGTGGTTGAAAATGGTATGTGAAAGTTTAGGAGAAGTTGACATTAAGTGTGACTTAATTATTTTACCCTAAAAGAGAAATATAGATTTGAAATTAGTGTTATCGGTCTTGGGTATGACTTATATCTATTATGGGACGCTTAAATGGTAAGATAAGAAACCATGGTTCAAAGTGTTGGAGACTGCAATGTGCTTGCTAAGGAGAATGTGCTACTAATGACGGTGTGAAAGTAAGGTAAATGGTTGGTGTGGTTATGATATTTGTTAATATTAATAGTGTTGGCTTTGATGGAGTACTGTGAGAAGTATGCAGGGTTTGACAAATCCAGCATGTGTAAAATTATAATGGAGATCAGACTGGTTGATTTTGGGTGAAAAAAAAATTACATAAAAAAAATTAAATAAATTGAGGGATGTAGTCAGATGAATGAAAAATATTTATATGGAATTATGGAGAAAGTATCTAGTGTTATTCGACCTTGATTTCGTATATTCTTAAGTTTACCACCTACTTCGTTTCTGTAACGACCTGTTTAGTCGTTTTGAGAAACAGACTTCAATTCTGGAAAAACTGGCAGAAGCGACGGACCCCACGACGGACCGTCAAGGGCACGACGGACCGTCGCAGGGTCTCCTTTCAAAACACTTAGAAAAAATGAAAATTGGGTACTGAAAATCGACTCTCTGAACTTCGTAATGAAATGGCAGGACGGACCGTCACAGGTGTGACGGACCGTCACAGACCCTTGGTGGAAATTTGGGTCTCTGAACTTTGCGACGACCTGCAGGACGGACCGTCGCAGGCACGACGGCCCGTCACAGGTTGCGCAATCCCAGTCCGGGTCGGATTTCTTGATACGTTTTAAGGGACGTTTTGGACTATTCCTACTTTAATTATAAAGTTAGAGGGTTAAGGTTAATAAGTCTAATTACTTGGGGGTTAAAATAGGTAACCTTAAGTTAATTAGTGGGGCATTATTGCCATCTTTTATTCTTAATTATATACTAATTTTGGTAAAAGAAAGAAGGTTTGAATAAGAAAACAGAAAGAACAAGAAGGGAGAGAGAGAAACGATCGAGAGAAGAGGAAAGCACCAAGCTTTGAGGATTAACTTGCTTGATTTCAATTCTTCGGTGGAGGTAGGTTATGGTTTTCATGCTATTCGTAGTAAACTCTTAATAGTGAATGATATGTGTTAGTAGTATTGTAAACCATTTATATGCTTAATTGTATGCTTGTATGAATGATGTGATTATGTAATTGCGAATAAATAAGCATGATGAAGCTATTGAATCCCAAATCTTGAAAAGAAACCCTAATCTACTTTGTTAATGATGATGCCTTGGTATAAAAGAAGGCTTGATGAACGAAAGAGGTGAGATTAGAGGATCGGGTGCCACGTTCCGGTACCAGGATAGAATATGGATCGGGTGTCACGTTCCGACACCAGGATAGAATATGGATCGGGTGCCACGTTCCGGTACCAGGATAGAATATGGATCGGGTGTCACGTTCCGACACCAGGATAGAATATGGATTGGGTGCCAGGTTCCGGTACCAGGATAGTATATGAGGATCGGAGTGTCACGTTCCGACACCAGGATAGAATATGGATCGGGTGCCATGTTCCGGTAGCAGGATAGAATGAGGATCGGAGTGTCACGTTCCGACACCAGGATAGTATATTGAGGAGCGGAGTGTCACGTACCGACACGAGGGGAATAAAGATAATGGATCTTGAAATATGTTAATATATCCAATCTAATGAACTAAATTCCCAAATGAGTATGATGAGGAGGTGTGAGTCCTCATTGATGTGCTTGGTGTTGTAACCAAGGGTTATGGTAACTGTAAATGCTGCATGCTAAGGATATTAGTTGATTTTATGATATTGCTTAATACATACTGTTTTCTATTTTGAGTTGGCCGATGATATCTACTCAGTACCCGTGTTTTGTACTGACCCCTACTTTTATTGTTTTCTTCTTGTTTATTTGTGGAGTGCAGCAAACGTGCCATCATCTTCAACTCAACAGTAACTCAAGCCAGTCTTACTACATCGGAAATTCAGGGTGAGCTAATGCTTCTAGATTGGACTGGATCTTCTTCTTCAAGTCTTGATGCCTTGAACTTCCGGCATGGACTAGCTTCTTATGTATTTTTAGCTTCTTAGAATACTCTTAGTTTAGTAATTTGATTATAGATGTTCTTGTGATGATGACTTCCAGATTTTGGGAATAATAATAGTTATTGATTTTATTAATGAGTTTAAGTCTTCCGCATTACATTATGTTGATATTACCTTGAAATGTTAAGATTTAGATTGGTTGGTTCGCTCATATACGAGGGTAAGTGTGGGTGCCAGTCGCGGCCCGGATTTGGGTCGTGACAAACTTGGTATCAGAGCATTAGGTTCGTTGGTCTCATCACACAAGAACAGGTCTAGTAGGGTCTTAAGGGACGGTAGGGGGACGCCTTTACTTTTCCTTAAGAGGCTATAAGACTTTAGGAAAATTTCACTCTTTCATTCTTTCTTTCGTGCTACTACTTGAGTCCAATTGGTATCTAGGCGATACGAATTGGTATTTGACCATCTTTACTCTCTTTCGCAGATGGTTAGAACTAGAGCAACGACTACGCCAACACCAACACCGGCCAGACAAGAAACAACTGAGCCAGCCACTGGGGCTGTGGCGCGAGGAAGAACAGCGGCAAGGGGCCGTGGTAGAGGTCGTGGGAGGACGTCCTCTAGGGGAAGAGGACGAGCGCCTAGCCCATGTGGTACTAGGACAGTGACTCCTCCACCGACTGAGGAAGTAATAAGAGAAGGGGAGGATGGGGAAACTGAACAAGTGCAGAATGAGGGATTGCCACCCCAACCTACCCCAGAGATGATCAATCAGGTTCTGGCTTATCTTAGCGGGTTATCTGATCAGGGCCAGACACCCCCAGTGTTTTCTGCACCAGCACCTCACGCTCCGGAGGTACAACATGCGGCTACTATGGCTCCCCGCATTGATGTTCCATTGGAAATAGGCACGTTTCCACGTCTGACTACTGGGCCTATAATGACAAATGATCAGCATGAACTTTTTAGTATGTTCTTGAAATTGAAACCTCCAGTCTTCAAGGGTGCGGAATCTGAGGATGCTTACGATTTTCTGGTTGACTGTCATGAGCTACTACACAAGATGGGTATAGTAGAACGGTTTGGTGTTGAGTTCGTGAGTTATCAGTTTCAAGGGAACGCCAAAATGTGGTGGCGGTCACATATTGAGTGTCAACCAACAGAGGCACCACCTATGACATGGGCCTCATTCTCTAGCTTGTTTATGGAGAAGTATATCCCCCGAACTTTGAGGGATAGGAAAAGGGATGAGTTCTTGAGTCTAGAGCAAGGTAGGATGTCGGTCAATGCATATGAGGCTAAGTTTCGTGCATTATCCCGGTATGCCACCCAACTGTGTTTCAGTCCACAAGAGTGAAATCGCCGGTTTGTGAAGGGGTTAAGGTCAGAATTGCGGATTTCGGCCTTACAGATAGCGGCAATGGCAAAATCCTTCCAAGAGGTGGTAGACTTTGTGATAGAAGTGGAAGGAGTGAAGCCAGACGACTTCACCCCGACATCGACATCAAAAAGGTTTCAAAAGGGAGGTGAGTTTAATGGTGCTTACACTAGAGGACAGGGTTCGGGAAGTTACTCAGTCTGACCAATTCAGTCTTAATTACAGACTGTAGTTGGGGGTCCACCTCCGACCGTTCAACACTTCTCTGAGAGACCTATGCATGAACCCAGAGAGTGCTATGGATGTGGGGAGATTGGACATATTAAGAGATATTGTCCAAAATAGAGTTAAAGACCTCCAAATGTTAGAGGTAGAGGTTGTCATGGCAGTGGCCGTTATTCTGGAGGACGTGGTGGTCGAGGAAATGGTGGTCACCAAAACGGCCGAGGTGATGGGCAAACTGGAGTCACTATATCACAACAAGGTAGGGGCAACAGACAGACTAACTATAGGGCCCATTGTTACGCTTTCCCTGGGCGGTCTGAAGCGGAGGCATCTGATGCTGTCATCACAGGTAATGTTTTGGTTTTTGATTGCATGGCTTCTGTATTGTTTGATCCTGGATCCACATTTTCTTATGTATCTTCCTCATTTGCTAATGGTCTAACTTTACATTGTGAATTACTTGATATGCCTATTCGTGTTTCTACTCCGGTGGGTGAGTCTGTGGTGGTTGAAAAGGTGTATAGGTCTTGTTTGGTGAACTTTGTGGGGAGCAACACTTATGTAGATTTGGTTATCTTAGAAATGGATGATTTTGATGTAATTCTGGGTATGAATTGGCTTTCTCCGCAATTTGCAATCTTGGATTGTAATGCTAAAACGGTGACGTTAGCCAAGCCTGGGACAGATCCGTTAGTGTGGGAGGGTGAGTACACTTCCAATCCGGTTCGTATCATCTCCTTTCTTCGTGCTAAGAAATTGATTAGTAAAGGGTGTTTAGCTTTCTTGGCACATCTCAAGGATGACACTACCCAAGTACCTTCGATTGAGTCGGTTTTGGTAGTCCGCGAGTTTTTGGATGTGTTCCTTACAGATCTTCCTGGTATGCCACCAGATAGGGATATTTACTTCTGTATCGATCTTGAACCGGGCACACGCCCCATTTCTATACCCCCTTATAGAATGGCACCCGCAGAGTTAAGAGAGTTAAAGGCACAACTTCAAGAGTTATTGAACAAAGACATTATTAGACCAAGTGCATCTCCTTGGGGTGCTCCGGTTTTGTTTGTGAAGAAGAAGGATGGGAGTTTTCAAATGTGTATAGACTACAAACAACTAAACTAGGTAACCATAAAGAACAAGTATCCTCTTCCTCGCATTGATGACTTGTTCGATCAGTTACAAGGTGCTTGTGTCTTTTCTAAGATTGACTTGAGATCCGGTTATCATCAGTTGAAAATACGGGCAACGGATGTGCCAAAGACTACTTTTCGAACGAGGTATGGGCATTACGAATTTGTAGTGATGTCTTTTGGTCTTACGAATGCCCCTGCTGCGTTCATGAGCTTGATGAATGGTATTATTAAGCCATATTTGGACCTCTTCGTGATCGTATTTATTGATGATATATTGGTATACTCAAAGAGCAAGAAGGAACATGAAGAGCATTTGAGAATGGTATTGGAAATGTTGAGGGAGAAAAAGCTTTATGCCATGTTCTCTAAGTGTGAGTTTTAGCTAGATGCATTGTCCTTCTTGGGACACGTGGTTTCTAAGGATGGAGTGATGGTGGATCCTTCTAAGATTGAGACAGTGAAGAATTGGGTAAGACCTACTAATGTGTCAGAAATAAGGAGCTTTGTTGGGTTAGCTAGCTACTACCGCCGATTCGTCAAAGGATTCTCTTCTATTGCTTCTCAACTGACGAACTTGACTAAGCAAAATGTTCCATTTGTATGGTCGGATGAGTGTGAGGAAAGCTTTCAGAAGCTCAAGACTTTGTTGACTACCGCACCTATCCTTACCTTGCCAGTAGAGGGTAAGAACTTCATTGTTTATTGTGATGCATCCTATTCTGGTTTGGGTGCAGTGCTAATGCAAGAGAAGGGTGTGATTGCTTATGCTTCAAGGCAATAAGAGGTGCATGAACGTAACTATCCGACCAACGATTTGGAATTGGCTGCGGTGGTGTTTGCATTAAAGCAATGGAGACACTATTTATATAGGGTTAAGTGTGAGGTCTACACGGATCATCGTAGCCTTCAGTATGTCTTTACTTAGAAAGATTTGAACTTGAGACAGAGGAGATGGATGGAACTACTGAAGGACTACGACATCACTATTTTGTATCATCCGAGGAAGGCGAATGTTGTAGCGGATTCTCTAAGTAGAAAGACGGGAAGCATGGGAAGTCTAGCTCACTTGCAAGTTTCTAGACGACCATTGGCTAGAGAGGTTCAGACTCTGGCTAACGACTTGATGAGGTTAGAAGTAAATGAGAAGGGACGATTGTTGGCTAGTATGGAGTCAAGATCTTCTTTTCTTGACAAAATTAAGGGAAAACAATTTGATGATGAGAAACTAAGGTGAATTCAAGATAAAGTATTGCGAGGGGAGGCTAACGAAGCACAAATCGATGAGGAAGGTGTTTTGAGAATCAAGGGAAGGGTATGTGTACCCCGCATCGATGATTTGATCAACACTATTCTGACAGAGGCTCATAGTTCAAGGTATTCTATACATTCGGGTGCAACCAAGATGTATCGTGACCTAAAGCAACACTTTTGGTGGAGTAGAATGAAGCGTGATATTGTTGACTTTATTGCCAAGTGTCCAAACTGTCAACAGGTAAAGTATGAACACCAGAGGCCCGGAGGCACACTTCAGAGAATGCCCATTCCTGAATGGAAGTGGGAAAGAATTGCAATGGACTTTGTGGGTTGTCTTCCCAAGACATTAGGAAAGTTTGATTCTATTTGGGTAGTTGTTGATAGGTTAACAAAGTCTGCTCATTTTATTCTAGTTAAGGTGACTTACAATGCAGAGAAGTTAGCCAAACTTTACATCTCGGAAGTGGTGCGATTGCATGGGGTTCCACTATCCATCATATCAGTTAGAGGTACGCAGTTTACTTCTATGTTTTGGAAAACATTGCATGCGGAATTGGGTACTAGGTTGGACCTTAGTACTGCGTTCCATCCTTAGACCAATGGTCAGTCTGAGCGAACGATTCAAGTGTTGGAGGATATGCTTCGTGCATGTGTGATAGAGTTTGGTGGTCATTGGGATAGCTTCCTACCCTTAGCGGAGTTTTCATACAATAATAGCTATCACTCAAGCATTGATATGGCTCCATTTGAAGCATTGTATGGTAGGAGATGTAGGTCTCCCATTGGTTGGTTTGATGCATTTGAGGTTAGGCCTTCGGGTACTGACCTTTTGAGGGATTCGATAGAGAAAGTGAAGTCTATTCAAGAAAAGCTTCTAGCGGCGCAAACTAGACAAAAAGAATATGCAGATCGAAAGGTTAAAGACTTAGAGTTCATGGAGGGTGAACAAGTCTTGTTGAAAGTTTCACCAATGAAAGGGGTGATGCAGTTTGGTAAAAGGGGTAAACTAAGTCCATGGTACATTGGACCATTTGAAGTACTTAAGCGAGTAGGGGAGGTGGCTTATGAGTTAGCCTTGCCTCCAGGGCTGTCCGGAGTACATCCGGTATTCCATGTGTCGATGTTGAAAAGATACCATGGGGATGGAAACTACATTATCCGTTGGGATTCAGTTTTGCTTGATGAGAACTTGTCTTATGAGGAGGAGCCTGTTGCTATTCTAGATAGAGAAGTTCGCAAGTTGAGGTTAAGAGAGATTGCATCCATCAAGGTGCGGTGGAAGAATCGACCGGTTGAAGAAGCCACTTGGGAGAAGGAGGCAAATATGCAAGAAAGATACCCACATCTGTTTACAGATTCAGGTACTCCTTTTCTCCCTTGTTTTCCTTCTTGTGATCGTTCAGGGACGAACGATGGGTAAATTGGTATCTATTGTAACGACCTGTTTAGTCGTTTTGAGCAACAGACTTCAATTCTGGAAAAACTGGCAGAAGCGACGGACCCCACGACGGACCGTTTAGGGCACGACAGACCGCCGCAGGGTCTCGTTTCAAAACAATTAGAAAAACTGAAAATTGGGTACTAAAAATCGACTCTCTGAACTTCGTAATGAAATGGCAGGACGGACCGTCACAGGTGTGACAGACCGTCACAGGTGTGACAGACCGTCACAGACCCTTGGTGGAAATTTGGGTCTCTGAACTTTGCGACGACCTGCAGGATGGACCGTCGCAGGCATGACGGCCCGTCACAGGTTGCGCAATCCCAGTCCGGGTCGGATTTCTTGATACGTTTTAAGGGACGTTTTGAACTATTCCTACATTAATTATAAAGTTAGAGGGTTAAGGTTAATAAGTCTAATTACTTGGGGGTTAAAATAGGTAACCTTAAGTTAATTAGTGGGGCATTATTGCCATCTTCTATTCTTAATTATATACTAATTTTGGTAAAAGAAAGAGGGTTTGAATAAGAAAACAGAATGAACAAGAAGGGAGAGAGAGAAACGATCGAGAGAAGAGGAAAGCACCAAGCTTTGAGGATTAACTTGCTTGATTTCAATTCTTCGGTAGAGGTAGGTTATGGTTTTCATTCTATTCGTAGTAAACTCTTAATAGCGAATGATATGTGTTAGTAGTATTGTAAACCTTCTATATGCTTAATTGTATGCTTGCATGAATGATGTGATTATGTAATTGCAAATAAATAAGCATGATGAAGCTATTGAATCCCAAATCTTAAAAAGAAACCCTAATCTACTTTGTTAATGATGATGCCTTGGTATAAAAGAAGGCTTGATGAACGAAAGTGGTGAGATTAGGGAATCGGGTGCCACGTTCCGGTACCAGGATAGAATATGGATCGGGTGTCATGTTCCGACACCAGGATTGAATATGGATCGAGTGCCACGTTCCGGTACCAGGATAGAATATGGATCGGGTGTCACGTTCCGACACAAGGATAGAATATGGATCGGGTGCCACGTTCTGGTACCAGGATAGTATATGAGGATCGGAGTGTCACGTTCCGACACCAGGATAGAATATGGATCGGGTGCCACGTTCTGGTACCAGGATAGAATGAGGATCAGAGTGTCACGTTCCGACACAAGGATAGTATATTGAGGAGCGGAGTGTCACGTACCGACACGAGGGGAATAAAGATAATGAATCCTGAAATATGTTAATATATCCAATCTAATGAACTAAATTTCCAAATGAGTATGATGAGGAGGTGTGAGTCCTCATTGATGTGCTTGGTGTTGTAACCAAGGGTTATGGTAACTGTAAATGCTGCATGCTAAGGATATTAGTTGATTTTATAATATTGCTTAATACATACTGTTTTCTATTTTGAGTTGGCCGATGATATCTACTCAGTACCCGTGTTTTGTACTGACCCCTACTTTTATTGTTTTCTTCTTGTTTATTTGTGGAGTGCAGCAAACGTGCCGTCATCTTCGACTCAACAGTAACTCAAACCAGTCTTACTACATCAGAAATTCAGGGTGAGCTAATGCTTCTAGCTTGGACTGGATCTTCTTCTTCAAGTCTTGATGCCTTGAACTTCCGGCATGGACTAGCTTCTTATGTATTTTTAGCTTCTTAGAATACTCTTAGTTTAGTAATTTGATTATAGATGTTTTTGCGATGATGACTTCCAGATTTTGGGAATAATAATAGTTATTGATTTTATTAATGAGTTTAAGTCTTCCGCATTACTTTATGTTTATATTACCTTGAAATGTTAAGGTTTAGATTGGTTGGTTCGCTCACATAGGAGGGTAAGTGTGGGTGGTAGTTGAGGCCCGGATTTGGGTCATGACAGTTTCCGACATGATTTGGAGTTTAATTCATTGCATATGCCCACTTTTTTTTACATCTATGGGTGAACTCCTAGTGGTGGATCGGATGTACCGATCCTCTTATATCTTCTTGATAAGGTAGGATCCTTTGTTAGATTTTTTCACTTCAGTTATGACATATTTGATGTTGTTTGAAAAATTAGAAATCCATCATTATTTTTATATGTACAACCTTGCTTATGAGAACTTACAAAAAGAGCTTTTGTGAATAGTTACGGTTATCCGACAGTGTTGTAAAAGGTTATGCATCCTAGCGTGTACCATTTGTGGGGTGCTTACTTGATCTTGTTCTTCTTTGGATTAGATATGTTTGATTATCCCTTGGTGAGTATTCGATGTCTAAACATCAAACTTTTATAACTTAAGTTTGTGGGAAGATTGTGTTGTGGAAAGGAAATCTTGATAAGATATGAGATGGCTTGTCTGTTATGAATGTGGTTCTTAGCTAAAGTTCACTTCTGGTAGTAGTTGGTATCTGTTCAGAATGTTATTTTGGTTATGTGGGAAAAGATTTGTCTTGATGGATGTATTATGGTCTAGTAGGTTTCAATTTATATTGAGTTCATTGGTTAGTTTGTGGCTTGATAATCACTCTTGATATAAAAATCTCCCAAAGTTTTATTTGAAAGTTCATTTCTCAGTAGTTGATCGTGAGGGAATGGTCTTAAGGATGAGCTCACTTAGAGAGATGAACATCGACTGGTAGGTTATAACTTAGCCTTATGGTAACGTTGGTTATTCTTTCTTCTTCTTCCTTATGTTCGAGGACGAACATGATTTTTAGTGGTGGATAATGTAATGACCTGAAATATAATTTTTAGAAATTTAAATTATTCGATAACTACGAGTATTTAGTTAGCGGATATTTATTAAATAATTAAATTTTATTAGTTATTAGTTAATGGATCAAGTCAATAACTTATTTAATATTAAAATAAGTAGGTAGGGTTTCTTTTAGAAAGGAAACATAAAATAAAATAAGAGAATAAACGTAACTCGAAAGAATTTACCTGCGGCGGACTTACAATTTGAAGAGTAATCACGGGAGCTTCAGGTAAAAAAATTGTTATAATCATTACCTTTCTAATACTTGGATAATTTTGTTTTAATTGGTAAATTGAGGCTAACATCAAAAGCAATTATGTAAAAGTTAATAAATATATAAATAATTAGAAGATATGTTAGATGACAATGTTGGATTTGTTTTAGAGCTAGACACTATAGGATCTTGTGGTAGGTACTTTAATATTTAATTGTATTATAATAATTTCTATATACTAAGGGATGTAGATATTTTTTAATTTTGAGAAAATGCATGGCAGATTCTTTCATCTTAGTTGTGACTTTTTTTATATATAATAAATTATAATACATTCCTTATTAAATGGGTTAAAGCTTATGATCTGGAAATCCCCCTGCTTAACATCTGTATGTTTTCAATGCTATGGTCAAACAATTTGCTCATATAAGTTTTGTACGTGTTATGAATTTGGGATGTTTGATATGAGTAAAACAGTTTTAATAAAAAAATTATGTTATGTCCTTGTGGACATAGGTTCAATCTTGAAGTTAACCTAGGGATCATAATAATGGGTGTTGTTAATTTTGAAATCTTATTATGATCATTTATTTGAATAGATTGCTTTGAGTTGGGAGTTCAACGAAAGGGGAAGGATCAAGTTTTGGAGTAATTCTTGATTGATTGAGGCAAGTGGATTTCTAAACTCTTGTTAAGTGTATGGAATGCATGTATTTCGTTGTGATATATGTTTGGAAGTAACGGGATTGGTGATGGGTTGACTTGTCCACATTGATTAATTTTAATGATGAAATAAAAGGGATAACAAAAGGCGATGTGATTAATTATTTATGTGTGATGTGTTGAGAAAAGTTTGATGGCTTGTTGAATCATTGGTGATGTGATTTCATGCTTGTGTGGTTGTGAACTGTGCAATGTTATGAAAATGGGCATCTTCTCATTATTTGTGTGAACATGTCATTGCATTTTTCTGAGTCATGGTTGTGAAAAAGTTATGTGCATTGAGAAAGGATGATAACTTAAAGAGGATGTACCATTTCGAGGGACGTATCGCTCGCCGCGATGGATATTATATTTCGAGGGACGTATCGCGCGCCGCGATGGATACTATATTTCGAGGGACGTATCGCACGCCGCGATGGTTACAGTTATCGAGGGTCGTGTCGTGCGCCGCGACAGATGCATGGATAGATATGTCCCCCATGGGTCCCGGACTGAGAGACAGCGGGTGTGTATCACTAGGTCAGACATGCATCATTATACTTGACATTGCATTCCATTACATTGCACATACTTATCATTAGTGAACTTGATATTGTGTTTTGCTGATCTAGTGATTGCCTTTTTGCGGAACTTGTGATTGTTGAATACTGAGCTTGTTATTGCGAATATGTAATTTGTTAAAGTGTTGTTGTGGAGGATATACAATTTGTTAAATTGTTGTTGTGGAGGATGTGTAATTTGTCTAGATGTTTTTGTTGAGTTACGTTCTATGTAAACTGTGAGTTGTTAGGGTGGGCTGATGTTTATGCAGGTTGTAGTTGTGGAGGTTCGGTTGGCGGTGGTAGGAGTACCCGTATTTGATTCCCTTAGCTTGTGTTTAGACGTTTACTTGCTGAGTACCGTGTGGTTTGGTACTCACCCCTTGCTTCTACAAATTTTTGAAGGTTATGAGCCTGGATTTTTGTTGTACTTGTCATTCTCTTCTTTTCCGAGGCTTCTTGGAGATTTGTCAGGTAGCTGTTTCCATCGCAGCAGACTTTCTTTTCCTTAATTATGATCTTGTCTTATTCTAGAAACAAGTTCATTTCAGACTTGAGTTTTCTTTTGAATCAATTGCAATACTTTAGAGGCTTATACACGTGACTACCAGGTTTTTGGGGTTTTATTAAGTTACTTATATTTTACTTCCGCACTTTATTGTAATGGTTGAGTTTTAGGCTGACTTGTCTTGGTGGGATAAGACGAGTGCAATCACGCCCATTTTTGGGTCGTGACATAACTCATATTCAAGACAATCTAATTCTAATTTTAACATAGATATATTTTTTCTTTCTGTTAGTATTTATTTATTACATACTTCTTCTAATATATTTTCTTCTAACCATCTTTTTCTATGTTGTAATTCTTGTTCTTTTTCAGCTATTTTTTCCGTTATTTTTTCTATTAATTGTTGTTTATAAATTTCTTTGTTCATACTGTTTCTTCAAATAGTAAACATATTTGTATTCTGTTTTTGAAATTATATTTATCAATTGATCTTTTTTATCATTATCTGTTTGACTAGTTGCGATAGTTCATATTCTATATACAAGGGTCTTAATTTTTTCCATATTTTTCTTACCTTTTTATCTATCTTGGTTCTTTTTATTTTAGTGTTTTTATTTTTATCCATCATAATTTTTTATATAATATTTTAAAAAGCTTACTTAATTTATCTAGATATTTAATCTTTTTTAACCTGTAATTTCTACCATATCGCCTTAGCCAATATTAAGTCATATTTAATCTCCAATATCTAAATCATCATATAAATCATACATATCATAATAAAGTTCATCCCATATACTTTGTATGGTTAACTCAGTCCAACCTTGGGTTGTTATTTCTATTATCTCATATGTTACCAATTTGTCATAAATTTCTCTTTTTATATCAGTACTCAGATCTTTTAATATAAAGAGTAGTAATATCTTATAGTTATCATCATCATCTATTAAATAGGTACTCATTTTATTCATTTTTGCTAAAATTTTTATTCCTTCCAAGCTATTAATGGATTATACTTAGTCACTACTACAGCTTTCTTATTTAATTAGTTACCCTAACAGCGCCTCAACTTTGTTCACTCCCCTAAACGGCCTTCTTGCCTACCGGTTTCAACATTAGGATGACATAGTCTGGGCATACTTACTAGAAGAATATTTCTGTAGCAAACCTTCTAAAGATGCTTATTAGAGCATTATTAAGTCATGATAAACAATTATAATCAACAAGAGATTTTCAGGAATAAATTTATTTAGCTACAAATAAATTTAAGAGTGTATACCTTATTTTGTAGATTTGTAGCTTCATATTTCTCCATAGTTATTAGCTTAGTTAGTTAGCTAGCTAGCTCTGATACCAATTTTTGGGTGGAAGCTTTAAAAGAGGAATATTGTAGAGAGAAGAGAGTAGTGGAAGACTGATATTTTATTTATGAAGGCAAATGCCTCTTATATACATACATAATGACCTTTAATCTTTGCTAAAAGACGATTGGCCTTTACTATTTACACAGTTACTTGACCTTTACTATTTACACAGTAACTTGACTCTTCTTATTCATGATTAGGACCTACTGACACTATTTACTTGAGATCTCAACATGGGATTTTGTTGAATCAAAGGAAATATGCACTGGAGTTTATATCAGATGTAGGGCTAGAAAGATCTAAACATGTACAAACACCACTAGAGCCTAATGTTAAACTTACCTCAGTGGAGCATTATAACTTTACAGGAGCCAAGAATGATACATTGTTTGAAGACATGAGCAGATATCAAAAGCTTATAGGGAAATTGATTTACTTAACAATAACTAGGCCAAATATTTGTTTTGTTGTTCAATTGCTTAGTCAGTTCATGCAACATCCTAAACAATCACATTGGATGGATGCATTGAGGGTGGTAAGATATGTAAAAGAGTCACCAGGATTGGGAATATTTCTAAAGAAAGGTCCTATAGATGACTTGGTAGTACATTGTGATTCAGATTGGGCTGCTTCTCTCAATACAAGAAGATCAGTCATAGGTTTTGTCTTGCAATTGGGGAATTCATTGATTTCTTGAAACTCTAAGAAGCAACAAACAGTAAGTCGCAGTTCATCCGAAGAAGAATATCGCAGTATGGCTGCTGCAGTTGCTGAAGTTATTTGGATAGTTGGACTGTTGAAGGACTTATGTGTGGAAGTGTCAACTCTTGTACAACTCTATTGTGATAGCAAAACAGCTATGCAGATTACTGCAAATTCGATATTTCATGAACGTACAAAACACATCGAGATTGATTGTCATTTTGTTCGGGAAAACCTAAAGGAAGGACTTATACATCCAGTTCATGTGTCAACCCAGTTCCAGCTTGCAGACTTATTAACAAAAGGATTTGGAGTAGCTTAACATAGTTTCTTATTATTCAAGCTGGGAGTTCTTGATATATTTCACCCTCCAGCTTGAGGGGGAGTATTAAAACTAAATGAATTAGTTAGTTAGTATGGTTGTTAGTGGAGTTGGTGAGCTGTCACTGAGTGGTCCCAATTGAGTTAGTTAGAAACTAATTAGTTGACAGCTATATATATAGTAGAGTGGTGTGCATTGTATGAGCAGTTTTTTTCAGAAAACAACAATAAAGAAAATACTCTTCTTCCTTCATACTCTTCCTTCAAAAGATGATCTGTATGCATCTGGGCAGTATAATTTCTGCCATAGGAAACTGAATTGAGCTAATTTTTACAATAACTTTTGTTGAAAAGAAATAAAAGGTTTTTATATTAAATTTGGAAAAAAGATTCATCCAAATGGTTGAAAGACAAATTTAATATTTTAAAAAGAAATATTTATATTTAACTTTTTGGAAATAACTTTGAGTTATTATCGTTCAAAGCATATACAATTGACTTGATATAAAGAAAAAATGTTGGAAGAATGCAGATATTAAGCGCCACCATCCGAATAAGATTTTAATTGGCGCGAATTAGAGTTGATTGAAATTTTTCATGTGGATATTAAACGCTAGTTGATATTTATTTTAAATAAACAATAATTGAAGGAACATATTTATATATCATCGTTCTTTTGCCACAATATACTGCACAGTAATAATGGATGGGCTTAACATAGTACAACCGAAGAAATCAATTATTACAATAGCTATGAAATTACAATTAATACTCTAAATGTTATGACAATATTTACCACGGTTTCTCAAGTAAATGTATTATTGACCAAATCTTATTAATTAAATGGTTGTATGTGTATGTAATATGTAATGTATTGATACTATATAGATAGTGTAAGATTGTATGTATGTATGATGTATTACGACATATAAAATATGTATAAGTAATCGCAAACCCAATTATATAATATTAATGCATTACAACACATCTTCCTCAAGAGTTGAATATTTTTCCAATATGATCTAGCTCAAATTTGCTCTAAATAGTCCTAAATTATAGATATAAATTATTTTTCGACGATTCAATTCTATTAATTAGCAATAATAAATTCACATTTATGGAATATCAATTTTAAATTTTGAGGCTTGAAATTTTCTAAGGAAAATTTTCAATGGACATTCTATTGACTTCTGAATGACAAGATAGAGATACTCGATAATTAACTGAAAATCAGGTTATTTTCTATTACAACAGTTGACCAAATGGCCATTCTACTTAGTTATTCAAATTTACTATATCTAGTAAAAACATATAATTTGAACTAAAATATTAAATAATGAAATTTGAATTGCAATACAATTTTTTTGTGAAAAGATAATAGTTTATTACTTTTGAGTTTCACTTCTAAATTGTAAGATCTAAATAGTCTCTCTACTTAGATTGATCACCTTGGAAGGACAGTTATCATACAAAATAATAATATGATTGTGTTACTTTCTTCTTCTCATATTAGTAATTACACTTTTACCTTTCCATGTTTTCTTTAAAAAAATCATAAACAAGAAAGTTAGTCCTACTAATTTACCCTTTACGAAATTTGTGCTTCAAACATTATAAACTTATTTACACTTTCAAAAAGAATTATTGTAATAGTAAATGGGGAAAATGTAGTTTATTTATCTCAATCAATAATTTAGGAAAACTATTTTTAATAAAGTAGATAACTATATGGAACTGGGGACCGGGGAAGTACTAGATTAATAATTATTTTAGTTTTTCGATTACTTTTGTTAAAAATGTAGTCAAACACAACGATATGAATAATCTTCTAATAGATGATTAAAAGAATAATGAATTCAAAGCGTTCCCCCATAAGTTTTAATTAAATTCTTTATCGTAATAATCTAAGACAATTTATGTAGATTTTTCAAAGCAAGTAGATCATGTCTTCAGAATAACTCATAAGTCTCAAAGACTAGAGATGACAAGGAATTCAAACTTGAAGAGTCTATAGGTATGAGGTCACAAGTCATTAGAAAAATAATAAAACATGTGCATTTCTGATGTCATTCCCCTATGTAATATTGATGCAAAAAATTATGTCAAAATGGTTGAATATTGGAAGAAATACTCGGAGGAAGGTGTATCGAAAGAAGTATTGATGGATTTTGATAATAATTTCGTGAAGGTGGATTACTTGGTATTGGATTGTCTTCTCTTAGTTACTGATTTTCTTAACGATATGAGATGCTGGATGTACTGTGCCAAGAAGTTGTAGATAGAATCAAAGGTAAAACCCTAGACAAAATACGTAAAGAATTTTGTATCAAAAATGATTTTACTCCCGAGGACCAAGAGGAGAACCGTTAAGAGAATGCTTGGGCTTTTAATGCTTTTATAATTCTAGTGTTTTTTTGAATTTTGTTCTCTTTTTTAAAAATCTGATCTTTTAAGATAGCGATATCTCATATTATTTAGTTCTATCTTCTGTTTTTTTTAAAAAAAAAATAGAATTGTTAATTGTTTTTATTGATTCATAAATTATAGTGGAAATAAACTAAAATTTTTTACATTAAATTTGAAAAAGGAAAACAATCATTCAACTGGTTGAAAGAAAATTTGATATCTCAACAAGAAATAACTCCAAATTTATAAATATTTAAATATAAAATATTTATGTTAGTAACACACATTTGTGGGAGAAGAGTTGGACTGAGCATAACGATTACTAATGTTAAATACAGAACCCAAGCCATAGGTTCATTTTATTTATTATCACTATAGTTAGTCTTAAAAATGTTGAGCATCTATCAGAAACATCTCCCTATCTCTCAAAGATAGGGACAAAGTCTAAATAAATCTTATCCTCTTCAATTGCACTTGTCGAATAAGTATTGTTAGTCTTGAAAAATACATCAAGGAAATCAATTATAGTGTTAATTTCCCACATATTTAGGGTAAAGAAATAGTGGAAGCTTAAATTTGTGTTAAAAACTTTTCGAACACCATGGTTAGATGTTATAGAAAAATAACTTTTCTCGTAATTGACATTTCGAAGAAAAAAATGAAAGTACTTCCTTTTTCTAATCTTATTCGATCGCATACATATGATTTAAGTATATTTTCATAATTTGAGTATCTGGCATTATCTGAAAGGGGAAAAACCTGTATATATAAAATTAAGAAGAATTGTACTGGACTAGCCGATAGCCATAATGTTATAAGCTATCCAGAATATGGCTGAAGACGATTCTGTTTTAAACATCATTCCCTTGCCTAATGTCCATAGAAAAACAATGACCAAAGTTGTCATTGCCGCCATTTACACCCAGGAAGTGGCAAACATTCATGAACCATTGTTGGTCCCCAAGCTAATCCTTATCCTGGCTGACTATAAAAGGAAGACTAACTTAAGCATGCAAAATCAGAATAGTTTAATAAAAATAAAACTCAAAACAAAGCTTTAACTTACAAATTTAACTATAAATAAAAATAATATATTAAACTCGCCAAAGAATAAGCAACTTAAGTCTTTAAAATATTAGATAAAATACATGATACAGACTTCTCAACTATATTTACTATCTATGAAGCCTCTAATTGATAAAGATGGAAATCGTGACAAGACCCACGACATCCTAACAATTGATATAATAGAAAGGTAAATGAAATCCTCTATAAATAAGTGTAACATCTCGTAACTTGAATTAAATAAGAATTGTGGATAATATTCTTTTTCTTTTAATGCAAAGGATAAGTTACATCTTAAACTCTCCTTAATTAATCTATGTTAACATTGTTAAGTCGTTACTATATGTGAAATAGGAAAATTTATTTCCTCATTAATGTTTCACATTTATCTCAAGTGTTAGTTTATTATCTTCGTAAAAAAATATTCAGATAACTTCAAGTTACTTTCTTATTATGACAAATTGTTAATAAAGTAAGAGTTATGTTTCACTACATTGAATATACATTAGTTTCTTACATTCTTTTGACGGATGAAACGTAAATTATTTTCCTATTGAAGGAGTATCATTTCGGATCTAAATACGGAGAAGAAAAAACAAGTCCTATCTTTCATTTACTCTTACTCAATAATTTCTTTTTATTTGCTTGAATAATCCTTCTTCCTATTATGGATTCAATAATTTCTTTCCAACACTAAACATTCAGCCACGAGCGCACGTGTTTAAGAGTAACTATGGAACCTTAGGGAGCGAACAAATACTACGATTTGCACCGAAGTTGAGCCGGAACCGCTTTCAGGGCAGTGGCTTACAACGACATAGTGTTTGTGATAAGTTATTTATTAATTTATAATTCAAACCTAATATCAATATTGTAGTATTTTTATGAACAATTTGAAAGCAGTTTTCTATCATAAAATACTGATAAGTGACTATTTCTATGAACAAAACATTTAATGATTCGAAAAAACTTGAGCCTTTCGATGGAAATAATTTTAAAGGATGGTCACAAAAACTTTTAATTTTCTTTGAAAAATTAGAAGTTGATTATTTTTTATTTAAATAACCTTCTATGAACTGTTCTAACCAAGGTGACTCTACAGGGTTTTGTGGATGCTTATCTTAGTTGGGATGTTGACTCGAGCAAGAGTACATCCGGGTACATTTAGACCATAGGTGGAACAGCAGTGAGTTGGATGTCCAGGCTTCAGAAGTGTGTTTCTCATTCATCTATTGAAGCTGAGTATGAGGCAATAGCTGAAGCTGGGAAAGAGATGATATGGCTGGCAGATTATCTTGAGCAATTGGGAAAGAAGCAGAGCAAGAAGATTCTTTACTCAGATAACCAGAGTGCGATACTGTTGGCGAAATGCACATATATTTTCCTCTCATGGAACCCACACACAAAATTTTAGTGTATGAGCTTTGTAGGTGAACAAACTAATTTTAGTATTCGTTTTAAGGTGTGGTACCCGAGCCAACCATTAGTATTCCTATAGTGGCATGGTTCCCGATCTAATAAACAATTAGAACATTTTGGCCAATCACAATCATACTTTCATGAACAAGTAAAAATAAACACGTTCATTGCATGAGATTATCCATATGATGTCTTTTAATATTACATCCACATAATTTTCAAAAATCTATTGAACAAATTAATCTATAGTGAAGTATACATGCATACATACATAACTTGGAAAAAGCATAAACATGTTTTACCTCAAATTAAGTCTTGATGACACAAAAGAATACGAGCTTTACCTTATTTAAAGTTCTTTGGTTTGTTTTTTGTCTTACCAATGTTGAATAATAAAACTCTCAATGTATACTGGCCTATCAATGTATGAACTATAAAAAAAACCTAGTTTAATTCATGATCATTCTACCCAACAAAGGTCTTTCATGCAATAAATAAAAGTTAAAACCCTACACCAAGTGTAATACACTATATTATAAGGCTTTAGACTAAATTAAAGCAAAGGGGAAAAACGAACATGCCTTTAGATCATTCACTCTTAGTCCTTCCCACTCCTTTGGGGGTGAAATGGTCTCAAGTTAACTAAATGAACTTCCTTATTCCATCGATTGTATCCCATAAATAGTTTCACCAAAGTATTTCAAAAATTTTAGTACTTTCTGCCCCTTCCCCAAAAAAAGAGGTGTGAAATGTGTAGGAATGCTAAAAAGAGTTCTACATCTTTTCTAAATCCTCTTTCCGCTTATCGACACTTGCAATCATTGTATTCCACAGTTCTATACCATTATTAAAATAACTCAAAGGTAACGCAAATATGTAGCATGTAGAGTACCTTCTTAACAAGTTACATCTTTGTTATCTTCTGAAAATATTATCCACAACTCCACTATTGTTATCTCACATTTTTCTCAGGCTAATCTTAAGGACATATATAACATAGAAAAAAAATAAAAATGTGTAGATGATGTAGCACTACGTGGGACACATTTGCATCACCAAAGACCAATACATCATCTACAAATTAAAAGTATGTAACTGTCACATTTTTATGCTCTCTTGTAGAAATATCAAAGACCTTCAATAGACAACTTTCACTGACCCCCTATCAATAATCTTTCTCAAATCTTCAATCACCAGGATATATAACATAGGAAAAAAAACATCCCCTTGAATCAAACCATCGAGCACCCAAAAGAAACCACACGGTCTTCCATCAAAAACACAAAGAATATGGTCGTGGAAATGCAATTTTTTTATCTATCTCCTCCGCTTATCTCCAAAACTGAGAGTGAATTTATGAAATCCCAATTCACATGATCCTAAGCTTTCTCAAAGTTAAATTAAAGGTTTCCATATTCGGAGATAACCATTTTTATGTTGATATTCAACTCCCATAAACTTTTCATCGAATACTATGCCTTTCCTCATCTCTATGTTCCTATGTATCCACCGTAATCCTTTTCTTGATTGAAACTCCAACCTTGATTTTTTTTTGGAAAAAACAAGTTGATTAGTCATCAAAGATGCATCCATAATCTTACCGCAAAACTAATTACCAGAGTACTGACTTTCATATATGTGATGTAAACTGAGGACCCCTATCTGATTTGATAGACAAGTCAACGCCATGAAACCTTGACCCCTATTTGAGATGATATTCAAGGAAATGAAACCTTACTATCTTTTTTCGTAATGTCTGGCGTAATTCTTTGTTGATTCGATAGTCTTCACAAAAAATAAGTGAGCTGACTTAGTGATATTCCAATATCACCCAAATGGAATAATGTGGTCTAGGAGTATGAGGTAAACCAGTAATGAAGCTTGTGTTTATCCCACATTCATGTCGGAATGTTAATCTCTTAAGTCACACTTCCTTGTTTATAAAGATATATTTTCTTAACTTTTTTACAATTAAAGCACTTAGCCACAAAATTTGTGAAGTCTCTCTTCTTGTAGTTCAATCACAAGATTTCTCATATATCACGGTACATCCTAGTGGTCACGAGATAAATAGAATACTTGGAATTATAGGCATTTTTAAGGATTTTTTCCTCAACTCACCCATAATAGGAACATAATCAACCATGGTAATGAAGCACACCATCTCCTCCTTGGAAGAAAAACTCTATTCTTTGCTAATGAACTACACCTTTCAACTGAAGTAATATAGGATCACTATCCGGTAAACAATAAAGATTCTTAACCTCTGCTACTAATAAAGATTGTTACGCATTCTGAACTACCACATTAGTATATTGACTGTCTATAAGGAAAATTTATAAAAGAGCAAGCCGGGTGAAAATCTTTTGCTAATACATTCTTCTCTTCCTCTACATGTGTTATACTACAATGGATAGTCCGCTAACGGAGTCAATTACTTCATTGGCCATACCTGGATAATAGAGAACATTTATGTCATAGTCTTTGAGATATTCAAGCCATCTCCTCTAATAAAATTCAACTCTTTCTGGGTGAACACATATTGGAGACTCTTATGATTATGAACACATTAAAATAAAGAGCATACAAGTAGTATCACAAAATCTTTAGGGTAGACACTACGGCAACAGGTTTAAGGTTACGATTCAGATTATTCTTCTCATCAACCTTAAGTTATCTATGATCATAAGTTACAACCTTACCGTTATTTATCAACACACAACCCAGATGTATCATAAAAAAACATAAATGTCCGACCTATCCAGTAGAGTCAAGAAAGGAGTTGTAGTCAACTTGGCCTTCACTTTTGAGATGTTTTTCTCACACTTGTCTAACCACAACAACTTGACCTTCTTATGAATCAAATTGTTTCAATGGGGAAGCTACTTTTCTCAAACTTTTCTTACATCAACAACTTGACCTTCTTATGAATCAAATTGTTTCAATGGGGGAAACTATGGATTAAAATCCTTCCACAAACCTCCGATAGTAACCAGCCAAACCCAATAAACTTCAAATATTAGTCGGAGAGGTGGGTCTACGCCAGTGTTTTTACACCTCAATTTTTTGAGAATCCTGTCAAATCCATTCACTAGATACCACATGTACAAGAAAATGACAGACTATAACAAAAAATGACATTTTCTAAACATAGCGCATAACTCAAAATTTTTGAGAGTTCGTAAAGAAGATCTTAGATGAGTCGCATGCTCTTCCTCACTCCAAGAAAAAAATGAGGATATCATAAATAAGAAGAATGGAGAATAAGTACAAATATTAATCTAAAAACCTATTCATTAATTTCATGAAAGGTGTTGGATCATTCGTTACTAAAAATGGCATAACTACAACTTAGTAGTCACCATACTGATTTTTGAACGATTTCTTAGGAACGTTACTATCTTAGTCTCTAAGGTGATGGTAGTCATATTTAGGTTTATCTTAAAAAATAAACTAGCACCTTGAAATTTGTCAAACAAGTCATCAATTCTAGGGATGGAATACTTATTATTGATTGTAACTTTGTTCAACTAACAGTAGTGAATGCATATCCTGATAGAATCATCTTTATTTCACACTAAAACAATTGTAAGCCCCCATAGAGAGATGTCAAGTTTGATGAAGCCCTTATCTAGAAGGTCTTTTAATCGATGTTTCAATTCCTTAAGCGCAGGTTTAGACATTCAATAATGAGTAACAAAAGTAGGTTATATATCACGAAGAAGATCTATTTCGACGTAAATTTCTCTTTCAAGAGGAACTCCAAAAAGATCTTGTCGATACACTTCTAAAAATTCATTCACCACCGGGACTGACTCAAGAGTTGGCGTTTGAAGTTTGAATACTTAACCTGAACAAGGTTATAGATATACCTTTTGGAAATCATTTTCATGGCCTTCAAAATTGATATAAATAAATCTATTGGCACTGAGTTATTACCCTTCCGCTCTAAGATGGGATCACTTGGAAACTTAAATCGAATGATCCAAGTTCTACAATCGACTAAGGCATAATTGGAATGCAACCAATGTACGCCTAAAATGATGAATATACCATTTCTATCTCTATAAGGTGTGTTGAGGTAACTTTCTAGGAAATTATGGTAGGTAAACTTTAATATTGTCAAGCCCCGAGATAACCCCAAGACTCGACATGGAACCTAGGACCACGAGTGATCCCAAGCTAACCCTTGTGGCATGATCATGAGAATAATAAAGATAATACACAAAATTCGGAAGCTAAATCATAATTTAAACTGAAAAGAGAGGGAATAGACCCCCATTCTATAACTAAGATGAATGTAATCAATGAGTTTAATACAAAGAAGTTATTAACTCAACGGTAAGATAAAATTATGTCTGAAAATAACCTCTAAACTAAATAGAAATGTTTTCACAAGCCCCAGCTAAGTCTAGAAAAAACTGAAACTAAAAGACTAAATTAAAAAAAGCATGACTATTGTCCTCGGACAATGAAGACTCACGACTGAATTTGCTGAACTGGAGAACGGAAAATCGATCTAAGCACGATCTATATGCTAAGAACCTGAAACTACATCACGAGAAGATGTAGCACATGTATATGTCAGTACATGAAGGTAGTAAGGGTATAGGATAGAGTAAAGCTAAAATAAAACTTAATTATACAAGCACAAGCAAGTATAATCATCTAAGCATGATATACTGAATTCTAAGATAACTGGATGAAATATCCAAGTTATAACATGCTGGAACTGAATAATGAATATACTAATAAATGCTCAATACAATAGAGTCTGACTGAACTGTGGGAGGTACTAATAATCGATAATAAAACCACAAGATCTAAATGTGAAGTCCTATGTATACACCCCAATAGTATGACCCAATATACCCTGGCAGAGGTATAAAGGCATGCTGGCGTGATCACTAAACTGATTTCCAAAACATAGGACATACAACCTACTTGGATACTAGTTCGGGGACTAATTGGGTACGCCGGACCCTAGTCCAACTATGTAATTATTATATTATGACTCAATTTATGTAAATAATGGATCGCTCAAAATATGAACATGCAAACTGAGAGTACAAAATTTAATCTGATAAAGATGCATTAATAATCGAGGCATGTATAACTGAATAACTTAAATATATTACCTAGCATGTGTAATTGAGGAATTAAAGAAGTACATAGCTAGGGTTCTAAGATCCATGCGATAAACTAAATAATAACATGAAAATTTGATTTGGAACACATAATAACAAATTCATGAATCTTCCTGAAAACTATGGACCCAACGGGTGAAAGGAACCTACTAGTGAAATTTCACATACTTGTTGATGAAATTCACAGAGAAATATACAGATTTCGGGGTTTGAACAACTGGAACCTTGTTGTGTTCTTCAATTAGGGTTCTTGAACTTTTTCTCCTTTATATCTTCTAATTTACTAAGTTTTGATTTGATGATTTAACTTAGGTAAGTTTTAGTTATGTTTCTAGGCTTAAATTAACTAAAATATGATGATTTAGGGTAAAAACGACGTGTTTTAGGGTTTAAACAAAGTAGGAAAAGATCAAAAGACACCTGAGTTAATTTCTGTCGGACTAAATGACGACCTAGACTGACGGGCTGTCGTTCAATCGACGGTCCATCGTTTGGGTTCGTAGGTTGGGTTTGTTCGACAGTTCTTTACTAGAACAGGCATAACTCTTTACTCAGAGGTTTGATTTTAGCAAACTTGGTGGCTATGGAAAGCTAATTCAATTATCTATAATTAAATAGGTAATGGTACACCTAATTCATTTTGTGCTAAGATTTATTATCAATTGAAGTTTTCCCAACTACATTTCCCCTTAACTGTCTGTTAATTTCCACCTACGGTCCGTAGGTCAATCGACAGACCGTATTGGTAAATCGTGGATCTTGTTAGACAAATGGAAAATGAGGTGTTGATCGACGGACATAGACTACGAACTGTAGTCTAACCTACGAATCGTAATTTCATCCGTCGTTTGACACTTCATCAAATTTTATGGGCTACGTTTCAGAAAAATCGACAGATGTGTAGTACAGGCCATGGGTCAGGCTACAGTCCATCGATTGGATCTGCAGATTTCTGATAAGCTGATTCTGGTCTATTTTTTATATGGGGTGTTACATTATCTCCCCCTTGGTGAATAGAATATCATGAGTTATAGTCTTCTACAAGGATATTCTTTCTCAACTCATCCACATCAGGAACACAAAATCTACCCTAGTAGCAATGTACAACATCTCTCCCTAGGGAGAAAACCTCCACTCTATAATTGTGGATTGCACCCTTACGTTCAAGCAAGATTGGATCATTGTATTGCTTTACCTTAACCTTCACTACCAAAGATAATTATTCCCCATTCTTAACTAGTACACCATTATGTTATATGCTCATAAGGCGGACTCCTTAGCGAGCTGTGATCATCCTTCACTAGAGCCTTCCTTTCTTGCTCAACATGGGATACACTACCCATAGATAATCTGGTAATAACATTTGCTACTACATTTGTCTTACCAGTATGATAATGCACCCTCATATCAAAATCCTTAAAGAAATCAAGCCATCTCTGCTGGCAAAGATTCAACTCTCTTTGGGTGAACACATACTGGAGGCTCTTATGATCAGTGAACACATACACATTAACACCATACAAGTAGTGTCCAGATCGTCAGTGCAAACACCATTTCTGCAAGCTCCATGTCATGAGTTGGGTAGTTCTTCTCATGAGCCTTATGTTTTATAGAAGCATAACTTGTAACCTTATCTGGCTGCATCAACACACAACCTAGGACAACTATGGATATATCACATTATATCACATAACCATTTGAACCCTCTGGTAAATTCAAGACAAGAACTGTAGTAAATAAGTTTTCAATTCTGCAAAGTTTTTAGTCACAATCATCTTACCATTGAAACTTCACCATCTTTTGAGTTAACCTTGTAAATTGTGAGGCTATGGATGAGAATCCTTCGACGAACCTTCTATAATAACCCGTTAGACCTACAAAACTTCTGATATCTGTAGCACAATTAGGTCTAGGACATTGTTTCACTGCTTCTATCTTATGTGAATCAACTTGGATCCCTTTGCTAGATACAATGTAACCAATGAAAGCGACGGATTTCAACCAGAACTCACATTTGCTAAACTTAGCGAATAACTGGCGATCCTTGAGAGTCTGTAGAAAAATTCTTAAATGACTCGCATGTTGTTCCTCATTCTTAGTGTAAATGAGGATATCCTTAATAAAGATGATAACAAAGAAGTCCAAGTATTGTTTGAACATATTGTTCTCAAATCCATGAAAGTTGCAGTAGCATTGGTTAGTCGAAACGACATAACTACAAATTCGTAATGAAAATATTTAGTTTTAAAGGTTGTTTTCAAAATGTCACTATCTCTGACTCTGATCTGATTATAACCCGATCTGAGGTCTTTCTTTGAGAAGTGACTAGCACCCTAAAGTTGGTCAAACAAATCATCAATCTTGGGGATAGGACACTTATTATTGATTGTGGCCTTGTGTAACTGTTTATAATAAACGCACCCCATGGTGAAATTCTAGGCCTGATAAAGCCCTTATCTAGAATGTCCTTCAACTGCTCTTTCGATTCCTTAAGCTCTGTTGGAGCCATTCGGTAAGGAGGAATAGAAATAGGTTGTGTATCTGAAAGGAGGTTAATTCCCAAGTCGATTTTCGTTTTGAGAAAGACTCCAGGAAGATCATTCGGAAAACATTTTGAGAAATTCGCAGACTATTGGAACTGACTCAAAAATAGATAATAAGAATTGAATCGACCCATAGGCGGTAAGCTACTACACTTCCATTCGAACATTGGTTCATGAGAAATAGAAAATGAGCACTCCTTGTTCTACAATTGACTGAGGCATAAAAAAATATAGCCAATACATGACTAGAATGACATCGAAGTTTACCATTTCTAACTCTACAAGATCATCTGAGGTGACTTTCTGAGATAGTGTGACAGGGCAATTCTTGTATAATTATATCGCTATAACTGGGTCACTGACTGGAGTAGAGACATGTTTTGATAGAGTTTGTAGACTAACAATGAATTGGATTGCTATGTAACGAGTTATGAAGGAAAGATTATCCCATGGATCTAACAATGCATAATCATCAAGTTCAAAGACTTGTAACGTACCAGTGACTACATCAGGAGAACCTTCTTGATCATGGCGACCCTGAAGAGCATACAACTTCTTCTGGCGCTGACTGCCACCTTTACCAGATGAGTTATTCTGCTGAGTTGGGCGACTTGCTGCTGCTAATGAAGTTATAGACTGAGCTCTACCATTACCACCACCTTGACTCTGTCTAGAAGGACAATTCCTTAACCTGTAACCAGACTGACCACACCCAAAGCATCTTTCTTTTCCTATGAGACACTCGGCCCGATGGTTCTTACCACACTTAGGGAAAGTGGGGTATGTCCTGGGGCCTGAAACACTTCTCTGAGACATAGAGCCTGATTCTCTAATCTTTTAGGCATACCTGCTCTTGGAGGATGAAACACTGGCTGGCGAAGGGGCTGGAACATAAAACGTTTGCTTACTCTACAAGTGATTTCCACCACCCAATTTCTAGTTAGAATAGTCATAGTTCCCAATCCTAGCATTCTTATTCTCCTTGGAATGTTCCCTAAGCTTATCACCCTCAACCTGTTGATCATGAGTCATAGGCCTAGAGATGTTCATATCTCTAAGTAACATAGCAATTCTACACTCTGATTTCACCAAATCAGACACTCCATGCAAGAACATATTCATTTGAAACCTGGATTCAACAACCATGTGAGGAGCATACCTAGAGAGTTGGTTAAACTTCATCCCATACTCTTGGACCATCATGTTTCCCTGCCTTAAGTCCATAAATTCCTTAGCTTTTGCTTCTCTAAACTCTATTGGAAAAAGCTTTTCCAGAAAGATCTCACTAAATCAATCCAAAGTAATAGGATTTACATCTGTACCCCTATTTTCTTTCCACTAATTGTACCAGATATGAGCAACATCCATAAACTGGTATGATACCAACTCAACCCGATCATTCTCGATGACTTGAAATACCTAAAAGATCTTCTTGATGTCATTAATGAAGTTATTAGGATCCTCAGTAGTTTGTGATCATAAGAACTCATATGGATTCATCCTAATAAAGTCACGGACCCTTGCTTCTGGTGATCCACCAATTGCATACACCAGACTATGAACCTGATTGTTCTGTCTGGTCATACTCTGAGCCAACATTTGTATAGCATTTCTGAACTCATTTTGGAGACATCCTTATCTGGGACCCGAGGAACTGCATTTGCATTCTTGGCATTCACATTTCTAGCGTTAGCTCTATGAGGAGGCATGATCTGAAATGTAGAACATCAAGGTAGAATTGAATAAGATCATACCTTACGCATGATAAGAGTAACAAGAAAGTAAACTTTTTTCTAAAACACTTTGTAGCCACCCTCTCATTAAATGCAGTACACTTCACACCTATGATAAAGACTTCACTTAGTGCGGCTTTTCAGACACCTAGGACTCTAAAACCTAGTGCTCTGATACAAAGTTTTGTCACGCCCTGAGCAATCCCCGAGACGCGGATAAATATCCTAGGACCGCGAGTGATCCTAAGCTAACCCTGCTGACATTATTATAAGTTTACTAAAGATAATAAACTGAATGCGGAGGCTAAATCAAAATTTAAACTGAAAAGATGGGAAATAACCATATTCAATAACTAAGATAAATAAAATAAATGAGTTTAATACAAAGAAGTTATTAACTCAACACTAAGTTGATACTAACTATGTTTAAAAGTATCCTATAAATTGAGTAGAAATGTTGGGACATGTCCTAGCTAAGTCTAGGAAAACTGAAACTAAAATACTAAATACTGAAAAGAAACACATGCCTATTTTCCTCGGAGAATAAGGACTCACCAATGAATCTACTGAACTAGAGATCGAAAAATCAATCCTAGTGCGATCTGGATGCTAAGAACCTGAACCTATATTATGAGAAGATGTAAATCATGTATGCGTCGGTACTTGAAGGTAATGAGCATGTAGGATAGAGTAAAGGTGAAATAAAACATAAATGAATAAGAACAAACAAGTATAATAATATGAACATGGCATAATGAATTCTGAGCTAACTGGAAGCAATGACCAATTTATAACATGCTTGAAATGAATACTGAATATATACTGATATATGGTCAATATAATAGAGTCTTAATGAACTATGGGAGTTAAAAATAACTGATAGTAAAATCACATGAGTTAAATGTGGAATCTGATGTATATGCCAAATCGAGAGGACCCAATATACCTACCAAAGGTATAAAGTCCTGCTGGCATGATCACTAAATTGGTTGCCCACAAAGAGGACTTACAACCTACTTGGCTAGTAGTTCTGGGACTAATTTGGTATGCTTGACCCTAGTCCAACTCAGTATTATACTACTCCTAATAAATTATGTAATTAACTTATTATGACTTAATTTATGTAAATACTGGATAGCTCAAAACTGAACATGCAAACTGAGAATGCAACATCTAATCTGATAATGATGCATTAATAACTAAGGCATGTATAATGGAATAACTTAAATATCTTACCTAGTATGTGTAACGGAAGAACTAAAAAAATACATAGCTAAGGTTCTAAGATTCATGCAATAAACAGAATGACAACATTGAAATAAGATTTAAAACATATAACTAATTAATTCAAGAAGTTTTGTTGAAGTTCTAGAAACCCTAGGCGTAAGTAATTATGATATCGGAATGAAGAGCTGACTGAAAACTAAGGACCCAATGGGTGAAAGGAACCTGCTAGTGATATCCCACATACATGGTCATGAAATTCACATATAAATATTCAAATTTTGGGCTGGAACTGCTAAAACCATGTTGCGTTGTAGAATTAGGTTTTCTTGCTTCCAATTTTCTACGTTTTGATTTAATGATTTTACTTAAGTATGTTTATTCATGTTTATAGGCTTAAACTGTCTAAAATATGATGATTTAGGGTCAAAATTATGTATCTTAACGTTTAAATGAAGTTGAAAAAGAGAAAAAGTCCCTAAGTTAATTGCACTCGGACCAAACAACGACCTAGACTGACGGGCCGTTGTTCAATCGACGGTCTGTCGTTTTGGTCCATAGGTTGGGTCTGTTCGACCGGCCTTTACTATAACAGGCATAACTTTTTACTCAGAGGTGTGATTTTAGAAAAGTTGGTGGCTATGGAAAGCTAATTAAATTATATTTTATGAAATAGGTCATGGGACTCTTAATTCATTTTTTTCCGAAAAGTTATGATCAACTGAGTTTTACCGAACTCCATTTTCTCTATAGTTGTCTTCTAATTTACACCTAGGAGCCGTACTGGTTAATCGTGGATATTGTCAGAGAGAGGGAAAATAGGGTGTTGATCTATGGATATAGACTACTGACCGTAGGTCCGTCCGTCATTCGAGACTTAGTCAAATTTTGTAGGCCACATTCTGGGGGAGTTTAAGTCACATTCGACGATTGTGCAATAAGGGTCGTGGGGCAAGCTACAGTTCATCACCAGTAAACATCGATTGCACCTGTAGATTTCTGAAAAGCTAATATCTAGTCTATTTTAGATATGGGTTGTTATATATATACCCAAGTAACTACAATTGAATAACCAATTTACATAGATACTAATAATAATGAGTCAGAGAGGTTTTCTAGAAAAACATCAGAGCTTACTTCTATATATGGAGTTTCAAAAGAAAGTTTAGTCCCTGGATCAAACAATGCATAAATATATAAATGAAAGACTTGTAACGTACCACTGACCACATAAAGAGAATCTTTCTTGTCTTGATGAGCCTAAAGAATATATAACAAATTTTTGTTTGGACCATCGCATGTACCACACGAGGAACCTTTTGTAGAATGATCTTGTTACCTCCTTTTCCTTGCTTGGACGAAGGGAAATCCTTCAATCTATTACCAAACTTACCGAATCCAGAGTACCCCTCTCTGCCAGCAAGACATTGACTGAGTTAGTTTTTTTTCCAGCTACCTGAATAAATCCCCTGAGACGTAGATTTTGATTCCCTATCCTTATGACCATCTAATCCTAGGAACAAAGTGCTAGATGATGGAAGTATTGGGGTTGTAGACCTCTTCTGAAATTGTGAAGGATTTGCACCACCGGACCTCTGTTGGGTGTACTCATAATTTCATGTTGGATACTTTTTGTTGTCCTTAGGCAATTCCCTAAGCTTATCTCCCTTAACCCACCGAGCATGAGACATTAAGGCGTATCCCCTAACAACATAACATTCCTACACTCGGTATTTATAAGATTGCATACTCTAAAGAAGATGTTGCTCATATGTGCTCTCCATTCAGCAACCATATATGGAGAATACCTGGAGAGGTGGGTGTTCAATACATATTCTTGGACTTCAATTTCATGAATTCTTAGTCTTAGACTATCTTAACTCTCTGAAGAAGAAACTGTCCAGAAAACCTCCTGTAAGATAGTCCCAAATCACAAGATTTGCATTCTTACCCCTATTTTCATTCCAAAACGTGAACTAGATATGAGAGACATCCTTGAGTTTATAGAATACTAGTTCAACACTCTCAGCACCAGTCATTTGCATTACTTTCTGAATCTTCTTAATCTCATCAATATAGTTTTGTGGGTCCTCACCAACCTTCAACCCTAGAACTCTAGCCAAATCATAAGAATAAAGTCTTCAACCCTGTCTGCAATTAATCCATTATTAGTGTTTGTAAGAAATGTAGCATGTTGATTGTTTAAGTTGGCTATGATTTGAGACAAAAGATTGAATGCATTATGAAACTCTGTATTTGCAACATCACTATTAAGGATTTGAGTAAATGAGTTGGCCTGTGAAGAGCATGATCTAAAACACATAATGTCATATTAGAAAGAAGAAGTTAACTCACACTTCACACATGATAAGAATACTAAAAGAAGAAAAGTTTTTCATGGAACACCCAGTATCCTAACTCTCACAGGTGTGGCATGCTTCGTACACATTAAAGAGACTCTACATAGTGCAGCTTTCACACACCCAAGAACCTTTGAACGTGATCCTCTTATTCCAAGCTTCATGCCTCAAGGCTACCCCTTAGAGGTAACATGGTGCCACAGACCACGAGTGACCCCATCTAACCCTGAGTGTAGCATTTAAATAAAATACTAAAATTACATATTATGCAGAATCTAAAATTAGTGGACATCTGGAAAGGGGGGAAACCCAAGTGGTATGAATTTATAAAATATAATAAAATCTAGTGATAACTGAAACAACACTTCGCAACTCGAGATGAATCTAATACTATGTATGAAAATCCTTTATCTGAATTGATTTGCTGAGTCATTCCCCCAGCTAACTCTAACAAGATTGAAAGTAAAACATTTCTGTTGTCCTCGAAGTATGAGGACTCGTCACTGAAGTTGTGAACTCAAACTGGGATTCGAACTAAGCATGATCTGGATGTTGAGAATTTAGACCAACACTATAAAATGATGCCATGCAAAAGTTTCTTCCAGTACTTTGAATACACTAAGCATGTAGGAGATAGATATGCTAGGCTACGTGATATAAGCAAAATAATATAATACTGACAATATATGCTAATCATGGAAATAGGTTGTACTGAAGTATATCTTAAAAATGATCTAGATTCAAGCATCAAGAACTAATAATGAAGATAACATATTGAACTGTATACTAAAGTAAATGCTAATAACATGGTCACTGCAATAAAAGTATGATTATAGGAGCTACTATTAATCGTCATACAAAATGTATGCTATATGTGGACCTGATTTATGTATCTCATCCAGAGGACCCAATATACCTTGCCATGGGCAAAGAGGGACGACTATGGTGTGATAACTAAAAAAGATTCACAATAAAGAGGACTTCTATTACTATGTGGGAACGTAGTTACTTCCAATTGAAGATGTATATATTTAAAATGCAACTGAGATATCGAGTAGTTAAAATAATTGCATGCTATCTGAAAATGAAACATAAATATACTTAAATATATAGCATTTGAGTTCTATACTAGAATGATTTTCTAATTGATTTGCCTAGCAAGTAGGATTCATGAGTTGATAGTTAATAAAAGCTAGGGTTCTGAATTCTATACTCAAAAATTACACTAGAACATAAAGAGTCATGTTATTAAGATGATTTGTAATATAAGATCTAAAATCAAAATAAATCATCAACATCACGAAACCCTAGGTCTTACTGAAATTTTGAGACCTAATGGGTGGAAGGAAACACTGGTGAAATCCCACATACCTTGTGACGTAAACTACGGAGAAATATTTTGGATTTCGAGGATACACTTCGAATAACACCTATTTTAATTCTTGGGAGAAATTGGTGCCTCTTTCTCTTCTTCTTTTTTATAAGTTGAATTATTTATGGTATGGGTGACAGGTCTTGATCATATCCCTGGACCCCTATTTGGTGCACCTATTCCCCCTTGTTTAGACTTAATTGAATTTTTGAGGTCTTACATTTCATGTTGTGGATATATTTCAATCATATGATTTGATGGACCAAATCCGTCTAAAGACAAATGATTAACTTAATTGAAGAAGTGCAAGACCATCCTGAATGTGGAGGTCAACAATTTCAATTAGCAAAAGCGCTTAATGGAAATAAATATAAGACACCTCGATTACTTCTTCAGGGATACCAGGAGGAGCATCATATGATGGACTCGATGACTTATCTAGGGTTTCCAGTATGAGCATAATAGAAGGAAATGTGATTTAAGAAATCAAGCCAGTGGAACTGTTGAGAAGATCACAGGACAATAAAAGAGTTACTAATTAAAATAAGTAAAGAATGTATTTATCTAGAGCACTTTATCTAGATCTCGTGTTGTTCAAGTGTCATGCGCCCATACGAATGGTATCAAATATATTAAGAGGCTATAAAGGAAATGTTGTAAAATTCAAAAGTAGAACAAAGAAGTTACATAAAAAAGGAGAAGGAAATGTTTTTCATTTATAAACACTTATATCGTTTAAAAATTATGTGTATTTTGTATCTTGAAAACAACTGGTAACATTCTAATTACAAAAGTAAAAAAGAAAATTAAACTAGAAGTAAGAACCACTTTAACTAATAAGTCTTGATCAAACACAAACAAGTAAATACCATAAATAACAAATCCTAATCAATTTGGGAATCCTACTCTAACATTAAATTATTATTTGGAAAAATACATAAGTACCCCTCCTAGACTATGATCAAAATTCTGGAGACACCCCTTAATTATTCTAAGGTCCTATTACCCTTCTTAACTTTTTTTTGTAATTTTATGCACTTTTTTAGCTTACGTGGAATCCAGATACCTCCCACGTGCATCAATTACTTGGAGTCACGGAGTGTGCCACGTAAGACAAAAGGTGTACAAAATTACAAAAAGAATAAGTTTAGGAAGTAGTAGGATCTTTGTTGAGTAAAAGTGTTTCTCTGGAATTTTGGTCATAGTCTACGGGGGTACTTGGGAATTTTCCCTTATTATTTCCAGAATTTCCACATAATTCAAAGTTGTACACTCTTGCCTCTTTCTTATTGTCATTGTTGTCATATTGCAAAACATTTTTTTCAAATTTAAATTTTTTTTGTTACTTTTGTTGTTTTTGGAGAACTTCTCTTAGATATTCAATTATCGAAGTATCTCCCTTCAATTCTCATTCATTTATTTTTCTTGGTTTTGTCGAAGAACTTTATCTCTAACTTTCAACTGTTGGAGAAGATTCTCTCCAAATACCGATACTATTTTTTCTTCATTATGCTAGAGCACTGGTCTCCAACTTCCAATTATTGGAGCGCTTTCTCTCCAACTCACAACTTTTATCTTGGTTGTGTTGGAGCACTTCTGTTCAACTTCCAAGGTTGATGCCCCTCTCACCAATGCTCTCCAAGTCTCGTTGATGTCCTTTCCGCCAAATCATTTTTTTATTTTGTTTTTTGTGTTGGAGAACTTTCTCTCGAACTCTTCTTGATACCCTTCCCATTATTTATTTTTTTTACTTTCTCTAGCTTTTAATTTAGAAAAGATTTTTTGTGTGTGTTTGGTTGCATTTCTTTAAATCTGTAATATTTTTGTAAGTTTTTTTTCCTTGGCAAGTTTTTCATGCATATATCATTCATCTAGACTTTGTCAACATTATTAGTGGTCCGATTGGCATACATGGGTCATAACCGCTCATTGACGGCAAAAACATTACGATCTTCTACCAAGATTCTCTAAGATCTAATATCAAATTGATGAAAAATATTTTATTTACAAACTCTTGTATGTTTTGTATATTTTTGTGTATTCAGCATTTTCTATATCTTGAAAATAACTAGTAACATCCCTATTTATAAAATAAAATGGAACTTAAACTTGGACTATGAACCACTCTAACTAAGAAAGCCTAATTAAACATATATAAGTAAATACCATAAATAACAAATCCTTATCAATGTAGGATTCCCAATTCATTTTTGAATTATTATTCCCTACATATACGATGAATCAGGAGGTTCGAATATTGGTTATAAAAAGAAGATAGCAGGAAGGTTTTATTTTGGTGGGGGTGGGTGGGTGGAATAGAACTACTTTGAGTATGTGATTTTGGGTGGGGATATATCATAGAGAGATATGATGTTTAGAAATAGCATGGATTTTAATTTTACAATGAAATCGTTCCGATTCTTGAAGGATAGGTAGTGTGATGATGATGTTGTGAGAATTCCTTTACGCACTTTCATAAATGTTTTCGCCAACAGGATATGATGAACCATCAGGGTTACACGACAGGACATTAAATTATGTATTCATTTGTATTTGAAGTTGAGAAAGAGACACAAGATTTGCTGAGAAAGATTCTGAACCTTTATGAGTTTTTTTTGTAACAAATCATCGCACAGTTGGAAGAAGACATTCAGGGAAGGGAAGGGGTATTGGACTTATGTAGTTGTTAATTCTTCAAACTGGTAATTCACAACTTCAAACTACAAAAGATTACAATCTTATGTAAATTAAGAAAATTATAAACTGTAATTCCTATACTCGAAAAAAACCTACATGGCTTATGTTGCTTATAGCCTTCATGTTCCCCAACCAAAAGATCAAAACTAAACTAGACAATTCTAATTAACTAAACACGACAACTTCAAAAAAGACCCAAGAAAAATAGAATAAGCTCTTCATTTGTATTCTTCGAAGTAACTAAAACCGTCAATCAAGAACTATCTCAACACATAATTGTGTTCTGCATTCATTATACGTGCTTCTCCTTCCTTGTAGATTTTGGAATAATTACAAAATATAGTTATTGTACAAATCAGCACACCTTATTCAGTGAATTTTGCATTATTGATCTTGCATGGAAAAACTTCTTTGTTTATTGAAACTAGTTTAAGAAGCTTGTTCCTCGTAGGTGATCGATGCTTCTATGTCAATCTTAAAAAATCATTCTTAACTCACTAGAGGGATAGTTCATGGTGAATTTCTAGTTGCACGGGGTACCTTAAAAGAGAGGACACATGTTAGTTTAGATTTCTAGTGAACCAGCGGAGGTTTATTTCTTCATATTATTGGTAGTAAGGAGGTATTCTAAGCACAAGGGTAAATGCAGATTACTATGTTACTCGTGCTTAATATGCAAATGTTGACAAGAGTTAGAGCACTGCCTGTCATAAATTAGTTGTGGTACTGCAATATGATGGATGGCACTGAACCTCTTTTGTTACTGTACCTGATGCCTGCTATATTTGTAAAAGAAATTTTCGATATAAGACTTGGCGACACAGCCATGATTGGGCATGGCTTGAAATTGGGAATAAACACTACATATTTAGAACTTGTAAACATAATACCATTAGTACTATATTTTTATTCAATTTACCATAGTGGTTGAAAATGATATTTATAAAATAGCAAACCATGTTTCATCCTGGCATTATAATGGTATACTTTTTGATAAAACCTAATAGGCTACCAAATAATGTAATCTAGGAAACAATCTGCACTAAGTAGCCAGTATCCTCGGTCGATCCATTAGGATTAAACAACTCTTTTTGTGTTTATACTGATTAGTAGTTACTTGAAGTCTTTATATTGATATATTTCTTCCGAGTAGATGGTAACAAAGTTCACTTGAACAGCACTTCATCAGGTCGTTCTACTCAACATGAACCTGTACCTAAACTATTACCCATTTTTTAATTGAAGACTTACTAACTCGTATCATATGGTATTATGTAGACTTACATAAATCTGTTCGCAGATTCTAATGTCAAAGATTTTGGGTTTGAATGAATCAGGCCTTCTAGTCAACAACTGGATGCTAAAAAATTAACTCATTTTTCAGGCAAGAAGGCTATTGGTGATTTAAATAAAAGATCCCCAAGGTTGGATGTTCTCAAGACGAGGAAAAGAAGTGCTGCTGATTCAAAGGATTGATTTGCAAAGAGATGTAAGTTTTTTGTCCTTGGTCGGTGCATCAAAGGGAACTCCTGTAGATTTCTTCACACAAAGAAGCATGTCGCTAGCCATGAGACAAGGGAAATTCCACATGAAAAAGGTAACCTTCAACTATATATATATTACCCTATTGGGATAACATGCCTTATGCCTTCCTTGTTCTCTATAGGTTCGGAAGAGAAGTCACTGCTGGATGGTTCTTCTCATTCAGGAGCAAATCTAAGAACGAGAGGTGTTATTTGTAGTTTTGATAATTTGACAAACTTAGGGACCTCGTAAAGGTACCTTGTTTCTTACTTGAGTGTTGCAGGTTTCTTACTTGAGTATTGCAGATGAAACAAACCGAGGGACCTAGTAGAGGTACCAGGTTCTCGTGATGACGAGCCAGTTGACTGCCAGCTTGAGACGGTACAGAAAGTAGGTGCACACTTCGCGATGGCGTCAGAAAGTGAGACTTTTCCAGTCAATGGCAAAGAGGTTTAGGAAAGTGACTTGTCCATATAAAAGGAACTTTCCAAAATAATTTTGGGAGTTTTTGAAACGGGAGAGAAACCTCTTCAAGAACATTTGCAAAGGCTACTAGAAAACAAAGGCAGAATTATTCCAAGAACAATAGCAATCTCTGTAGCTTTTCGTGTAGTTGTTTAGGAATACATTCTCTTGTTCTTAAACTGTAAACTATTCCAGAATCTATAAAGGAATCAGTGTGTAGTGTTAAAAGTCTAGGTTGTCCAAGTGAGATAGCTTAGTGGGTAGATAGTTTTCTACTTAGGCTTGCTAAGCAATAGGGACTATTGCTTAAACGTGAGATTAAAAACTTCTTCTCACATTTGGTTTAATCGTGTTTTACTTTTGATTTTTAAGATTAGTGAAAATGATTGAAAATTCTGTGAGAAAGGTCGTTGTTTTACTCCCTTAAGCAAAGAGGTTTCTACGTAAAATAATTGTATTGATTTTAGTGCATTTAACTTAAGTGAAGACACATATTCTATCAAGTGGTATCAGAGCAGACACTATCTATTTGGTTAACACCAAGGAAGTGATATTTGCACTAGAATAACTGCTCCATTTAACCTCGAAGAAGGTCAGTCGTCATCATAGAGTGTCCTTTGCTCACTAATGAAAACAAGGAACATCAAAAACCAAGAAGTGACAAATACAACAAAAGGGACCTGGTACTCGGCAAGAGAGTTCGAAAAGATGCTGCAGATTTGGTTGTCAAAAAGGCTCTTGCTGCATGGGGTGATTCATCTAGTGATTCATAAGACCCTGATGAATCAAAAGATGTGTCTATGGTTGCTATATATGAGGAGGAAACTGTCTTCAATGAAATGTTTGCTCTCATGGCTCACACAGAAAATGAAGAAGAGGACAATCAGTTAACTCTTCTTGATATGAAAAATGACTTGGATAAATATTCTCTTAAGAAATTGAGAACTTTTGTAAAAGACATGATTGATTCTGTAATTGAGTTAACATCTGAAAGAGACACAATGAATGCTGAACTTGACAGTTTAACTGAAAACAAAGTTAAATTTGAAGAGAAAATGTCAAGGATGGTGTCACTAGAGTCAACTAACTCTAAACTTAAGAATCAATTGAATGAATTTACTGAAGAAGCTGAAAAGCTGAATGCAATATCAAATGGTTTACAAGCTGAAATTCAAGAAAGTTTGAAAAACTCTGAGAAAAAGCCTGTCGCTTGAAAAGAGTAACAAGTTAGAACAGCATATTGTCAAACTTAAGGAAGAACTTGAAAAATCCCTTAAGTGGAAAAAATCCTCAAAGTTACTGTCAAATGCAACAAATTAGAGTAATTTCAATTAGAAAGGACTAGGAAGTTTGAACATCACTCCTCCTTATAATCCTCACAGTAAGTATGTGTTTTTTTCTGACAATCAGTTATGTCTATATTGTAGTAAGAATGGACATTTGATGGGTGAGTGTGCTAGCTGGAGAAACTCCTATAAAAGGCTCTCTAATTATGCTGAAAGGCAAAATTTACCAAAAGAGAGACCTTATCCTTCAAAGCATGTATAAACTCACAGATTTTCAAAGAAAAAATTTGTTCCTGCTCCCATGTCCTTTGTTAAAAAGCTTCAAAATCTACCATATTGGACTAAATACAATCTAATCACTCCTTTGTCTGCCTACAGGGAACTCAAGCTGAAATGGGTTCCCAAGCTAAAAAAGTGATTCTTGGTGCAGGTGAGTAAGAGAAGGAGCAGTCAATGTTTTGTATATGGATAGTGGATGCTCTATGTATATGACTGGTGATGTAAAAAACTTCCTCTCACGCAAGACACTCGAAGGAGGAGGTGTCTCCTTTTATGATGGAAAGAAGGGGTACATTTTGGGAGTTGGCAAAGTAGGAGATCTCTTGAAGATTCAATTGACAATGTGTATCACGTGGATGGGTTGAAGTACAACTTGTTGAGTGTGTCACAAATCTGTGACAAAGAAAATGAGGTCAAAATTTACTTCTTAGAAATGCACTGTGGTGAGTCTAACTACAAACAAGTGTTCATAACGAGAATGATGATCTCTGGCATCGTAGGCTGGGGCATGTAAGCTCATCTTTATTGAACAAATTGATTTCTAAGGACCTGGTCCGAGGTCTGCCCAAGCTGAAGTTTGCTGAAAATAAAATTTGTGAAGCTTGTGTTAAAGTAAAACAAATCAGATTATCCTTTAAGCCCAAAAAGCAAGTAACATCATCATGAACACTAGAGCTGCTTCATATGGACTTGTGTGGACCCTTGAAAGATCAAGGCAGAAATGGCAAGAAGTACATTTTGGTGATTGTTGATGATTACTCGAGATACACTTGGACAAGATTCTTGATATCAAAGGCAGACACAGCTGAAGAGTTAGTGGTATTTTTCAAAATGATTCAAACCAAATTGAATCAATTCATCTGCACCATTCGATCTGATCATGTTACTGAGTTTAAGAACTCAACATTGGATAAATTATGCATGGAGAATGGTACGAGTCATAATTTTTCTGCTCAAAGAACTCCTCAACAAAATGGAGTAGTGGAAAGAAAAAACAGAACCTTGGTGAACATTGCCAGAACTATGATTATTGAATCAAATCTTCCTCAAAAATTCTGGGCTGAAGCTGTTAACACAGCATGTCATGTTACCAACAGGTGTCTAATAAGAGTTGTTTTGAATAAGACCCCTATGAGCTGCTCAACAACAAAAATCCAATGCTGAGCTATCTTAGAGCATTTGGATGCAGATGTTTTGTACTGAATAATGGAAAGGATGATCTGGAAAAATTTGATCCTAGAAGTGATGAATGAGTGTTTGTTGGATATTTTTCCTCCATTAAGGCTTATAGAATATTCAACAAACGAACTCAATGCATTGAAGAAAGCATTCATGTTGTATTTGATTAAGATTGAAGCTTGAAGAATGATGGAACAAATGACGATGATGATGTGATGAAGCTGTTCAAATCGAAGAAGACTGGAGGAGGTGAAGCTGATGCAGATCAACAACTGAAAAATGACTGTGATGATCAGAATCATAGTCTACCTTAAGAGGCTGTTGAGGTTTAAAAAGATGACATAGTACCTGGTACTACTCAAAATTCGAGCCAGAGTACATTAGACTCCCCAGAAAATGATGTCACTCTTGATGAAGTAGAAAATGTTGATCAGCTCAATCAGTCTGCTCCAAGATCAGGATGGAAGCATAGTTCATCACATCCTCTTGATAATCTCATTTCTCCTTTGAATTCTGAAATTCATACTAGATCAAAAACAAGAAATCTAGTTGCATTCTCAGCATTCATATCATCTATTGAGCCCAAGAATGTGAAAGAAGCATTTGGTGATGCAGATTGGATCAATTTTGTGCAAGAAGAACTTCAAAAGTTTGAAAGAAGAAAAGTATGATACCCGGTTCCTCGACCTGAAGGCAGAACAACAATAGGAACTAGATGGGTTTTCAGAAACAAGCTTGATGAAAATAGAGTGATTACTAGAAATAAATCCAGGTTGGTGGTGCATGGATACAATCAAGTAGAAGGAATAGACTATGATGAGACTTTTGCACTTGTTGCCAGAATGAAGGCTATTAGAATTTTAATACCTTTTGCTACATTCATGGGGTTCAAGTTGTATCAAATGGATGTGATGAGTGCATTTCTAAATGGAGATCTCAAAGAGGAGGTGTTTGTCAAGTAACCTCCTGGTTTTGAAGATGCAGAGCTGCCAGATCATGTGTTCAAATTGAATAAGGCACTATATGGTCTGAAGTAAGCTCCAAGAGCATGGTACGAAAAGCTGTCAAAGTTTCTGCTAAAGAATTGTTTCAAAAGAGGCAAGATAGACAATACTTTGTTCTTATTAAAAAGAGAACAAGAATTGCTTATCATTCAAGTCTATGTGGATGACATAATTTTTGGAGCTACTTCAGAACATTTGTGTAAAGAATTCTCATCATTAATGGTAAAGGAGTTTGAAATGAGCATGATGGGTGAATTGACATTCTTCCTGGGTCTGCAAATCAAGTAATCATCAAATGGGATTTCAATATGTCAGGAGAAGTACATTAAGGAGCTGCTGAAGAAATTTAATAAGTTTGATTCCGAACCTATTGATACTCCTATGGGAACAAATTCCAACATGATAGTAGAGGAATCTGATCCTCTTGTGAATTAGACAATTTACAGGGGAATCATTGGATCCTTGTTATATCTGTCTACTAGTAGGCCAGATATTGTGTATATTGTTGGAATGTGTGCCATGTTTCAAGAATGTCATCGTAATTCACACTTGAAGGCTGTAAAAAGTATTCTCAGATACTTGAAAAAAACAGGGGACCTGGTTCTTTTCTATCCTACAGGAGATACTTTTGATCTGGTTGGTTTTGCAGATGCTGATTTTGCTGGTTATCAAGTTGACAGGAAGAGTACCTCTTGAATGGCTCATTTCCTAGGATCATCACTTATCTCTTGGGGTACCAAGAAGCAGAACTATGTGGCTCTTTCAACTGTTGAAGCTGAATATGTAGCTGTTGCTGCCTGATGTTCTCAGTTGCTATGGATCAGGCAACACTTGGAAGATTTTGGAATTCACATAAAAGCAATTCCTCTTATATGTGACAATACTAGTGATGTTAGTATGGGAAAGAATCCAGTCCACCAAAAGAGAACAAAGCATATTGATGTTAGACATCACTTTTTGAGAGATAATGTTGAGAAGGGAAATATTGTGCTTACATATTGTCCAACAGATGAGCAAATTGCACACATCTTCACCAAGGCTGTCAGCAAGGATCAATTTGAGAGAAATCGATTGAAGTTGGGGATGTTGATCTCCAAGTGATGCTCTTAGCTTCCAACAGTTGAATTCCCTTGATGGCGAAAATTGCAGTGCAGGTATCCTTTGTGTGAATATTTAAATGCTTGACAAAGATCCTTTTTGTACCTTTTGTAGGTATACTCTCCGTAAGGACCTGCTTAGCAAGGGAAGCAACTAGAACAACTGAGGAATGAAGTTTAACTGTGATATGGTACCTGGAGCCTGTCCAGGTTAGCATTTATACATTAAATTGAAACTGAAAAAATATGACCGTTGATAATGCCACGTGTCAGTCATCAGTCACTCTGATCGTTAGTCCCATTATTTCTCTCTCAAACAACACGTCCAATCACGGACCTCGAACATTCTCACGCCTTTTAAAAACCCTTTTACTTCTTTTTGAAATCCTCATTTGTGTCTTAACTTTATTCTTCCTGTTCACGAAGGGTTTTAGCAAAAGCTAAAAGGGCAAAATTTGTTTTTTTCTTCTTCTCCTCGCTGTTCAAAGAAACCTTTTTCTCGTGTGAAAAACATGTCTTCTCCTTCATCTTCCTCCAAACAGATGCTAGATGCTCTTAGTGAAATAGAGCCTCTTGCCTTCTACTCTCCGACTACTACACAACCCAGACTTAATCCCCCTCCAGTTCTCAACAAGACACCCCTGATAATCCCTTCTATGACATAGATTTAAAAAGTTCAGTCGTGCCTACCGGACCTGGTCCGTTTCAAGACATGTTGCCTGACAATCTGTTTGAGGGGTATCTACCCAAGCATAAGTCTTCTGAGTCCAACATATTGGCAGCAAGTGAAGAGTTGGTGATTGAGAGCTTGGCTATGATGCGGGAAGAAGCAATGGCGGAGCAAATTGAAGTCTAGGAGAGGGAAGAGGTACAAACCACTCAACCTATTTTTGATAAAACCCCTAATATAGGAAGGTACTCTTCTTCATCTTCCTCTGACTCTGAAAGCGAGGACGAACCTTTAAAATGGAAGGTGGAGAGAAGAGAAGGGGAGAAATCTATAAAAGGGAAGGAGAAGGTTGTAGAGGAGGCCCCTAGGAGACGACCTACTACAAGGTCTGCCGCTCAAAAGTTGATGGTTGATGCCTTGAAGGCTAGTGCACGTTCTACTGCATCAGTTAGAAGTGCAAGAACCTTCAAGGTATCAAATTTTAGAATACCTGTGGCTAATGTGGTTGAGTTTTCTAGAGAGGAAGTGGAAAAGAAAACTAATAAAAAGAGGTCAGAGAAGAAAAAGGGAAAGGTTACAAAGAAGGTTGAAAACACAAAGTCAAAAGGGAAGAGATCTGGGAAAAAGAGGAAGGGGTCACAGAGACCTGGTTCCCAAGCCAGGAAAGTTGAGAGTGTCAACATGCAGGAGGTTGTTGACAGCCTGAGAAACCAAGCAGTCTTGGCAGGAAGAGTTTTTGATATGGGAATCATAACTCTTCCTGGCATGGATTCTCTTCACGATATGGTAGAGATTCAATCTTGGCTGCACTTGTTCGACAGAAAATCTCCTATCCTCCATGAAGAAGAAGTACGTGAATTTTACTATAATGTTCAATTCAAGGAAGATGGGAGCATCCTCATACCGGTAAATGATATTGCTATATCTTTAGATGAGGAGGTGTTGAGCAAAATTCTCAGGGTGCCTAAAGAGGGTACCCGGTCTGTGCTGGGTAAAACTTGCTCTTTTGAGTTTGCTTCTGTGATTTCTAAGACACCCACAACTAAGGTTGCTGGGATTTATAAGAAAAATCATCAAGAGTGAATATCAGCTGGTCTTTGAGTTCATCAACAAGGTTCTCCTACCTCGCACAAAAAGAGGACAGTCGCAACTGCTGCTGATTTGTATGTGATGGAGATGTTGTGTAGCTTCGAAGCCCTGAAACTCCCTGGTCTAATGCATGAGCATATTCTCAAACCCGTCATTGAGAGGAAAGGTGTTCACGGAATGCGTTACAGATACTTTCTCACGGAGGTATTCAAGCACTTTCAAATTCCTCTCAGTGTTGGAAAGGTTGGGACGATTAAATAGACTATCTCTGAGAGTACCTTTGTTGAGTGTGAATGCATTGAAGAAAGAGGCTATCCAAAGAGCAAGATGGCCCAACTTATTGATGATCAGGATCAGCTTAAGCACGAGGTTGAGGAGCTCACTGTGCGGTTAAGTGGTAAAGAGGCAGAGATTCCTATACTCGAACCAGAACTGCTTACTGCAAAGAGTGAGGGACCTGGTTCTTCAGTGGTTCAAGCTCTGGAGAAAGAGAATGTTGAGTTGAAGTCGAAGATAACTTCCTTGCAGGAAAAGGCCATAAAAGATAATGATGCTGTCAATGCACGACTCACTCTTGTTATCCAGTCCCTGTCTCATCCTCCCCCCTCTTCCTAGCCTGTTTAATCAATCCTCCCCTGTGTCATTTTTTTGTGGCATATCATTGAGTTAATGGATATTCAGTTTTGTTTTTAATTTATTAATGTTATGATGGCATGCTGGTTAATTTATTCCTTTGTTGTTCTGATTATCTTCTTTTGTGCATGTTTTTCCCTTACTGATTGATTGCTTTTGAGCTTTGATCTTGTTCAGTATTTATGTTGACGACACTTGTTTACTGCATATCTTCTTTATGATGCCAAAAGGGGAAAGTAACACTGTGAGTAGCTAAATAATAATTAAGTGAGGGGGAATATAAAGTGAGGGGGAATATACAGTGAGGGGGAATATACTGTGAGGGGCAATATAGCAAGGGGGAACAAAGTTGGAGAAGATCTTAGATCATTGTTTGTCATCATCAAAAAGGGGGAAAATGTTATTTGTAGTTTTGATGATTTGACAAACTTAGGGACCTCGTAAAGGTACCCAGTTTCTTACTTGAGTATTGCAGGTTTCTTACTTAAGTATTGCAGATGAAACAAACCCAGGGACCTAGTAGAGGTACCAGGCTCTCATGATAACGAGCCAGCTGACTGCCAGCTGGAGATGGTACAGAAAGTAGGTGCACACTTCCCGATGGCGTCCGAAAGTGTGACTTTTCCAGCCAATGGCAAAGAGACTTGTCCATATAAAAGGCACTTTCCTAAACAATTTTGGGAGTTTTTGCAACGGGAGAGAAACCTCTTCAAGAACATTTGCAAAGGCTACTAGAAAACAAAGGCAAAATTATTCCATGAACAACAGCAATCTCTTGAGCTTTTCATGTAGTTGTTTAGGAATACATTCTCTTGTTCTTACACTTTAAACTATTCCTGAATCTATAAAGAAATCAGTGTGTAGTGTTAAAAGTCTAGGTTGTCCAACTGGGATAGCTTAGTGGGTAGATAGTTTTCTACTTAGGCTTGTTAAGCAATAGGGACTATTGTGTTGATTTTACTGCATTTAACTTTCTGGTATTATTCATTAGTATAGTAAGGGACCTGGTCCATTACTTGTTAAGTGAAGGCACATATTCTATCAAGAGGTGGTGAAGATAGCCTCCATCCGAATTCCCAATTGGGATACACCTCTAATTCTCCAAATTTTCCTTCTTTGATAACCGGATATTCTTTAAAGAATGATTTATCACAGGACAGGCGATACTCATCTGATAACGCACCTATTGATGATTGGAAGCCATCTGTACCTTTTTGACCATCATTCTTGCTCTGTCAAATCATCGAAAATCCTAAAAGTGTTTTATATGAAGGTTTTCCTAATACTATTCATCAATGTAGTGTAGGAGATGGATCCTTCTGTGTATTAACCAAGCATATGCAGGCAAATGTTGATCCAGCTTCAACAGGAAGCTATAAAGATCAAATTTTTTGTTAAAGTGATATATTTCCTGAGAAAGATTTGCCTAGTGATGGTACAGTAGTTTCTCATCAAGGAAACATGAATACCTCTTCAAAAGAAGACAAGCATTTAGAATCTAAAATTTATATTATCAACAAATCTGTGAACACAGAGTCGGCCATTTTGAAGAATTTTCATGTTGCTCTTCTGAAATTTTTTAAAGAACTATTAAGGCCAACTTTGAATTTTGGTCTCCTAAGTAAGGTTGCTTACAAGAAGATAGTAAAGAAGACAGTTGATAAAGTTGAAAACTCTTTGCATCCAAATCAGATTCCGAATACGGCTGAATCAACAGAAGAATATTGTGATTTATCACTCACAAAACTTTATAACACCATTGACGTTTTTTTGTCCATGTGAATTCTGTTGTCCCTAATTTAACAAATAACATTTTTTGCAGAGGTACGTGGAAAAATATGGAAAGATCAAATGAGCTATATTCAGAATAATGTGTATGTGGAAAAATCTGGAAAATATTATATTAGCTATGGCAAGCATGTTACAAACAAAGCACAATCTTGTGCTATTGCTAGTGGTTAGAATCAATACTTGGAAACCGTTTACAATAGTTAGCTTCAATTGAAGTCAACTATTGTATGTAACTTCTCATTGGTCTTATAGTAATGACACTTCTTAAATATTTTTTGGCAGTTCAGATTGTTAGAGTATTGAGTGTTTGTGTTAGATATATAGAGAAAAATAGATGTCAAAAAATAATTAGTCCTTATCTCTTCTCAAAAAGCTTTTTGGATCGAGTTTGGTTGGGTCATTTCACGACTGAAAACTTGAATATCCCAATACGCACATGGTGGACAAGACCCAAGCCATTAGGACATAAACTAGGTGAACAATTCATACAACATGTAGTTTGTACGATATGTGAGTATCAAGAACTTAACTTTAAAGTTTCACAAGCTCCATAGGAATTCAATGACATGTGAAAACATTCACAACTTATATGAGAATACTGTTGCTCCCAAATCCCATACTTCATTTACTACTTCAATATTTAGTTATTCGATCCTTCATACTCATAAAGAGATGAACTCGAGTGCATGGATATCTTTAAAACACACAATTACACTCAAGTGTAATAGTTGGATTATGTATACAACTAAAATTATTCATTTTAAATGTAGGATATCCGATATCTTGATTGTTTTGAGAGAGCGTCTGAGCGGGAGCAGGAATGGATATATCGAGATGGCCATAGATATTGTGGACACACAAAAGCATCGATAATAGACCTTTCAAGAAAGAGAAGTTGTAGCTGCCAGTTTAACTTCTCCATGGTGTTGCTTTGATCATTGATATCAGAGGTTAATAATGCATATGTTGTTAGGCTTTAAATTTAACATTTTTGTATGAACGGTCGCAAATGGTAAAATGTTAACATTTGAACATTGGTGCATTTGTTACCTCTCAACTTTTATTCATGCTTTAATCCTCCACAATTCTTGTAACTTATGTAACTACTAAGGTCATTATCTTCACTATTTACTACACCTATTCATTGCTAGGAAGACTTCTTTTAGTATGAATAGTGTTGGTCTTCATTTGGTTTGTACTCACAACACACAAGAGAAAACATAGATTGAAAGAGTTAGTTAAAAAGAGAGTTTTTATTAGTTGAAGGGAGGTATTCCTCTTTTGTGGGACTTTAGACTCAACTCTTGTCAAGAGTTGCTGACTTATCTTTTGTGAATAGGTTGTTGTATCATGGAGGGGACAAGTCAAAGAAGACTATTGCTGGTCTGGTGAAAACATTTGTTGCAGTGGGCTTGAATCTACTTAAAGTGGGCGAAATATTAGCGCCTTAGCCTGAAGAGATTTTTGTTTCTTCATTTCATCTTCAGTTGTAATCTTTTATTTTTTGTTATCTTGTATGTTTTACACTATCATGTATGTTAGAAGAATATAGTACTCTATAAATGTCTAAAGCTATATTGGCATTAAATTTAATGAAAATTAGTTAATATCGGTAAAAACTCTAGAACTCTTTATTAATGTTGATAATTATTATCGATAAATTTTATTTTATTGTTTGTATATTTTGATTTCATAGTTTCAAGAAAACTTGATGTCTATTTTTGTGACTGAGGCTTATTGAGCCCCCAAAAGGATGAATGGTTAAAATCAAATAAAGAACAATTAGAATCCATGAAAACCAATAAACTCTAGGATCTAGTTGGCCTTCCTCAGGGACATAGAGCTATAGGGAATAAATGGATTCTCAAAGTTAACCAAATAACATGGGTCAATAGACAGACTCAATGCATGATTGGTAACAAAAAGGTTTTACTCAAGAAGGTAAAATAGACTATGCGGAAACTTGCTCACCAGTTGAGAAGTTTACCTACATTCAATTACTTTTAGCTATTGCTGCGTGTTTTGATATAGGATTAGACCAAATGGACAGGAAAACCATTTTTCTCAATTAAGAATTACTTGAAGAAATACAAATATATTGTAAGTAGGTTTCATTGTTAAAGACAAAGAAAAGAAAGTTTGTACATTTAAAAATTTAATTTATGGTCTAAAACAATCTTCAAGGCAATGGTACCCAAGATTTCACAAGAAGGGGATTTCATTTGATTTAATCATCAATGAATACCATTGAATCTATGTAAAAAGTCCAATAGAAAATTCATAATTTTTTTTCTTTACATAGATTATATTTTATAAGTTGAAAATAATTTGAAGAATGTGAAAACTATACTTTTAAAATCATTTGATATGAAATATTGATTGAAGCAGATAATATATTTGGTGCAACGATAAAAAAAATGTAGTTCCAAGAAATTTCTGAGTTTAACTCAAGATATAATATTGGAAAATTTTCAATGAATATTTAAAAACCTGTGGATATTTCTGTAGCAAGGGGTAAAAATTTTAGCCTTGAAAAGTGTCTAAAGATTAAAAAATAATAGGAAGACATATACCAAGTTCCATATTCTAGTGTTGTCAAGAGATTCATGTATGTTATGATTTATACTTTCAAGACATATGTTATATTAGGTACCAATCCAATCCATGGAAAAATAGTTAGAAAGCAGAAAAGAGAATATAATGGTACTTGAAAGGAAATACAAATCATTCACGATGTTATAGAGGATTTTATTTATTTACAAGAGGTTATACAAATGTTGATTGGGCGGTGATTGGTGTGATATAAAATCAACTGCCGGTCATGCATTCTTACACAATGGTGGTGTTATTTCATGGAAATGTAAAAACAAACTTGCACCACTATTTTAATAATGGAATCTGAATTCGGTATTTGACGTCTACAATAAAAGAATTTGTTTGATTAAAAATATTCATTAAGAATTTTAATATTGCAAATAATTCATGGGTACATGATTTTATATTGTGACAGTCAAACGATTATCACATACATGAAGTATCCTAAGTATCATAGCATGACCAAGCACATTGACATCAAGTAAAACATTGTGAGAGACATAGAAGTAAGCGGAGAGGTAAATTTACAATACATTCCTACTCAAAAAATGATACCTAATCCATTTACAAAGGGAATATATGGAGACTTTTTTTGAGAAACAAGTTAAGGGTATAAGTTTTTTAATATTCAGGTATTATGAATCAATTTTGTTGTTGTAATTTTTCATCTAAGTAAGACTATTGAATTTATATTTATATCTCATGCATGTGTTAATGTTTTAGAAATAAAGATTGTTGAACAAGTCTCGAAATTGATTTTCTCACACACGAGAAATCGCTATTAAGAGAACATGAAGAGATGATTTTTATTACCATGTTATGAACTAGAAAAGAGTCTCTCTAAGAAAATATGTTTGAGGATCACCAAAGAGAGAAACTGGTGTTAAACATCTAGTGGTGCTTAGACCAATGTCTGCATGATGTTAGTGAAAGAATGGTTCCCTGCTTTTTTCATTGTATGTGACCCACTAAAGAAGAATTAACTTTTCATTGGAATGCCCTTTGACATTTATCTGTTTCTTGAAGTTCCGGTCATTATTGCTACTTTGTATGTTACTAATAGACATTAGTTATTTGGGAATGAAGTGGATGTCAAGGAAAGCAGTTGTTTTGAAAAAAATTGAAGATCATTAAAATGAATAATTTTAGTTGTATACATAAGCCAACTATTACACATGAGTGTAATTGTGTGTTTTAAAGTTAAACATGCACTCTCGTTCACCTCTTTAAGAGGATGAAGGATCAAATAAGTAGTTATTGAAGTAGTAAATGAAGTATGGAAATTGTGAGCAATAGTATTCTCATAACAGTTGTGAATTCTTTTCACATGTCATTAGGTTCCTATGTGGGGCCTGTGAAACTTTAGAGTTAAGTTCTTGATGCCCACATGTCAAACAAACTACTTGTTGTATGAATTGTTCGTCTAGTTGATGTCCTACTGGCTTGGGTCTTGACCACCATGTGTGTAGTGGGAGATACAAGTTTTCGGTCGTGGGTCGCTCATGTGGACCGACCCAACCATTCTCGATCCAAAAAGTTGTCTGAAAAGAGATATGGACTAATTATGTATTATTTTAAAAGGAGGCGGGGGGACTTTATCATGTTCTTATACTTTCCAACCTGCTCATCGATTTTGGTCTATATATATAACACAAACACTTAGAACTCTAACATCTTGAACCGCCAATAAATATTTACAAAGTGTCTTTGCTATAAGACAAATTAGAAGTTACATACAGTAGTTGACATAAGTTGAAGTTATATCTCAGTAAATACAATATAAAAGTTTTTTCAACCCATAAAGATATTACACAAAGTAAACAGTTTCCAAGTCTTCATTCTAACCCCTAGCAATAGCACAAAATTGTGCTTTGTTGGTAATATGCTTGTCTTAGCTAATATAATAGTTTCCACACATACACCTGATTCTGCTCAAAGCTCATTTAATCTTTCCATATTTTTCCACGTACCTCTGCAAAAAAAATTACTTGTTAAATTATGGACAATGGAATTCACATGGGCAAACAATTTTCTTATGCCTCACCTCAATGGTGTCAGATAGTTTTGTGAGTGATAAATCAAAGAACTCTTCTGTTGATTCAGCCGTATTCGGAATCTGATTTGGATGCAAAGTGTTTTCAACTTTATTAACAGTCTTCTTTACTATTTTCTTGTAAGCGACCTTACTTAGGAGACCTGAATTCCAAGTTGGCCTTAATAGTTCTTTAACAAATTCCACAAGAGCGACATGAAAATTCTTCAAAATGGCCGACTTTGTGTTCAGAGATTTGTTGTAAACATCAATTTCATATTCTAAATGCTTGTCTTCTTTTGAAGAGGTATTCATGTTTTCTTGATGAGCTACTGCTGTACCATGACGAGTCAAATCTTGCTCAGGCAACATATCACTATGACCAGAAATTTGAACTTTATTGCTTCCTGCTGAAGCAGGATCAGCATTTGCCTGCATATGCTTGATTAAAATAGGGAAGGATCCATCTCCTACATCACTTTGATAAATACTATTACTAAAACCATCATATAGACAACTTTTAGGATATCCGACCATTTGACTAAGCATGAATGATGGTCGAAAAGGTACAGATGGCTCCTAATCATCAGTAATTGTGCAATCAGATGAGTACCTCGTGTCCTGTGATAAATCATTCTTCCAAGAATATCCGGTTATCGAAGAAGGAAATGCTGGAGACTTAGAGTTGTATCCCAAATGGGAATTTGGATGGATGCTATCTTCGCCCCCTCTCATTCTTAGATTTTCTCCTGACTGAGAAGAACAATCCAGCAGTGACTTCTCTTTTAAACGTATCGAGAACAAGGAAGGCATAAGGCACGTTATCCCAATACGCTAACAGATATATAGTTGAAGGTTACCTTTGTCATGTGGAATTTTGCTTTTCTCATGGCTAGTTACAGGCTTCTTTGTGTGAAGAAACCTACAGGAGTTCCCTTTGGTCAATCGACCACAGGCAAAAAATTTACATCTCCTTGCAAATCGATCCTCTAAATCAGCAGCACTTCTTTTCGTTGTCTTAACATCCAATCTTGGTGATGTTTTCTTTAAATCGCCAATAGCCTCCTTGCCTGAAAAATGAGACAATTTTTCAGCATCCAGTTGTCGTCCAGAAGGCCGGATTCTTTCAAATCTTTAATCTTTGACATTAAAATCTGTGACCGCATCTATGTGAGTCTAGATACCATATTATACGAGTTAGAAAGTCTTCAATTAATAAAGGGGTCATAGTTTAGCTACAGGCTCATTTAGAGTAGAAGGGCCTTATTAAGTGCTGTTCAAGAGAACTTTGTTAACATCTACTCGGCAGAAATATGTCAATATAAAGAGTTGTGTAATCCTAACGGATCAACAAAGGACACGGGCTACTTATTGCAGATTGTTTCCTATATTATATTATTTGGTAGCCCATTAGTTTTATCAAAAGGTATATCATTATATTGCTAGGATGAAACATGATTTGTCATTTTATAAATATGTTTTTAAACTTTATGTTAAATTAAATAAAAATATAGTACTAATGGTATTATGTTATAAAGTTCTAAATACGTAGTTTTTATTCCCAATTTCAAGTCATACCCGATCATGGCTATGTAGTCCAGTCATATTTCCAAATTTTCTTTTACAAACGTAGCAGGTATCAGTTACAGTATACCAAAGAGGTTCAGTGCCATCCACCATATGGAAGTACCACAACTAATTTGTGACTGGCAGTTCTCTAACTCTTGTAAACATTTGCATATTAAGCACGAGTAACATAGTTATTTGCATTTATCCGTATGCTTAGACTACCTCCTTAATGCGAATCATATGAACAAATAAATCTCCCTTTGTTCACTAGAAATCCAAACTTGCATGTATCCTCTCTTTTAAGGTGACCTGCGGAACTCAAAATTCACCATGAACAATCCCTCTATTGAGTTAAGAATAATTATTAAGATTGACATAGAAGCATCGATCACCTACGAGAACTAGCTCCTCAAACTATTTTTGATAAACAAGGAAGTTTTTCCATGCAAGATCAATAATTCTAAATTCACTGAATAACGTGTGTTAGTTTGTGAATTAACCGTATTGGGTAATGATTACAAATTCTACAAGGAAGGGGAAGCACGCATAATGAATGCAGAACAATTACGTGTTGATAGAGTTCTTGATTGATGGTCTTAGTTGCTTCGAAGAATAAAACAGAAGAGTTTATTCTATTTTTCTTGGGCCTTTTGTTAAGTTGTCGTTTTTAGTAAATTAGAATTGTCTAGTGTAGTTTTGATCTTTTGATTGGGGAACATGAAGACTATAGGCAACATAACTCGTGGGTCTTTGTGTAAAGTATAGGAATTAGGGTTTATAATTTCTTAGGTTACATAAGATTGTTATCTTTTGTAGTTGGAATTTGTGAAATAACACTTACAAGAATTAACAACTACAAAAGTCCAATACCCCCTTCACTTCCCAGAATGTCTTCTTCCAACTGCGCAATGATTTGTTTACAAATAAAGGTCATCAAAGTTCGGAATCTTTCTCACCCGTTATTGTGTCTCTTTCACAACTTCAAATCCCAATGAATACATATTTTATGTCCTATTGTGTAAACCTAACAATTCAACATATCATGTTGCCCAAAATATTTTCGAAAGTACGTAAAGGAATTCTCATAACATCATCATCACACCACATATCCTTCCAGAATCTCAACTATTTCATTGTCAACTTAAAATCGGTGCTATTGCTAAACTTCATATCAATCTATGATATATCCCCACCCACAATCACATACTCAAGGTAGTTCTATTCCCCCCTCCCCCCCCCCAAAAAAAGAAAAAAAATTGTTACGAATAATAATTTAAAGATGGGCTACGAATCCTACATTGATTAGGATATGTTATTTATGGTATTTACTTATTATATGTTTAATTAGAATTAGTTAGTTACAATAGTTCCTAGTGCTAGTTTATGTTGGTTTATATTTTTATAAATAAGGATATTACTAGTTCTTTTCAAGATATAGAAAATATTACACAAAAATATACAAGAGTTTATAAATAAAATATTTTCATCAGTTTGATATCAGAGCTTCAAGGATCTTGGTAGAAGATCCTAGAGTTTTTGCTGTTAGTGAGCGGTTTTGACCCATATATGGCAATCGGGCCAACAATAATGTTAACAAAGTCTACACGAATGATATATGCGTGAAAAACATGCCAAGGACAAAGAGTTACAAAAATATTGCAGATTTAAAGAAATGCAACCAAACACAAGAAAAATAAACTTTTTTCTAAATTAAAAGCTAGAAAAAGTAAAATGAAAAAGAATTAATGGGAAGGGTATCAAGAAGAGTTGTAGAGAGAGTACTCCAACACACACATGAAAAAAAAATGAGTTGGCGAAAAGGAAATCAATAAGAGTTGAGAGAGAGCGTGCTCCAACGTAAAAGTCAAAAAGAACACTCAAAAAGAAGAGGAGTTGATTGGAAAGACATTAACGAGAGTTGGATAGATAGTGCTCCAACACAAAAAAAAAAACAAAAAAAATGCATTGGTGGGATGGGCATCAACCTTGGAAGTTGGACAGAAATGCTCCAACACAACTAAGATAAAAAATATTATGACATCGGATAGAAAGCGTTACAGCACTTGGAAGTTATAGAGCAATGCTCCAACACAACCAAGAAAAATAATATCGTTAGTTTAAGAGAAAGTGCTCCAACACTTGAAAGTTGGAGAAAAAGTTCTTCGACACAACCAATGAAAAATAAAAGAATGAGAATTGAAGAGAGCTACGTCAACAATGAAGATTAAAGAGAAGTTCTCCAATACAACAATGGTGACAACAACAAAAATTAAATATTTAAAAAAATCTTTTGCAATACAACAACAATGACAAGAAGAAAGAGGTGTGAGTGTACAACTTTGAATTATGGGGAAATGTTGGAAATAATAATCAAAGTTGGAGTAGAATTCCTAAATTGATTAGGATTTGTTATTTATAGTACTTACTAGTTTATGTTTCATGAGGATTTGTTAGTTAAAGTGGTTCCTAGTCCTAGTTTAATTTTCTTTTTTACTTTTATAAATAGGAATGTTTTAAAATACAACAAAATGTATAACGATACAAAATACGACAAAATGTATAACGATTGAGGAGTTAATAATTAAAATACTTTTCCCTCTCATTCTGTATGTAACGTCTTTGTTCAACATTTGAATCTTACAACATTTCCTTTATAGCCTCTTAAAATATTTAATGTCATTCATATGTGTGAATGAGATCTTAACTACACCAGGGCTAGATATAATGCTCTAGATCAATACATTCTTTCCTCATTTTAATTGCTAGCTTTTTTGTCACCCTGTGAACTTCTCAACATTTCCATTGGCTGGATTCCTGAAAATACATTTCCTCCTATTATGCTCCTGTTGGAAGCCTTAGATAAGTCATTGAGTACCTCCTATGATTCCCCTCGTGGTATCCCTGAATAAGTCATCGAGGTGTCTTCTATTTCTTCGATTGAACACTTCTGCTAATTGAATTTTTTCACCTCCACGTTAGGGATGATCTTACACTTCTTTAATTAAGTTAATCCTTTGTCTTTAGATTGATTTTTTCCATCGAATCATATGACTGAAATACATCCATGACACAAAATGTAACACCTCAATAATCCAACTAAGTCTAAACAAGAGGGAATAGGTGCACCAAATAGGGGTCCAGGGGCCACAAATAGGATCACGACCTGTCACCCTCACCTTAAATAATTCAACATAGAAAAAAGAAGAAGTGAAAGAGGTACTACTTTCTCCCAAGAATTAAAAGAGGTGCTCTACGAAGTTTATCCTTGAAATTTAAAAGATTTCTCCGTAATTTACGTCACAAGGTATGTGATATTTCACTAGTGTGTCCTTCCAGCTATTAGGTCTCTAGAATTCAGTCAGACCTAGGGTTTCCTAATTTAATGATTTATTTTGATTTAAGCTGTTATAGTTCAAATCATATAAATAACATGACTATTCATGTTCTAGAGTAATTTTCACGTATAGAATTCATAACCCTAACTTTTATAAAGTATCAGCTCATGAATCCTACCTGCTAGGTAGATCAGTTAGAAAATCATTCTACTACAGAACTCGAATGCCATATATTTAAGTATATTTATATTTCATTTCACATAGCATGTAAGTATTTTAACTACTCAGTATATAAGTAGCATTTTAGATATATACATATTAAGTTGGGAGTACAATTATCATCGAGTTGGACTAGGGTTCAGCGTACTCTCACATTCCCTGAACAACGTGCCCACGTAGTATTAGAAGTCCTATTTGTTGGGAATCAGTTTTAGTTATCACGCCATAGTCATCCCTCTATACCTATCAAATGGTATATTGGGTCCTCTCGATGAGATGCATAAATCATACTCCACATTTAGAATATGTGTTGTTGGCTCCTAGAATTATAGTTTTATTGCATTGAACATGTTATTAGCACTTACTTCACTATACATTTCAATATGTAATATTCATGATTTGTAATTGGTCCTTGCATCTCGATCATTTTTAAGTTATATTTCAATACAACTTATTTTCATGCTTAGTATATATTGTCAGTATTATATTGTTTTGCTTATATCACTCACCCTAGCTTATATATATCCAACATGCTTAGTATATTCAAAGTACTGACACAAACTTTTGCACGACATCATTTTATTATGTTAGGTCAGACATTCAACACTCAGATCACGCTTAGTTCGAATACCAGTATGAGTTTAATAACTTTAGTGATGATTCCTCACACTTCGAGGACAATAGACATGTTTTACTTTCCATTATTTACCATCAATTTACAGTATTGTCAGAGTTAATCGGGGGAATGTCCCAGCAACTCAATTAAACTAAAGCATTTTCAGACATAGTAGTATATTCAACTCGAGTTTTAAAGTGTTGTTTCAGTCATCACAAGATTTTAAATTACTATAAAATTCAACTAGGGTTTTTCCTCTTTCTGGATGTCCACTAATTTTAGCTTTCACATAATATGTGATTCAATTAGTTATATTTTAGTTTACTTGTTACATACAACACTCGGAGTTAGCTAGGGTCACCCATTGTCCATAGTACCATGTTACCTCGAAGGGGTAACCTCGAGGCGTGAAACTTCGTGTTAGAGTACCAGGTTAAAAGGTTCTTGGATGTCTTAAATTTGCACTAAGTAGGGTCTCTTCCATGAATGTGAAGCAGGCCACACCAATGAGAGTGAGGCTACTAGGTGTTCTGTGAAAAACTTATTTTATTGTTGTTCTTATCATGTGTGAAGTGTGAGTTAACTTCTCCTTTCTAATATGACGTTATGTGTTTCAAATCATGCTCCTCGCAAGCTAACATGATTCATGTAGTCTAGAACAATGAAGTTAGGAATATAAAGTTTCATAATTTAATCAATATTTTGTCTCAAATTCTAGACAACCATAACAATCAACATGCTCCATTTCCTACAAACACTACTGGTTGATTAACTGCAGTTAGGGTTCAAGACTTTATCATATGAATTTGCTAGAGTTCTAGAGCATAAGGTTGGTGAATACTTACAAAACTTCATAGATGAGATTAAAAATATTCACAAAGTAATGCAAGTGACTGGTGCTGAGAGTTTTGAGCTAGAATCTTATGAACTCAAAGATGTGTCTCAAATCTGATTCACATTGTGGAATGAAAATAGAGGTGAGAATGCAAATCCTGTGATTAGGGACTATTTCTTTTCTGGACAGGTTCTTCTTGAGAGAGTCTAAGGCCTAAGAATTCATGAAACTGAAGAAGGGTTCAATGTTAGTCAAAGAATATGAGTAGATTCACCCACCTCTCCAAGTATTCTCCACATATGGTTGCTGATTCAAGAGCATACATGAGCAAGTTCTTGTTTAGTGTATCCAATCTTATAAAGAGTAAGTGTAGGAATGATATATTGTTAGCGGATATGGATACCTCAAAATTAATGTCTCATGCTCCACAGGTTAAGGGAGATAAGTTTAGGGAAATGTCTAAGGACATCAAAAACTCTTGGACAAGAAATTATGAATACAATCAATAGAGGCCGGGCGGTGGAAATCCTTCACAATTTCAGAGAAAGTCTACAACTCAAACAATTTAATCATATAGAACTTTGTCCCAGGGTTCGATGATCATAAATCCAGGAAATCAAAATCTATGTCTTAGGGGATTGTTCTAGCTCTTTAGGGTCATCAAGACCAGAAAGATTTTCATTATGTGGTCACTGGTACATTACAAGTCTTTCATTTATATATTTATGCATTGTTAGATCCAGGGCCTACACTTCCCTTTGAAACTCCCTATATAGAAGTAAAATTTGTTGTTTTTCTAGAAAATATCTCTGAACCCTTATTAGTCTCCACTCCAATTGGTGACTCAATGATAGCTACATTGGTATATAAAAGTTGCCCTACCACAATTTCCTAGAAATTCACCTCAACACACCTTATAGAGATTGAAATGGTAGATTCGTTATTTTAGGCATAGATTGGTTGCATTACTATTATGCCTTAGTCGATTGTAGATTTTGGATCGTTCAGTTTCAGTTTCCAAGTGATCCCGTCTTAGAGTGGAAAAGTAGTAACTCAACTGTCGATAGGTCAATTTAGCTCATTCATTAAGGCCAGGAAACTGATTTCCAAAAGATATATATAAAACCATAGTTAAGGATTTAAACTTCGAAACCCCAACTCTTGAGTCAGTCCAAGTGGTCAATGAGTTTCTGGAAGTGTTTCAAGAAAATCTTTTTGGAGTTCCACCCAAAAGCGAAATTGACTTAGAAATAGATCTTCTTCAAGATATCCATGCTACTTTTGTTACTAATTATAGAATGGCTAAACCTGAGCATAAGAAATTGCAAGATCAATTGGAAGAACTTCTAGATAAGTGTTTCATCTGACCCGACATCTCGCTATGCGGTTTATCTAGTGGTTTTCGTGTGAAATAAAGACTATTCTCTCGGGATATGCATTCACTATCGTTAATTGAACAAATTTACAATCAAGAATTACTATTTCATCCCATGATTGATAACATGTTCGACCAACTTAAAGGTGCTAGTTTATTTTCGAAGATAGACCTCAATCTGATTGTCATCAGCTTAGAGGTAGAGATAGTTACGTCCCTAATAAAACCTTCAAGACTCGGTATCGTGACTAGAATTTGTATTTATGCAATTTGGACTAATAAATGATCCTATACCTTTCATGAAATCAATGAATAAGGTGTTCGAATAATATTTGGAAATATTATCCATTGTTCTTATTTATGATATCCTTATTTATTCATGGACTGAGGAAGATCATAAGACTAATTTAGGATCTTTTTTTCAAACCCTCAAAGATTTTCAGATATTCGCTAAGTTTAGCAAATGTGAACTTTTGTTATAGTCTGTCACTTTCCATATTCATGTGGTATCCAACGAAGGGATGTGACTGAATTATCAAAAAGATGAGGTATTAAAACACTAACCTGGACCCACCTCTCCGCCTATTATTTGAAGTTTCTTGGGTTTGGCTGGTTACTATCAGAGATTGGAACTTCATGTTGATGTGTTCATAATCATAAGAGTCTCCAGTATGTGTTCACCCAGAAAGAGTTAAATTTTTATTAGAGGAGATAGATTAAATATCTCAAAGACTTTGACATAAATATGCTCTACCATCCAAATAAGGCCAATGTGGTGATTGACTCCTTCACCGGACTATCCATGGCAGTGTAGCACATGTTGAGGAAGAGAAGAAAAGATTAGCGAAGGATTTTCACTTGCTTTATCTCTTAGGATTTTTCCTTATTGACATATCAGATGGTAGTGTGGTAGTTCAGAATAGGTAGTAGAGGTTAAGAAAAACAGGATAGTGATTCTATATTACTTCAGTTGAAAGGTGTAGTTCATTAGCAAAGAGTTGAATTTTTATTCCAAGGGGGAGATGGTGTGCTTCATTACCATGGTTGATTATTTGTTCCTGGGTGAGTTGAGGAATAAATCCTTAAAAATTTTCGTAATTCCAAGTATTCTATTTATCTCTGTGCCACTAAAATTTACCGTGAAATATGAGAAATCTTTTGGTTGAAAGACAAGAAGAGAGAAATCACAGATTTTGTGGCTAAGAGTCCCTACTGTCAACATGTTAAATTATAACATTATAAACTAGGAGCTGTGATTCAAGATATTAACATTCCTACATGGAAGTGGGAAATGATAAACATGAACTTCTTTAGGGGGTTCCCTTATACTCTAAAACCACATTACTCCATTTGGGTAATATTGGAAAATCACTAAGTCTGCTGAGTTAGTCAGGTTTCAAAGGGTTGCCTTGTCTATCATCTCAGATAGGCTTCAAGGTTTTAAGTTGTTGCCTGTATCATCTCAAATAGGGGTTCTCAGTTTACATCTCATAAATGGAAGTAGGTATCTTGTAAAAAATTTTATGGTAAGATTGTGAATGTATTTTTAATGTCTAATCAAGTGGCTTATTCCATAAAGAAATCAAAGTCGAGGTTCAATCAAGAAAATGTTTATGATGGACACCTAGGAACCTTGAGATGAGGAAAGACATAGTAATCGATGAAAGTTTAGGGGAGTTGAATAAAACCATAGAGATAGTGATTTCCGAATAAGGAAAGCTTAAACTTAACCTTGAAAAATCTTACAATAATGTGAATTCGGATTTCATAAATTTCATCTCGGTTTTGGAGATAAGTAGACAAGATAGATCAAAATTTTTCATTTCTACGGCCAAATTCTTTGTGTTTTTGATGAAAGACCCTTGTTGGATAGAATGATCATGAATTAGCCTAGGGTTTATGATTTTTTTATATTTCATATATTGATTGTCCAGTATTGATTTAGAGTTTTATTAATCAATATTGTTTAGACAAAGAACAAGTCAAAGCACTTTAAATAGGGTAAACCTCATATTCTTTTGTGTTTTCAAGACTTAATTTCAGGTAGCCATGTTTGTGTATTTTCCAAGTTATATATTCATGCATGTACACTTTACTCTAGATTAATTTGTTCATAGATATTGGTAAAACCTTTCGGAGGAATATTAAATGAAATCATGTTGATAATCTCATGCAATGAACGTGTTTATATTTACTTTTTCATCAAAGTATGATTGTAATTGTCCATAATGTGCTAATTGCTGATTGGATCGGGTACCATGCCAGTAGAGGAATACTAATGGTTGGATCGGGTACCACACTTTAAAAAGAATACTAAAATTCGTTGGTGCAGGTACTAAGTTGATACACTAAAAATTTGTCTGTGAGTTCCATGAGAGGAAAACGTATGTGTATTTCTTATCATGTAGGATATTAATTATGCATTGTTGGATTCTACATATTGTTATTGGGAAATTGTATTGTATTGTGCCTGGTTGTATGTGTATGTGTTGACCTGTTTTACTATATTTTAATTGTTCGCTTTTTATTCATATTTTGGAATTTACTCTATGATCCTACTAGTACACTCTAGTTGTGTATTGATACTGTATTTGCTATTTTCTTGTTGAATATATGTCATATTCAGGCAGATGATATGAGATATTAGTTGAGAGATGCATGAAAATTAAAAATCAAGAGCGAACTTCTATTAAGGGATACCATGGATTCTTCTGCTTTTCTTTGTCCATCTTTTCGAACATAGACACTAGGACAACTGTATTATTTATGCTTCTAACTTCCCCATTCTCGACTATTCAGATTTTGGTACTATGACTTCATATTCTGGGTGTTGTTTTCTGCAACATATATTTTTAAGTGATTGAGTTTATCAGAATTCAATTCTTCAATTATTTTTAACTTCTTTTCAGCTTTTTACTTGTTGCTATGGGTTTGATGCGTATAATAGGGCTAGTAATTAATTCTCCCATCAAAGGGTGTCACATAGAATAATATGGATCGTGATAGTGTTGACAAAGAAGGTAATAGTTGTTCAATAATACTTCTTTCTTTCTTTACATGCTCTAATAGTTGATTTTTTAATAATATGTTGGATTGTGATGTTAAAATTAATAGTGGTCTTTCATGTGAAGAAACCTTGAATGAAGTTATTTTTGTGTGAAATCTTCTTTTACTATTTATATACATATAAGAAACCTTTAATGAAGTTATTTTTGTATGACATCATTTTTTTACTATTTATATACATATGAAGATACTCAGGTTTGTGTTGAGAGTGCATCTTATATTGATAGGAGCTAAAATTGTGTTTTTTTAACCAATTGGACATTCTTTCTTTTCAACTTTATTGAACCTCATAAGTGTGTGACTTGAATACTTAAACCAAATGAAAGTAATTTATTTAAACAGAGGATCACTTTTATTTTATGTTTCGTGAAACCGTATGATATTGCCTAGTTTGTATTTTGACATTAATGAAACCATTTTTTATATTCATGATTGTTTTTGGGACAGCTTGCTTATAGTTTGACACCCACAAAATATAGATACCTGACAACTCTATCCTAACATTGCTATAATTGATAGAAAGAAATCACTTAGTATTTTGACATTAATATTTGTTTTGGTTATTTAATAGAAGGTTTTAGATTTTTATAACTACTATTGTCAATTGATTTCTTTACTTGTGTATTTCTTCTATCTTTTACTTTATTGTTTCTAAGTTAATGTGTCCTTCCTATATTCAATTATATTAATGTATCTCATAGACGCTATCAAAATGTACAAGTTGATTCGAAAATCTCCCTTTGGAAAAAAAATGACTACAAAGGTAACACATTGGTGCCCTTTTTTTTTAACTCTTTACACTAAACATCTTAGATACTAAATAAAAAATAAAGGGAAAAGTACTTGCTTAATAACAATGCTCATCCGTAGGTTTCCTTTTGGAAAAACAGAGAGATAGTCTACGAAACCTAAGCATTACTAATGTGAGTTTTTTCTACTATTTTTATAGAATATTTAATGATGCTAACACATATGATATTTGGCTTAGATATTATAAAAAGGGATAAATAATTGCATTTTGTTCTTAAATTGAACTTATGGTTTTGGCAGAATAAATGAAGCTATCTAAGCAAAACAAAACAATAATATATATACATAAAATAAAAAATAGCAAAAGAAAAAATTAGATTACCAAAGTTCTAACCTTTTTTATCATCTACATTGGAGAATTAATAACAAAAAGTACTATCCTTTTTTATCATCTATATTCATTGAAATTGATCCTTCACTTTCTTCTCCTTTTTCTAATGAAACACCAAGCAATCAAAGAACAAATAGACAATTAAAAAGAGGAACAAAGTAGATACCCAAGTGTTATTATTAACTAACAGTTATAAAAAATAATTAAGAAATAGTAACAACGTAAATACACATGTGTGATTCTTACTAATAACGACTAACATAATAAAAAAAAAAGCAAGAAAATATATATCCATGTGTTATATTAAAACCAAAAAGGAATAACAACTTACAAATCGATTCTTCATGAAAAAGATTGAAAAACAATTAAAAATTGTCAGATTCGATTAATTAATATACTAATAAAAAAAATTAACCTCTTTGATTCATCTACGATTACTAAAACTATACCTCCTCCTCCTTCTGCTTCTTCTACCAAGAAAAAATGTTTCTTCTTATTGTTGTTGTGACAGAATGGATTTAGGGATTTTGATTATAGGAAAAAGATATTTTCACAAGTATATATAATGTTCTTTAATTGTGATATAAATTTGTTTTACCACAAGGGGAAAATAAGTAATATGTTTAGCTAAAATCCAATACAGTGGTCTTTAAGCTATGAATTATGTATTAATTTTGAATTTAAAATTGTGATTTTTGATGCAATTTATGGAAATATGTTTAACTTGAGAAAAAAAAATTCTATAAGTGAGTTGTAAAAAGTAGTTGGAAATTTTAAAATATTTGAAGAATATATTTTGATAATCTGAACAAATTATATGGCCAAATATATATTTAAATATAAATAAATAAATTTATATATCAAAAAAAAAATTTCCAACAAATGTACATAAATTTTCTTAGAACGCTTATTAAGTATTTTTTACCAAAAAGGAAAAGGAGTAATAAGTTTAGCTTAACCAATACAAAGATATTTTAAGCTTCAATTTGGTATTAGTTCTAAATTTAAAACACTAATGTTATTAGGTTAAGTGAGAATTATCATGGGTAACATGTTATCTTCTTATGCTAAATGGATATCACACTCCGATTCTTCTACTCATGATGGAACATACATGTAAGTAAGTAAACCCGTACTCAGAATGAAAAGTAATGAGTATAAGGGTAGAACTAAAATAATTAGCACCAGACAGTAAAATCAGATAGAAAAGAAAGCACAAAAAATCTATATACAACAGAATCTATTGCAGAAGATGGAAGTCATGACTACAGAGCGGTCTAATAAGAAAATACAAGTTCCAAAAGTAGACGAAACAAGCCGTCTCATAAGGAAAAATACTATGTAAACATATATATTCAAGAAGACAAAATGATCCATGACACCAAGTGCTCAATCACACTTCATATCTCAAAAATTGTTAAAGATGGGACACACGATCACCGCCGATTGCTGGTACTAGGACTTGCATCATCAAACATATGAAAACAGTAGTATGAGTACCAAAATAAAGGTACCTAGTAGGCATCATAGCCGATTGAGTAAGAAGGGTAAAGCTAATAAGAAAAGATAAAATCTTGACACAAATATAGGTTAAATAAGATATGAAAGCAAGCACATGATCATATCAAAATTTAATTCAAGTATAACTAAATAAACCTGATTGGACCCCCATAAGCCTAGAGGGTACACTCATGCGGAAATTTAAATAAGACCCCAAGATGCACCATTGACCTAATAGGTACACGGAATAGCAAAGTTTTACCGCAATCAGATAGCCACAAAGCGAAAGATGCGCTTCCAACAAAAGTAACAATAAAATCCAGTCAACTCCAAGCCTAAAAATTAATAGTGGATATCAATTTGGGTCATGCAACTAGAAAATCAAATCCCAGCTCAGCTAGCAAGAGTGAAACATAAGGAAATAGGTATTAGCATGGTTAATATTGAGGAGAAGGATGAATATGGGGCACTTAATTCTGAGGATGATTATGACCGCGATGTACATACTTTTGGTGAGCAAGATGATGCAAAAGTAGAATCAACTGCCCATCTTATTAAGGCTTTTGGATCTACTCTTCATATTGAAATCCAAGACGAAATTCAAAATGTCACTGCTCATCAAGTACTATCTCCTAGAGGTATTCATGAAATAAAATTTCAAATACGCCTGCACCATTACATGATCTAGACATAGAGGTTTTTGATCATTAAAAACTATGTTGGAATGCTAGAAGTATTTGTCGAGAATACTCAAATCAACCTTTCTATGATTGCGATTCTTAAACAATTTGTTGAGAACACTCAAATCAACAAGTACAAAACTCAAGTCAATACAGATAAGGCCTTCTTCAATAAAAATGGTAAGGTTAGGGTATTTTATTTATTCCAAGTGCGAAGACCATCTCAGGAAGACACTCTAGGATAAGCTTCTGTGATTTTCTATAAATAAAACCCTTTGGTGTTCCATTGATATTTTCAATGTGGTGACATCCATAGAAGAAAAACAAAAACAAGGAGGTATTTTGTAAAAGGCTAGAAAGAGCTATGACTAACGACAAATACTTAGAGGACATACCCCACACGACAATAACTTATTTACCAGCTGTGCGTTCTGATTAGAGCCCTTTGCTTATAGAAATTACTGTGACACTGGAATAGAGTTGCAGGCATTTTAAATTTTTGCACTACTGGACTAAACATGAAAAGTTTATGAATATTGTCAAGGAGTACTGGGAAAGGGAAGCTACTGGTAACCCCATGTGGAGGTGGCATTGAAAAATGAAGAGGCTTGCCTCTATCCTGAGCAACCAGTATGGAATGGAACATGGAGACATATTTAACATAGTTAAGGTGTATGTGCATAACTCTGAGGATAATAGAGCAAAGTTACCCGTTATTGCAAAATATACCAAGTATCTCAAATTGCAAGCCGCTATCTTCCAACAGAAAACACTACTCCATTGGTTTAAAGAAGCGTACACAAACTCTAAATAATTCCATAGTGTTATGAGAGAAAGGAGTCGAATGTTTTTTAATCACTAAATATGCAATAAAGAAGAGTAATTGGGTCAAGGAAATGAGAGTAGAGCTAAGGAAGTATGTAACTTTTTCAAGAAAATTTTCTCAAGGCAATAGAACTACATAAGCCATACTACACCTAAGGAAAATAATGTTTTATGAGAGTTACCTACATAGGAAGAGGTACAACATGTGGTGCAGTCTATGAATCCCAATACAAGTTTCTAACCTGATCGCTTTGGAGGAAAATTCTATCAGTTTTGTTGGAAAATCGTTAAAGAAGATATACTCGTTGTAGTTCAGGCCTTCTTTGGTGGTTAAATGATGCCTAGGTTCAAGTCTCAAGCATTCCTAGCTAGTATTTTTGCCTAAATTGAGCACCCCAATAAGCTCAATAAATTTTGCCCTATCAGTTTAAGTAACTTTATCAACAAGATCATCTTCAAGCTCCTTTAAATCAGATTGGCTCGTATATGACCTAACCTTATATCTCCAAATTAGTCTTGATTTGTGAAAGGGAGGAGTATAGATGAGAATAGTAAGTTTTCCAAGGAAATTACTTATGTCATAAAGAAACCTAACGAAGGGAACAAGGTGGTAATCAAGTTTAATACGATTAATGCTTATGAGAGTGATTGCAAAAGTAGTGAAGAAATTAGTGGGTGACACTCAAGTATTAATAGCTTCGGTGGTAAAATAATTTTGGTGAAGCGTATGCTTCATTCTATCCCAATTATACAATGGCAACTATCCTCTCAAAACTACTTCCAAGTGCATAAAGATAGTGCTGAAAAAAAGGCCCAAATGAAAGCTGACAATACCGAGTAAATAAACTCTAGAAATAGACTTTTATGGTGTGACAATATGCTAGGTGATAGTGGAGGGAAACTGAACTGAGGTTATGGTAAGGCAATGGGTTCCTCCCTTATTATTCCTAATGTTTGGAGCACTAGAATTATTTACCAATAAGAGATTCCAGATGAGCCTAAGTGACAATTATGGGAACTATTTCATTTTGCACAAACAAGTCCCTTTCAAGGTTTCTTTTCTGGTTTGGAGGGCTTTGAGAAACAAGATATCTACTCCTGTTGTATCACACCTGGGCTAGAAAATATTGATCATATTTTTGCCAATTACGTATCGAGATCTTTATCCAGTCTACTAGGTCTTACACATTCTTTGAGAAATCATCTATTAAAATTGGTGGGGAGTGAAGCCGAAGAATGATGTTCATAACTCCTCATCCCTTATCTTCCTATTTGTATTTGTTTGAGTTTATGGAAAATAGGTGCTCACTTAAATGTGTAGGCAAATAATCCAACACAGCCAGAGTAAAGTTTATGATCCTTAAAAACATAAACCATATTCTCATAACCGGTTTTCCCTATATTAATTGGCCTAATAATTGGGTGGAGTTGATATCTATGATTGAGACGTGCAAACATGAGGCTAAAATTAGAATCATCTAGTCGAACAGACCCAATATACCCAAACTCAACAACGATGGGAGTGCCTTGAATAATACGAGAAATAGTGGGAGAGAAGGTATGTTAAGGGATAATAATGAGAACATGGTTTATGCTTTCACTATACCTTTGAGAATGGTAATAAATTACCAAGAAGAGCCTCTAATAACAACACATGGTATTGCTCAACAAGAGTATTCAAATTCCCTTACATCAAAAATGATTCTATTCTCTAACAAAGCTAATTAGGATTATAATTATATCAAATCTCACACTATCAACGAGAAAACATGCATGATTTCACCCATAGACTTGCTTGTATTTTTCAACCAACACATTGCTCGGCTCATGAAAGACCTTAAAGGTCATTCAAGGCTTGTAATTGGGATAAGTACACGGATATGATCATTCTGGATTAGTCACATTTACCTTCTTGAAGCATAACTCAAATTTTTTTCTTGTTTAAATTTTCTTTCATTCTTTTAATTTTCAAAACTCATCCTTGGCGTCTTAATAGCACACAAGAGTTATATCTTTGTTATAGTTCATTAGATACCCCTTTTATGTCAACAACATTGCACAATGGATACAAGTCTATCATTTCCTTTTTCTTCTTTTTTCCATTTTTCTCACTTTTTTATATAGAAGGGTTCCATCATTTTTTCACACATGACTTGAAGGACGAATTTATAATTTATTGCTTTATTTTCCCTCATTCTTACCACATCCTTTAGCCTATGTTTTCTATTAAGACAAACCAATGGTTCATGAAGGTTTTAGATCTAGAGAACAAGGTCATGCGTTTATGTCTCATTCAAAGAAAAGTTTAGGCCCAAATGGAGCCAATCTAGGCTTACACACTCATGAAGATGAAGAAGTCATAAAGTATAGCAATTAGGCTCACTCTCACAAATTTATGACTAAGAACATTTCTTTAATTCACCAATGCTAGTCAATCGAATCATCGAGACAAATTTCAAGTATCATCATGAACACTTTTAAAGTAAGCCTCACCACATATGACATTAAACACAATTATCAATAACAACTCTATAAGTTAAGTTTGCATGGAAAAACCATTAAATGACTCACTTTGGCAAACTGACTACTCACAACAAGATGCTAAGAGTTAACACATGACTTATGTACCACGACCCAAGGTTACCCCCTAGACGTAACATGGAACATAGTACTCCGAAAGGAACCATATAAGTGACTTAGCATACCATAACATAAAGAAGTATAGAGTAAGAACACATTAAAGTCCAAAAATTGTTTGAATTCTTGAGTAAAAATAGGGTCTCAACCCGCAAACAACATAATCTGAACCTAGAAAGTACTATAAAGAAAATAAAAGTAAAATTCCGCATCCTCGAATCATGAGAACTCTTTACAAGCAAGGAGACTAGTCGAATCCAAGCTTGAACCAAATGATTGTTGCCTTAGTAAAAAAGTGCACTAAGTATGATAGTCATACATAAAAATAATGAGAATATGCTAAAATGGAAATTTTTATCTAATTAATTCCATTTACTAGTTTAAAAAATCATTTAGAAGAAAATAGAAGGGAAATAGTCATAAAAATGTTCATTAATTAAGGCATTACTTAGTAAAAAAACTTTACCATAAGTACCGTCAAAGCATACGTGTGCAATTTATGAATAGGATCCTATAACCCCACCCATACTAAGTAAAACATCTTGAATAATTATAGTTCATATTTCATATTCTGATGATATTGGGAATAAGCCTTAACCAACATAGGCCATGTGAGTTAACATGTAAACCGGTGTATGCCCCACACCGAAATGCGGTTGCTATACTTGACTAAGGTAGAACCATACTCTAAGCTTAGGTGGAATCACTCGCTAAAGACCTATGTAGACATGTTTTATGGGATAAGCAGATTGTTACTAGAAACCCATGTCATTAGGTACATACCATGGGAACCCAGACTCAACTAAGGTAGGAGGAATACATGTGGAAAGCCGAATTCAACTAGTGTTGAAGATTTCATTCTCAAATTCATATCCACTCGTGGTAAGAATTAATTTCTATAGATTACATAAGTCTTGACTTAAGTGCATAGTCATGGAAATTCTTAATTCCCATATATTAAATAATAAGTCTTGACATATGTGTCTTGACATATGTGTCTTGACACTCTATCAAGCGTAACTCATACTAAATCTCATTGGTTTAATATGTGAGACTAGTGTCACAGACTTAGAATTTCCTTTTAAGCTCTGTACGGCGCTTGACAACTTATTTACTACTCTTGAAAGATGTTGTAAGCTCAAGCAAGCTTTTCAGACTAACATCACGAAGAGAATGCAAATAAAGACTTAGAAAGATTTGAGAAGTTTGGAAAAAGGTTGTGTATTACCTAGAAAAAAGTTTTACAACTTGATTGATTCTTGCTTCAAGATTCGATGGATTACAAATGAATTCCTCATATACTTATACTACCACGTAAGGGCTAAAATTTAATTAAAAATTACTTGGAAGTTACCTAAAATATTTACACTTTGGTTTATGTTCTATAATTCTGTACTAGTCTAGCGAATTCTAAGGCTTTCCAAATATCTTCTATGTTATTCTAAAGAATTCTAAGGAAAGGTCAATGGAGTTCTATAACTTTCTTGAAAGTATTGAGGGAATTCTACAATGTTCTACTAACCTCCCAATAAATATTGATTCTTCCTCCTTATTTCGGTGTCAAATTTGTATTGTGAAGTGCCAAAACGTGACACTCTCCCCCGCCTATTGATGCGATGACTGTGTCTCATTGACACTTCATAGGTATCCAAGTTTTGTGCATGTGCTACCCATAGTCCATTAACTCGATAAAGTCCATCATGCAACTTCTTCAACATCTTCCTTATCACTTCTAGCTCAGTCTTATGATCTACCTCCTTTTTTGGAGGGAAGCGCCTCTGCCAATTATTTGGCATCTAGACTTTGTTCTCCTATAGAACCTTCTTCGTGCATGATGTCAAAGAATCTTTAGCACTATTTTCTTCCTTCAAACTTGCAATGGTGTCTATAAATATCGACTACTTCTTCTTAGGATTTCTCTCAAGCGACATAGTCATTAGTCTAACTCTCCTCTTCCGTCCTTGGTACCTTTACCAGGGACACCATGCATCCTCATCCTTGATCCATAACCAAGAATTTTTGGAGGTAAGGATCAACATTGTGTGGCACTGCACGAAGAAAACTTGCCTAATAATTATGTCAAAGAGATATAAAGGAGCGACAATGAAATTGGTTTTACCATGCCACTAGCCTAGCGTGATGCTTAATTCATACTCCAATCATGGGAGTCAGTAGTTCATTAACTATCTTAAGTTTGGCGTTACTTGGACGGTAAGTCAGCCCCAACCTTGTCGCTTCACGAGCATGTCTTCTATTTATTTTAATGTCCACATATTGTGCGTCATATTCTCTCGGATTGCTTTGATGCTTATTGATGGCTCTTCATAGTCCTATCAAGCCCAACTATTTCGGCTCTATGACTTGTTATTTCTCTTGTGCATCCTTATCCTTTCTCTCTCGTAATAGCAATCGTTTCTCTTTGTAGACTCTGTCTTCATCTCAAAATTTTAGGATCTTCTACCAAGATCCTCGAAGCTCTGATATCAAATTGATTAAAAATATTTTATTTATAAACTCTTGTATCTTTTGTATATTTTTGTGTATTCAGCATTTTTTATATCTTGAAAATTAATAGTAACATCCCTATTTATAAAATAAAAGCCAACTTAAACTTTGACTAGGAACCACTCTAACTAACAAATCCTAATTAAACATATATAAGTAAATACCATAATAACAAATCCTAATCAATATAGGATTCCCAGTTCATTTTTGAATTATTATTCCCTACATATACAATGAATCAGGAGGTTCAAGTATTGGTTATAAACAGAAGATAGCAGGAAGGTTGTTTTTTGGTGGGGGTGGGTTGGTGGGATAGAACTACTTTGAGTATATGATTGCGGGTGGGGATATATAATACAGAGATATGATGTTTAGCAATAGCATCGATTTTAATTTTACAATGAAATCGTTCAGATTGTGGAAGTATAGGTAGTGTGATGATGATGTTGTGAGAATTCGTTTATGCACTTTCAAAAATATTTTCGCCAACAGGATATGATGAACCATCAGGGTTACACGACAGGACATTAAATTATGTATTCATTTGTATATGAAGTTGAGAAAGAGACACAAGATTGGCTGAGAAAGATTCCGAACCTTGATGACTTTTTTTTGTAACAAATCATCGCACAGTTGGAAGAAGACATTCAGGGAAGGGAAGGGGTATTGGACTTATGTAGTTGTTAATTCTTCAAAATGGTAATTCACAACTTCAAACTACAAAAGATTACTATCTTATGTAACTTAAGAAATTATAAACTCTAATTCCTATTCTCAACAAAAACTCACATGGCTTATGTTGCTTATAGTCTTCATGTTCCCCAACCAAAAGATCAAAACTACACTAGACAATTCTAATTAACTAAACACGACAACTTCACACCCAAGAAAAATAGAATAAGCTCTTCTGTTGTATTCTTCGAAGTAACTAAACCGTCAATCAAGAACTGTCTCAACACATAATTGTGTTCTGCATTCATTATACGTGCTTCTCCTTCCTTGTAGAATTTGGAATCATTACAAAATACAGTTATTGCACAAATCAGCACACATTATTCAGTGAATTTCGAATTATTGATCTTGCATGGAAAAACTTCTTTGTTTATTAAAACTAGTTTGAGAAGCTTGTTCCTCGTAGGTGATCGATGCTTCTATGTCAATCTTACAAAATCATTCTTAACTCAATAGAGGGATTGTTCATGGTGAATTTCTAGTTGCACGGGGTACCTTAAAAGAGAGGATACATGTTAGTTTATATTTCTAGTGAACCAGCGGAGGTTTATTTGTTGATATGATTGGTAGTAAGGAGGTATTCTAAGCACAAGGGTAAATGCAGATAACTATGTTACTCTGCTTAATATGCAAATGTTGACAGGAGTTAGAGCACTGCCTGTCATAAATTAGTCGTGGTACTGCCATATGATGGATGGCACTGAACCTCTTTTGTTACTGTACCTGATGCCTGATATTTCTGTAAATGAAATTTTTGATATAAGACTGGGCGACACAGTCATGATTGGGCATGGCTTGAAATTGGGAATAAATACTACATATTTAGAACTTGTAAATATAACACCATTAGTACTATATTTTTATTCAATTTAATATAGAGGTTGAAAATGATATTTATATAATATCAAACCATGTTTCATCCTAGCAATATAATGGTATACTTTTTGATAAAACCTAATGGGCTACCAAATAATGTAATCTAGGAACAATCTGCACTAAGTAGCCAGTGTCCTTGGTCGATCCATTAGGATTAAACAACTCTTTTTGTGTTTATGCTGATTAGTTGTTAACTTGAAGTCTTTATATTGATATATTTCTTCCGAGTAGATGGTAACAAAGTTCACTTGAACAGCACTTAATCAGGCCGTTCTACTCAACATGAACCTGTAGCTAAACTATTACCCCTCTATTAATTGAAGACTTTCTAACTCGTATCATATTGTACTATGTCGACTCACATAAATCCGTTCGCGGATTCTAATGTCAAAGATTCTGGGTTTGAATGAATCAGGCCTTCTGGTCAACAACTGGATGCTAAAAAATTAACTCATATTTAAGGCAAGGAGGCTATTGGTGATTTACAGAAAAAATCCCCAAGGTTGGATGTTCTCAATACGAGGAAAAGAAGTGCTGCTGATTCAAAGGATTGATTTGCAAAGAGATGTATGTTTTTTGTCCTTGGTCGGTGCATCAAAGGGAACTCCTGTAGATTTCTTCACACAAAGAAGCATGTCGCTAACCATGAGACAAGCAAAATTCCACATGAAAAAGGTAACCTTCAACTATATATCTATTAGTGTATTAGGATAACGTGCCTTATGCCTTCCTTGTTCTCTATAGGTTTGGAAGAGAAGTTACTGCTGGATGGTTCTTCTCATTCAGGAAAAAATCTAAGAACGAGAGGTGGTGAACATAGCCTCCATCCAAATTCCCAATTGGGATACACCTCTAATTCTCCAACTTTTCCTTCTTCGATAACCGGATATTCTTGGAAGAATGATTTATCACAGGACACGCATACTCATCTGATTACGCACCTACTGATGATTGGGAGCCATCTGTACCTTTTCGACCATCATTCTTGCTCCGTCAAATGATCGAAAATCCTAACAGAGTTCTATATGATGGTTTTCCGAATAGTATTCATCAATGTAATGTAGGAGATGGATCCTTCTCTATATTAACCAAGCATATGCAGGCAAATGCTGATCCAGCTTCAACAGGAAGCAATAAAGATCAATTTCTGGCTAAAGTTATATATTGCCTGAGAAATATTTGCCTAGTGATGGTACAGCAGTTTCTTATCAAGAAAACATGAATACCTCTTCAAAAGAAGACAAACATTTAGAATCTAAATCTTATATTGACAACAAATCTGTGAACACAGAGTCGGCCATTTTGAAGAATTTTCATGCTGCTATTGTGGAATTTGTTGAAGAACTATTAAGGCCAACTTTGAATTTTTGTATCCTAAGTAAGGTTGCTTACAAGAAGATAGTAGAGAAGACAGTTGATAAAGTTGAAAACTCTTTTCATCCAAATCAGATTCCGAATACGGCTGAATCAACAGAAGAGTATTTTGATTTATCACTCACAAAACTTTCTAACACCATTGACGTTATTTTGTCCATGTGAATTTTGTTGTCCCTAATTTAACAAATAACTTTTTTTGCAGAGGTACGTGGAAAAATATGGAAAGATCAAATGAGCTATATGCAGAATAAGGTGTATGTAGAAAAATCTGGAAACTATTATACTAGCTATGGCAAGCATATTACAAACAAAGCACAATCTTGTGCTATTGCTAGTGGTTAGAATCAAGACTAGGAAACCGTTTACAATAGTTGGGTTCAATTGAAGTAAACTATGGTATTAACTTCTCATTGGTCTTATAGCAAAGAGACTTCTTAAAATTTTTTTGGCAGTTCAGGTTGTTAGTGTATTGAGTGTTTGTGTTAGATATATAGAGCAAAATCGATGTCAAATATTAATTAGTCCTTATCTCTTCTCAAACAACTTTTTGGATCGAGTTTGGTTGGGTCATTCCACATGGGCGATCCACGAATGAAAAATTGAATATCCCACCACGCACATGGTGGACAAGTCTTAAGCCATTAGGACATCAACTAGGCGAACAATCCATACAACAAGTAGTTTGTGCGACATTTGAGTATCAAGAACTTAACTTTAAAGTCTCACAAGCTCCATAGGAATTCAATGACATGTGAAAACAATTCACAACTTAAATGAGAATATTGTTGCTCCCAATTCCCATACTTCATTTACTACTTCAATATTTAGTTATTCGATCCTTCATATACTAAAAAAGGTGAACTCGAGTGCATGGTTATCTTTAAAACACACAATTACACTCATTATTCATTTTAAATGTAGGATTTCCGATATCTTGATTATTTTGAGAGAGAGTCTGAGCGGGAGCAGGAAGGGATCAATCTAGATGGCCATAGATATTGTGGACACACATAAGCATCGATAATAGAGCTTTCCACAAAGAGAAGTTGTGGCTGCCAGTTTAACATCTCCTTGGTGTTGCCTTGATCATTGATATCAGAGGTTAATAATGCCTTATGTTGTTAGACTTTATTGAAATTTAACATTTTGGTATGAACGTTCGCAAATGGTAAAATTGTAACATTTGAACGTTGGTGCATTTGTTACCTCTCAAATTTTATTCATGCTTTAATCCTCCACAATTCTTGTAACCTGTGTAACTCCTAAGGTCATTATCTTCACTATTTACTACACCTATTCATTTCTAGAAAGACTTCTTTTAGTATGAATAATGGTGGTCTTCAGTTGGTTTGTACTCACAACACACAAGAGAAAACATAGATTGAAAGAGTTAGTCAAAAAGAGAGTTTTTATTAGTTGAAGGGAGGTGTTCCTTTTTTGTGAAACTTTAGACTCAACTCTTCTCGAGAGTTGCTGACTTATCTTTTGTGAATAAGATGTTGTATCATGGAGGAGACAAGTCAACGAAGACTATTGCTGGACCGGTGAAAACATTTGTTGCGGTGGGCTTGAATGTTCTTATAGAGACCGAGATATTCGCGCCTCAGCCTTAAGACATTTTGTTTCTTCATTTTTTTCTTCAGCTGTAATCTTGTATTTTTTGTTATCTTGTATGTTTTTCACTAACATGTATGTTAACAAGAATATAGTACTCTATAAATGTCTAAAGCTATATTGGCATTAAATTTAAACTCTTTATTAATGTGCATAATTATCATCAATAAATTTTATTTTATTGTTTGTATACTTTGATTTCATCGTTTCCAGAAAACTTGATCTCTATTTTTGTGAGTGAGGCTTATTGAGCCCCCAAAAGGATGAATGGTTAAAATCAAATAAAAAAGAATTAGAATCCATGAAAACTAATAAACTCTGGGATCTAGTTGGCCTTCCTCAGAGACGTAGAGCTATAGGGAATAAATGGATTCTCAAAGTTAACCAAATCACATGGTTCAATAGAAAGACTCAATGCATGATTGGTAGCAAAAAGGTTTTACTCAAGAAGGTAAAATAGACTATGCGGAAACTTGTTCACCAGTTGAGAAGTTTACCTACATTCAATTACTTTTAGCTATTGTTGCGTGTTTAGATATAGGCTTAGACCAAATGGACAGGAAAACCATTTTTCTCAATGAAGAATTACTTGAAGAAATTCAAATATATTGTTAGTAAGTTTCATTGTTAAAGACCAAGAAAAGAAAGTTCGTACGTTTAAAAAATCTATTGATGGTCTAAAACAATCTTCAAGGCAATGGTACCCACAATTTCACAAGAAGGGGATTTCATTTGATTTAATGATCAATGAATACCATTGCATCTATGTAAAAAGTCCAATAGAAAATTCATATTTTTTTCTTTTTACATAGATTATATTTTATAAGTTGAAAATAATTTAAAGAATGTGAAAACTATACTTTCAAAATCATTTGATATGAAATATTGATTGAAGCAGATAATATATTTGGTGCAAGGATAAAAAAAATGTAGTTCCAAGAAATTTCTGAGTTTAACTTAAGAAACAATATTGGAAAATTTTTAATGAATATTTACAAACCCGTGGATATTCCTGTAGCAAGGGGTAAAAATTTTAGCCTTGAAAACTGTCTAAAGATTGAAAAATAATAGGAAGACATATACCAAGTTCCATATTCTAGTGTTGTCAAGAGATTCATGTATGGTATGATTTATACTTTCAAGATATATGTTATATTAGGTACCAATCCAATTCATGAAAAAATAATTAGAAAGCAGAAAAGAGAATATAATGATACTTGAAAGGAAATACAAATCATTCACTATGTTATAGTGGATTTTATTTATTTACAAGAGGTTATACAAATATTCATTGGTCGATGATTGGTGTGATATAAAATCAACGGCCGGTCATGCTTTCTTACATAATGGTGGTGTTATTTCATGGAAAAGTAAAAACAAACTTGCACCACTCTTTTAATAATGGAATCTGAATTCGTGATTTGACGTCTACAATAAAAGAATTTGTTTGATTAAAAATATTCATTAAGAATTTTAATATTACAAAGAATTTATGGGTACATGATTTTATATTGTGACAGTCAAACGATTATCACATAGATGAAGTATCCTAAGTATCATAGCATGACCAAGCACATTGACATCAAGTAAAACTTTGTGAGAGACATAGAAGTAAGCAGAGAGGTAAATTTACTATACATTCCTACTCATAAAATGATACCCAATCCATTTACAAAGGTAATATATGGAGACTTTTTTTGAGAAACAAGTTAAGAGTCTAAGTTTGCTAATATTCATGTGTTATGAAGCAATTATGTTGTTGTAATTTTTCATTTAAGTAAGATTATTGAATTTATATTTATATCTCATGCATGTGTTAATGTTTTAGAAATAAAGAGTGTTGAACAAGTCTCTAAATTGATTTTCTCACACACGAGAAACCTCTTCAAAGGGAACGTGAAGAGATGATTTTTACTACCATGTTATGAACTAGAAAGGAGTCTCTCTAAGAAAATATGTTTGAGGATCACCAAAGAGGGAAACTGGTGTTAAACCAGTGGTGCTTAGACCAATGTCTGCATGATGTTAGTGAAAGAATGGTTCCCTGCTTTTTTCATTGTATGTGACCCACTAAAGAAGAATTAACTTTTCATTGGAATGCCCTTTGACATTTATTTGTTTCTTGAAGTTCCGATCATGATTGCTACTTTGTATGTTACTAATAGACATGAATTATGGGAATGAAGTGGATGTCAAGGAAAGCAGTTCTTTTGAAACAAATTGAAGATCATTAAAATGAAAATTTTAGATGTATACATAAGCCAACTATTACACTTGAGTGTAATTGTGTGTTTTAAAGTTAAACGTGCACTCTCGTTCACATCTTTAAGAGGATGAAGGATCAAATAAGTAATTATTGAAGTATTAAATGAACTATGGAAATAGTGACCAATAGTTTCCCATATAAATTGTGAATTCTTTTCATATGTCATTGAATTACTATGTGGGCCTGTGAAACTTTAGAGTTATGTTCTTGATGCCCACATGTAACACAAACTACTTGTTGTATGAATTATTCGTCTAGTTGTGTCGTACTGGCTTGGGTCGTGTCCACAATGTGTATAGTGGGAGATACAAGTTTTCGGTCGTGGGTCGCCCATGTGGACTGACCCAACCAATCTTGATCCAAAAAATTGTCTGAGAAGAGATATGGACTAATTATGTATTATTTTAAAAAGAGGGGGGGGGGACTTTATCATATTCTTATACTTTCCAACCTGCTCATCGATTTTGGTCTATATATATAACACAAACACTCAACACTCTAACATCCTGAACCGCCAAAAAAAAATTTACAAAGTGTCTTTGCTATAAACCAATTAGAAGTCACATACAGTAGTTGACTTAAGTTGAAGTTATAACTCAGTAAATACAATATAAAAGTTTTTTCAACCCATAAAGATATCACACAAAGTAAACAATTTCCAAGTCTTCATTCAAACCCCTAGCAATAGCACAAAATTTTGCTTTGTTGGTAATATGCTTGTCTTAGCTAATATAATAGTTTCCACACAAACACCTGATTCTGCACAAAGCTCATTTAATCTTTCCATATTTTTCCACGTACCTCTGCAAAGAAAAATGGGAAAAGGTCTGATATACCCCTTAACTTTGTCATTTAGAGCTGATATACCCCTTGTTATGAAAGTGGCGCATATATACCCCTCTTGTAAACAAATGACTCACATATACCCTTTTCCTCTAACGGTAGTGAAAAAAATAATAATTTTAATCTAAATTTTTATTATTTTTTTCTAAAAAATATAATCTCATATGAATAAATTTAATCCTCGTCAAACATATTTTTTTTGACTTTTTTTGTTTCAATGACTAATTTATAATTATTATTTTGATAATCAAATTTATTTATGTTTGACTAATGTTATTGTAAAACTTATTGTAATTGACCAAATTTTTTCTTCGAATACGAAATTTAATTACAATACACAAAAAAAATAATATTTATTTTCTTTAAACCGAGGAATGAAAGACAAAAACAAAATACAAATAAGAAAGTCAAAAAATAATTTATGTATGAAAAAAATTAAAATATACCTTGAACTTTGATAGAAGAATCATATATTCCCCTAAATAATTTTTTTAAAAAAAATTAAAACTAATAAATATAAATTTAAAACTAATTTTTTAACTTCCGTTAAATGAAGGGTATATGTGATCCATTTTTTAACGGCAGGGGTATATGTGAGACATTTTGTAACGGCAGGGTATATGTGAGCCGTTTGTATAACGGTAAGGGCATATATGAGCCACTTTTATAACGAGGGGTATATCAGCTCCAAATGACAAAGTTGAGGGGTATATCAGAATCTTTTCCCAAGAAAAATTACTTGTTAAATTATGGACAATGGAATTCAATGGGCAAACAAACTTCTTATGCCTCACCTCAATGGTGTTAGATAGTTTTGTGAGTGATAAATCAAAGTACTCTTCTGTTGATTCAGCCGTATTCGGAATCTGATTTGGATGCAAAGAGTTTTCAACTATATTAACTGTTTTCTTTACTATCTTCTTGTACGCGACCTTACTTAGGAGACCTAAATTCTAAGTTGGCCTTAATAGTTCTTTAACAAATTCCACAAGAGCAACATGAAAATTCTTCAAAACGACCGACTTTGTGTTCACAGATTTGTTGTCAACATCAATTTCAGATTCTAAATGCTTATCTTCTTTTGAAGAGGTATTCATGTTTTCTTGATGAGCTACTGTTGTACCATGACGAGGCAAATCTTTCTCAGGCAACATATCACTATGACCAGAAATTTGAACTTTATTGCTTCCTGTTGAAGCTGGATCAGCATTTGCCTGCATATGGTTGATTAATACAGGGAAGGATCCATCTCCTACATCACTTTGATAAATACTATTACAAATACCATCATATAGAACACTTTTAGGATATCCGACAATTTGACTAAGCATGAATGATGGTCGAAAAGGTACAGATGGCTCCCAATCATCAGTAGTTGTGTAATCAGATGACTACCGCGTGTCCTGTGATAAATGATTCTTCCAAGAATATCCGGTTATCGAAGAAGGAAACGCTGGAGACTTAGAGGTGTATCCCAAATGGGAATTTGTATGGAGGCTATCTTCGCCACCTCTCATTCTTAGATTTTCTCCTGACTGAGAAGAACCATCCAGCAGTGACTTCTCTTCCAAACCTATAGAGAACAAGGAAGGCATAAGGCACGTTATCCCAATACGCTAACAGAGGTATAGTTGAAGGTTACCTTTGTCATGTGGAATTTTGCTTGTCTCATGGCTAGTTACAGGCTGCTTTGTGTGAAGAAACCTACAGGAGTTACCTTTGGTGCATCGACCGCGGGCAAAAAATTTACATCCCGTTGCAAATCGATCCTCTAAATCAGCAGCACTTCTTTTCCTTGTCTTGAGAACATCCAACCTTTGTGATGTTTTCTTTAAATCGCCAATAGCCTCCTTGCCTGAAAAATAAGTCAATTTTTCAGCATCCAATTGTCGACTAGAAGGCCGGATCTTTCAAATCCAGAATCTTTGCCACTAGAATCTGTGACCCCATCTATGTGAGTCTAGATACCACATGATACGAGTTAGAAAGTCTTCAATTAATAAAGGGGTCATAGTCAGCTACAGGGTCATGTAGAGTAGAACGGCTTGATTAAGTGCTGTTCAAGAGAACATTGTTAACATCTACTCGGCAGAAATATGTCGAAATATTAAGACATCAAGCTAACAACTGATCAGTCTAACCACAAAAAGTGTTGTGTAATCCTAACGGATCGACAAAGGACACAAGCTACTTATTGCAGATTGTTTTTGTTTCCTATATTACATTATTTGGTAGCCCATTAAGTTTTATCAAAACGTATATCATTATATTGCTAGGATGAAACATGATTTTTTATTTTATAAATATCTTTTCAACCTCTATGTTAAATTAAATAAAAAAATAGTACTAATGGTATTATGTTATCAAGTTCTAAATATGTAGTGTTTATTCCCAATTTCAAGCCATGCCCGATCATGGCTATGTCGTCCAGTCATATTTCCAAATTTTCTTTTACAAACGTAGCAGGTATCAGTTACAGTATACCAAAGAGGTTCAGTGCCATCCACCATATGGAAGTACCACAACTAATTTGTGACTAGTGCTCTAACTCTTGTCAACATTTGCATATTAAGAACTAGTAACATAGTTATCTGCTTTTATCCGTATGCTTAGACTACCTCCTTAATGCGAATCATATGAACAAATAAATCTCGCTTTGTTCATAAGAAATTTAAACTTACATGTATCCTCTCTTTTAAGGTAACCTTTGGAACTCAAAATTCACCATGAACAATACCTCTATTGAGTTAAGAATGACTTTTAAGATTGACAAAGAAGCATCGATCACCTACGAGAACTAGCTCCTCAAACTATTTTTAATAATCAAAGAAGTTTTTCCATAAAAGATCAATAATTCTAAATTCATGGAATAATGTGTGTTAATTTGTGCATTAACCGTATTGTGTAATGATTCCAAATTCTACAAGGAAGGGGAAGCACGCGTGATGAATGCAGAACAATTACGTGTTGAGAGAGTTCTTGATTGACGGTTTTAGTTGCTTCGAAGAATAAAACAGAAGAGTTTATTCTTTTTTTCTTGGGTCTTTTGTTAAGTTGTCGTTTTTAGTTAGTTAGAATTGTCTTGTGTAGTTTGATCTTTTGGTTGGGGAACATGAAGACTATAGGCAACATAAGTCGTGGGTGTTTGTGTCAAGTATAGGAATTAGAGTTTATCATTTCTTAGGTTACATAAAATTGTAATCTTTTGTAGTTTGAAGTTGTGAATTAACACTTACAAGAACTAACGACTACATAAGTCCAATACCCCCTTCACTTCCCAGAATGTCTTCTTCCAACTGCGTGATGATTTGTTTACAAATAAAGGTCATCAAAGTTCGGAATCTTTCTCACCCGTTATTGTGTCTCTTTCACAACTTCAAATCCCATTGAATACATAATTTTATGTCCCGTTGTGTAAACCTTACAATTCAACATATCATGTTGCCCAAAATATTTTCGAAAGTACGTAAAGGAATTCTCACAACATCATCATCACACCACATATCCTTCAACAATTTGAACTATTTCATTGTCAACTTAAAATTGATGCTAAACTTCATATCAATCTATGATATATACCCACCCACAATCACATACTCAAGGTAGTTCTATTATTCCCCCCCCCCCCCCAAAAAAAAAGAAAAAAAAACTTGCTACGAATAATAATTCAAAGACGGGTTACGAATCCTACATTGATTAGGATATGTTATTTATGGTATTTACTTATAATATGTTTAATTAGAACTAGTTAGTTAGAGTAGTTCCTAGTCCTAGTTTAAGTTGGTTTATATTTTTATAAATAAGGATGTTACTAGTTATTTAAAAGATATAGAAAATATTACACAAAACATACAAAATATACAAGAGTTTATAAATAAAATATTTTCATCAGTTTGATATCAGAGCTTCAAGGATCTTGGTAGAAGATCCTAGAGTTTTTGCTGTTGGTGAGCGGTTCTGACCCATATATGGCAATCGGGCCAATAATAATGTTGACAAAGTCTAGACGAATGATATATATGCGAAAAACATGCCAAGGACAAAGACTTACAAAATATTGCAGATTTAAAGAAATGCAAGCAAACGCAAAAAAAAAACTCTTTTCTAAATTAAAAACTAGAAAAAAGTAACATGAAAAAGAATTAATGGGAAGGGTATCAAGAAGAGTTGGAGAGAGAATACTCCAACACACACAAAAAAAATGAGTTGGCGAAAAGGACATCAATAAGAGTTAAGAGAGAGCGTGCTCCAACATAAAAGCCAAAAAGAACACTTAAAAACAAGAGGAGTTGATTGGAAAGACATCAACGAGAGTTGGATAGATAGTGCTCCAACACAAAGAAAAACAAGAAAAAAAAGGCATTGGTGAGATGGACATCAACCTTGGAAGTTGGACAGAAATGCTCCAACACTACTAAGATAAAAAATATTGTGACACCGGATAGAAAGCGTTCCAACACTTGGAAGTTGGAGAGCAGTGCTCCAACACAAAGAAGAAAAATAATATCGTTAGTTGGAGAGAAAGTGCTCCAGCACTAGAAAGTTGGAGAAAAAGTTCTTCGACACAACCAATAAAAAATAAAAGAATGAGAATTGAAGAGATCTACGTCAACAATGAAGATTAAAGAGAAGTTCTCCAATACAACAACGGTTACAAAAAAAATTAAATATTGAAAAAATTGTTTTGCAATACAACAACAATGACAAGAAGAAAGAGGTGTGAGTGTACAACTTTGAATTATGGGGAAATGTTGGAAATAATAATTCAAAGTTGGAGTAGAATTCCTAAATTGATTAGGATTTGTTATTTATTGTACTTACTTGTTTATGTTTCATGAGGATTTGTTAGTTAAAGTGGTTCCTAGTCCTAGATTAATTTTCTTTTTTACTTTAATAAATTGGAATTTACAAGTTTTTTTTCATGATGCAAAATACCACAAAATGTACAATGATACAAGAGTTAATAATTAAAATACTTTTCCTTCTCATTCTGTATGTAACTTCTTTGTTCCACTTTTGAATCTTACAACATTTCCTTTATAGCCTCTTAAATATTTAATGCCATTCATATGTGTGCATGAGAGTTGAACTACACGAGGGCTGGATATACTGCTCTAGATCAATACATTCTTTCCTCATTTTAATTTTTAACTCTCTTGTCACCCTGTGATCTTCTCAACATTTCCATTGGCTGGATTCCTGAAAACACATTTCCTCATATTATGCTCCCGCTGGAAGCCTTAGATAAGTCATTGAGTCCCTCCTATGATTCCCCTCGTGGTATCCCTGACTAAGTCATCGAGGCGTCTTCTATTTCTTCCATTGAACACTTCTGCTAATTGAATTTTTTCACCTCCACATTCGGAATGATCTTACACTTCATTAATTAAGTTAATCCTTTGTCTTTAGATTGATTTTTTCCATCGAATGATATGATTGAAATACATCCATGACACAAAATGTAACACCTCAATAATCCGACTAAGTCTAAACAAGAGGGAATAGGTGCACCAAATAGGGATCCAGGGGCCACAAATAGGATCACGACCTGTGACCCACACCATAAATAATTCAACGTAGAAAAAAGAAGAATTGAAAGAGGTACTAATTTCTACCATGAATTAAAAGAGGTGTTCTTTGAAGTTTATCCTTGAAATTTAAAAGATTTCTCCATAATTTACGTCACAAGGTATGTGATATTTCACTAATGTGTCCTTCCAGCTATTAGGTCTCTAGAATTCAGTCAGACCTAGGGTTTCCTATTTTGATGATTTATTTTGATTTTATTTGTTGTAGTTCAAATCATATAAATAACATGACTCTTCATGTTCTAGAGTAATTTTCATGTATAGAATTTATAACCCTAACTTTTATAAACTATCAACTCATGAATCCTACTTGCTAGGCAGATCAGTTAGAAAATCATTCTACTATAGAACTCGAACACCATATATTTAAGTATATTTATATTTCATTTCAGATAGCATGTCAGTATTTTAACTACTCACTATATCAGTAGCATTTTAGATATATACATATTAAATCGGGAGTACAATTATCATTGAGTTGGACTAGGGTTCAGCGTACCCTCACATTCCCTGAACTACGTGCCCACGTAGTATTAGAAGTCTTACTTGTTGGGGATCATTTTTAGCTATCACGCCATAGTCATCCCTCTATACCCATGACTAGGTATATTGGGTCCTATTAATGAGATGCATAAATCATACTCCACATTTAGCATACGTGTTGTTGGCTGCCCGAATTATAGTTTTATTGCATTGAACATGTTATTAGCACTTACTTTAGTATACAATTCAATATGTTATATTCATGATTAGTAATTGGTCCTTGCATCTCAATCATATTTAAGTTATACTTCAATACAACTTATTTTCATGCTCAGTATATATTGTAAGTATTATATTGTTTTGCTTGTATCACTCACCCTAGCATATCTATATCCAACATTCTTAGTATATTCAGAGTACTGGCACAAACTTTTGTACGACATCATTTTATTATGTTAGGCCAGACTTTCAAAACCCAGATCACTCTTAGTTCGAATCCCAGTATGAGTTTAATAACTTTAGTGATGATTCCTCATACTTCAAGGATAATAGACATGTTTTACTTTCAATTCTTTACCATCAATTTTTAGTATTAACAGAGTTAGTCGGGTAAATGTCCCAACAACTCAATTAAACTAAAGAATTTTCAGACATAGTAGTATATTCAACTCGAGTTTTAAAGTGTTGTTTCAGTCATCACTAGATTTTAAATTACTATAAAATTCAACTAGGGTTTTTCCCCTTTCTGGATGTCCACTAATCTTAGCTTTCACATAAAATGTGATTCAATTAGTTATATTTTAGTTTACTTGTTACATACAACACTCGTAGTTAGCTAGGGTCACTCATGGTCTATAGTACCATGTTACCTCGACGGGGTAGCCTCGAGGCATGAAACTTGGTGTTAGAGTACCAGGTTCAAAGGTTCTTGGATGTATGAAATTTGCACTAAGTAGGGTCTCTTCCATGAGTGTGAAGCATGCCACACCTATGAGAGTGAGGCTACTAGGTGTTCTATGAAAAACATTGATTTTATTGTTGTTCTTATCATGTGTGAAGTGTGAGTTAGCTTCTCCTTTCTAATATGACGTTATGTGTTTCAAATAGTGCTCCTCGCAAACTAACATGATTCTTCTAGTCTAGAACAATGAGGTTAGGAATACAAAGTTTCATAATTTAATCAATATTTTGTCTCAAATCCTAGACAACCATAACAATCAACATGCTCTATTTCCTACAAACACTACTGGTTGATTAATTGCAGTAAGGGTTCAAGACTTTATTCATATGAATTTGCTAGAATTCTAGAGATAAAGGTTGGTGAAGACCCACAAAACTTCATTGATGAGATTAAGAAAATTCACAAAGTAATGCAAGTGACTGGTGCTGAGAGTGTTGAGCTAGAATCTTATGAACTCAAGGATGTGTCTCAAATCTGATTCATATTGCAGAATGAAAATAGAGGTGAGAATGCAAATCCTGTGATTAGGGACTATTTCTTTTATGTACATGTTCTTTTTGAGAGAGTTGAGAGAGTCTAAGGCCTAAGAATTCATGAAATTGAAGAAGGGTTCAATGTTAGTCAAAAAATATGAGTTGAAGTTCACCCACCTCTCCAAGTATTCTCCACATATGGTTGCTGATATAAGAGCACAGATGAGCAAGTTCTTGTTTAGTGTATATAATCTTATAAAGAGCAGGTGTAGGAATGATATATTGTTAGGGGATATGATACCTCAAAATTAATGTCTCATGCCCCGCAGGATAAGGGAGATAAGCTTAGGAAAATGTCTAAGGAAATCAAAAGCTCTTGGACAAGAAATTATGAATACACTGAACAGAGGTCGGGCGGTGGAAATATTTCACCATTTCAGAATAAGTCTACAACCCAAACAATTTAATCATATAGCACTCTGTCCCAGGGTTTGATGATCATAAATCCAGCGAATCAAAATCTATGTCTTAGGGGATTGTTCCAGCTCGACTTTTAAAAAAATTTCAATGTGTAGAAAAAACCATCCTGGTAAATGTCTTGCTGGAAGAGAGGGGTGCTTTGGATTCGATTAGTCTGGACAAAGGTTGAAGGATTTCCCTTATGCCAAGCAAGGAAAACGTGGTCGGCTCATTCTTCAAAGGGTGCTTTATATGTTACAAGTGTTGGTCAAAACCAAAATTGGTTGTATACTCTTTAGGGTCGTCAAGACTAGAAAGATTTTCATTATGTGGTCACTGGTACATTACAAGTCTTTCATTTATATACTATGCATTGTTAGATCTAAGGCCTACATATCATTTTGAAACTCCCTATATAGAAGTAAAATTTGTTGTTTTTCTAGAAAATCTCTCTGAACCCTTATTAGTCTCGACTCAAATTGGTGACTCAATGATAGCTACATGGGTATATAAACATTCCTACCACAATTTCCTAGAAATTCACCTCAACACACCTTTTAGAGATTGAAATGGTAGATTCATTTTTTTAGGCATAGATTGGTCGCATTCCTACTATGCCTTAGTCAATTGTAGATTTTGGATCGTTCGATTTCAGTTTCTAAGTGATCCCACCTTAGAGTGGAAAGGTAGTAACTCAATTGTCGATAGGTCGATTTAGCTCATTCCTTAAGGCCAGGAAAATGATTTCCAAAAGGTATAATAAATGATACTACACCTTTCATGAAATTACTTATTAAGGTGTTCGAACAATATTTAAAAATATTATCCATTGTCCTTGTTTATGATATCCTTATTTATTCATGGACTGAGGAGGAGCATACGACTCATCTAAGATCTTTTTTTCAAACCCTCAAAGATTTTCAAATATTCGCTAAGTTTAGCAAATGTGAACTTTTGTTACAGTATGTCACTTTCCTTATTCATGTGGTATCCAACGAAGGGATGTTACTGGATTATAAAAAAGTTGAGGTATTAAAACACTAACCTGGACCCACCTCTCCACCTATTATTTGAAGCTTCTTGGGTTTTGCTGGTCACTATTTGAGATTTGTGGAAGGCTTTTCATCCACAGCTTCCCCCATTGAAAAAATTTTATTCATAGGAAGGTCAAGTTGTTGTGGTTAAACAACTGTGAGAAAGTAGCTTTCCCATCGACAAAAATTGATTCATACGAAGGTCAAGTTGTTTTAATTCAACAAGTGAGAAAAAAGCTTCTCAAAAGTGAAGGCCAAGTTAACTACAACTCCTTTTTTGACTCTACTAGATGGGTCAGACATTTATGATTTTTTATTCCAATTCATTCGGGGTTATCCTAGGTTGTGTGTTGATGCATAAAGGTAGGGTCGTAACTTATTCTTAAAGATAAATAAAAGTTTATGAGAATAACTACCCGTATCATGACCTCGACTTTGCAGTCGTAGTGTTTTCCCTATATATTTTTTGATACTACTTGTATGATGTGCATGTTTATATGTTCATAATCATAAGAGTCTCCAGTATGTGTTCACCCAGAAAGAGTTAAATTTTCATTAGACGAGATGGCTTAAATATCTCAAAGACTTCGACATAAAAAGAATACTAATGGTTGGATCGAGTACCATGCCAGTATAGGAATACTAATGGTTGGATCGGGTACCACACCTTAAAAAGAATACTAAAATTAGTTGGTTCAGGTACTAAGTTGATACACTAAAAATTTTTCTGTGAGTTCAATGAGAGGAAACGGTATGTGTATTTCTGATCATGTAGGACATTTATTATGCATTGCTGGATTCTAGATATTGTTATTGGGATACTGTATTGTATTGTGCCTGGTTGTATGTGTATGTGTTAACATGTTTTACTATATTGTAATTGTTCACTTTTTATTAATATTTTGGAATTGACTCTATGATCCTACTAGTACACTCTACATGTGTATTGATACTGTATTTGCTATTTTCTTGTTGAGTATATGTCATATTCAGGCAACTGATATGAGCCATTAGTTGAGAGATGCATGAGAATTCAAATTCAAGAGTGATCTTCTATTAAGGGCTACCATGGATTCTTCTGCTTTTCATTGTCCATCTTTTCGAACATAGACACTTAGACAACTGTATTATTTATGCTTCTAACTTCCCCATTCAAGACTATTCAGAGTTTGGTACTATGACTTCATATTCTGGGAGTTGTTTTTTGCAACATATTTTTAAGTGTTTGAGTTTATGAGAATTCAATTCTTCAATTATTTTTAACTTCTTTTCAGTTTTTTACTTGTTGCTATGGGTTTGATGCGTATAATAGGGCTAGTAATTAATTCTCCTATCAAAGGGTGTCACATAGAATAATCTGGATCCTGATAGTGTTGACAAAGAAGGTAATACTTGTTCAATAATACTTCTTTCATTCTTAACATGCTCTAATAGTTGATTTTTTATAATATGTTGGATTGTGATGTTGAAATTAATAGTGGTCTTTCTTGTGAAGAAACCTTGAATGAAGTTATTTTTGTGTGAAATCTTCTTTTACTATTTATATACATATGAAGAAACCTTGAATGAAGTTATTTTTGTATGACATCATTTTCTTACTATTTATATACATATGAAGATACTCAGGCTTGTGTTGAGAGTGCATATTATATTGATAGGAGCTAAAATGGTGTTTTTTTAACCAATTGGACATTCTTTCTTTTCAATTTTATTGACCCTCATAAGTGTGTGACTTGGATACTTAAACCAAATGAAATTAATTTATTTAAACAGAGGATCACTTTTATATTCATGATTGTTTTCGGGCCAACTTGCTTGTAGTTTGACACCCACAAACAATAGGTTCCTGACAACTCTATCTCAACATTGCTAGAATTGATAGAAAGAAATCACTTAGTATTTTTACATTAATGCTTGTTTTGGTTATTTAATAGAAGGTTTTAGATTTTTATACCTATTATTGTCAATTGATTTCTTTACTTGTGTATTTCTTCTATCTTTTACTTTGTTGTTTCTAAGTTAATGTGTCCTTCCTATCTTGAATTATATTAATGTATCTCATAGACTCTATCAAAATGTACAAGATGATTCGAAAATCGCCCTTCTGAAGAAAAAAAATGACTACAAAGGTAACACATTGGTACCTTTTTTTTGACTCTTCACACTAAACATGTGAGATACTAAATAAAAAATAAAGGGAAAAGTACTAGCTTAATAACAATTATCATCCGTAGGTTTTCCTTTTGGAAAAACGGAGAAATGGTCTACGAAACTTAAGCATTACTAATGTGAGTTTTTCTCCTATTTTTATAGAATATTTAATGATGCTACACATATGATATTTGGCTTAGATATTATAAAAAGGGATAAGTAATTTCATTTATTTCTTAAATTGATCCTTCACTTTCTACTCCTTTTTCTAATGAAACACCAAGCAAGCAAAGAACAAATAGACAATTAAAAAGAGGAACAAAGTATATACCCAAGTGTTATTATTAACTAACAATTACAAAAATAATTAAGAAAAAGCAACAACGTAAATACACATGTGTGATTCTTACATGTAATGACTGTAACGACCCGTTTAGTCGTTTTGAGCAACACACTTCAATTCTGGAAAAAAACTGGCAGAAGCGACGGACCCCACGACGGAACGTCATGGGCCAGACGGACCGTCGCAGGGTCTCATTTCAAAACACTTAGGAAATCTGAAATTGGGTACTGAAAATTGACTCTCTGAACTTTGTGACGGAATGGCAGGACGGACCGTCACAGGTGTGACGGACCGTCACAGACCCTTAGTGGAAATATTGGGTCTTTGAACTCTGCGACGACCTGCAGGACGGACCGTCGCAGGCACGACGGCCCGTCACAGGTTGCGCAAATCCAAGGCAGAATCGGATTTCTGGTTAAGTTTTAAGGGACGTTTTTGACTGTTCTTGCCTTAATTATAAAGTTCGTGGGTTTATATTAATAACTCAAATTCTTGGGGGTTAAAAGAGGTAACCCTAAGTTAATTAGTGGGGTATTATTGCCATCTTTTATTCTTAATTATATACTAATTAGGGTAAAAGAAAGAGGGTTTGAATAAGAAAATAGAAAGAACAAGAAGGGAGAGAGAGAAACAATCAAGAAGAGGAGGAAAACACCAAGCTTGAGGATTAACTTGCTTGATTTCAATTCTTCGGTGGAGGTAGGTTATGGTTTTTCATGCTTTCGTAGTGAACTCTTAATAGAGAATGATATGTATTGGTAGTATTGTAAACCCTACTATATGCTTAATTGTATGTTTGCATGAATATGATTATGTGATTGTGATAAGATAAGCATGATGAAAATATTGAATCCCAAATCTTGAAAAGAAACTTTAATATACATTATTAATGATGATGCCTTGGTATAGAAGAAGGCTTGATGAACTAAAGTAATGGGATTGAGGATGCCTTGTTATAGAGAAGGCTTGATGATTTACAGAATAATATTAGTGGATCGGAGTGTCACGTACCGACACATGTAGGGGATCGGGTGTCACGAACCGACACGTAGAATTAGGGGATCGGGTTTCACGAACCGACACGTAGAATTAAGGGATCGGGTGTCACGAACCGACACATAGAATTAGGGGATCGGGTGTCACTAACCGACACGTAGAATTAGGGGATCGGGTGTCACGAACCGACACGTGGAATTAGGGGATCGGGTGTCACGAACCGACACGTAGATTTAGGGGATCGGAGTGTCACGTACAGACACAAGAGGAATAATGAATATGAGGGAGCGGAGTGTCACGTACCGACACAAGAGAAATAAAGATAATGAATCTTGAAAGATGTTAATATACTCAATCTAACGAACATGATTCCCAAATGAGTATGGTATTGGGGCTTGAGTCCTCATGTGTGAACTTGACGGTAATTGTTAATGATATAGTATTTGTTGTTGCTACATGTTGAGTATCATAGTTGATTTTATGATATTACTCGGTATATATTGATTTCTATTTTGAGTTGGCCGATGATATCTACTCAGTACCCGTGTTTTGTACTGACCCCTACTTTTATGTTTTCTTCTTGTTTATTTGTGGAGTGCAGCAAACGTGCCATCCTCTTCGACTCAACAGTAATTCAAGCCAGTCTTACTACATCGGAAATTCAGGGTGAGCTAATGCTTCTAGCTTTGACTGGATCTTCTTCTTCAAGTCTTGATGCCTTGAACTTCCGGCATGGACTAGCTTCTTATGTATTTTTAGCTTTTAGAATACTCTTAGTTTAGTCATTTGATCGTAGATGTTCTTGTGATGATGACTTCCAGGTTTTGGGAATAATAGATGTTGAATATTGATAGTTATTGAATTGATTTTATTAATGAGTTAAGTCTTCCGCATTATTTTCTGCTGTTATTACATTGAAATGTTAAGGTTTAGATTGGTTGGTTCGCTCACATAGAGGGGGTAAGTGTGGGTGCCAGTCGCAACCCGGTTTGGGTCGTGACAAACTTGGTATCAGAGCATTAGGTTCGTTGGTCTCATCACACAAGAACAGGTCTAGTGGAGTCTTAAGGAACGGTAGGGGGACGCCTTTACTTTTCTTTGAAAGGCTATAAGACTTTAGGAAAATTTCACTCTTTCATTCTTTCTTTCGTGCTACTACTTGAGTCCAATTGGTATCTAGGAGATACGAATTGGTATCTGACCATCTTCAATCTCTTTCACAGATGGTTAGAACTAGAGCAACGACTACGCCAACACCAACATCGTCTAGACAAGAAACAACTGAGCCAGCCACTGGGGCTGTGGCTCGAGGAAGAACAGCGGCAAGGGGCCGTGGAAGAGGTCGTGGGAGGACGTCCTCTAGAGGGAGAGGACAAGCACCTAGCCCATCTGATACTAGGGCAGTGACTCCCCCACCGACTGAGGAAGTAATAAGAGAAGGGGAGGATGGGGAAACTAAACAAGTGCAAAATGAGGAAACGCCACCCCAACCTACCCCAGAGATGATTAATCAGGTTCTGGCTTATCTTAGCGGGTTATCTGATCAAGGTCAGGCACCTCCAGTGTTTTCTGCGCCAACACCTCCGGTTTCAGAAGTACAACATGCGGCTACTATGACTCCCCGCATGGATGTTCCATTGGAAATAGGCACGTTTCCACGTCTGACTACTGGGCCTATAATGACAAATGATCAGCACGAACTTTTTAGTAAGTTCTTGAAATTGAAACCTCCGGTCTTCAAGGGCGCTGAATCAGAGGATGCTTATGATTTTCTGGTTGAGTGTCATGAGCTACTACACAAGATGGGTATAGTAGAACGGTTTGGTGTTGAGTTCGTGAGTTATCAGTTTCCAGGGAACGCCAAAATGTGGTGGCGGTCACATATCGAGTGTCAACCAATAGAGGCACCACCTATGACTTGGGTCTCATTCTCTAGTTTGTTTATGGAGAAGTATATCCCCCGGACTTTGAGGGATCAGAAAAGGGATGAGTTCTTGAGCCTAGAGCAAGGTAGGATGTCGGTTAATGTTTATGAGGCTAAGTTTCGTGCACTATCCAGATATGCCACTCAACTCTGTTTCAGTCCTCAAGAGCGGATTCGCCGGTTTGTGAAGTGGTTGAGGTCAGAATTGCGGATTTCGGCCTTACAGATAGCGGCAACGGCAAAATCCTTCCAAGAGGTGGTAGACTTTGTGATAGAAATGGAAGGAGTGAATTCAGAAGACTTCACCACAACATCGACATCAAAAAGGCTTCGAAAGGGAGGTGAGTTTAATGGTTCTTACACTAGAGGACAGGGTTCAGGAAGTTACTCGGTCCGACCAATTCAGTCTTCACTACAGACTGTAGTTGGGGGACCACCTCAGACCGGTCAACACTTCTCCGAGGGGCATATGATAGAATCCAAAGAATGTTATGGATGTGGGGAGATTAGACATATTAGGAGAAATTGTCCCAGACCAAGTTACAGACCCCCAATAGCTAGAGGTAGAGGTGGTCATGATAGAGGCCGTTTTTCTGGAGGGCGTGGTGGTCGAGGTAATAGTGGTCACCAAAAGGGCAGAGGTAATGGGAAAACTGGGGCCACTACATCACAACATGGTAGGGGCAACGGACAGACGAACGATAGGTCCCATTGTTACGCTTTCCCTGGGCGGTCTGAAGCGGAGGCATCTGATGTTGTCATAACAGGTAATCTTCTGGTTTGTGATTGCATGGCTTCTGTATTGTTTGATCCTGGATCCACATTTTCTTATGTATCTTCCTCATTTGCTAATGGTCTAAATTTACATTGTGAATTACTTGATATGCCTATTCGTGTTTCTACTCCGGTGGGTGAGTCTGTGGTAGTTGAAAAGGTATATAGGTCTTGTTTGGTGAACTTTGTGGGGAGCAACACTTATGTAGATTTGGTTATCTTAGAAATGGATGATTTTGATGTAATTCTGGGTATGACTTGGCTTTCTCCGCAATTTGCGATCTTGGATTGTAATGCTAAAACGGTGACGTTAGCCAAGCCTGGGACAGATCTGTTAGTGTGGGAGGGTGACTACACTTCCAATCCGGTCCGCATCGTCTCCTTTCTTCGTGCTAAGAAAATGATTAGTAAAGGGTGTTTAGCTTTCTTGGCACATCTCAAGGATGACACTACCCAAGTACCTTCGATTGAGTTGGTTTCAGTAGTTCGTGAGTTTCTGGATGTGTTCCCTACAGATCTTCCTGGTATGCCACCGGATAGGGATATTGACTTCTGTATTGATCTTGAACCCGGTACTCGCCCCATTTCTATACCCCCTTATAGAATGGCTCCCGCGGAGTTAAGAGAGTTAAAAGCACAACTTCAAGAGTTATTGAACTAAGGCTTCATTAGACCAAGTGCATCTCCTTGGGGTGCTCCGGTTTTGTTTGTAAAGAAGAAGGATGGGAGTTTTCGAATGTGTATAGACTACAGACAACTAAACAAGGTAACCATAAAGAACAAGTATCCTCTTCCCCGCATAGATGATTTGTTCGATCAGTTACAAGGTGCTTGTGTCTTCTCTAAGATTGACTTGAGATCCGGTTATCATCAATTGAAAATACGGGCAACGGATGTGCCAAAGACTGCTTTTCGAATGAGGTATGGGCATTACGAATTTGTAGTGATGTCCTTTAATCTTACGAATGCCCCTGCTGCGTTCATGAGCTTGATGAACGGGATTTTTAAGCCATATTTGGACCTATTCGTGATCGTACTTATTGATGATATATTGGTATACTCAAAGAGCAAGAAGGAACATGAAAAGCATTTGAGAATGGTATTGGAAATGTTGAGGGAGAAAAAGCTTTATGCCAAGTTCTCTAAGTGTGAGTTTTGGCTAGATGCGGTGTCCTTCTTGGGGCACGTGGTTTCTAAGGATGGAGTGATGGTGGATCCTTCTAATATTGAGACAGTGAAGAATTGGGTAAGACCCACTAATGTGTCAGAAATAAGGAGCTTTGTTGGGTTAGCTAGCTACTACCGCCGATTTTTCAAGGGATTCTCTTCTATTGCTTCCCAATTGATGAACTTGACTAAGCAGAATGTCCCATTTGTATGGTCGGATGAATGTGAGGAAAGCTTTCAGAAGCTCAAGACTTTGTTAACTACCGCACCTATCCTTACCTTGCCAGTAGAGGGTAAGAACTTCATTGTTTATTGTGATGCATCCTATTCTCGTTTGGTTGCAGTACTAATGCAAGAGAAGAGTGTGATTGCTTATGCTTCAAGACAATTAAAAGTGCATGAACGTAACTATCCCACTCATGATTTGGAATTGGCCGCGGTAGTGTTTGCATTAAAACAATGGAGACACTATTTATATGGGGTTAAGTGTGAGATCTATACGGATCATCGTAGCCTTCAGTATGTCTTTACTCAGAAAGATTTGAACTTAAGACAGAGGAGATGGATGGAGTTACTAAAGGACTACGATATCACTATCTTGTATCATCCGGGGAAGGCGAATGTTGTAGCGGATGCTTTAAGTAGGAAGGCGGGAAGCATGGGAAGTCTAGCTCACTTGCAAGCTTCTAGACGCCCATTGGCTAGAGAGGTTCAGACTCTAGCTAATGACTTGATGAGATTAGAAGTAAATGAGAGGGGAGGATTGTTGGCTTCTGTGGAGGCAAGATCTTCCTTTCTTGACAAGATTAAGGGAAGACAGTCTGATGATGAGAAACTGCGCAGAATTCAAGATAAAGTATTGCGAGGAGAGGCTAAGGAAGCACAAATCGATGAGGAAGGTGTTTTGAGAATCAAGGGAAGGGTATGTGTACCCCGCGTTGATGATTTGATCAACACTATTCTGACAGAGGCTCATAGTTCAAGGTATTCTATACATCCGGCTGCAACCAAGATGTATCGTGACCTAAAGCAACACTTTTGGTGGAGTAGAATGAAGCGGGATATTGTCGACTTTATTGCCAAGTGTCCGAACTGTCAACAAGTAAAGTGTGAACACCAAAGGCCCGGAGGAACACTTCAGAGAATGCCCATTCCGGAATGGAAGTGGGAAAGAATTGCAATGGATTTTGTGGTTGGTCTTCCGAAGACAATGGGTAGGTATGACTCCATTTGGGTGATTGTTGATAGGTTAACTAAATCTGCTCATTTCATTCCTGTCAAGGTGACTTACAATGCAGAAAAGTTAGCCAAACTTTACATCTCGGAAGTGGTGCGATTGCATGGGGTTCAACTATCCATCATATCAGATAGAGGTACGCAGTTTACTTCTAAGTTTTGGAAAACATTGCATGCAGAATTGGGTACTAGGTTGGACCTTAGTACTGCATTCCATCCCCAGACCGATGGTCAGTCTGAGCGAACGATTCAAGTGTTGGAGGATATGCTTCGTGCGTGTGTGATAGAATTTGGTGGCCATTGGGATAGCTTCTTACCCTTAGCGGAGTTTTCATACAATAATAGCTATCACTCAAGCATTGATATGGCTCCATTTGAAGCATTGTATGGTAGGAGATGTAGGTCTCCCATTGGTTGGTTTGATGCGTTCGAGGTCAGACCTTGGGGTATTGATCTCTTGAGGGATTCGATGGAAAAAGTGAAGTCTATTCAAGAAAAGCTTCTAGCGGTGCAAAGTAGACAAAAAGAATATGCAGATCAAAAGGTTAGAGACTTAGAGTTCATGGAGGGTGAACAAATCTTGTTGAAAGTTTCACCCATGAAAGGGGTGATGCGGTTTGGAAAAAAGGGTAAACTAAGTCCAAGGTACATTGGACCATTTGAAGTACTTAAGCGAGTAGGGGAGGTGGCTTATGAGTTAGCCTTTCCTCCAGGGCTGTCCGGAGTACACCCGGTATTCCATGTGTCGATGTTAAAAAGATACCATGGGGATGGGAACTACATTATCCGTTGGGATTCAGTCTTGCTTGATGAGAACTTGTCTTATGAGGAGGAGCCTGTTGCTATTTTAGATAGAGAAGTTCGCAAGTTGAGGTCAAGAGAGATTGCATCCATCAAGGTGCAATGGAAGAATCGACCCGTTGAAGAAGCCACTTGGGAGAAGGAGGCGGATATGCGAGAAAGATACCCACATCTGTTTAAAGATTCAGGTACTCCTTTTCGCCCTTGTTTTCCTTCTTTTAATCGTTCGGGGACGAACGATGGGTAAATTGGTATCTAATGTAACGACCCGTTTAGTCGTTTTGAGCAACAGACTTCAATTCTGGAAAAAAACTGGCAGAAGCGACGGACCCCACGACGGAACGTCATGGGTACGACGGACCGTCGCAGGGTCTCGTTTCAAAATACTTAGGAAATCTGAAATTGGGTACTGAAAATCGACTCTCTGAACTTTGTGACGGAATGGCAGGACGGACCGTCACAGGTGTGACGGACCGTCACAGACCCTTGGTGGAAATATTGGGTCTCTGAACTCTGCGACGACCTGCAGGACGGACCGTCGCAGGCACGACGGCCCGTCACAGGTTGCGCAAATCCCAGGCAGAATCGGATTTCCTTACACGTTTTAAGGGACGTTTTGGGATTATTCTTTCCTTAATTATAGATTTCGTGGGTTTATATTAATAACTCAAATTCTTGGGGGTTAAAAGAGGTAACCCTAAGTTAATTAGTGGGGTATTATTGCCATCTTTTATTCTTAATTATATACTAATTAGGGTAAAAGAAAGAGGGTTTGAATAAGAAAATAGAAAGAACAAGAAGGGAGAGAGAGAAACGATCGAGAAGAGGAGGAAAACACCAAGCTTGAGGATTAACTTGCTTGATTTCAATTCTTCGGTGGAGGTAGGTTATGGTTTTTCATGCTTTCGTAGTGAACTCTTAATAGAGAATGATATGTATTGGTAGTATTGTAAACCCTACTATATGCTTAATTGTATGTTTGCATGAATATGATTATGTGATTGTGATAAGATAAGCATGATGAAAATATTGAATCCCAAATCTTGAAAAGAAACTTTAATATACATTATTAATGATGATGCCTTGGTATAGAAAAAGGCTTGATGAATTAAAGTAATGGGATTGAGGATGCCTTTGTATAGAGAAGGCTTGATGATTTACAGAATGATATTAGTGGATCGGAGTGTCACGTACCGACACATGTAGGGGATCGGGTGTCACGAACCGACACGTAGAATTAGGAGATCGGGTTTCACGAACCAACACGTAGAATTAAGGGATCGGGTGTCACGAACCGACACGTAGAATTAGGGGATCGGGTGTCACGAACCGACACGTAGAATTAGGGGATCGGGTGTCACGAACCGACACGTAAAATTAGGGGATCGGGTGTCACGAACCGACATGTAGATTTAGGGGATCGGAGTGTCACGTACCGACACAAGAGGAATAATGAATATGAGGGAGCGGAGTGTCACGTACCGACACAAGAGAAATAAAGATAATGAATCTTGAAAGATGTTAATATACTCAATCTAACGAACATGATTCCCAAATGAGTATGGTATTGGGGCTTGAGTCCTCATGTGTGAACTTGACGGTAATTGTTAATGATATAGTATTCGTTGTTGCTACATGTTGAGTATCATAGTTGATTTTATGATATTACTCGGTATATATTGATTTCTATTTTGAGTTGGCCGATGATATCTACTCAGTACCCGTGTTTTGTACTGACCCCTACTTTTATGTTTTCTTCTTGTTTATTTGTGGAGTGCAGCAAACGTGCCATCGTCTTCGACTCAACAGTAATTCAAGCCAGTCTTACTACATCGGAAATTCAGGGTGAGCTAATGCTTCTAGCTTGGACTGGATCTTCTTCTTCAAGTCTTGATGCCTTGAACTTCCGTCATGGACTAGCTTCTTATGTATTTTTAGCTTTTAGAATACTCTTAGTTTAGTCATTTGATCGTAGATGTTCTTGTGATGATGACTTCCAGGTTTTGGGAATAATAGATGTTGAATATTGATAGTTATTGAATTGATTTTATTAATGAGTTAAGTCTTCCGCATTATTTTCTACTGTTATTACATTGAAATGTTAAGGTTTAGATTGGTTGGTTCGCTCACATAGGGGGGTTAAGTGTGGGTGCCAGTCGCAACCCGGTTTGGGTCGTGACAATGACTAACATAATAAAAAAAATAGCAAGAAATTACATATCCATGTGTTATATTAAAACAAAAAAGGAATAACAACTTACAAATTGATTCTTCACGAAAGTGATTGAAAAACAATTAAAAATTGACAGATTCAATTAATTAATATACTAATACAAAAAATTAATCTCTTTGATTCATCTACGATTACTAAAACTATACCTCCTCCTCCTTCTTCTTCTTCTACCAAGAAAATATGTTTCTTCTTATTGTTGTTGTGACAGAATGGATTTAGGGATTTTTACTATAGGAAAAAGATTTTTTCACAAGTATATGTAATGTTCTTTAATTCTGATATAAATTTATTTTACCACAAGGGGAAAATAATTAACACATTTAGCTAAAATCCAAAATAGTGGTCTTTAAGCTATGAATTGTCTATAAATATTTAATTTAATATTGTGATTTTTGATGCAATTTATGGAAATATATTTAACTTGTGAAAAAAAAATTCTATAAGTGAGTTGTAAAAAATAATTGGAAATTTTAAAATATTTGAAGAATATATTTTAATAATCTAAACAAATTCTATGGCCGAATATATAATTAAATATAAATAATTTTATATATCAAAAAATTATTTTCCCATAAATGTACATAAATTTTCTTAGAACGCTTATTAAGTATTTTTTACCAAAAAGGAAAAGGAGTAATAAGTTTAGCTAAACCAATACAAAGATCTTTTAAGCTTCAATTTTGTATTAGTTCTAAATTTAAAATACCAATGTTATTAGGTTAAGTGAGAATTGTCATGGGTAACATGTTACCTTCTTATGCTAAATGGATATCACAATCCGATTCTTCTACTCATGATAGAACCTACATGTAAGTAAGTAAACCCGTACTCAGAATGACAAGTAATGAGTATAAGGGTAGAACTAAAATAATTAGCACTAGACAATAAAATCAGATAGAAAGGAAAGCACACAAAAATCTATATACAAGAGAATGTGTTGCAGAAGATGGAAGTCATGACTACAGAGCGGTCTAATAAAAAAATACAAGTTCAAAAAGTAGACGAAACAAGCCGTGTCATAAGGAAAAATACTATGTAAACATATATATTCAAGAAGACAGAATGATCCATGACGCCAACTGCTCAATCACACTTCATATCTAAAAAATTGTTAAAGATGGGACACACGATCATCGCCGGTTGCTGGTACTAGGACTTGCATCATGAAACATATGCAAACAGTAGTATGAGTACCAAAATAAAGGTACCTAGTAGGCATGATCGGCCGACTGAGTAAAAAGGGTAAAGGTAATAAGAAAAGATAAAATCTTAACACAAATATAAGTTAAATCAGATATGAAAGCAAGCACATGATCATATCAAAATTTAATTCAAGTATAACTAACTAAACCTGATTGGACCCCCACAAGCCTAGACGGTACACTCATGCGAAAATTTAAATAAGACCCCAAGATGCACTCTTAACCCGATAGGTACACAGAATAGCAAAGTTTACCGAAATCATATAGCACAAAGAGAAAGGTGGGCTTCCAACAAAAGTAACAATAAAATCCAGTCAACTCCAAGCCTAAAAAGCAATAGTGGAAATCAATTTGGGTCATGCAACTAGAAAATCCAATCCCAGCTCAGCTAGCAAGAGTGACCCGAAGGTGTTTCAACCTTGAAGTGGAGCTCATATATCATGGACGCCCAACCATGTAGTTTACTCAAAATGGCGTAAGCCGCCAATGTAGTACGAGTGATCGGGGGCGTATCACCTCAAAAAAAGATCTCATATATCATTACCAAGTAACCATGGAATTACGTCCACCCACAAGAATCAACAAAATATTGCAACCCACAAAACCACCCAATCCTGTGGCAATGCATAAGAATAGAACCTCTAATGACCGTATCAACCTTAAAAATAAGGTGAAAGAACACAAGATCGAAAAAGTTGTGAGATCACCCTAATTGATATTCATGCTATCAGAATCAAGTTTGCTATTCAAGTCTAAAAGGATCAAGTCCATCTGAAATGACGTCGGAGACAAAACAAGCCTATAAGCATTGCATGTCTAATGTAATACTAGTTTAACCCTAAACCAAATCAGAACATGCTCAACACAAAAATATAAATTAATACACAACTACAAGTAACCACACATTTAAAATCCAACTATTATGGTACTAAATAAAAAACAAGGCCGATCAATCCTAAATTATGGTATCTAAGTAGAGAAGTGAGACTAACCAGGTATATACCCCCAATTTAATCAAATAAACATGCATTTATTATCCATTCTTCATTTTCAGAATTTTTCTCTTCCTAAAACTTCTAAGTTTTTTCTCTAAAGGAAACCTAACATTATTTGGTGACAAATCGTAACAACTAATTACCAGCAGTCTCACGATAATATTGTTTTTCTACTGAAATGACTGCTAGACCTCCGATAGAGATTGTTAGAACACCGATCAAAAGACAAAAGTTTTGATTGGAAATGCAAGACAAAAAACAACATGAATCATCATTTAACTATACCTACACCTCCTCAAATTGCGATAGATCAAGTGTTCCAAGTAGCGATTTTGGGGAGGGAGTATAGTTAGGCATGCAAAATTAATTCCTATGAGAAAATGCTTTAATTCTTGTGAATCTCGAAAAGAATTGATTCTCCAACAACAGATCTACCTTACATCGAAAAACTAAAAAAGATTCTACCACCCCAATTTAGAAATCTGAAGAAGTGAACGCTTGGAGAATCACATTGGAATGGCCTCAAATGCACCCTCCAATTCAACCTCATTTGGAGAGATTTGAGTGGATTTAACCTCTAGGAATTCTTATCCTCATCTAGAGGAGCATCTCATAGACATATTCAAAATTTAATATAAAGGAATTAACAATGGAAAGGACCCAGATAAAGTCATCGGAGCTTCGGTGAAACTTAATAAGTACCAATGTTTTCTCCAAGTAGACATGAAGGAGGGAGGTGGGTCTGCAATACCAAAAAGCATTATAGACTCACAAGAAGACAAAAATCATTTAAATAACAAGCAAAAGTGAAACAAAATGATACAAAATGGGTAGAGTATGAGTAGGATGCAAGACCAACTACAAGAACAACACACTATGCATCAAGTAGAGATGTTGAATGCCTTGAATCGGACCCGTTACAACCGGAAAGGACGGGGGTCTCGCTGTTAGGGCCCAAGCCTATTAGGGCATAGCTTAGCACTACATATAGACGCTATGGCCAAACCTATTCTATAATTCTGTTCTTACCTCTCCATAATCAAACTGCTCCCCCTCTTCCCGTGGACGTAGCCAATTTATTGGTGAACGACGTAAATCAGTTGTCTTGTTTTTCGCATTTATATTTTCTTGTATTATATCAAATTCCGCATAATAAATTGGTATTAGAGACTCTCGGTTAATCGGTGTTCTTGGAGAATTCGAGATGTCTGCTTTGAACGTGAAAATCGATAAATTCACAAGGAGAAACAATTTCAGTTTATGGCAGATCAAGATGCGGGCTTTGTTGAAACAGCAAGGCTTCTGGGCGCCGTTGTCGAAAGACAAGAACGTCGTCGTTACTTTTGAGATGGCGATTCCGGAGGAAAAGGCACACACGACGATCATGCTGTGTCTCGCGGATGACGTCATCACCGAGGTCTCAGATGAATAGACTGTTGCTGGTCTGTGGTTGAAGCTAGAGAGTTTGTACATGACAAAATATCTAACCAACAAGCTGCTTCTAAAAGATGTCTATTCGGTTTACGAATGGCTGAAGGTACACAACTCAGGGAACATTTAGAGCAATTGAATACTTTGTTATTAGAATTGCTTAATATCGATGTGAAGATCGAGGATGAAGATGCTGCCTTGATTCTGTTAGTATCTCTCCCAATGTCGTTTGAGAATTTTGTTCAATCGTTCATTTTTGGGAAAGATACTGTGTCGCTGGAAGAACTCAGATCGTCCCTTCATAGCAGGGAATTACGACATAAGGCTAACGGCACAAGTACGGACATACAGCCTTCCGGTCTGTTCACCAGTAGAGGAAAGGAAAGGAAAAATAGCGGAAAGAAAAAGAATCCGATGTCTAAGAGTGCAAAGCTGGATAATTTTTGTAATTACTGCAAGGAGAAGGGACATTGGAAATCTGATTGTCCGAAGGAGAAGAAGCAATCGGAAAAACAATTAGTTTCTGCTGTTGTTGCTGAAGAAGACACCAATTCTGAAGTATACATTACCCTAGTTGCGGATGAGCACACTCATCACTCAGATGAGTGGGTTCTTGATTCTGGGTCATCCTATCACATCTGTCCTAGGAGAGAGTGGTTCGCGACTTATGAGCAGGTAGACGGAGGCAGCATCTCGATGGCCAATAGTTCTGTCTGTAAGGTGGTTGGGACAGGCTCGATCAAGATAAGGACACATGACCGTAGATTGTGCACATTGAACGAGGTCAGGCATGTTCCATTGATGACGAAAAATATGATATCTCTCAGTCTTTTGGACAGCAAGGGATTCAGCTGGTCGGGAAAAGATGAAGTCTTGCGGGTTTGGAAGGGTTCAAATCTAATTCTGAAAGGTGTCATGCGTGGTACTTTATATTTTCTACAAGGTTCCAGGGTTACAGGTTCATCCCACGTTGCATCGTCAGAATTTCACCAGGAGGATATGACTAAGTTATGGAACATGAGACTTGCTCATATGGGTGAAAGAGGGATGCAAATTCTGTCAAAGGAGGATCTTCTTGCTGGTCATAAGGTTAAGAGCCTAGAGTTTTGTGAACATTGTGTCTTTGGAAAACTACATCGTAACAAGTTTCCAAAGGCCATTCACAGAACAAAAGTCACACTTGATTATATCCATTCTGATTGCTGGGGTCCATGCCGTGTTGAGTCTTTGAGAGGCTGCAGATTTTTTGTGTCCATTATTGATGACTACTCAAGGATGACTTGGGTGTACATGATGAAGCATAAAAGTGAAGCTTTCCAGAAGTTCAAGGAGTGGAAAATTTTGATGGAAAATCAAACAAGGAAGAAGATCAAGAGGTTACGAACTGATAATGGGCTGGAATTCTGCTGGTCTGAATTTGATCAATTCTGTAAGGATGAAGGGATTGCTAGACATCGTACAGTCAGAAATACACCACAGCAGAACGGTGTAGCTGAGCGGATGAATAAAACACTTCTGGAGAGAGCAAGGTGCATGCTCTCTAATGCTGGGCTAGATAGAAGATTCTGGGCAGAAGCGGTTAGTACAGCTTCCTACTTGATTAACCGCGGACCACATACAGGCATACAGTGGAAAACACCTATGGAGATGTGGTCAGGAAAAGTTGCTGATTATTCATATCTGAAAGCTTTTGGTTGTACGGCTTACTATCACGTCAGTGAAGGTAAGTTAGAACCAAGAGCTAAAAAGGGAGTATTTGTGGGCTACAGAGATGGAGTGAAAGGTTTCAGAATCTGGTCTCCAGCAGAAAAGAGGGTTATTATGAGCAGGAACGTTGTCTTTGATGAAAGTTCTCTACTTAGAACCATTGTGAAGCCTACAACTACGTCAGAAACTGGGAGTCTTGATAAACAGGTGGAGTTTCAAGTCATTCATAACGAGAGCGATTTGAAAGAACTTGAAGAGGAGGATCAAGAGCCACAGATAGAAACTGATATTCCAAAATCTATGCCATCAGATATCCATCAGAGTATAGCTCAAGATCGGCCAAGGAGGGTTGAAGTTCAGCCACCTACGAGGTATGGTTTTGAGGACATGGTGGGTTATGCACTGCAGGTTGCTGAAGAGGTAGATACATCTGAGCCGTCTACTTACAAAGAAGCCATTTTAAGTCCTGATTCTAAAAAATGGTTTGCTGCTATGGGAGATGAGATGGAGTCCCTATTACACAAGAATCAGACATGGGATCTTGTCATACAGCCTTCGGGGAGAAAGATTATTACTTGCAAATGGGTTTTCATAAAGAAGGAAGGGATATCACCAGCAGAAGGAGTCAAGTATAAAGCCAGGGTTGTTTCCACAGGTTTCATCTAAAGAGAAGGAGTGGACTACAATGAGATCTTCTCACCAGTGGTCAGACATACTTTCATTCGATTGTTACTAGTGATAGTTACACATCAGAATCTGGAGCTTGAACAACTTGATGTGAAGACAGCGCTTCTACATGGACAGTTGGAGGAAGATACATACATGACTCAGTCGGATGGTTTCCAACTTCCAGGGAAGGAAAATCACGTCTGCAAGTTGAAGAAGTCCTTATATGGACTTAAGCAGTCTCCAAGGAAGTGGTACAAAAGGTTTGAAAGCTATATGGTGAAGTTGGGCTATACTCGGAGCTGATATGATTGTTGTGTCCACTACAATAGGCTCAAGTATGATTCATTCATCTATCTGGTGCTTTATGTAGATGATATGCTGATAGCTGCAAAGAAGAAGTATGACATTCAGAAGTTGAAGGGTTTACTTAGTGCTGAGTTTGACATGAAGGATCTGGGAGCCGCTCGGAAGTTTCTAGGGATGGAGATCGTTAGAGACAGAGAGAGAAGGAAAATTTTCTTGTCACAGAGAAGCTACATTCAGAAGGTCTTGGCGAGGTTTGGCATGTCTTCATCTAAGCCTGTTGATACCCCCAGTGCTGTCAATATCCATCTCACTACCATGTTCGCTCCACAGTCAGAAGAAGAGAAAGAGTATATGTCACGAGTCTTTTATGCCAGTGCCGTAGGAAGTTTGATGTATGCTATGGTCTGTACAAGGCAAGATTTAGCACATGCAGTCAGTGTAGTGAGCAGATTCATGGGACAACCAGGGAGAGAACTTTGGCAGGCTGTGAAGAGAATTTTCCGGTACCTTAGAGGTACATCTGACGTTGGTCTCATTTATGGAGGTGATACTCAGTGCTTGGCTACTGGCTATTCTGATTCTGACTATGCTGGAGATGTTGACATAAGAAGATCGATGACTGGCTATGTGTTTACTCGTGGAGGATCTGTCGTCAGTTGGAAGGCAACTTTGCAAGCTACAATGAATTTGTCTACTACGGAATCTGAGTACATGGCCTTGACAGAGGCTGCAAAAGAAGGGATTTGGCTGAAAGGGCTGGTTAGTGATCTTGGTCTGCATTATGATCAGGCTACGGTGTATTGTGACAGTTTGAGTGCAATTTATCTAGCCAAGGATCAAGTCCATCATGAGAGAACCAAGCATATTGACGTGAGGTATCATTTTCTGAGAAGTGAGAAGAGAATCAAGGTGAAGAAAGTAGGAACTGCTGATAATCCTGCTGATATGTTCACAAAGCCGGTTCCACAGAGCAAGTTTCAACACTGTTTGGACTTGCTCAACATCAGAAGTTGTTAATTGCCCTGCGGGGCAATTCTGAGGAAGAGGGGGAGGCCTAGCACTATCATAGTGCATCTGACGAATCTGTTTGGAGAATTCAAGTCAAGGTGGAGATTTGTTGAATGCCTTGAATCGGACCTGTTACAACCGGAAAGGACGGGGGTCTCGCTGTTAGGGCCCAAGCCTGTTAGGGCGTAGTTTAGCACTATATATAGACGCTATGGCAAACCCTATTCTGTAATTCTGTTCTTACCTCTCCATAATAAAACGGCTCCCCCTCTTACCATGGACGTAGCCAATTTATTTGTGATCCACGTAAATCTGTTGTCTTGTTTTTCGCGTTTATATTTTCTCATATTATATCAACTTCCGCATAACAAGAGAGATTAAGCATATCAAAGTTCCCTTTTAGAGTTAATCCAACTATTATGTTTCAAACTCCCAACCAAATTCATTAGGGCAAATCAAAAGGTCAAGAAAAGGATCAAATGCAAGAGGATATAATGCAACAAACAACTTAGGCAGATCAACACATCATGAGGAACGAATAAGAGGAAACAAAATAACAACAAGAGATTCCACAAGAAGGAACACAACCTCAATAATAAAAAAAATGATGACAGGAATAACTTTGTTCCTAAGGGTAATTTGCCCCGAGTAACCAACTTTTGAGACGAAGGTTCATCCTCCAGTAGTAACAGAACATGCAAACAAAATGTTTTGGTAGTGAATGATCACTCCATTCGAAAACCTCCAATACCAGCAAAATAACCCCAAAAATAACCTTAGACCAGAACCATCTCTCTACAATGTCATCTAATCCTTTGCAGCCACACTTAGATAGAATCAAGCCAAAAATTAAAATCCTATGAATCTCACCCCTCTTACTATCACTACCAAATAAGGTTTATATGTTGTTATATTCAAAAAAGATAACTTTATAATATTGCTAGCTTGTAGATGTAAACTATAATATAATAGGAAGGTTAAATAATATATTTCCTACGGTATAGTTGATCATGAAAAATTTCATCCTTGAAACTCAAATATGTAGAGGTGTGAAGATAGATCCCTTTAATGCAAGACATGTTCATATTGACTTGGATAATGAGTTAGATTATATCACAATGTTTACTTAAAAATAAGATAACCATAGAAGGTCGGTTGATGAAGATCCAAACTTGAAATCAAAGCTTCAGTCCTGTTAAAGAAACACCAATAGTCCCAATTTTGATATCCCTCCTTAAGATACCATGGCATTTCTACAACAAACATTTTGTGACTGCTCTTTTCAAATCAATTGGGGAAGTGTTATATATTGATACAACCTCTATCCAAAAAACTAGGGACAATGTGACTAAGGTAAAGGTTCAGATTGAACTAGCTAAGTAATGACATCCCCACATGGGAAAATGGCAGCTATCCAATATCAGAGTTTTCCGAATTTTTATATTTATTGCAAGCACCAACGACACCAAATCCATGTTTGTACCATTAAAAAATCAATGAGGAGTACTAAAGAAGGAAAGATCTTGAAAATTAAAAAAAAAAGTAAACACAAAACTGATCAGCAAAAGAAGGAATACATGGATTAAGCTTTAAAGAACAATAGGTAACCAACCAGCACAAAAGTAACATAAACCAACAACCCCACACAGCAATGAAAAGCAAAACTCAAGAAAATCAATGGAAGACTCGAAAAAAGAAGAACAAAAAACCAATCATTACGATGATGACAGGCCTCATTCATCTCAAGAGAATCAAGCCACAAATTAACATCCACACAGTTAGAGTAAGAACGGTAAAAATACTATCACTACTCATAATAATTATATTTATAGGACTGGGAAAGATGAAGACAACTCACAAGAAAATAAACAATATCGAATTATAGAATACAACCTGACATATGAGGAGCGAAATTGAAATGAGCCTAGTAATGTTTTACCCCACCTAATCCCAAACACCCCCACCATCTAAAATGCAAAAATCCTCATTGTCAAGGAGCAATACAATCAAGCTTCCAACCCACATGAATTGACTCAATACTCCCAATCCCAATACACACTCATAGAAATTTACTATTCGCTATGAATGATGAAGTTTAAGGAGGGAAGGATGGGGGAGCAAAAGAGAAACACACTAACTTGTAGGTAGTGGTGTCCAAATGGGGGGAAATGACTCATGATATGCTTGAGAATACACATAGTAACCTTAGTTGTGACCTTAGATCCCCTGCTACCAGGATACTTCTCAAGATAAAATTGATGAGACTAGTCAGGTTCAGAATTCTCCAAGCACCCCAAAAATGATTACTGGACACTCAAGAGTTCAGTAATTTAGAGGAAACAAATGAGAACATATACTTCAGACCCAAAGCAAGATATTAACTCTTAGATGCATACTAAAGAAGAAAAGATGATAATGGTTCTCAGATGAAACCTCCATATAACAATTAAAGGGATAGAATGAGAAAAAATAAAAGCGATGCAATTATTTGAAAACAACAAAATTACAATTAATGGAATTAATTTAACATGGAACAATGCAATAGTAGCAACCTCACAAGGTGAAACATAAGGATATAGGTATTAGCATGGTTAATATTGAGGAGAAGGATGAATATGGGGCCTTTAATTCTGAGTATTATTATGACCGCGATGTACGGACTTTTAGTGAGCAAGATGATGCAAAAGTAGAATCAACTGCCCATCTTATTAAGGCTTTTGGATCTACTCTTCATATTGAAATCCAAGATGAAATTCAAAATTTCACTGCTCATCAAGTACTATATCCTAGAGGTATTGATGAAATAAAATTTCAAATAGGCCTGCACCAGTACATGATCTAGACATAGAGGTTTTTGATGATTAAAAACTATGTCGCAATGCTAGAAGTATTTGCCGAGAATACTCAAACCAACCTTTCTGTGATTGTGATTCTTAAACCAATTTTTGAGAACACTTAAATCAACAAGTACAAAACTCAACTCAATACAGAAAAGGCCTTCTTCAATAAAAATGGTAAGGTTAGGATATTTTATTTATTCCAAGTGCAAAGACCATCTCAGGAAGCCACTCTACGATAAGCTTCTATGATTTTCTATCAATAAAACCCTTTTATGGTTTATTGATATTTTCAATATGGTGACATCCACAGAAGAAAATAAAAAACAAGGAGGTATTTTGTAAGAGGCTGGAAAGAGCTATGACTAACGTAACGACAAATGCTTAGATGACATACCCCACACGACAATTACTCATTTACCAGCTGTGCGTTCTGATTAGAGCCCTTTGCTTATAAAAATTACTGTGACATAGGAATAGAGTTGCAGGTATTTTAAATTGTTGCACTGCTGGAGTAAACATGAAAAGTTTATGAATATTGTAAAGGAGTACTGGGAAAGGGAAGCTACTGGTAACCCCATGAGGAAGTGACATTGAAAAATGAAGAAATTTGCCTCTATCTTGAGCAACTAGTAAGGAATGGAACATGGAGACATATTCAACATAGTTAAGGAGAATGTGCAGAACTATGAGGATAATAGAGAAAAGTTACCCGTTAATGCAAAATATACCAAGTATCTAAAATTGCAAGCCGCTATCCTCCAAAAGAAAACACTACTCCATTTGTTTAAAGAAGCGTACACAAACTCTAAATAATTCCATAGTGTTATTAGAGGAAGCAGGAGAATGTTTTTTAATCACTAATTATGCAACGAAGAAGAGTAATAGGGTCAAGGAAATGAGAGTAGAGCTAAGGAAGCATGTCACTCTTCCCAGAAAATTTTCTCAAGGTAATAGGACTACATAAGAATAACTACACCTAAGGAAAATAAAGTTTTACGAGAGTTACCTACAATGGAAAATGTATAACATGTGGTGCAGCCATAAATCCGAATCCAACTATCAGTTCTGTTGGAAAATTGTTAAAGAAGATATACTCGTTGTAGTTCAGGCCTTCTTCGGTGGTTAAATCATGCCTAGGTTCATGTCTCAAGCTTTGCTAGCTAGTATTTTTGCCTAAATTGAGCAGCCCCAATAAGCTCAATAAATTTTGCCCTATCAGCTTAAGTAACTTCATCAAAAAGATCATCTCCAAGCTCCTTTGCGTCAGATTGGCTCGTATATGACCTAACCTTATATCTCCAAATTAGTCTTGATTTATAAAAGGGAGGAGTATAGCTGAGAATAGTAAGTTTTCCAAGGAAATTACTTAGGTCATAAAAAAACCTAAAGAAGGGAACAAGGTGGTGCTCAAGTTTAATACGATTAATGCTTATGAGAGTGATTGCAAAAGTGGTGAAGAAATTAGTGGGTGACACTCAAGAATTAATAGCATCGGTGGTAAAATAACTCCGGTGAAGCGTATGCTTAATTCTATCCCAACTATACAATGTCAACTATCCTCTCAAAACTACTTGCAAGTGCATAAAGAGAGTGATGAAAAAAAGGCCCAATTGAAAGCTGCCAATACCGAGTAAATAAACTCTAGTAATAGACTTTTATGGTGTGACAATATGCTAGGTGATAGTGGAGTTGAACTGAGGCTATGGTAAGGCAATGGGTTCCTCCCTTATTATTCCTAATGTTTAGAGCACTAGAATTATTTACCAATAAGAGATTCCATATGAACTTACGTGACAATGAGGGGAACAATTTCATTTTGCACAAACAGGTCCCTTTCAAGGTTTCTTTTCTGGTTTGGATGGCTTTGAGAAACAAGATATCTACTCCTGTTGTATCAGACCTGGTCTGGAAAATATTGATCATATTTTTGCTAATTACGTATCGATATTTTTATCCAGTCTACTAGGTCTTACCCATTCTTTGAGAAATAATCTGTTAAAATTGGTGGGGACTAAAGCCCAAGAATGATGTTCATAACTCCTCATCCCTTAACTTCCTATTTGTATTTGATGTAGTTTATGAAAAATAGGTGCTCACTTAAATATGCAGGCAAACAATCCAACACAGCCAGAGTAAAGTTTATGATCCTTAAAAACTTAAACCATATACTCATAACCGGTTTTCCCTAGATTCATTGGCCTAATAATTGGGTGGAGTTGATATCTATGATTGAGACTAAAATTAGAATCATCTAGTCGAACAGACCCAATATACCCAAATTGAACAATGATGGGAGTACCCTGAATAATCCGAGAAATATTGGCAGAGGAGGTATCTTAAGGGATAAGTATGAGAACATGGTTTATGCTTTCACTATACCTTTGAGAATGGTCACCAATTACCAAGAAGACCCTCAAATAACAACACATGGTATTGCTCAACAGGAGTATTCAAATATCCTTACATCAAAAATGATTCTTTTCTCTCACAAAGCTAATTAGGATTACAATTATATCAAATCTCACCCTATCTACGAGAAAACATGCATGATTTCACCCAAAGACTTGCTTGTACTTTTCAACCAACATATTACTCGGCTCATGCAAGACCTTAAAGGTCATTCAAGGCTTGTAATTGGGCTGAGTACACTGATATGATCATTTTGGATTAGTGACATTTACCTTCTTGATGCATTACTCAAATTTTTCTTCTTTTAGATTGCTTTCATTCTTTTAATTTTCAAAACTCATCCTTGGCGTCTTAATATCACACAAGAGTTATATTTTTGTTATAGTTCATTAGATACCCCTTTTATTTCCACAACATTGCACAATGGATACAAATCTATCATTTCTTTTTTTCTTCTTTTTTCCATTTTTCTCACTTTTTTTATATAGAAGGGTTCCATCATTTTTACACACATGATTTGAAGAACGAATTTACAATTCATTCCATTTACTAGTTTGAAAAATCATTTTGAAGAAAAAAGAAGGGAAATAGTCATAAACATGTTCATTAATTAAGGCATTACTTAGTAACACAACCTTGCCATAAGTACTGTCAAAGCATACGTGTGCAATTTATGAATAGGATCCCATAACCCCACCCACACTATGTAAAAAATCTTGAATAATTATAGTTCATATTTTACATTCTTATGATATTGGGAATAAGTCTTAACCAACATAGACCATGTGAGTTAACATGGAAACCGTTGTCTGCCCCACACCGAAATGGGGTTGCTATACTTGCCTAAGGTAGAATCATACTCTAAGCTTAGGTGGATCCACTAGCAAAGACCTATATAGACACGTTTTATGGGATAAGCAGATTGTTACTAGAAACCCATCTCATTAGATACATACCATGGGAACCCGGACTCAACTAAGGTAGGAGGAACCCATGTGGAAAGCCCAACTCAACTAGTGTTGAAGCTTTCATTCTCAAATTCATATCCGCTGACGGTAAGAACTAATTTCTATAGATTACATAAGTGCCAGAAGGTGACACTCTCCCCCACCTATTGATGCGGCGACTGTGTCTTTTTGACACTTCATAGGTATCCAAGTTTTGTGCATGCGCTACCAATAGTCCATTAACTCGATAAAGTCCATCATGAAACTTCTTCAACATCTTCCTTACCACTTCTAGCTCAGTCTTATGATCTACCTCCTTTTTCGGAGTGAAGCGCCTCATCGGATTATTTGGCATCAAGACTTTGTTCTCTTATAGAACCTTCTTCGTGCGTGGTGTCAAAGAATCTTTACAACTATTTTCTTCTTTCACACTTGCAATGGTGTCTATAAATATCGACTACTTCTTCTTAGGATTTCTCTCGAGCGGCATAGTCATTAGTCAAACTCTCCTCTTCCATCGTTGGTACCTTTACCAGAGACACCATGCATCATCCTCCTTGATCCATAACCAAGAATTTTTGGAGGTAAGGATCGATCATTGTGTGGAATTTCACGACGAAAACTTGCCTAATAATTATGTAAAAGAGATATAAAGGAGCGACAATGAAATTTGTTTTACCTTTCCACTAGCCTAGAGTGATGCTTAATTCATTCGTGACTCCAATCACGGGAGTCGGTAGTTCATTAATCATCTTAAGTTGGGCGTTACTTGGACGGTAAGTCAGCTCCAACCTTGTTGCTTCCGTATTGATCATGATTTTAGCCTCTTCACCCGTGCCGAACATATCACGAGCATGTCTTATGTTTGTCTTAATGTCGACATATTGTGCGTCGTAATCTCTCGGCTTCCCTTGATGCTTCATGATGGCTCTTCATAGTCCTAACAAGCCCAACTACGTCGGCTCTATGACTTGTCATTTCTCTTGTGCATCCTTATCCTTTCTCTCTCGTAATTGCAATCGTTTCTCTTTGTAGGCTATGTCTTCTTCTCAAAACTCTAGGATCTTCTACCAAGATCCTCGAAGCTCTGATATCAAATTGATGAAAAATATTTTATTTTTAAACTCTTGTATCTTTTGTATATTTTTGTGTATTCATCATTTTCTATATCTTGAAAATAACTAGTAACATCCCTATTTATAAAATATAGGATTCCTAGTTCATTTTTGAATTATTATTCCTACATATATGATGAATCAGGATGTTCAAATATTGGTTATAAACAGAAGATACCAGGAAGGTTTTTTTTTTGTTGCGGGGTGGGTGGGTGGGATAGAACTACTTTGAGTATGTGATTGTGGGTGGGGATATATCATAGAGTGATATGATGTTTACTAATAGCATCAATTTTAACTTTACAATTAAATCGTTCAGATTCTGGAAGGATAGGTAGTGTGATGATGATGTTGTGAGAATTCCTTCACGCACTTTAAAAAATATTTTTGCCACTACAATATGATGAACCATCAGGGTTACACGACAGGACATTAAATTATGTATTCATTTGTATTTGAAGTTGAGAAAGAGACACAAGATTGGCTGAGAAAGATTCCGAACCTTGATGACTTTTTTTTGTAACAAATCATCGCACAGTTGGAAGAAGACATTCAGGGAAGGGAAGGGGTATTGGACTTTTGTAGTTGTTAATTCTTCAAACTGCTAATTCACAACTTCAAACTACAAAAGATTACAATCTTATGTAACTTAAGAAATTATAAACTCTAATTCCTATACTCAACAAAAACCCACATGGCTTATGTTGCTTATAGTCTTCATTTTCCCTAACCAAAAGATCAAAACTACACTAGACAATTCTAATTAACTAAACACGAAAACTTCACAAACAACCCAAGGAAAATAGAATAAGCTCTTCTGTTGTATTCTTCGAAGTAACTAAAACGTCAATAAACAACTCTCTCAACACATAATTGTGTTCTACATTCATTATACGTGCTTCTCCTTCCTTGTAGAATTTGGAATCATTACAAAATACAGTTATTGCACAAATCAGAACACGTTATTCAGTGAATTTTGAATAATTGATCTTGCATGGAAAAACTTCTTTGTTTATTAAAACTAGTTTGAGAAGCTTGTTCCTCGTAGGTGATCGATGCTTCTATGTCAATCTTAAAAAATCATTCATAACTCAATAGAGGGATTGTTCATGGTGAATTTCTAGTTGCACGGGGTATCTTAAAAGAGAGGATACATGTTAGTTTAGATTTCTAGTGAACCAGTGGAGGTTTATTTGTTCATATGATTGGTAGTAAGGAGGTATTCTAAGCACAAGGGTAAATGCAGATAACTATGTTACTCGTGCTTAATATGTAAATATTGACAAGAGTTAGAGCACTGCCTGTCATAAATTAGTCGTGGTACTGCCATATGATTGATGGCACTGAACCTCTTTGGTTATTGTACCTAATGCCTGCTATATTTGTAAAGGAAAATTTTCATATAAGACAGGGCGACACAGCCATGATTGGGCATGTCTTGAAATGGGAATAAACACTACATATTTAGAACTTGTAAACATATTACTATTAGTACTATATTTTTATTCAATTTAACATAGAGGATGAAAATGATATTTATAAAATAGCAAACCATGTTTCGTCCTAGCAATATAATGGTATACTTTTTGATAAAACATAATGGCCTACCAAATAATGTAATCTAGGAACAATCTGCACTAAGTAGCCAGTGTCCTTGGTCGATCCATTAGGATTAAACAACTCTTTTTGTGTTTATACTGATTAGTTGTTAGCTTGAAGTCTTTATATTGATATATTTCTTCGGAGTTGATGGTAACAAAGTTCATTTGAACAGCACTTAATCAGGCCGTTCTACTCAACATGAACCTGTAGCTAAACTATTACCCCTTTATTAATTGAAGACTCTCTAACTCGTATCATATAGTATTATGTAGACTCACATAAATCCGTTCGCAAATTCTAATGTCAAAGATTCTGGTTTGAATGAATCAGGCCTTCTGGTCAACAACTGGATGCTAAAAAATTAACTCATTTTTCAGGCAAGGAGGCTATTGGTGATTTAAAGAAAAGATCCCCAAGGTTGGATGTTCTCAAGACGGGAAAAGAAGTGCTGCTGATTCAAAGGATTGATTTGCAAAGAGATGTAAGTTTTTTGTCCTCGGTCGGTGCATCGAAGGGAACTCCTGTATATTTCTACACACAAAGAAGCATGTCGCTAGCCATAAGACAAGCGAAATTCCACACGAAAAAGGTAACCTTCAACTATATATCTATTAGCGTATTGGGATAATGTGCCTTATGCCTTCCTTGTTCTTTATAGGTTTGGAAGAGAAGTCACTGCTGGATGGTTATTGGGATACACCTCTAATTTTCCAGTTTTCCTTCTTCGATAACCGGATATTCTTGGAAGAATGATTTATCACATGACACCTGATACTCATCTAATTACGCACCTACTGATGATTGGGAGCCATCTGCACCTTTTCGACCATCATTCTTGCTCCGTCAAATGATCGGATATCCTAACAGTGTTCTATATGATTGTTTTCCTAATAGTATTCATCAAAGTAATGTAGGAGATGGATTCTTCTCTGTATTAACCAAGCATATGCAGGCAAATGCTGATCCAGCTTCAACAGGAAGCAATAAAGATCAAATTTCTTGTTAAAGTTATATATTGCCTGAGAAAGATTTTCCTAGTGATGGTACAGCAGTTTCTCATCAAGAAAACATGAATACCACTTCAAATGAAGACAAGCATTTAGAATCTGAAATTTATATTGACAACAAATCTGTGAACACAGAGTCGGACATTTTGAAGAATTTTCATGCTGCTCTTGTGGAATTTGTTGAAGAACTATTAAGGCAAACTTTGAATTTTGGTCTCCTAAGTAAGGTTGCTTACAAGAAGATAGTAAAGAAGACAGTTGATAAAGTTGAAAACTCTTCGCATCCAAATCAGATTCCGAACACTGCTGAATCAACAGAAGAGTATTTTGATTTATCACTCACAAAACATTCTAACACCATTGAAGTTTTTTTGTCCATGTGAATTCTGTTGTCCCTAATTTAACAAATAACTTTTTTTGCAGAGGTACGTGGAAAAATATGGAAAGATCAAATGAGCTATATGCAGAATAAGGTGTATGAGGAAAAATCTGGAAACTATTATATTAGCTATGGCAAGCATATTACAAACAAAGCACAATCTTGTGCTATTGCTAATGGTTAGAATCAAAACATGGAAACCGTTTACAATAGTTGGCTTCAATTGAAGTCAACTATCGTATGTAACTTCTCATTGGTCTTATAGCAAAGACACTTCTTAAATATTTTTTGGCAGTTCAGGTTGTTAGTGTATTGAGTGTTTGTGTTAGATATATAGAGCAAAATAGATGTCAAATAATAATTAGTCCTTATCTCTTCTCAAACAACTTTTTGGATCGAGTTTGGTTGGGTCAGTCCAAATGGGCGATCCACGACTGAAAACTTGAATATCCCACTACGCACATGGTGGACAAGACCCAAGCCATTAGGACATTAACTAGGCGAACAATCCATACAACAAGTAGTTTGTGCGACATGTGACTATCAAGAACTTAACTTTAAAGTTTCACAAGCTCCACAGGAATTCATTGACATGTGAAAGCAATACACAACTTATATGAGAATACTATTGCTCCCAATTCCCATACTTCATTTACTACTTCAATATTTAGTTATTTTATCCTTCATACTCTTAAAGAGGTGAACTCGAGTGCATAATTATCTTTAAAACACACAATTACACTCAAGTGTAATAGTTGGATTATGTATACAACTAAAATTATTCATTTTAAATGTAGGATTTTCGATATCTTGATTGTTTTGAGAGAGCGTCTGAGTGGGAGCAAGAATAGATCCATCGAGACGGTCATAGATATTGTGGCCACACATAAACATCGATAGTAGAGCTTTCCACAAAGAGAAGTTGTGGCTGCCAGTTTAACTTCTCCTTGGTGTTGCCTTGATCATTGATATCAGAGATAATAATGCATATGTTGTTAGGCTTTATTAAGATTTAACATTTTTGTATGAACGTTCGCAAATGGTAAAATTGTAACATTTGAATGTTGGTGCATTTGTTACCTCTCAACTTTTATTCATGCTTTAATCCTCCACAACTCTTGTAACCTATGTAACTCCTAAGGTCATTATCTTCACTATTTATTACACCTATTCATTGCTAGGAAGACTTCTTTTAGTATTAATAATGGTGGTGTTCATTTGGTTTGTACTCACAACACACAAGAGAAAACATAGATTGAAAGAGTTAGTCAAAACATAGTTGAAGGGAGGTGTTCCTTTTTTATGGAACTTTAGACTCGACTCTTGTCCAGAGTTGCTGACTTATCTTTTATGAATAAGTTGTTGAATCATGGAGGGGACAAGTCAAAGAAGACTATTGCTGGACCGGTGAAAACATTTGTTGCAGTGGTCTTGAATCTCCTTAAAGAGAGCGAGATATTCTCGCCTCAGCCTGAAAAGATTTTTGTTTCTTCATTACATCTTCATATGTAATCTTGTATTTTTTGTTTTCTTGTATGTTTTTCACTAACATGTATGTTAAGAAAAATATAGTACTCTATAAATGTCTAAAGCTATATTGGCATTAAAATTAATGAAAATTAATTAATATCGGTAAAAACTCTAGAACTCTTTATTAATGTGCATATTTATTATAGATAAATTTTATTTTATTGTTTGTATATTTTTATTTCATAGTTTCAAAAAAACTTGATCTCTAATTTTGTTACTAAGGCTTATTGAGCCTCCAAAAAAGATGAATGGTTAAAATCAAATAAAGAAGAATTAGAATCCATGAAAACCAATAAAGTCTGGGATCTAGTTGGCCTTCCTCAGGGACGTAGAGCTATAGGGAATAAATGGATTCTCAAAGTTAACCGAATCACATGGGTCAATAGAAAGACTCAAAGCATGATTGGTAGCAAAAAGGTTTTACTCAAGAAGGTAAAATAGACTATGCGGAAACTTGTTCACTAGTTGAGAAGTTTACCTACATTCAACTAATTTTAGCTATTGTTGCGCGTTTAGATATAGGATTAGACCAAATGGACAGGAAAACCATTTTTCTCAATGAAGAATTATACGAATAAATACAAATATATTGTTAGTAGGTTTCATTGTTAAAGACCAAGAAAAGAAAGTTTGTATATTTAAAAGATCAATTTATGGTCTAAAACAATCTTCAAGGCAATGGTACCCAAGATTTCTCAAGAAGGGGATTTCATTTGATTTATCATCAATGAATACCATTGCATCTATGTAAAAATTCCAATAGAAAATTCATAATTTTTTCTCTTTACATAGATTATATTTTATAAGTTGAAAATAATTTGAAGAATGTGAAAACTATACTTTCAAAATCATTTGATATGAAATATTGATTGAAGCAGATAATATATTTGGTGCAAGGATCAAAAAAATATAGTTCCATGAAATTTTTGAGTTTGACTCAAGAAACAATATTGGAAAATTTTGAATAAATATTTACAAATCCATGGATATTCCTGTAGCAAGGGGTAAAACTTTTAGACTTGAAATGTGTCTAAAGATTGAAAAATTAAAGGAAGACATATACCGAGTTCCATATTCTAGTGTTGTCAAGAGTTTGATGTATGGTATGAATTATACTTTCAAGACATATGTTATATTAGGTACCAATCCAATCCATGAAAAAATAGTTAGAAAGCAGTAAAGAGAATATAATGATACTTGAAAGGAAATACAAATCATTCACTATGTTATAGTGGATTTTATTTATTTACAAGAGGTTATACAAATGTTGATTGGGCGGTGATTGGTGTGATATAAAATCAACCGTCGGTCATGCTTTCTTACATAATGGTGGTGTTATTTCATGGAAAAGTAAAAACAAACTTTCACCACTCTTTTAATAATGGAATCTGAATTCGCGATTTGATGTCTACAATAAAAGAATTTGTTTGATTAAAAATATTCATTAAGAATTTTAATATTACAAAGAATTCATGGGTACATGATTTTATATTGTGACAGTCAAATGATTATTACCTACATGAAGTATCCTAAGTATCATAGCATGACCAAGCACATTGACATCAACTAAAACTTTGTGAGAGACATAGAAGTAAGCGGAGAGGTAAATTTAGTATACATTCCTACTCGTAAAATGATACCCAATCCATTTACAAAGGGAATATATGGAGACTTTTTTTGAGGAACAAGTTAAGGGTCTAAGTTTGATAATATTCATGTATTTTGAAACAATTTTGTTGTTGTAATTTTTCATCTAAGTAAGACTAATTAATTTATATTTATATCCCATTCATGTGCTAATGTTTTAGAAATAAAGAGTGTTGAAAAAGTCTCAAAATTTATTCTCTCACACACGAGAAATCACTTCTAAGAGAACGTGAAGAGATGATTTTTACTACCATGTCATGAACTAGAAAAGAGTTTTTCTAAAAAAAATATGTTTGAGGATCACCAAAGAGAGAAACTGGTGTTAAACATCTAGTGGTGCTTAGACCAATGTATGCATGATGTTAGTGAAAGAATGGTTCCCTGCTTTTTTCATTGTATGTGACCCACTAAAGAAGAATTAACTTTTCATTAAAATGCACTTTAACATTTATCTGTTTCTTGAAGTTCGGGTCATTATTGCTACTTTGTATGTTACAAATAGACATGAGTTATTTGGGAATGAAGTGGATGTGAAGGAAAGAAGTTGTTTTGAAACAAATTTAAGATCATTAAAATGAATAATTTTAGTTGTATACATAAGCCAACTATTACACTTGAGTGTAATTGTATGTTTTAAAGTTAAACATGCACTCTCGTTCACCTCTTTAAGAGGATGAAGGATCAAATAAGTAATTATTGAAGTAGTAAATGAAGTATGGAAATTGTGAGTAATAGTATTCTCATATAAGTTGTGAATTCTTTTCACATGTCATTGGCTTCCTATGTAGGGCCTGTGAAACTTTAAAGTTAATTTCTTGACGCCCAGATGTCACACAAACTACGTGTTGTATGAATTGTTCGTCTAGTTGATGTCCTACTAGCTTGGGTCTTGTCCACCATGTGTGTAGTGGGAGATACATGTTTTCAATCGTGGGTCGCCCATGTGGACCGACTGAACCAATCTCGATCAAAAAAGTTGTCTGAGAAGAGATATGGACTAATTATGTATTATTTGAAAAAGAGGGTGGGGGCACTTTATCATGTTCTTATACTTTCCAACCTGCTCATCGATTTTGGTCTATATATATAACACAAACACTCAACACTCTAACATCCTGAACCGCCAAAAAAAAATTAAAAAGTCTCTTTGCTATAAGGCCAATTAGAAGTTACATACAGTAGTTGACTAAAGTTTAAGTTATAACTCATTAAATACAATATAAAAGTTTTTTCAACCCGTAAAGATATCACACAAAGTAAACAGTTTCCAAGAATTCATTCTAACCCCTAGCAATAGCACAAAATTGTGCTTTGTTGGTAATATGCTTGTCTTAGCTAATATAATAGTTTCCACACATACACCTGATTTTGCACAAAGCTCATTTAATCTTTCCATATATTTCCACGTACCTCTGCAAAGAAAAATTACTTGCTAAATAAGGGACAATGGAATTCACATGGGCAAACAAACTTCTTATGCCTCACCTCAATGGTGTTAGATAGTTTTGTGAGTGATAAATAAAAGTACTCTTCTGTTGATTCAGCCGTATTCGGAATCTGATTTTGATTCAAAGAGTTTTCAACCATATTAACTGTCTTCTTTACTATCTTCTTGTAAGCGACCTTTCTTAGGAGACCTAAATTCCAAGTTAGCCTTAATAGTTCTTTGACAAATTCCACAAGAGCAACATGAAAATTCTTCAAAACGGCCGACTTTGTGTTCACAGATTTGTTGTCAACATCAATTTCAGATTCTAAATGCTTGTCTTCTTTTGAAGAGGTATTCATGTTTTCTTGATGAGCTATTGTTGTACCATGACGAGGCTAATCTTGCTCAGGAAACATATCACTATGACCAAAAATTTGAACTTTATTGCTTCTTGTTGAAGCTGGATCAGCATTTGCCTGCATATGCTTGATTAATACAGGGAAGGATCCATCTCCTACATCACTTCGATAAATACTATTACAAATACCATCATATAGAACACTTTTAGGATATCCGACCATTTGACTAAGCATGAATGATGGTCGAAAAGGTAAAGATGGCTCTCAATCATCAGTAGTTGTGTAATCAGATGAGTACCGCGTGTCCTGTGATAAATGATTCTTCCAAGAATATCCGGTTATCGAAGAAGGAAATGCTGGAGACTTAGAGGTGTATCCCAAATGGGAATTTGGATAGAGGCTATGTTCGCCACCTCTCATTCTTAGATTTTCTCATGACTGAGAAGAACAATCCAGCAGTAACTTCTCTTCCAAACCTATAGAGAACAAGGAAGGCATAAGGCACATTATCCCAATACGCTAATAGATATATAGTTGAAGGTTACCTTTCTCATGTGGAATTTTGCTTGTTTCATGGATAGTTACAGGCTGCTTTGTGTGAAGAAACCTACATGAGTTCCCTTTGGTGCATCGACCGCAGGCAAAAAATTTACATCGCTTTGCAAATCTAAATTCACTGAATGTGTGTTAATTTGTGCATTAACCGTATTGTGTAATGATTTCAAATTCTATAAGGCAGGGGAAGCACGCATAGTGAATGCAGAACAATTACGTGTTGAGAGAGTTCTTGATTGACTATTTTAATTGCTTCAAAGAATAAAACAGAAGAGTTTATTCTATTTTGCTTGGGTCTTTTGTTAAGTTGTCGTTTGTAGTAAATTAGAATTGTCTAGTGTAGTTCAGATCTTTTGGTTGGGGAACATGAAGACTATAGGCAACATAAGTCGTGGGGGTTTGTGTCAATATAGGAATTAGAGTTTATAATTTCTTAGGTTACATAAGATTGTAATCTTTTGTAGTTTCAAGTTGTGAATTAACACTTACAAGAACTAACGACTACATAAGTCCAATACCCCCTTCACTTCTCAGAATGTCTTCTTCCAACTGCGCGATGATTTGTTTACAAATAAAGGTCATCAAAGTTCGGAATCTTTCTCACCTGTTATTGTGTCTCTTTCACAACTTCAAATCCCAATGAATACATATTTTTTTGTCCTGTTGTGTAAACATGACAATTCAACATATCCTGTTGCCCAAAATATTTTCGAACTTGCGTAAAGGAATTCTCACAACATCATCATCACAACACATATCCTTCAAGAATCTGAACTATTTCATTGTCAACTTAAAATCGATGCTATTGCTAAACTTCATATCAGTCTATGATATATCCCCACCCACAATCACATACTTAAGGTAGTTCTATCCCCCCCCCAAAAAAAACAAAACTTGTTACGAATAATAATTTAAAGATGGGATACGAATCCTACATTGATTAGGATATGTTATTTATGTTATTTACTTATTATATGTTTAATTAGAATTAGTTAGTTACAATAGTTCCTAGTCCTAGTTTAAGTTGGTTTATATTTTTATAAATAAGGATGTTACGAGTTATTTTCAAGATATAGAAAATATTACACAAAAATTTACAAGAGTTTATAAATAAAATATTTTCATCAGTTTGATATCAGAGCTTCAAGTATCTTGGTAGAAGATCCTAGAGTTTTTGTTGTTGGTGAGCGGTTCTGACCCATATATGGAAATCGGGCCAATAATAATGTTGACAAAGTCTAGACGAATGATATATGCTTGAAAAACATGCCAAGGACAAAGACTTACAAAAATATTGCAGATTTAAAGAAATGCAACCAAACACAAGAAAAAAAAAACACTTTTCTAAATTAAAAGCTAGAAAAAGTAAAATGAAAAAGAATTAATGGGAAGGGTATCAAGAAGAGTTGGAGAGAGAGTACTCCAACACACAAAAAAAATGAGTTGGCGAAAAGGACATCAATAAGAGTTGAGAGAGAGCGTGCTCCAACATAAAAGCCAAAAAGAACACTCAAAAAGAAGAGGAGTTGATTGGAAAGACATCAACGGAGAGTTGGATAGATAGTGCTCCAACACAAAAAAAAAAACCAAAAAAATAAAAGGCATTGGTGGGATGGGCATCAACCTTGGAAGTTGGACAGAAATGCTCAAACACTACTGAGATAAAAAATATTGTGACACCGGATAGAAAGCGTTCCAACACTTGGAAGTTGGAGAGTAGTGCTCCAACACAAAGAAGAAAAATAATGTCGTTAGTTGGAGAGATACTGCTCCAACACTTGAAATTTGGAGAAAAAGTTCTTCGACACAACCAATGAAAAATAAAAGAATGAGAATTGAAGAGAGCTACGTCAACAATGAAGATTAAAGAGAAGTTCTCCAATACAACAACAGTAACAACAAAAAAATTAAATATTTAAAAAAATGTTTTGCAATACAACAACATTGACAAGAAGAAAGAGGTGTGAGTGTACAACTTTAAGTTATGTGGAAATGTTGGAAATAATAATTCAAAGTTGGAGTAGAATTCCTAAATTGATTAGAATTTGTTATTTATAGTACTTACTTGTTTATGTTTCATGAGGATTTGTTAGTTAAAGTGCTTCCTAGTCATAGTTTAATTTTCTTTTTTACTTTTATAAATAGGAATTTTACAATTACTTTTCTCATTTTAATTGGTAGCTCTTTTTTCACCTTTTGATCTTCTCAACATTTCCATTGGCTGGATTCTTGAAAACACATTTCCTCCTATTATGCTCCTGCTGGAAGCCTTAGATAAGTCATTGAGTCCCTCCTATGATTCCCCTCGTGGTATCCCTGAATAAGTCATCGAGGTGTCTTCTATTTCTTCCATTGAACACTCCTGCTAATTGAATTTTTTAACCTCCACATTCGGGTGATCTTACACTTCTTTAATTAAGTTAATCCTTTGTCTTTAGATTGATTTTTTCCATCGAATCATATGATTGAAATTGATTCATGACACAAAATGTAACACCTCAATAATCCTGCTAAGTCTAAACAAGAGGGCCACAAATAGGATCACGACTTTTCACCCTCACCTTAAACAATTCAACGTAGAAAAAAAGAAGTGAAAGAGGTACTAATTTCTCCCAAGAATTAAAAGAGGTGTTCTTCGAAGTTTATCCTTGAAAGTTAAAAGATTTCTCCGTAATTTACGTCACAAGGTATATGTTCAAATCATATAAATAACATGACTCTTCATGTTCTAGAGTAATTTTCACGTATAGAATACATATCCCTAACTTTTAGAAATTATAAACTCATGAATCCTACTTGCTAGGCATATCAGTTAGAAAATCATTCTACTATAGAACTCGAATGCCATATATTTAAGTATATTTATATTTCATTTCAGATAGCATGTCAGTATTTTAACTACTCAGTATCTCAGTAGCATATTAGATATATACATATTAAGTCGGGAGTACAATTATCATGGAGTTGGACTAGGGTTCAGTGTACCCTCACATTCCCTGAACTACGTGACCACGTAGAATTAGAAGTCCTATTTGTTGGGAATCAGTTTTAGTTATCACGCCATAGTCATCCCTCTATACCCATGACAAGGTATATTGGGTCCTCTCGATGAGATGCATAAATCATACTCCACATTTAGCATACGAGTTATTGACTCCTAGAATTATAGTTTTATTGCATTGAACATGTTATTAGCACTTACTTCAGTATACAATTCAATATGTTATATTCATGATTAGTAGTTGGTCCTTGCATCTCGGTCATTTTTAAGTTATATTTCAATACAACTTATTTTCATGCTTAGTATATATTGTCGGTATTATATTGTTTTGCTTATATCACTCAGCCTAGCATATCTATATCCAACATGCTTAGTGTATTCAGAGTACTGACACAAACTTTTGCACGACGTCATTTTATTATGTTAGGCCAGACGTTCAACACCCAGATCACGCTTAGTTCGAATCCCAGTATGAGTTTAATAACTTTAGTGATGATTCTTCATACTTCGAGGACAATAGACATGTTTTAATTTCCATTCTTTACCATCAAAATTCAGTATTGTCAGAGTTAGTCGGGGGAATTTCCCAGCAACTCAATTAAACTAAAGAATTTTCAGACATAGTAGTATATTCATGTGGACAGGTTACTAGGTGTTCTATGAAAATCTTTGATTTTATTGTTGTTCTTATTATGTGTGAAGTGTGAGATAACTTCTTCTTTCTAATATGACATTATGAGTTTCAAATCATGCTCCTCGCAAGCTAACATGATTCCTCTAGTCTAGAACAATGAGGTTAGGAATACAAAGTTTTATAATTTAATCAATATTTTGTCTCAAATCCTAGACAACCATAACAATCAACATGCTCCATTTCCTACAAACACTACTGGTTGATTAACTGCAGCAAGGGTTCAAGACTTTATTCATATGAATTTTCTAGAGTTCTAGAGCTGAAGGTTGGTAAAGACCCACAAAACATCATTGATGAGATTAAGAAGATTCACAAAGTAATGCAAGTGATTGATGCTGAGAGTGTTGAGCTAGAATCTTATGAACTCAAGGATGTGTGTCAAATCTGATTCACATTGTGGAATAAAAATAGAGGTGAGAATGCAAATCCTGTGATTAGGGACTATTTTTTTTTCTGGACAGGTTCTTCTTGAGTGAGTCTAAGGCCTAAGAATCCATGAAACTGAAGAAGTGTTCAATGTTAGTCAAAGAATATGAGTTGATGTTTACCCACCTCTCCAAGTATTCTAAACATATGGTTGCTAATTCAAGAGCACAGATGAACAAGTTGTTGTTTAGTGTATCCAATCTTATAAAGAGCAAGTGTAGGAATGATATATTGTTAGAGGATATGGATACCTCATAATTAATGTCTCATGGTCCGCAGGTTAAGGGATATAAGCGTAGGGAAATGTCTAAGGACATCAAAAAATCTTGGACAAGAAATTACGAATACACTCAATAGAGGTCAGGCGGTGGAAATCCGTCACAATTTCAGAGAAAGTCTACAACCCAAACAATTTAATCATATAGAACTCTGTCCCAGGGTTCGATGATCATAAATCCAGGGAATCAAAATCTATGTCTTAGGGGATTGTTCTAGCTCGACTTTTAAAAAAATTTAAATGCGTAGAAAAAACCATCCTGGTGAATGTCTTGCTGGAAGAGAGGGGTGCTTTGGATTCGATTAGTCTTGCCATAGATTGAAGGATTTCCCTTCTGCCATGCAAGGAAAAGGTGGTCGGTTCATTCTGCAAGGGATACTTCATGTGTTACAAGTGTTGATCAACACCAAAATTTGTTGTATACTCTTTAGGGTCGTCAAGACCAGAAAGATTTTCATTATGTGGTCACTGGTACGTTACAAGTCTTTCATTTATATATTTATGCATTGTTAGATCCCCAGAGCCTACACTTCCTTTTGAAACTCCCTATATAGAAGTAAAATTTGTTGTTTTCTAGAAAATCTCTCTGAACCCTTATTAATCTCCACTCCAATTGGTGAGTCAATGATAGCTACATGGGTATATAAAAATTGCCCTACCACAATTTCCTAGAAATTCACCTCAACACACCTTATAGAGATTGAAATGGTAGATTCGTTATTTTAGGCATAGATTGGTTGCATTCCTATTACGCCTTAGTCGATTGTAGATTTTGGATCGTTCGGTTTTAGTTTCCAAGTGAGCCCATCTTAGAGTGGAAAGGTAGTAACTCAATTGTCGATAGGTCGATTTAGCTCATTCCTGAAGGCCAGGAAAATGATTTCCAAAAGGTATATAAAACCATAGTTAAGGATTTAAACTTTGAAACCCCAACTCTTGAGTCAGTCCGAGTGATCAATGAGTTTTTGGAAGTGTTTCAAGAAGATCTTCTTGGAGTTCCACCCAAAAGAGAAATTGACTTCGAAGCAGATCTCCTTCAAGATATCCATCCTACTTTTGTTACTCATTATAGAATGGCTAAACCTGAGCATAAGGAATTGAAAGACCTTCTAGGTAAGTGGTTCATCTGACCCGACACCTCGCTATGGGGTTTTTCAAGTGGTTTTTGTTTGAAATAAAGACTATTCTCTCGGGATATGCATTCACTATCGTTAATTGAACAAATTTACAATCAAGAATTACTATTCCATCCCAGGTTTGATAACATGTTTGACCAACTTCAAGGTGCTAGTTTCTTTTCGAAGATAGACCTCAATCTGATTATCATCAGCTTAGAGGTAGAGATAGTTACGTCCCTAATAAAACCTTCAAGACTCAATATGGTGATTGCGAATTTGTATTTATGCAATTTGGACTAATAAATGATCATGAAATTAATGAATAAGGTGTTCGAATAATATTTGGAAATATTCTCCATTGTTCTTATTTATGATCTCCTTATTTATTCATAGACTGAGGAAGATCATACGACTCATATAAGATCTTTTTTTCAAACCCTCAATGATTTTCAGGTATTCGCTAAGTTTAGCAAATGTGAACTTTTGTTACAGTCTGTCACTTTCCTTATTCATGTGGTGTCCAACGAAGGGAAGTGACTGGATTATCAAAAAGATGAGGTATTAAAACACTAACATGGACCCACCTCTCCGCCTATTATTTGAAGTTTAATGGGTTTGGCTGGTTACTATCGGAGATTTGAACTTCATGTTGATGTGTTCTTAATCATAAGAGTCTTCCGTATGTGTTCACACATAAAGAGTTAAATTTTCATTAGATGAGATTGCTTAAATATATCAATGACTTTGACATAAATATGCTCTACCATCCAGCTAAGGACAATGTAGTGATTGCCTCCTTCACCGGACTATCCACGGCAGTGTAGCACATGTTGAGGAACAGAAGAACAGATTAGCGAAAGATTTTCACTTGCTTTATCTCTTAGGAGTTTTCCCTATGGACAAATCAGATGGTAGTGTGGTAGTACAGAATGGATAAGAATCTTCATTGGTAGTAGAGGTTAAGAAAAACAGGATAGTGATCCTATATTACTTCAGTTGAAAGGTGTAGTTCATTAGCAAGGAGTTGAATTTTCCTTCCAAGGGGGAGATGGTGTGCTTCATTACCATGGTTGATTATTTGTTCCTGGGTGAGTTGAGGAATAAATCCTTTAAAAATCCCATAATTCCAAGTATTCTATTTATCTCTGTGCCACTAAAATGTACCGTGAACTATGAGAAATCTTTTGGTTGAACGACAAGAAGAGAGACATCACAGATTTTGTGGCTAAGAGTCCCTACTGTCAACATGTTATAGTATAACATTATAAACTAGGAGGTGTGACTCAAGAGATTAACATTCCTACATGGAAGTGGGAAATGATAAACATGATCTTCGGTACGGGGTTCCCTTATACTCTTAAACCACATTACTCCATTTGAGTGATATTGGAAAATCACTAAGCCTGCTCACTTAGTAAGGTTTCAAGGGGTTGCCTTGTCTATCATCTCAGATAGGCTTCAAGTTTTTCATGTTGTTGCATGTATCATCTCAGATAGGGGTTCTCAGTTTACATCACATAAATGGAAATTGGTATCGTGTAAAAAGTTTTGTGGTAAGATTGTGGATGTATCTTTAATGAATAATCAAGTGGCTTTTTCCATAAAGAAATCAAGGTCAAGGTTCAATCCAGAAAATGTTTATGATGGACACCTAGGAACCTTGAGATGAGGAAAGACATAGTAATCGATGAAAAGTTTAGAGGAGTTGAATATAACCATAGAGATAGTGATTTCCGAATAAGGAAAGATTAAATTTAACCTTGAGAAAGCTTAAGATCATGTGAATTCAGATTTCATAAATTTCATCTCGGTTTTGGAGATAAGTAGACAAGATAGATCAAAGTTTTGCATTTCTACGGCCAAATTCTTTGTGTTTTTGATGAAAGACACTTGTTGGGTAGAATGATCATGAATTAGCCTAGGGTTTATGATTTTTTATAAATCATATATTGGTTGTCCAATATTGATTTAGAGTTTTATTAATCAATATCGTTTAGACAAAGAATAAGCCAAAGCACTTTAAATAGGGTAAACCTCATATTCTTTAGTGTTTTCAAGACTTAATTCCAGGTAGCCATGTCTGTGTATTTTCAAAGTTATGTATTCATGCATGTATACTTTATTGTAGATTAATTTGTTCATAGATATTGGAAAAACCTGTCGGAGGAATATTAAAAGACATCATGTTGATAATCTCATGCAATGAACCTGTTTATATTTACTTGTTCATCAAAGTATCATTGTAATTGTCCATAATGTTCTAATTGCTGGTTGGATCGGGTATCATGCCAGTATAGGAATACTAATGGTTGAATCGGGTACACACCTTATAAAGAATACTAAAATTAGATGGTTCAGGTACTAAGTTGATACACTAAAAATTTGTCTGTGAGTTGACATTGTTTCTTGATTAGAACAAGATCATAAATATGAGTAAGAAGGTCCGCTGAAAAGACAATCAACTACCTCATAAATCTCCATAAGATGCCTCAAACAATGGGAAGGGAAAATATCAAAGGTTCAGGCTAATAACCAACAAAAAATTGTAGAAGCAAGGGGTGAGTACCAAACCAACGGTACTCAACAAGTAAACCTCTAAATACAAGCTAAGGGAAAGAAATATGGATACTCCTTACACACCAACCTAACCTCCACAACTACAATATGTATAAAACCGACCCAACCTAATAGTTCATAGTTTACCTAGCAGCTCGGTCAACAACAATCACTTTATTCGTCATCACAACTTTCACAAACAAAGCACTCACAGTGCAACCAACACATATGATCAAATTCATCAAATAGAGGTAATCAAATATCAAAGTAACTTTCAACCACTAATAAAACACAAAATCACCAAGAATGATTGATATGCAATGCATTATGTCGCCATAAAATGATTTGCCTCAGAATAGCTCGTTCTCTCTCAACCGTATATACATGATACTCATCAAAAATACATCGAGAGTTCATGATCCATAAGGGACTCGCAACGCACTATCATAAAATCAAACAATCCCCGGTACATACCATCTCTATGTGTCCAACTTATAAACATAATCGATTTCTCGTAGGATCAATCTCCACATGTCTAAATTATAATCATATCTGATATTAACACTAACGATCTCCACGTGTTAGAATTTTACTCATGCCCAATCTCATGTCAATGCATTTGCACAATATGATATCAAATAAAAAGGATGATGCTACATCTCAATAAATCAAATGTCCCTATGACATATAATCACTTGAATTATCACAACTATACAAGTTTAGTAAAGAAAACAATCACACATAATAAATCAAGTCAATAATATACCAACTAACACCCATATGGTTTGGCATTCTCGGAAAACAATTGACATTCTATAGTAGTAAACTTTCCTCTTATAACGCAGGTACTCGTACCTTTCTCAACATATCACATACAAATAATTAATCATATTTCCGTTTAATATACCTTTTTCATCATTAGAACAAATCAAGGTGGACAAGTCAACCCTTCACCAAATCTCATTACTCCCAAACACATACTATAAGAAACACAACTTTTAGTGACAACTATCTATGGTGACACATAAAGTTTCCACAATTGTACGACTTTTTGTAGCGATTCACCATGTTGCCACAAAAATTGGCGACTATAGTTGCAACACCTACTGTCGCACAAAATGTAGGACGTTTAGTGGTGACATAATTCATGTCATCACAATTTAAATAAATATAGATGAAAGTGTATTTGTGGTGACTTATTGAGTGTCGTTGCTAAAAGCTTTAGTTGTGGCGGCTATGTGGAGGTTCTGTAGCAACCTCCTACTAAATGTTGAGCTTTTGTAGCAATATTCTATGTCGTCATTAAAAATGGAGGTTTTGCAATAATCTTTTATATCGCCGGAAATTTCTTTATGTTTATATAATAAGATATTGTATGTCAATTTAACTTTAGTTAATAGTCGTGAAGATAATAATGAATGACTAAATTATTTTTCATTGATTAATAGTACTTACACTAATTTAATGCGTCTAATGACCGTCTTTTAAAATCAGTATTTTATACTAATATAATGCATCTAATGAGTATTTTAAATATATTATTTAGGAATTAAATATTGTTATTGAAATAAGTAAAGTGATTAATTTCCTGATAAACTTATTTTAAGTAATTACTCTGTGATTGAAACATTTTAAACATTACAAAAATAACTAATTTTAGCCATATATACTAGTATTACTTTTATTGAAAAGTAAATAAGCTAACTTATGGTAATAAAGGTATAAAATATGTAGTGAGTATTTCTTGTTTACTTTGAGTTTATAAGAAGGTTAATTTTAGTTTTTATCTATAAGAAAGGGATATAATAATATAAAATATTTATTAATCAATTTGAGATACATTTTCTGTATTCAAAATCAAATACTTAGGTCTCATATAATATGAAAATCTTACTCTTCCGTCTACTATGAGATACATCTCGACCAAATATGTAATTATAATTGTAAAGATTAATGTTTTATTTTTCTAATTTAAGGATAATTTTAAATTAAATAACTAAAATAAAAGTAAAACTTTTCTATATAATAAAATATTATAATAGATCGTTGCTTTCCTTAAACTAAAATATGTACATTAAATTACTTAGAGACATTAATTTATATATGAAAACAATTGAAAAAATAACTGAGACAAGAAATCATTATTTGTTTATTTAATTCGAGTACGAAATAGAATGAGAAAAATCTATTAATACATAAGTAGGTTAATAAACATGAATTTTCAGCGGAAAAAACTTATTCGCATCGGGTGTTTATACCAAGTCAATGCAAAATTATCACGACTTGAGTCTACACCTTGGACGTGGCCGGCACTCGAAGACCATTGTTGGTCCCCAAGCGAACCCTCATCCTGGCTGACTACAAGCGGAAGACTCACTTAAGCATACAAAGATTGAAAAGTGAAACAAAATTCATAAACTCAAATTTAGAAGCTTTAACTCAAATGAACAATTTTGAATAAAATAATGTATTCAACTAGCCATAAAATAGGCAACTTTAGTCTTTAAAACATTTAACAAAATAAATGCAAAATACAAACTCCTTAACTAAATTGACTATCTATGAAGCCTATAAATGACAATGATGGAAGTCGAGACAACACCCACGACCTCTTAACTAAACTAAAAGGTTTAATAAAATCATTCAGAATCAAGGAGACTCACCATAGCTAACTCTAACTCCCGGATGTATCAACGAAGCTCCTGTTGATGATCATGAATACCTGTGTCTGCATCATCAAAAGATGCAGGCCAAATGGCTCAGTACGTGGAATGTACGAGTATGTAAGGAGAATTCTAAAGCATAACATAAGTTTGATATTGAATAAAAAGATGGAATCATACTTACCTCTTTTCAACTCAACTCAAAGATTAAATACTAAATTCAGAGATTAGACATTCAACTCAAAGATTAGATATTCAACTTCAAAGGTATGATATTGGGCTGAACGAAGCACAGACTAACTCCAGATACTCAACTTAAGATATTCAACTCCTGATACTCAACTGAAGTCATTTCAATATAAAGTAGTTTAAAACAAGTGCAATATAAAGAAAAGTTTTTAAAAAACATGATGTTAACTTAAGATAATAATATCGTAAAAATATCATACTTCCTCTCAAAGTCTACCTGTCCAATGCATGAATAAAGTCCCATACTCCCATTCATACTAAGCAGAACCCTTTGAGGAACTATGTAATTAATACTGTAGGAGATTGTCTAACCGACAACCATCACTTTGAGCCTAAGTGATGATACAACGTCTTATCTCACGTTGCAAGAGAATCATCCTACACTTTGTCATCAGTATAGGACCTTACTTAACTTAGTGTATCCACTAGCTCTCCTTACGTGATTATATAAAAGTGTGACCCGTCAATTCCTATGGTGGCTACATGGTTTATATTAATACTTGAGTTAATATGAACTCTCATCCCCACATCGGTGCTCAATACTACTCCAAAATGTACTTTAGCTCATTCTTTAATTGAAACTTTCTTTTCTTTGAGTTGAGATAATTTGCTGAACCCTTTAGCTTTAAGAAGCTTGGAATCAATGGTCCCTTCTTTAGTTCAAAACTATTTTGGAACTTCTTAGTTCCCTTTTAACTTAAACGTGAAAACATTTATAAACTCTTAGGGAATACTTAGTTCCTTTATAACTTTTGAGAAATGAATTCAACTCTTGCTCTTTACTTAACTTAAAACTTTTACTCTTAGGGAATACTTAGTTCCGTTATAGATTTTGAGATTTTAACTCCATTCTTTACTTGACTTGAACTTTAAGTCTTTAAAATAAAGTGAAAACATTTGTGAAAGACTTTAGAAAACTTTATAAACTATGTTTGTACTTGACTCTTAAATTTTCTTGACTTGAAGTATCGATTCAAGGTTCATGATCTCATGTGGATGATTTCACTACTTCCACCATGGAGGGTTCATGCGGAATTATGAGCATGAACTACTCAACTCGAGAGCTACAAAGGTACTTCTTAACTCAAGATAGGAATAAGGAACTCAACACTCAAGGCTTAGAACATGGAGATACTCCTCCTCTCAATGATACTCAATTTATGAAATTCATGCGGAAGTTATGGGCATGAAAAACTCGACCCGGAGGTCTTAGTAACTAGATGGAACACATGTGTATGAATCTTATGCTTACTTCTCAAAACATAGTTCAAATCGATGATGGATCTCAAAGAATTCACAATTGAACTTAAGACTTTCTTGAACTCTGCTCTTGACTCTCTCTTAAATGTGAATTATGGATCCAAGAGTTTTGGTTCATGACATGGATAACCTAGGTGATACTTTTGACTCATGAATACATACTCTTCACTCTTATACTCACTTGCTTGAGTCTTGAAAACAAGTTTTGTAGAAGACTCCTCAAAAGAACTCGAAGGGACTCTCTGTAAAAGGTTCGGAAGAACTCTCAAAACTTAATCTTGACTTTATGTTGAATTGTTTCAAGATTATGATTCATGTTGTGGATGATTTATAAGTGTTTATACGTAGTTTAAAGTGTTTAGAATCAAAAGGAGTGAAGATATACTTTAAATGAGCTCAAACGGAACTACCGAGGTAAAAGGAGTGGGGGCAGGTGACCCTGACGCATTCTGGGCGCAGGGCACCAACCCCTAACTTCAGAGACCAAAGCGCGCCGCCCAAGCCTTCCGGGCGCATCTGGGGCGCGCCACACCAGCCCATCTTCAGGCAATGTTTCAACGAATTTTGCCTCTCATTTTCTGACCCTAAATTACTTTTAATCGATTTCTTTTCTCAAGTTTTCATTAAATTCAATTACCCAACCTAGGTAAAAAGTAATACACTAATAAAAACACTCCAAACAATCAATTCAATCTCATGAATTCATCGAAACGCCAACAAGACAACATCTACAATGAACCTCAAAACACCTATCAAGAACTTGAATCTTTCAACTTTTTGAGAATGGAATTGCGCTAAAAATAATATGTTTTGTCGTTTGGGTGAACAAGCCCAATACTATGGAAACTTAAATAACTCTTAGGGATTAGACCCATGGCGAAAATTCGCAACTAGACTAAAGAATATCGACGAACGGCTTCATCCTTGTCTCTTTTCTCCTCTTTCCTTTTCTTGCCTCTTCTTGAACTCTCAACTAAAACCGTAGATATTTATTATGATTATAAAACTGAACCTAAAAGGATGATAATCTTAAAATATGACTAAAAATGAATTAAACTTGATTGGTTACGGAGAGGACTAAAATACTCCTCACTATTTTTGGCTAACTTTCCTTAACTGGATAGCCTAACTTCAAAAGGTCATATATCATTTATCAGAACTCGGAATTTAGTAAACTCGATGGCTTTGGAAACATAATTCAAATATTTTTCTAATAATATCTTTTAGCACACCTAACTCAACCTGTAATGGAAGTTATGGTTGTTTAAAGTTGACCCAAAACTAATACTTTTGCTTAACTCTCCAATTTTTAAATTTTTTTGTTATTACCAATCTAATTCTTTTTGAAACTCTTGGGGCTAAATCTAGAGAACTAACCTTAAGACTTAAGAAATTTTAATTCCATGGTAAAATCTCATTCTCTATAATGAACAGTTCGAATCTTAGCTTTAAATCATATCTGGGGTGTTACAAAAATGCACTATTACGTGATTTAATGAAGTAAAATGAACTATAAATTTAAACACATGGCATGAAAATAACCCAACTAAAGAGTAAACACCTCAATCCCTTCTCCAATTTCATTCAATCAATTCTGAACCACATAAGTGCAACCTCTAGGACGTCGGGGAAAGACCGACACGACCTCAATTATCATTGTAGTTGTCGCCTCCACCCTCTCACACCTCTTGGGAGTATAAGATAATTGACTTATTTGTTTTCTATGTTTAGTCTTTAAACATGGTTCAAGGTTATATTGGTGCTCATTTATGATTGTTGTGACTTTGAAAAATTGAAATTTGTATGATGTCAGTTTTTTTTATTGTAACTACAACTCTTCAGCACAAATGGCCAATTGTTTCTTCTCAGTAATAAATCTTGAGCTATCCAACATACAGATGCACTTCTTCGTTGTTTCTCTTTTTCCATTGGGCTAACTTGTTTTCTTCAATTTTGTGAAGGAATTGTAAAAGAATGGATAAATAGAATAAATTTGCTGAACTCGGTGTTGAATTTATTGTATCACCAACAAGTTTGGTGAACTCGTTGTTGAATTTGTTGTACCACCAACAAGTTTGGTGATGTCAGCTTTTGCACTTTCCCGTTTTCTAATAACTTTATATAATGTGCCTTTTAATTTTCTATTATCGCTCTTTTATAAGATTAAGTTCCAACTTCTCCAAACACTAGAATCCTAATAGCTTTCATGTAAAAAAATACACAGTATATTTAATTATATATCTTAATATATCAAATTTGGGTCATAATATGAAAACTATAAGAATTTTTTTTAAAATTAATTACATAAAAGTTCGAGAACCCTAGAACTAAGCAAAACTAACTATATATATGTCATCCCAAAAGAAGTCACGTTACAGCAACAATTCAAGTCTCATGCTACTATCATTAGCCAATCATCGACAATTATTACTTTACAGGATTCATAGCCTAAATTTCCGACTGCAACATCCAGTAATCCATATATCAATTTTTAATTCCTTATTATTCAATGTGTGCACTAATTACAATATTTAAGCATTGATATTTTCGTTTACCTAGAAGAGTTGTTTCCTTGATTCTTATGATGCGTGTTGTGCTTCTCTTCATGTTTGCACGTAGTAAATTGTGGTGAATTGTGGTATGACAGCAAAAAGACATTAACCCCTAATTAATTTTAATTTAATATGGGTCATGTAATAGGATATTACCTAGGGTAAATTACATAAATATTCAATATTAAAAAAATATGAACCATATATATCAATATAAATTTTTTAACTAAACAACTATTTTTTAGAATCCTTCCCCTCTTTCCCTGTCTATTTTTTCTCTTCCTTTTTTTTTAATTTTTTATTTAAATAATTGTTTTAAATTAGTTTTTGGGTATATTTCACTAATTTTACTCAAAAATACGATAAGAAGAGAAATAAAATTTTTTTAAAAAGGTACAATATCATGTTCTCAGCTAAAATTTCAAATCATAAAAATTATAGAGACAATGGATTAATATTGATGGTCATTATAAAGATTTTAATTTTGAATTAATTATATGAATTTTACGAATTTGTTTTTAGTTTGGACAGGTTGTTTCTACAAATAATTGAAAATATTTTTTGAAATTTATAGCACAATTTTAAGAGAATTTGGTTAAGTTTATAATTAATTTTAGGAGAAATATTAGATTGAAACTCGAAAAAGGTGAAGTTTATGAAACGGTATCGGGATGGTGTTAAATTTATGTTAGATATGTTTTGTGATTGAATTAAAATTGTATTAAATTCACAACCAATACATTTATAATACATAATACACTTCACAATTTTTCGTGATATCAACCAAAATAATTTAGTAACGCACTTGTAATACATTTATAACGTATGCACAATACATTTGTAATACATATTGCAAACATTACTCATGTTCTTGGTGATGCAAACTAAAATAATTTACAAGACACATCTAATACATGTTTTATTTATGAATAATACAAGTTTAATTTTGTCTATAGATTATTGTCTTGTCTTTCGTTACTTACGTTTTTCATATATTGTTAATTTTCTCTTCTAATTCAAATTTAATGTGTGTAATACATTTTTTATTCAAATTTAGTTCATTTGACAGTTTATTATGTTTATTCATTTGTTACAATTAGATTACTTATCTAATTAATTGTTGATACAAGTTTTATTTAGTTTACGAAGCATTAACTTCTCTTTCATTTGCAATTAGTTTGGATAGTCAATTCCTATAAATAGTTAAAAATATCGTTTAGAGTTTATATCTTAATTTAAGTGGGTTCAGTTAACTTTAGAATTGATTTTAGGAAAATTGTTAGATTGAAGCTCGAAAATGATGAAGTTTAAAATAATATCGTATTTGTATTAAAGTTGTATTAGATATGTTTCACAATTGTATTTAAAATGTATTAAAATCATGAACTATGCATCCTACATTTATAATACATATTGCAAACTTCTCTTCCTATTTAATGATATCAAATAAAATAATTTAGGTAATACTTACAATACATGCACAATACATTTTAATACATATTGCGAACATCACTCACATTCTCAGTGATACAAATAAAAAGTAATTTATAAGACACATATATTACATTTTTGTTCATGAATAATACATTTATAATATGTATTGCACACTTAACTTTTTTTACGGATACTCACAAGAATAATTTAGATAACACACTAATAATACATTTATAAGACATGCACAATATATTTTTAATACAAATTGCAACCATCACTCATTTTCTTAGTGATAAAAGAAAAAATAATTTATAAGATACATATGGTATAAGTTTTATTCATGAATAATATGAGTTTAATTCAGTTTATAGAATGTTGACTTGTCTTTTATTAATTACGTTTTCCATTCATTCTTAATTTTCTATTCTAATTGAACTTTAATATTGTGTAATTCAATTTTAAAGAAACTCAATTTATTTTGCAATTTTTTGTTTTATTTGTCATTGATGAATTACTTGTTTAATTCATTATTAATACAAGTTTAATTTACTCTATAGATCATTGTGTGTAATATATTTTTAATTCAACTTTGATATGTGTGTAATATATTTTTAATTCAAGTTTAAATCATTATATAATTTGTTATGTCTCTTATTTGTTGTGATTAGATTATTTATTTATTTAATTAATTACTAATACAGATTTTATTTATTTTACGATGATTAACTACTATACGACAGAAAATGAAAAGAAAAACAAAATGAAAAATACAACAGAAAAAGAGAGAGCACAGCAAAGAAAAAGTAAAAAATAAAAAATATTTTTTTAAAAAAAAGCAAGAGATAGAGAGATCATAAAAGAGAAAGCAAAACATAAAATAAAAAACAATTAGAAAAAAAAGTAATAGAGAAAGGGCAACAAAAAGAAAGGAGCGAGAAAAGGAGAAAAAATTAAGAAGTTGAGAAAAAAAAAAGGCGAGAGAAGAAAAATCTAATAAATATATATTTTTATTTTATATTGTTATAAATAGCAATATTTAAAAAGTATATCTAAAACAAGTAATTATTTTTTAAAAGGGATCCACTCAAGTAATTAATCCTATTAACTATAGAATTGGCCCATTATTCATCAACTAAATAAATGACTCCGAATAGCTATGAGGGCTAAAAATGGTAATATTTATGATAATTTTTTCAAAAAAATACATGTTTGTCCTCGAACATAAAGTAAAAGAAGGAATAATAATTGACATAACCAAAAACATGAGTTATGACCTACTAGTCGGTGTTCATCTCTTTAAACGAGATCCTCCTGAAGATTATTTCATCAAGTGCATTGAACTTTCAAATTTTGGAATATCTACAAATGTGGAGTGATTAATAAGCCACATACTTATCCATGAGCTCAATGTAGAAAACCCATTGGACCATAGCATAACGATCATCACAAATATTTACTCACATAACAAGGATAACATTCCGAATCGATATCGGCTACAACCAGAAGTGAACTTTAACCAAACACCATACACTCATAATGTACAGCCATTGCTAATTTTACCAAGATTTTCTTCTCAAAACACAATTTTTTTCTCGAGCTTAAGTTAGAAAAATTTGATACTTAGACATCGGGTACTCATCAAGAGCGAACCAAACTTATCGAACCCAAAGAAGGAATTGATCAAGTAAGCACATAGAGAGGGATAAATTTAAGTATACCGAACCTCTAACGAAATTATCAAAATGCTATATCAATAGTTGTGATTGTAGAAAAACCTTAAGAAAAACAAAACTATACCTAACGGTCACCACATTCAATTACCCATAGCTAAAATATGATATCGATGGTGAGATAAATCTTATGTTTGTCGGACAACTGTAAATCTTCATGATAAATCTCTAATAAATTTTCATAAGCAATGTTGTGCATGTAGAAACACTGATATACTTCAATTATTTTAAGAAAACACCAAATATGTTAAATCTAAAACGACTAAGTCTTTCCAAGCATCATATCCTACCAAGAGAACATCACAGGATCGGCACACCCGATCCACCACTAGGGATAGACACATAGACGTGGAAACAATTGAAGTATATCTAGCAAATCATACTAAAAAAAAGAATATATAGAATTAAGGTTGAATAACACAAGATACTTCATAGTGCCCATATAAATAAAATTTCATTCATATGACTCCATGTCTCAATTTTTTAGCCACCCACAATTAACCAGTCTGATCTCCAATATAATATTACAAACACTCAATTCATCAAACTCCACATACTTCTCACAATGCTCCATTGAAGCTAAAAAAATTTATACTAACAAAAATCATAAATTCACCAACCATTTACCTTTACTCTCAAATTATCACTAGTATCAAAGTCTTCTTGGCAAACACATTGTAGCCTCTAAAATTTTTAAAATATGACTCCCTCTCTTTCCATTTAAGCATTACATGAAAGATATGAGTTACACCCAAGACTGATAGCACTAATTTTAATTCTAAAAGTACTTTTCCATCGAAATAAAATATTTGAATTACATACAATATCAGATTTACACGAACATTCTTTTACCATTTTCAACTATCATTCATATCATCATGTAACTTATGTCAACACTTAGAGAGATCTTTTGTCACCCCAATTATTCTATATACTATGAGCATATGATCCCAATCCATCACATATTTATTGAACACATCACAATAGATGTGCAGTTCCCTCAACAAAATATTTTCAGTCCCCTCCAAGTCCTCATTAACCATATAAACATGTAGGTTAATAATGTTGCATATTCATAAGTTATGTATCATATTTAAACAATCTAGCTCGATATAGTCCAATAGAATCTTTCACACATCATTGTTTGTCACCCAAACTAAAATTCAACATTTAAAGAAAAATAATGATAAATTCATGTTAAGTTACCGAACTAATTCACATCTCACAATCACATCTCTACTCATAGGAAAAAAATCAATAAATCCTTAAGCTACAATTCAAGGGGCTTATATGGGGAGGTCTTATTAATTCAATTTTCTTAAATTTTTCCCATAAAACAAAATTAAAAATATCTTGAACCCTTGAACACTCCAGACTCACTCTTGTTCTGTTTATTAACTCACTTACCAATCTTAATTCTTTGGCCAACAACCCTTTACCTTATCCTCTGAATAAAAAATTTAAATGAAACCCTTCTTTAGGTCCTTTGAAAATCAAAATAACACACTACTCAAATCATGTACAAGTCCTTCCAAATGGTTAATATTCAGTACAACCGATTATTTCTTACCTTACTAATCCACACCTTGACAAAATATACAACCTGAACATTAACTCAAAATTAAAAACTTGAATTTCCCCCCTACCAAGTAACACAATCTCATCATCAATCAAAATTAGCTCATTGAAGAACTTTATGGATCATATATATTAGCCTATAATTGATTGCTTCTCAATCGATCTTACCATATCTTTTTTTAATAATTCAACTGTACAAGTTGCCCAACTCAAAAGCGTGAAAGAAGTTATCATCACACTCAAGTCAAATGTATGTGCACTCGTTTATCAAATTTTGTCCAATAGTTTTTAACCAATATGATGCACATGTGACACTGTTATCATAAGTAGAGCAAAAAAGATGAAAACCCTCATCTCTAAACTCTTTTTTTTTTACTATCTGAAGGTAAATCTTTTGTCCTTGCATTAAAAATAAATATCTTTGTTGTCGATCGCCTCTGTCCACATGCTGCACTATATTTCACTATTTTTTTCCATTATAACTCTAGTTGCTTTAACTTATATTTGAGCAACATCCCAACTCCTCATAAGAAATACTATACAACCATGCTATTTACAAAATAGTACTAAACCATACCTTAGACATTCTAAAATCATCATTACCATACAAAATTCTTTTAACCAACATACCTTATCATATAGTTGCATTTCAACCATAATTCATCATAAAACCTTATTACCACCATGCCTAGTTAGCCCTAGCACATAAGTTTCTCATTCTACTATCAATCTACTCATTTGTAGCTTAAGATAAAATTATCTGACCTCATTTAGAATTTGAGGATACACTTCACAACCCGAGTGCTTAATACAATATCAAATATCCTACTAAAATTTTCCTTCTAAATAATGTTTAACTCATTCATCTGTAGTAACAAGCTAGTTAGTTTCTCAAATGTGAATGCAACATCAAACCTCATTATACGAGCATGTGATAGAAATGATAACTCTTTAAGTAGTTAGTAATCACACTTGACATCAGTGTATCCATTTTCATATGCAACTAGTACCACATTGTGAAGTTTTTTAGATGCACCACTAGACCATATCATACTTTCTGAGAAGATTGTACCCAAATATCCCACATATCTATCTCCCTATAAAGTAACTAACAAACACTACCAAATTTGTTCGATCTCTCGTCCAGAGCAATATGCATCCCCTCACAGATAAGGGCCAATAAAAGGAGCAATACATTCTCTAACTCTAAACAAGTAAGAATTGATACCATTATAGTAGTCGTATTATGACTCTTTTCTGATATACACCCAATCTATTAAAGATTTTAACCTTGATAGGCCCAAAATCATTCCTAAGCAACCCATATATGTTATGACAACTATATCCATTGTATTTTCCAAAGTTACACTATTCATTATCTATCCATCCTTCTAATCATTCTACTTTAAATTGTCAAACAACTCCAGATATTGTCTATACCACACAAGTACTAATCCCGCTACTAGATGACTAGCCTAAAAAAAGTATAAGACTCTCATGTAGTCCCTTAAACCATTGTTAAACCTAATTGTTTATTTACCCTCAAAGTGGATCATCAAGCTATAACCTCAGGCGTTTCCTTCAAATAATTGAACATTCTATATCTGACCACACATCATCTCCACAAGTATATCACTTTAATCTTAGTACCATATCTAACATCCAAGCCATACACGACACTAATTTACCAATATGAGTAACTATGCACGAGTCATAAAATCAAGGAGAGTGAATGGAATGAAGAGATAAAAACTAAAAGATACAAGGATGTGTGATAGAGATTAAAGAAGTGCAATTTCCTTAAAGTCACAATAGGGTTTTGAAGATAAGTGCAAACATCTTCATACTGATCCTCGAGACTCTACCTCGACTCGGCTTGTATACACGTGAGACCTATGAACCTAGGGATCTCATACCATGTTGTCACAATTCAAAGATAGACGTGATGACACTCGTGTTATTCCATCAATAAAAGTTATCCTAGAATCCAACTAATATAGTGAATGCGGAAGTAAAACGTGAATAAAAGTCTAATACTACAAACCACTGCAAAAAACAAGGTCAACTTAATTAAACTATCAAAGCCTAGTTGTCATATGTACAAGCCTCTAAAGTATTACAACTAAATCAAAAGAAAAATACAACTGTCATATGACATTGTTTCTAGATTAGAACAAGATCATAAATAGGAGTAAAAAGGTCCGCTGAAATGACAAGCAACTACCTCACAAATCTCTTTAATATGCCTCAAACAAGGAGAAGGGAAAATATCACAAATGTCCAGACTAATAACCTATAAAAAAATTGTATAAGTAAGTGTGAGTACCGAACAACATAGTACTCAACAAGTAAACCTTTACACAAAAGCTAAGGGAATAAAATACGGATACTCCTCACACACCAACGGAACCTCCACAACCACAACATGCATAAAACCAGCCCAACCTAATAGTTCATAGTTTACATACCACCCAATCAACAAAAATCACTTTATTCATCAATCACAACTTCCACAAACAAAGCACTCATAATGCCAGCAACACACACAATCAAATTCATCAAATACAGGTAATTAAATATCAGCTACCTTCAAACCACCAGTATAACACAAAATCATCAAGAATGAAGGATGTCATGGGATTTAATGCAATGTGTCACCATGAAATGATATGCCTCAAAATACCAAGTTCTCTCTCAACCATATATACATGATACTCCTTAGAAATACATCGAAAGTTTATGACCCATGGGTGACTCGCGAGATCCATATACCGACATGGACGATCCCCACATTTATGTGTGGACGATTCCCACGTTTATGTGTGGACGATCTTAACACACTATCATAAAATCAAACAATCTCCACACAAACGATCTCGACGTGCCCAACATATAATCATAATCAACTTTCTCGCACGGACAATCTCCACATGTAAAAATTATAATCATATTTGATCTTAACACGGACAATCTCCATGTGTTAGACATTTTTCATACCTAATCTCATGTCAATGCATGTGCACAATTGGATATCAAATAAAAGAGATGATGCAACATCTCAATAAATCGAATGTTCCTATGACATATAATAACCTGAATTATCACAACTATACGAGTTCAGTAAAGAAAACAATCACACATAATAAATCAAGTCAATAATATTTCAGCTAATGTCCATATGCTTTGACATTCTTGGATTACCATCTACATTCTATAGTAATAAACTTTTCCCTTATAACATTGGTACTCGTACCATTCTCAGCACATCAAACACAAATAATTAATCACATTGTCTTTTATTACTTTTTTTCATCATTAGAATAAATCAAGGTGGACAAGTTAACTCTTCACAAAATCTCATTACTCCCAAACACATACTACAAGGAAATACAAAAATTTCATATACTTAAAAAGGGTAGAAATCAAATTACCTCAAACAATCAACCAATACTCCAAGACTTGAGCCTTCCTATTTTGATGTACTTCCACATCAATACAATCTATTCAAATAAATAGCCACAATAAGATTTTGAACTAACAACACTCATATTAATTACTATATTTCTTGAATAGACCGAAGATCTAACTCAAATCCATAACCAATGTCTTAAATGTTGATGTCAATTAACATGTCAACTCACATATTTACAAATTTGAAGCCTATAGTTAAGTTTCAACTTCTCCAAACACTACTACCCTAATAGTTTTCATGTAATATAATACACTCGATATTTAATTACATATCTCAATATATCAAACTTGGAACATGATATGATAACTATAAGAAAAAATTAAAAAAATTAATTACATAAAAATTCGAAAACCCTAGGCCAATACTATATATATGTCGTCCCAAAAGAAGTCACGTTACAACAACAAAAACATTCAAATTTGCGTTCTTTTCTATTTACCAATTGGTGATTATTAGTTTACAAAATTCTTGGCCTAAATTTCCATTTGCAACATCCAGTAAGTTGTACACCAATTATTCATTCCAATGCGTGGACTAATTACAAAACTTAAACATTGATATTTCCTTTACTTGGAAGAGTTGTGTCCTTGATTCTTGTGATGCGTGCTGCACTTTTCTTGGTGTTTGCACGTAGTAAAAGACTTTAGCCCCTAATTAATATTAATTCAATGTATGGGTCAAGTAATAGGGTATTATTTACAGACTTGGCCTATTATTCACCAATTAAATAAATGACTCAGGATAGCCATGAGAGGTAAAATGGTAATACTTATGATAATTTTAAAAAATGATTTTTTCAGGTCATTACAAATTAGATTCCAATGTTTTCCATTAGACACTTATGTAATTCTTCATGTTAAGATTATAGTTATTAATAAATAAATAAAATAAATGTCGAATTTAACTTAATGATTAATTTCCTTTAGAGAACTATTAAACTTATTTTGTGTGTCGGATTAAAAATATTTAATTGAAAGATTTAATAAAATGAACACTTATAACCTTTTCTAAAAGGCATATCATCAATCTCTATACCGAGACATGAATTCCATTAACTAATTTATTATTTTACTAACATCCAATCTATCAAACGTATTGACGAATCTCATAACTTCACCTTTTAATAAATCGAAATGATCATTAATATTGTGATAGAAATATTAAGAATATAAGTATTGTTGACACCCAATTTTGACCCTCCCCGATCGAAATTGATTCACGAGCTTCTCAATTTTCAAACGATTTAGAATAATTAGTTTTACAAAATTCAAATATTTTTTCCATGTTACTTTAAGTAAGTATAGTCTATTTTTATAATTTTTTATAATTATATGTGTAATTAGTGTTTCTTAAATATTCGAAAATAGTCCAAAAAAAATTTTAATTTTATTAAGTATTTTTTATTAAAGTAGTTTAGTTTAAATTGGTTGTAATTTTTTAATCATTACCTTACAACTGAGTTAATTATTTTGTTTCAATGAGATTGAGAATCTCGTCAATTAATTTAAATAATTATATTTAACTTTTAACCGAGTTTTCTAAGTAATCCGATTCGGTTATGTTCAATTACATGGGTCAATTGCATTTCATTTAGACCCATTCCTACTCTTCTCGGACCATTTTCAATTGAAGAAAAGCCCATTTGACCAAATCGAGTCAGCCCATTCCAATCCCTATATCAAATTTCCCAATTTACTACAAATTCACCCGACCCGGCCCACATTTATTTTCTTCTTCACAAGAAGAAATCCAGAAGCGTACAACAAACCCATATCAGCAGAGGCAACACCCAAATCTACCCCTCCAATGTGTCTCACGCGAGGGCGGCAATGGCTCCTTTTCGTATTGTCGTCTCCTCGCTAGTACGCTCCCTCAACAGAGCAGGATGACTTTTCAGTTTGGCCAGCTGCATTTCCGTCCTTTTCATATAAGATTGAGACACGGCGCATCTCTAGGACGAATCATTTGATCTAGCCATCTGTTTTCCCCTTCCTCTTCCAAAATGGGGCAAGATCCATTTTGGGTCATTTACATTTAGATAAGTTATAAATATTTGGGCTGAAGGCCCAAATTTAATACTCTCTTACCTTTTTACTTCTATTTGATTTATTTTTACTAACTTCGTTTATTCTAAGGTTTATTTAATTAAATCCCCAAGATCGTTACTTCCCTTTATCTTCAAAAAAATATACATATTTATTTTATATAAAATTACCTAGGTTTGTCTTTTTTTTTTATTACTTTATTTTTATTTTCCGATATTGGTCTAGTCAACAGTTGAGTCATCCCCTTTACAATGAGCCCTTTAGTGTTTTTCTCAATAATAATAATAATAATAATAATAATAATAATAATAATAATAATAATAATAATAAGTAAGTAAATGAATAAAAAATAAATTTTCTATACTTAGTTATAATTTGAAAAATTATTCAAAAGGTCATTTTAGTCAAATCGTCGGTCAACCGCAAGTTAGCAGATATTCCGAGGGATTAATACCTTCTCGAAATGTACATTTGAACTCGAAACCCTTTCAATTTCAACTAACTTTTCTTGTTTAAATCATTTTAAAAATCTTTAGTTTTTCTTGATTTTTACTAAAATGATTAAGTGGCGATTCTGTTAATTTGGAAAATCGATATCTCTTAAATTATAAGAAGATTCATTTTATGAAACTTAGTTATTTTTTATTTTTATTCATTTTTTTGAGTAAAACATAAATGACGACTCCACTGGATTCGATTAAGTTCAAACCATGAGATTTGACTTTTTGGCTAAGTGTTATTAATTGCTAAATGATTATTTGTGCTGAATATGTTTCAATCATATAATTGTCATTACATTTCATGACATCTTCTGATATGTGTGTATAGTATATTAAAGGACGGTTTGTGGAACCGCAACCAAACTTTTCTATACTCAACCTTTTTTATGGAATTAGCAGCAATTTATTGGTTCGTCTTGCGTCCAATGATTGTCGTGAGTTCCAGCCCAAGCTGTCCACTTGGGTTCCCAGTCTTTTCAAAAGACACTCTTAGTCAACTCGAGTAGAGCCGAGACAAAATACCAAATTTAGGAGCATTCTGAACTAAGATGACTCAACACCCAACGCGTGTTGGACCCATTAGAAGCACACCTTGTGTCTACTTGTCTCATTTGCTAGTAAATAGACAATCATGTTTACGTGTTGATTGAAGGATGCATATGTATTTTTAAAATGAATTTATTATCTATGGGGGTGGGGTAATTAATCTTTGTTTTTTATTCTTGTAGGATGGATCCAACACAAGAGCTTTTAAGAACTTTAATGGTGACTGTCCCTGATCCCTACCTTAAAGTGTGGTGGAAATTCATGAACTATAGAGACAAATGACGGTTCAAAAATAGATAGGCCATCTTCTATTGATGTTGGAACTAAAAGCTTTGCATGGTCTAATTGGAACGATGGTAAAGTTTTGGGTTAGTGAAAATATTGTATTTCAGTTTGGAGAAGTTAAAATGACACCGACTATTGAAGATATCCTCACAAGCTATGAGATTATCGCCATGTGCAACAAAAGAAAGCGTCAACCAGATACAGATCTTCTAAATCCTTAAATATGGGATTTCATCGAAATCAAAGAAAAATTGTCACTTGTTAAAGTTGAGTGGTGGAAAAGCTTCCCGACCCAAAATTCCTTTAAGAAAGCTATATTATCGATTTGGACGTATGAGGGATTAAGAGAAATTTAAAGAGGAGTTCATCTCAAAAGAAAAATGGAAGGAGACACGTCCCCTTTCCTTTAAAATATGCTTAAGTGGAACAATGTGTGTCCCCAAAGGCCAAACTACATTATTCATTTTAGTGTAGTAATGGTCACTCATGTCATCTTCTATGAACTAGACTACAAGTCATCAACCAAGTATTACACTTTGGCGCCCATGTTCTTATTCGATATCTATAGGGCTTCGGATAAGTGTCAAAGCGAAGAACGCTTTTTCAAGGATGCAACCTGATATTTCAATGGTGGACTATGCGACATCTAATCAAAACTCATAATCCGAAAGAACCAAATCTCCTAAGATGGTAAGATGAACTTGAAGGTCACGATTGGTGGATGTACCATAATCATTGCAACAAAATCGGAGGAAAAGAATTCTAGTATAGAAGACTTCAAGGGATAAGAGAAGAGAATGTACAGTGGTCGATAGACAGTCTGGTGGTGACAAAGAATTTGGTGATTCAAGTCGAAGAGATCCCTTACTTGGTATTTGCTGGATTAAGATCGAATAGACTATATGTTCCCGGTTGAGTCCTTAGACAACTAGGAGGTAAACAAGAGGTTCCCCAAATCGCAGACATGAGGAAATTTGCAACCGATCGTGAAAATGGACGACTCTCTTTTGCTGAAGACATACGTAGAATGTGGAGATCTCGAAGAGTATTGGGTGAGCCGGTACCAAACAGGTTTCATCCGAAATGTTGTAGGGATTACAAGGAATGGTTGAAAAAGAGCCTCGCTAGAACTATTTAGCTTGGTCAAAAAAATCCCTCACATCATTGCTGATTTTGGAGCCAAACATCTAGTTTGACTTCACCACCTCCAACAAAAGTTTGATAATAATGAGTTGGAGCATCAACACCGATACTTAGAAGACGCCAAAGTCATAACTCAATTAAAAAAAAGAGCTACGATAGCCAGACAATGCATGTCAAAGTTAGATGATAACATGGAACAACAAATTCAGTCGATAGAGTAATTTAGACATCAAAAAGGGGATCAATTGGCGAGAGATCATCTATGGGCGAACAAATATGCTATGTGGGAAGAGGTCAATATCTCCAAGAGTACCAAACTTGGTAAAGGATCATGGCAAGCTTGAAGTTTATTATTATTCCCTGTGTGGGACTTCTTTATTAGTACTTTTTTTTTGTAATTTATCTTCTGAACCTATTTCTCTATTTTTATGTTTATCAGACAATTTGAATTATATAAATGAAATATTTTGGGAATAATGAATTGGTTTTAAAAGACATATACATCCTTCAATTCATTAGGCCTACCCTTAGCACAAAAGGGTCACAAGCATGTTTAGGGCGCGATATTAGTTTGTATATTGTATACCTTAACTGTTTATGTGATATGTTTCTTTGAATGAAGACGTTGCTAGCCAACTCCTTTTCAAAAATTTCCAAAAAATCTCTACAATATCAAATGCAATCCACTACCCCAAAATTATTCGACCAAAAGTCCATGAGTCTCGAGTTTCTCACTCCAAAATAAAATCCTATTATAAAAACCTAAATTATATCATCTCAGGAAAGGTAAAGTCGCTGGTATAGAGAAAGGTAAGAATGCCGAGGTGGAACCTACAAAAGAGAAGATGCAGAGGAAATTGTAATGGATTATGCAGGAGATTCGAGAAATTAGAGAAAGAGGACTCAAAGTTGAAATAGGCACAACAATATTCAAAACTGCAACTGTGATGCTTAATGAGGATTTGGCAGCTAGATAGAAAGAAGTGCCATCGTGGACAAAGAGACAAAGGCTAGGATGAGGAGGTCTAAGAAGATACGCGAGAAATGCTCTATCTTCAATCAAGAAGCTAATGGCAGTCCCTAAGACACTCACCCTAGAGCAACTAAAGAAGATATCGATGAGGAAATTGTCTACATGCCTCTCTTCCTGGGACGTCTAAAAGGAAGAGAAAAATGGATCACTCTCCTAGCTTATGAGCGGACATATAGCATGGAGGAAAGGGTCACGTCGTGCATTCTTTTGTTTGAGAATCTTAGGGATTCACACATGTTGAAGCTTCATGAGGGAATAACTTTGGGGTTTAGGAATAAAAACTCTCAGAAGATGTGTGTCTTCCACCTGAACCTATGAGGACACACAATAGAGGAATGTTCGCAACTTAAGGCAAGAATCTGCAAGCTTATCGCCACTGGGAAGATGCCACACATGTGGAGTGAGAACACCATTCTTACCTACGACCAGCTGAAGCCCAATGTGCCCGTCACTAAGCACACCCAGTTTTATTGTAACCATTTCACACAGTTCAAAAATATATTAGTTCATATCTATAGTGACTTGGTTCAAAAGGGGGTCTTGTCCTCTATCCGAGAGGATGACGGAGCATTCAATCCTATTGGGATGGAAATATGGAAGCCTTGTCCTCATCATGACGCTACAGATCAAAGCATCGGAAGGTGCCTCAAATTTCTCTACGACATGGAATCCCTTATTAATATGGGAAAGATCTAAGTTGAGTTCGTTCCCCGTGACTAATGCAACAGCAAGGAGAAGAATGACCGAGATGGGGTCACCTTTTTTCTCCATTTTTCTCTTTCCTTGTAATCGTTGAAAATGAATGAAGGAAAACAAGTTTTTCCTTTTATACTCAAACTACGTAGGGCCTGAATTCTCCTTGCGAGATACGTAGGAAGCCTTTCAAGGCTCGACCCCTATCTTTCCAAAGTTTCATTCACCCCTTTTCATTCATTAAGGAAATGTTAGGTCTAGGTCAACGGATGTCGAAAAAGATGCAATAAGAAGACCTTAGATCAACGTGATTTGACCTTTCAAAGATAGTCCCAAATTAAAACAAGAAAATTTCAGCTTGTTAAAAAAATCAGTTTCACATTACTCGTGTATTAGCACGTCATTCAACAAAGCAACTTTTGTGTGTTTATATGTTCTCTATGTGATATTTTGCATTATGTATTCTAAATTTGAAATGACAAATTTGTGTTTGAATTTTTTTTCCTCCATAGGTACATAAAACTGGTCTGTGTCGATAAACTGGTCGATCATCCTTATTTCATAAGATCTAAAGGCCATACAGATTCCTTTCCCAGTCAAGGTTCTGATAAGGGAAAAGCAACGATGGGTGACAATAATGAAGAAATCAGTCTGACTGATGTTGTAGTGGCTCAGCTCACCATCGCAGAGAAAAATGAACTTTCTCACCATCGCAGAGCAAAATGAACTGATTATGCAGTTGATGCAGCAAATTGTGTAGATAAGGGTTGAAACGCAGAGTAGACAACATCTGCCTCCGCCGCCTTTTACTACCAATGCTTCAACAAATGGAAGGCCTCTGCTGTACTTTTCCTCTTCAAACATGGAACAAGCTTAGAATCCACCTTCAATTCCTGCTCAAAATACCTCAATCATCAACTTAACTACCCATAATCCCTAGTATGCCTCAGCCTCCTATCAGACCCTATCCCCTACTCAAAACAACAATCCTCAAATGCCACTTTCCCCTCAAAATACCAACCACCAAACCGGTCCACCCCCTCCAAACAAAAACAAATACAACCCCCAATCGTCCCTCCATTACAAAAATAAACACACAAATCCCCAAACTTTCCGTCAAAATTACCAAACCACCCAAAACACCCTGAGTCCTTCCGTCGCTCTACAACTACCCCAAAAACCCACTTTTCGAATCCTCGTTCCCAAGCATGATTCTAAGGTTCTGAGCTCTACCACTATGAAGAACAGGAAGGAGAGTGGAGGTTAAAGGAAGAGGTCGTGAAGGTGGATATAAAGGAAGAGATCTGAAAGTCAATGAAAGACCTCGAGTGTATTCTTAATGTCTCCGGCATGAGCTATGAGAATTTATGCATTCACCCGAATTTGCACCTCCCAGAAGGACTCAAAGTGCCAAAGTTTGACCTTTTTGAAGGAATAGGGAACCCCTTAGTGCACCTAAGGGCCTACTGTGACCATCTTGTGGGAGTTGGGAGAGATGAAGGTGTACTGATGTGGCTTTTTACCCAAAGTCTGAGTGGAGAAGCTTTAGAGAGGTTTACATCTCTAGAAATAAGACAATGGCCTAGTTGGAATCCCTGGCTAAGGATTTCATTGAAAGATTTGATTATAACATGGAAATTATTCCCAATATTTATTCCTCAGAAAAGATGACTGAGAAGACCATTGCACTGAAATAATCTCAAGGAGAGATGAGTGAGGAGGAGGCTGAGATGGCATACTTGACAAAGAGGTTTCAAAAGATCATTAAGAACATGGAGGTTTTCAAAAGAAAGCATCAACCGACAGAGCGACAACGACAAATGTTCTATGTCATAAGTGTGGTAAGCCTGATAATTTTATGAGAAACTATCCCAGCAAAAAACAGGAGTTGTCTTGTTTTTAGGGTTGTTACATACCGACTTCATGCTTGTTATGCATCAATAGATTGCAGAATTTGAGTTGTCAAGTTTCAGATTCCTAATGAATCAGTCATAGAGTGGAGTGGTAGTTCAGTAGTGCCTAAGGGTCATTCATTTCTCAACTTAAGGTGATAAAGTTAGTTTCAAAGGGTTGTATCTATCACTTAGCCTTAGTTAATGACTCAAATTTTGAGATACCTTCCCTTTAGTCAGTTCCTATAGTAAAAAAGTTTCCAGAAGTTTTTAATGATGATCTGCCCGGAGTCCTTCTAGAGAGATAACTAGACTCTCACATAGATATCATTTAAGATACTCCTCCTATCTCTATTTAGCCATACAGAATGGCACCAGAGAGTTAAAAGAGCTGAAAAAACAATTGAACGGTTTGTTAGACAGAGGTTTTATTCGACCAAGTGTCTCACATTAGGGCACTTCAGTCTTATTTGTGAGAAAGAAAAATGGTTCCCTTTGGATGTGTATAGACTACCGCCAGTTGAATAAAGTGACCATCAAGAAAAGATATCCTCTCCCAAGGATTATGATCTTTTCAACCAATTTCAGGGTGCTTCTTGCTTCTCAAAAATTGATCTCAGATAAGGTTACCATCAGTTGAAAGTTAGGCAATGTGATATTCCAAAGACAACTTTTAGAACCAGGTATGGGCATTACGAGTTTTTGGTCATGACCTTTGGTTTGACAAATGCGCCTGCAACATTTATGGATCTTATGAACAAAGTCTTCGAACCTTATTTAGATCTGTTTGTAATTGTATTCATTGATGACATACAAATTTATTCAAGGAATGAAGAAGATCATTCTAGTCACCTCAAGATTGTTCTGCGGACTTTGAAAAGATAAGGAGCTATATGTGAAATTCTCCAAGTGTGAGTTTTGGCTAAAGGCAGTGCCATATTTTGTTCGCATCGTTTTTTGTGATGGTATTATAGTTGATACCCAAAGATAGAAGCAGTTCAGAGTTCTCCTAGACCCACGTCTCTAACATATATAAGGATTTCTTGGGTTTGGTTGGCTATTATGGGAGATTTTTTGAAGGGTTCTCATCTATATCGTCTTCTTTGACCAATCTAAGTGAAAAGACAGTCAAATTTAAATGGTCTGAAGCTTGTGAGAAAAACTTTCAGGAAATGAAAAATAGACTGAGTATCGCTTAGTTTTAACTTTACCAAAGGGTACTCAAGGTTTTGTGGTGAATTGTGATGTATCGAGAGTTTGTTTAGGTTGCGTGTTGATACAGAATGGCAAGGTTATAGCTTATGTCTCCATACAGTTGAAGGTTCATGAGAAAAATTATCCCACTCATGACATACAATTGGCAGGAATACTTTCTTCATTAAAGATATGGTGTCACTATTAGTATGGTGTTCATATTGACGTATTCACTGATCACAAGAGCCTCCAATAAATGTTCAGTTAAAAAAATATAAATCTCAAACATAGGAGGTGGTTAAAATTACTCAAGGATTATGACATGAGTATTCTTTACAACCTATGTAAGGTTAATGTGGTTGTTGATGCTCTAAGCAGATTATCTATGGAAAGTACCGCCTATGTTGATGAAGAAGGAGGGAGTTAGCTAAAGATATGCACAGACTTACAAACTTAGGAACCATACATATGGATTCCACAGAAGGAGGAATAGTCGTGACCAATGGGGCGGAGTCATCACTAGTGTCAGAGGTAAAAGAGAAACAAGACCAAGATCCCATTTTTCTTAACTTGAAGAAAAATATTCATAAGCTAAGCGTATTAACTTTTCAACAAGAGGGAGATGGTGTGCTAAAGTATCAAGGTAGGTTGAGTACATAGGGTGGATAGACTCCAAGAGACAATCATGGAGGAATCTCATAATTCTAGATATTCCATTCATACGGGTTCTAACAAGATGTACCGCTATTTGAGAGAGGTATATTGGTGGGAAGACATGAAGAAAGATATTGCTGAGTTTGTTGGCAAGTAACCGAATTGCCATCAAGTGAAACTAAAACAAAGAACTTCTGGAATGGAAGTGGGAGATGATTAGTATGAACTTCATCACAGGCTTGGAGATCTCGCAGGAAACATGATTTTTTTTTGGTAATTATTGATAGAATGACAAAATCAGCCAACTTTTTGCCAGTAAAGACTACCTAATATGCCGAGGATTATGCCATTTGTACCATCAAGAAGTGGTAAGACTCCGTGGAGTTCGGACTTTATTGTTTCAAAGAAAGGTGCACAATTTACTCCACAGTTCTGGAAATCTTTCCAAAAAGGTTTAGGCTTAAAGGTGAACTTAAGCACTGCTCTTCATCTTCAGACAGATGGACAAGCAGAGCATATTATCCAAACATTAGAAGACATGTCGAGAGCTTGTATGATTGACTTCAAAGGTATTAGGATGATCACCTACCTCTCATTGAGTTCGCGTACAAAAACAGCTACCATTCGAGCATCCAAATGGATCTATATCAGGCTCTTTATAGGAGAAGATGCAAATCTCCAAATGGGTGGTTCGAAGTTGGTGAAGCAGGATTGGTAGGGCCATATCTAGTTTAAAAATATATAAAGAAGGTTAAAGTGATTAAAGGGAGATTGAAAATGGCACAGAGCCGCCAAAAGACTTACACAGATGTTAGGAGAAGGCCATTAGAGTTAGAGGTAGTGATTGGGTGTATCTTAAGGTTTCACCTTTGAAGAAGGTTGTGAGGTTTGGTAAGGATAGGAAACTTAGTCCCATGTATATTAGACCTTATAAAATATCCAAGATAATTATCAATGTAGCTTATGAGTTAGAGATACCACAAAAGTTAGCGTTGGTTAATCTGGTATTCCATATTTCTATGTTGAAGAAGTGTGAAGGTGATCCGTCATTGATTTTACCAACTGAGAATGTTGGGATTAAGGATAGCTTGTCTTATGAAGAGATTTAAATTCAGATTCTAGATAGCCAAGTTCACAATTTGAGAACTAAGAAAGTTGCTTCAGTCAAGGTCCTTTGCAGGAACATTTTCTTTGAAAAGCGACTTGAGAAGCTGAGGAGGATATGAAGAGGAGATATCCGAATCTCATTGAATCCAAATAGAATACTGATTAAGGTACTAAATTTTCTTCTTAACACTTTATCAGACTATGTGTAAGCATGTTATTTCTTGTTTTTATTTGTTGAGTGCTGAAATGAAATTACTACCCTTAGCTTAGTGAAAGAGTTCTCATCCGAGGAGAATGTTCCCAAGGGGGGATATTGTAACATCTTTTAACTCGAAATAGCTAGGAATAAGCCAAGAAACCAAAAATAATAACTTTTGGAAATAAAAGGGAAAATTTTGGAAATTTCCTAAGTTTAAAAAGTGAGTTTTGGGTTATTATCTAACAGGTATAACTTCTAGCTTACGATGAGTTAGGGTCAGTTCTTTATATGGTTGGAAAGATCTCGATCTTTCCAACACTGCTGAGTTTGCGCATTTTAAATTTGTATGAGGGAGATATGCCTATCAAAAATTGGATTGCCGAATTGAGGAGGGTTCAATCCAGATTTTAGTAAGGGTAAAATAGTCTTTTAACCCTACTATTTTCTAATTTATTTAATGGTTTATTAAGGGTAAAACTAAGCCTTATTAAGTTTTAGAAAATTGAAATATGCTTACGGGTTGGGAGAAAATAGAAGAGAAGAAGGAGAAAGGAGAAAAAGATAAGAACTCATCCAGAACGCCACAATCTTCGAGTTCGTCGGGACTGATCCCTATAAGGTATGTGAGATCTTTCTGTCTCATGTTCTTCCACCCACATACCAATGTGTTTAATTCAGAGCATTTAGAGTAGATTGAATGATGAACATCAAAGTTCTTGATGAACAATTGTTGGATTTTTGTTTATTGAGTTGGAGTATACCTTTAATTGATTTTGATTTGTATTTCCAGGCTGTTGTATGAGTCTAATCGATTTTTTTATTGAGAACATTAGTAATCCTAAGTATTTGGGTGAAAATACATGGGACTTTAGAAGGTTTTGAGATTAAAATTGAAGAAGAAACATCGAAAATCCTGTTTGATAGGCCCTGGGGCGCATCGCCAACCAAAGCCTCTCAGGACAGACTCTACCCGACAGGCTCTGGCGCGCCCACCAGCCAGAGCACCAAGGCTACCTAGGGACCCCATTTCCCCCCATATTTTTGTACTAGTTCCTAAGTGATTTACCTATGTTCCTTAGTTGATTCCAACACTTTAAGGTACATTTAAACATCATGAATTCATCACTAAACATGAGATCATGATCTTTTAATCCATAATCCAATTCAAGAGAAGTTAAGATCAAAGTCAAAGAAGTTAAGAATCAAGTCTAAAAGTTAAGGAGCATGTCAAAGTAAGTTCTTAAAGTTTATAAAAGTCTTAAATAAACATTTTAATTTTGTTTTAAGATTCAATCTACAAGTTGAGCAAAGTGAAATGAGTTGAGTTAAATCTCCTAAGTTAAAAGGGAACTAAGTATTCTCAAAGAGTTATGTTTCAAATAAAGAAAAGAGCAAAGAGTGATTACATTTCTCAAAAATATATGAGGGAACTAAGTAGTCCCTAAGAGTTACAAATGTTTTCACATTTTGATAAAGAATGGAAACTAGACATCCACTTAGCCTTTGGCTAGTTTTATAAAAAGGGAACTATGATTTCCAGGAGAGATTTTAAAGCTAAGTTTGAGCAATTGCCTCAAACCGGAGAAGAAGTTGTTTTAAAAAAACATTATCTAGGTATTTTTGGGAGTAGTATGAGCACCAATATGGGGGCGCGAGTTCATAGAAACTCGAGTCTCCATAAACCTTGTAGCCAACATGGACAGAGAAAAGATCATACTTTTTTAGATGATTCTTTAGTGTTTTTAACAAAGACTACTGGATCAACTTAGTAGTTCAGGTTCTATACCAACGGCAAGGTATAGGTTGGTCCTCTTGCAATATGAGGTAAGACGTTGTATCATCACATAGGCTCATAGTGATGGTTGTCGGTTAGAGAATCTCTCGCATAAACTATATTACTTTCATTATAAGTAAAATTGAGTTTGTTACTGCATTATCTTCAATGAACTAAGTTGTTTACTCTATATTTACAAGTTTTTTTTATTATATATTGCATGTGTCTTTATTGCTTTATATTGAGTTAGTATTTCATGGGTTGAATAGAGTCAGGGTAAGTTCTTCGTGATCCTTTCAAGCTTTAACTTATTGTTTGGCATGTCAACTCGCGTACTTGTACATTCAATGTACTGATGCCAGTTCACCTACATCAGTTTATGATGCAGATGCAGGTAATCAGGATCAGCATCCAACACCTCGTTGATCAAATTGGTGAGCCTCCTTGCTTTCTAGAGGACACTTTTATTCGCTTCATAGTATTTCATTCATAGGAAGTTGTGGGGTCTTTCCAAACATCCTTCTTAGTATTGTAGAGGCTTCATAGACAGTCGAATAGTAAGTTTGAGTCTCTTCATTGAATTGTAGAAGATTTGTTCTAAGAATTTGAGTGTCATTTTTGCCAGACTATTATGTTTTAAGTATTTATTTTAAGAATGTTCGTATTTTATATTTGAGTTTAGTTAAGTCTTCCGTTGAGTTAAATAAGTCAGGACAAGGACTTTTTGTTCGAGGTCAGCAATGGTCATTGTGTCGAAAACGTCTAGAGAGTAGGCTCGAGGCATGACACAAACAAAGTGTTATTTATGACTTTAGGGGGAGATTATTCTATAATTGATTTTTATTTTTAATTTATATACCATATTGGGTCTCATAATCCTGTATAACTGATACTATTATCTTTTAAAGAATATGCAATCGGTTATGTTAAGGTAATAATATCACTTTCATAAGCAAGATGATTTAGATTATAACTCCATTTTGATACATGATAGCCTACATATTGATCATCATCAAATAAGGATTTAAGAGCCCTAGGCAGAACTTTAGATGATAATATGAATATCAATTCAGCATTTGATTTATAATTTAGAAACTCACATAGCTAATACATGTATAAGTTGCGGGAAAAGATATGTATTATTTTATGCATGGTAAAATATGAATTAACTAATAAATTAATAATTAACCTCTAAATAAAATAATTCATGATTTTCTTCATAACTCTAATTAGCAAACCATCAACCTCTAAAGGATCACTTGCTTGACTCGGATCTGAATTTTTCCTCGTAGATGTCAGCAAAACCACCAAGGTAACCACTATATTTTACTTCTTTGATATGTTCATGGGGACACTTTTTCCGTGTCAATTCTATTTTTGGAGATTTTTGTATCAATTGATTTAATCTGAAAAGAAAAAAAAGGTAAGTATAATATAACTCGTATGAAGCGAAGGAAAACATTTTTCTAACATTACTGCAATTGAGTATAATTTACATGTACCAATAGTTTAAAAAAATCTTATTTCCATACAATATACATGTGACTATATTAAAAAAATCGAAAGAACAATTTTTCTTGTTGAAGGTTAATAGTTAATAAAATTGACATTGGTTAAAATAACAAGGAAAAAATAAATTTAATATGAGAATAAGTAGGAAACTTATTAGTACTAAATTCTTAATATTTAATAATTATCAATTTGGTAAATTTTACTGAAACACATGTTATTTTAATATAATAAATAATTTATGGAATAAATTCCTTCCACATTTAGACAACTCTTCTTTTGGAGGAAAATGTTTTGTACTTCTATAAATTGAGAATCAATCTTTTCTACAATAAAATAGTAAAATAAAAAATTTAGTCCTCAATAGTTAATTTTTATTTTTTAATTTTTTAAATATAATTTCTCAAACTTCTGGTCTCTGGCTGATTTTTGTATAAAAATCTTAAACCTTCAAAGGCAACCTTTGCTAAAGAGGTGATGGGGAGGAAACAAACTTGTGTATTATTGAATAAGTGCAAGTACATTGGATAAAAATTATTTACTACTATTTTTAATACTATGTCCTTGTTTCCTGTTAGAAAAAGAAAATACTAATTGAAAATTTGAAATAACTTAACTTGAATTTTAAGTTATATCTTTAATGACAAAGTCTTATAGTTAAACAACTGTAATGATATGTATAATTAAACTTCAAAAGGTTGTTATTTTAGAACTATACATAATCAAATTAAGTCATATATATGAATTTAAAAATATAAGGTATGTTTAGAATTTCGTGCACCGAGTAATCTTCCATGAGAAGTTGTTATAATTCATTGCTTATGGGGTTAGTTTTGTGTTTAGATGGTAATCAGTTGAGTTTCTTATTTTGTATTCTTGAATGGATTTTTATTTAGATAATGGTTGAATAATGACAAGGAGTTTTAGTCAGGGTAAAGAAAACTAATGATGAATAACAAGCTTTTGGACTTGTGTAATTCTGTAAGGTAAAATAAAGGGAACCCCTATGCAATTACTTATGAGACTAGGTAATGTTTGTAATTCTTTGATGGTGTGATATACACGTGTTGTACTTTGTGGTGATACTTGTATATGTATGCATGTTGCAAGAATGGTCTTAGATGTTGAAAAGCGATATATGAATATCGATATGATGAAATCATGACAATGTGTTATTGTGATGTGTGATTGAGATTGGCTGCCACATTGCGGCACTCTAACTTAGATCGGATTGCCACGTTCCTGCATACTAACTGATATCGGTTGCCACGTTCCGGCACTCTAATTAGGATCGCTTGCCAAGTTCTGATATAAAACTTGGATTGAATTGTCACAATCCGGCATGCTAACCGTTTGACTTTGGTTCCCATGAGAGGGACAACTACTTGTGATAAAATGTATACAGTGAAATATGATATGCTTAATCTCGTGAGGTGTGTTTATGTATCAATGCGTTGGGGGTTTGAGCTATGATCTATTAGAATTTTAACTGTGGTAGTTTTGCACGTACTCTACGATATGGTTAGTATGTTTAAGCTATGATATATTGGAATCTTAAGTGTGGTAGCTTTATTTGTAGTATGTAATGTGATAGATATGTTTAAGCTATAAATCTTTGGACCCTTAATTGTGGTAGTTTTACTAGTAGTATATAGTGTGAATAATATATTAAAGCTATGAACCATTGGGATCTTAAGTATGATGGTGGTACTTGTAGTATACAAGGCGGTTAGTGTATTTAGGTTGTAAACTCGTAGGAAAGAGATTGGTGTAACTGAAAGGTAGTCTAAGTAAAGGTTAAAGGCGGAGAAGTGAGGTGTCCAGACATGATCTTTTGTTTTTCTGTTCATATCTTATGATGTGGGCGTTAGTTTGACCGATAATACCTACCAGTACGTGTGGTTGTACTGATACTACTCTTGCTATGTCTTTTTGACAAAGTCTGCATGTAGGATTTGTGATGTTTCATTAGGTGAAGACGAAGAAATCCTCCAACAACTTTAACTCCTTTTTCCGCATAGTGGGAGTTGTGTCCTTTTATTAAATTGTTATCATGTAGTAATTCATAGTAGCTCTTGTCCTTTTCGGACTATATTCTTGGGGTTGTCAAGTTACTTTAAATATTTTAACTAGTACATGAATAAGAGCCTGTAACAAATATTTTACTCTACACTATATCTATTTTGTTGAAGTTTTCACATGAATAAACCTTGAAAATATGAGGGTTCTTTTACTTGGGAGTTACAGTGGGTGTCCGCACAACCTTGTGGGTTGGATTGTGAAACTTCCTTACAAGATTGGGTCTCATAATATTGTATAATGATACTATTTCTTTAAAGAATATGCAATAGGTTATGTAAAAATAATAATACATCTTCATAAGCAAGATAATCAAATTATAACTCCATTTTCATATGTGATAGCCAACATATTGATCATAAAAAAAAAAGAGTTAAGAGCCCTAGGTAGAACTTTAGATGACAAAATGAAAATGAATTCAACTCTTGCTTTATAATTTAGAAACTCACATAGCTAATACATGAATAAGCTACAATAAAATGTATGTATTATTTTATACAAGTTAAAATATAAAGAAACTTATACATCAATAATTGACCTCTAGATAAAATACACATTATTTTCTTCATAACTCTAATCAGCAACGCGACAACACCTAAAGGATCACTAGCTTGACTCATTTGGGAATTTTTCTTTGTAGTTGTAGTCAAGACCGACCTCTTTCTTCTTGAGAATCGTATTCTAAAGGAGCAATAATGATTGTTTCAAGCGTCACACTATTTTGATTAAGGTAAGTTTAAGTACCCTGTCAAAAAAACCACCAAGGTTATCACTATATTTAACTTCTTTGAGATTTTGATGGGAATACTTTTTCCGTATAACTCTATTTTTGGATATTGTTATTTTTCACCAATTAAGATGAAAAGGAAAAAAAAGTAAGTAAAATATAACTCGTATGAGTCCAAGGAAAACATTTTTTTCTTACATACTGACAATTGAGTTTAATTTACATATACCAATAGTGAAAATAATTTCTTATTCCATAGATATACATGTGACTATAATAAAAAAAAGAAAGAACAAGTTTTGTTGGGATGAAGGTTAATAGTTAATAAATTGGCATAGAAAATTTACATTGGTTATAATATCAATGAAAAGTAGATTTAACGTGAGAATAAGTAAAACTTACTAATACTAAATTCTTAATATTTAATAATCATTAGTTTGGATTAAATTTATTGAAAACACGTGTTATTTTAATATCATAAATAATTTATGGAAGAAAATTTCTTCCACATTTAGATAACTCTTCTTTGGAGGATAATGTTTTGTACTTCTATAAATTGAGAATCATTCTTTTCAAAAATAAAATATTGGGATTAACAATTCAGTCCTGAACAATAAATTTTTTTTTAAAAAAAAATTATATCAGTTTTCAAACTTCTTAGCAGAGTTTTATATAAAAACTTCTTAGCAGAGTTTCAAACAAACCTGTGTATTATTGAATATGTTCAAGTACATTAAGTAAAATTTATTTACTCCTATTTCTGATTCTATGTCTTATTTCCTCTTAGAAAAAGAAAAATACTTATTAAAATTTTGATATAACTTAACTTGAACATTCAATTATATCTTTAATGACAAAGTCTTATAGTTAAACAATTGTAATGATATATACAATTAAACTTCATTAGTAGTTATTTTAAAACTATACCTAATCAAATTATGTCATAGATATACTCAAATATGAAAAAGTATTTATGAAAAATAACATAAAGAATAAACTCATACATACCTCAATATGCAGTTTTTGCAAATGTGGAGATACTTCTATTAGTGGTGTGATACCAAGTAGGGAAACGTCTTCCAAGCCTAAGAGTTTCAACACAAGTACTTTGAGATCATTGAGCTTTTGTAAAGAATGATGAAGATCCTGAAATAATCAAAGAAATTTAAAACTACAATAGTTAAATCAAGCTTTCTTCATATATTCTAGCTCTATGGAATATATATTTGCTTACCATACACGTATGACAAGTTTTAAATGAAAGTGTTCTGAGTCGAGTCAAGTAGGTTGTAAATGTATGAACAAGCCGTTCACATATCACTGCTTGAGTCATCTTTAAATCAGTAGTAAGAAGTGAGGTAACATTCCTGAGAAGCAAGTTTAGTTTCTTTCCAATATATTTGAAAGAGACAAGATTGACGTTATAGATCTTGATGAAATCACAATCATAGCAATCACCTATTTCCAAATCTTTCAAGTTGAATAGATAGTTTCTCAAGAAGGGGACAGTTGAAGATGAAAAAGTTGACAACCCGATTGTCAAATCAACGTTATTGAAAGCCAAAACTTTGAGACTAACAAATGGAGATAAATTTTATCTATGACTTGAGATGAGCTTAAACGGAAAGGTATATTGCCTATGCTCGTTTTTACTGAGTGATAGGTCTAATTGAAAGATTTCAACCTTTTACATTGATGATACAAAGTTGAGAAATTTATTAGTTACACGCATAAAATGCTTCTGAAAACAAAACGAGAGACTGAATTGATATGTTTCGTCCATTGTTTTCTACATAACCTTGGATAATAAAACATCTACCATGTAATAAACTGTGAAATGTCAAATTTTAAAGGTGTGCCATGCATTCGAAGATATTGCTATTGAATCGAAAGAGAACTTGTTTGGACTGCTTCTCTAATTATCATTTGAGATAGAATTGATGCAATCTCTTCATCTGGCATTTGGCTAAGCCTATCCACCATTGATACCACACTACTATAACTATTGCTTTGTTGTCTTCTACTACAAAGCATTCTTCTAAAGAGAATAATTAATAAAACAGGGAGAATAATAGAACAACCCATGAAAACTACACCCATTTTGCCACTGTAAATGAATGGAACTTTCTTTTCTATACAATTAAATAGCTTTGAGTTATAAATCAATTTGATTTTTATTATTACTTTTCTAATTCTGACATCAGAAGTCATTTTTGGATATGGTTTCATAATATTTCTTATGTTTGCTTTATGATTTATTCTGTCACCATCATACATTGAATAGTTTTGGTAAAGATATAATGAATAATATTTGATTATTAAAAACAATTATGTATAATGAATTTATTTTTTACAATGAATGCTTGAATTCTTTTAAATATTTTACAATGAATGCTTTAACAAATAAATATATTACAATGAATTATACACATATATTTTACTACATTGTACTTATATATAATGATTTTTCTTTATAGGAATTGAATAAATATGATACTTAATTTAGTAAATTAACAATTATTTTGATGTATCCATTGTTTTTTATGTACAATAATAATTACTTTTAATGTGAATTTGATAAATATGATACAATGATTTTGATGTAATCAAAATTAACATATTTGATTTGTGGCTTAAATCATCGACGGTTTTTTAAAGTTGTCCGCATAATTCGTTTAGGCATCTCAACTAAGACTAGTATCTATAACATAGTGAACACTTTTACCTATTCAAAAAATTTTTATATTAAGCATTTTTTGATAATCAGCAAAAATATTAAGAGTTGGAGATACACTTGTGCTACCATGAAAAAAATGGCTAACTACGAAGCCCCACCCCTACCCAATACCCTTCATCTTCATCATTGTAACAATCCGCTGGGTCGTTGAGAACTAGAACTATTTTGACTCTTTCCCTAAATATTTTAACTGAAAATTTTCGACTATTTATTTAATTAATATTATTTGATTGGTGTTAATGGGCCAACTCTCTAAATTAATTAAATTTTTATTGGGCAACTTTAACATATACCAAATAAAAATTTCATATTTGTGTTATAGTCAAAATTTGAATAATTGCGTTCCATAGCAAACATAGAAACTGTATAATTCGCAATACATATACAGTTGAAGCAAATTGTATAAAATGAAGTGTATAAAACAAGAAAGAGGAAGACACTCGGACAGAGAACTATATAAAAACGAAGTGTATAAAATGAATTGTATTTTAAAAAGTGTGTAGAACGATTATATACAATTTGAATTTGTATGAAATGAGAAAGAGAGGAATAAAAAAGAGACTTGACAAGGAATATACAATTGAATCAAATTATATAAAACGAGAAAGAGAGAATTTAGATACAATTTGAAAATTGTATAAAACGAGAGAGAGAGAAAGGCAAAAGAAACTGGGCAGGGGAGTATTTTTATTGTGTAATTATAAGTGTATAGGACGAAAATATATGTACTTGCATGTGTGTATACAATTTTCTCACGCTTTATACAAACAGAAATGCAATTTATACATTTCGCTTCTGTTTGTATAAGTGAGAAAGGCGAGGGTGGCGAGCGAGATCATGTTGAGTGGTGGGCGAGATCTTGAAGAGGGGAGAGAGGGGAACAAAAATATATATATTTATACAATTTTTTATGCTTTATACAATTAGAAATAATTTTTATACACTTGTGTTTGTATAAAACGTGAAGAAGCGGGCGAAAGATTGGGGGAGAGTGGCGAGCGAGATATTTGGATGAGAGGCGCCTGACAATATTTTGTAAATGTTTGCTATGAATAATATTTGATTATTAAAAAATAATGAGTATATGTATAATGAATTTATTTTTTACAATGAATGCTAGAATTCTTTTAAATATTTTACAATGAATGCTTTAACAAAAAAATATATTACAATGAATTATACACATATATTTTACTACATTGTACTTATATATAATGATTTTTCTTTATAGGAATTGAATAAATATGATACTTAATTTAGTAAAATAACAATGATTTTGATGTATCCATTGTTTTTTTATGTACAATAATAATTACTTTTAATGTGAATTTAATCAATATGATACAATGATTTTGATGTAATCAAAATTAACATATTTAAGTTGTGGCTTAAATCATCGACGGTCTTTTAAAGTTGTCCGCATAATTCGTTTAGACATCTCAACTAAGTCTAATATCTACAACATTGTGAACACTTTTACCTATTCAAAAATTGTTTATATTTGATAATCAGCAAAAATATTAAGAGTGTGAGATACACTTGTGCTAACATGAAAAAATGACTAATTACTAAGCCCCACCCCAACCCAATACCCTTTCATCTTTCATCTTTGTTACAATCCGCTGGGTCATCGAGAACTAGAACTATTTTTACTCTTCCCCTAAATATTTTAACTGGAAATTTTAGACTATTTATTTAATTAATATTATTTGATTGGTGTTAACGGGCCAACTCTATAAATTACTTAAATTTGTATTATCATTAGGTTACATAAGTGATAATAGATTAGTGGGGTTATCACGTTTAATAAGTTCTTATTTCAGAAAATAAAGATGGAGGCAGCTGTCAGCGAGAAGGAAAACAATAATATTGCTCAGAGAAAAATAAGAATTTTTCATTCTTTTCAATTTTACATATTAATGTTTATTGTCAAAATGCAGTAGATTGTTGTTATTATTATATAAGTACACGGTAGTTACTTTCAAAGTGAAACAAAATATTTGCCTTTGTTTTAAATTTTTTATTAAAGAATGAAAACTTCTTTTTTTTAGAATTAATTTGATAAGCCTAAAGGAGGCATTTAATGTCCATAAATGGTTCATCATTTTAAGGGTGGACATTTGATCGATGGTAAAAAAAAATGCAGAAGATAATGTTGCCAAGTTACACACTATATAATGAACCAACTATCCAACCTTTGTATGCTATTCTCAACAATTTACCTATGTTCTAAAGGCGTATCCTAAATCTCTCTATTTTCCATTCTTTAAGGTAGTTTTTCGATTTAATTTCTTATTTGAGTTGAATCTTGATTTCAAAAGTTGTTATAGGTTTTAGGAGAATTTGTACACCTTGTGGAATGTTTCCCCCTTTTTAGCACTTAATGGAATTTAATTGAAAAAACAATTGAGTTTTATTAATACAGGGTTTTAATTTATGCTTGTCTGAGTTTTGTTTCTTGGTTTTCAGGATCTCAATTATTAGGGTGGTATGATCAAATGAAAATTTTTTGTGCTTAAATTTAAATCTTTGTCGATATTGGTTTTAATTTACTTGTGATTTATCATTTTGTTATTGTGATGATTCTTTTCTCATTGTACTTCAATCTAGAACACAACTTCTTTTGGAATATTATTACAAAAAAATTTAACCTGTTTATGTTAATTGCAACTGGTGCTTCGTTTATTCCGTGTTTTCTTTTTGGAAAAAGAAAATTGTGTTCGAGGTAGCCTGTATATACATGATTAGTAGTTTGAGAGATTGATGGAAAATATTTTCTTTATATTTTTTATGAACTAAAAAGATTTAACTTAAAGCATCCACAAGATGCAAAAGATGGAAATCATACCCTTTAATTTGTATATCTCATTTACTACTCCTCTTTTGCATCTTCTACATGCTTTTAGTTAAACATTTTAATTCGTTAAAAATAAAAAGAAAATATTTATCATCTATCTCTCGAACTACTAATCATATATCTAGAGTTTACAGGATAGATGACCCCAAACCCTTCATTTCTTTTTCTAAAAACAAAAGAAGGAATAACCGAGGCACCAGTTGCAATTAACATAAACAGGTTAAAAAAATTGTAATAATATTCCAAAAGAAATTGTATTCTAGATTGGAGTACAATGAGAAATGAATCATCACAATAACAAAATGATAAATCACCAGAAAATTGAAACCAATCTCGACAAAGATTTAAATTTTAAGTACATATGCATTTGATCACACCAGACAAATAATTGTCCTGAAAATCAAGAAACAAAACTCAGACAAGCATAAATTCAAACATGTATGGGAAAAAACTCAATTGTTTCTGCAATTATATTCCAATTAGTGCCAAAAAGGGGAAAACATTTTACAAGGTGTACAAATTATCTTAATACCCACAAAAAAAATTGGAAGTAAGATTCAACTCGAACAAGAATTAAATTAAAAAAAATCTTAAAGAATGGAAAAGAGAGAAATTGAGGACATGCCTTTAGAAAATAGATATATAGTACTGAATAGCATAAAAAGGTTGAATAGTTGGTTCACATTATAGTGTGTAACTTGGTAACATTAACTTCTGCATATCCACCAGTGATCGATTGGCATTCATCATTAATGGAAAGATTATGAGGTTTCACAAGCTGTATTTCCTTTTACTCTTCCTAAGATAGAAATATAATCGTGCTTATAAACCTGAAAGTAATTTTACAAACACATATCCAATTAAAATAACATATTCTTTAAAATGACATCCAAAAGGAAAGGATTCCAATATACACGTTTCTGATAAAGAAAGTCAAGCAAAATTCTAAGAGAATATAGGAAAATTATATGAACCTCATAGCCAACACTGCAAGGCGTCATCTGCTAATTTGTCAGATCTACTCCAGGAATCTCAAATTACTCATGCAAATCAAATTAAATCCAGAAATTGACAGAGAAATAGAAAGAATCTGCTAGAAATCCCACAAAATACTTCTTGTATACATATATAGTAAAGGATGGAAAAAGTAGTAGAGAAAGGAGGAAAAACTTCAAACCAAGAAAACCTAATCAGACAAAAAAGATTTGGATAGTTCTACAGTTGTTCTATGGAGAAGGTCTTTTTTTTACGCCTAAATTTGCTAAACTGTGGATGCAGAAACCTAAATGGCCTAGGATTCTTGTTTATTTACAGTTTTGAAATTGAAAAATAAGGTTTAGGTTTAAAAATTATGTCTTTGGGTAGTAAATAGATTTTTTATGTATTCATTTATCTTTTAAAATAACTTGCGGCTTCCCCATTTAGAATACATGCTTTTTTACTAAATTTATATATATATATATATCATAATAAGGTGGTGTTTCAATAAAAGATTATATTTCAATAAAAGTGGTGATTTTTAATAAATTCGTTAAACTTTTTAATGGAGTACAATCCTACTCAGTACTCCTTCACTCTATTGTTCTATTATGTAACTATCATTTTATTTCTTAAAAATAATCTTCTTTAACCACACCCCGGATTTGGTTATTCATAGTTCTTTTCTCAGAACACTTAACCTGACAATGTCCTAGGAATTTACAGGTTAATCCATCGATATTTTTAAGAAGCTAAGAGACTAACCATATACTAAGTAATACAGATTCATGATGATATTCATAAATTTACATGGATTTACATGAATTTATCAAATAATTAACATTTTATAAACACACATAATTTACATATATGGGAAGTTTACTAGAAACTTAAATATGAAGACTTACATTATTTAGAACAGAGTGAAGTTTCCCTTTCGGGAAACCCGAAAAGCTTCCAAGCTATTACTTAACCAAAATAAACTTTTAGACAAAAGAACTGAAAACTTTTCTACAATCTTTAAAAGATAATTTTAAAGAGAAAAGGGGTTGTTTTGAGGATTTTGAGAATTTTTGTTGTGGTTGTCTTAGCCTTTTTCGCCTTCTGTCTTTTCTTGTCTTGATAATACTTGCTTTTATAGAGGTCTTCGGACTTTAAACTTCGGACTTCAAATGAAAAAGGAATCTTATCATCTCAGCCGGGTACACATCTGGGCCCTATCGTCGCGTGAAATAATGTTCCTTTTCTTGCATTATTGTCCTTCTATTCTGATATATGTCTGTCAATGCTTATCTACATTATTTAAAATAAAGACGCGTCCCAACAGTTTTTCCACAAGTGTGGTAGTGAGTAAAGTGGGACTCACATTTGAAGAAAGAGGCATTCCTCTTTTAAAACTATAATAATTATAGATATATATATTATTTATTATTATTATTATTTATTTATTTATTTATTATTTTTTTAAGTGTCTAAATTATGTAAAGCAATTGAGTCAAAACTTATACTAGAGTCATCATCATTTGGATCTTGAGCAAATTGCATTGAGTCTAAAATATTATCTGAATTATTTTGGCTTGAAAGGGAATTGTCTTGGGCTTTGTATTGGGCTTGGGTTTATGTGTTTATCTTTTTCTTGTTTTTGTTTTAGTAATTTTTCTACTGTCCGGGTTAGAAGGTATTCTAGATCTTTATTTTTTGGGATTTTTTAATTTTTTGTCGAATAGTCTGGTTAAATGAAAGTGGTAATCTTCTTTAACGGGTTTGAGAAGTCTTTACCGGCTACCGTTTGAACCGAACTAGCTTTATCTTCATCCGATACAGTGGATTTTTTAGCATTCAATGGGGAATGCACACCCATCTCATCCGTATTTATTTGGGATGGAAAACCCCCTATTTCTGTCTGAGCTTGTACATCTTGTTTATTTTTTCCTTTGCTTTCCATTCTTTGGAGTCTTTCTCTGAGCTTGACATTTTCTTGCATTAAGACTTTATTTCTCAAATTTAACCTTTTGAATGCTTCGGTCATGGATGAGCAATGGTCACAAAATATTATTTTATCTTTGTCTTTTTGGATATTATATTGTGGAGTTTTATCTGGGTTTTGTCTAAGGGCTGGAGAAATATAATAATTTGGTCCTAATATTCCTCTAGCATAGTCTAAAGCTTCTGTAAAATCATTAAAACCTTTAAAAAGAGGTTTTTGAAAATTTTTAATAGAGTCTAAAACTTCTAACCATGTCTGAAAAACACCATTAGTTTTACCATGAATTACTACATAATATTTAAATCTATTTTCTTTATTTTTACTAGTAAAATAATATACTAAAGCATTTAAAACTGCAATTACATATTTAGTGTCCTTTTTATTATGACTTATCCATATATTGTCTATGAGGCATGTTTGTTGTTTGTCTAGTTGATAGTTAGATAAATGTCTGAATGTCAAGTTGGACGGCTCGTAAGCTATTAAACTTTGTTGTCCAAACTGCAGTCTTTCTATTCTAACATCATCCATTTTATCTAGATGTTTAAAATGTAAATTTGCTAACATTGCATGTTTATAAGAGTCTGCCAAACCTGAGGTTGAAGGTTGAACCTTTTTACCTTTGTCTGATAGTAGAGGTCTCATTCTGTAAAATTTAAACTTTGATTTGTAATTCTACTTAGTTGATCTGCAATACTATTATCATTCCCTTTTATATGCTTAAAAATTATAGAATTATAAATTGATATAGTATCTAAAAAATTTAGCCATCTTCTTCTACTACTAGTTTTATCATTAATTTGATGAAATTTTACTATAGCTTCACAATCTGTTCTTATTAATATTTCTGGTTTTTATAGAATATAAATTCTTAAACTATTTAAACCATATATTACAGCGAAAATTTCAGCATCGATACTAGCTTTATTACCCTTTTCTTTGAATTTTCCACTCTTGTAAGCACATATTTTTCCTACTTGTTTAGAACTATATTTATGTGGTCTTGATTTTAATACTGCACCCCATCCCTCAAAACTTCCATCTATCTCTATTATTAAATAGTCTGATTCTAATGGCATATTAAGGTCGGGAATATTTTTTATTTTTTCTTTTATTTTTTTGTACTAATTTTATGTCTTTGATATTAAAATTTCTTTGTCCCTTAGTTCCTGTTTTATAGTATAATAGTCTTGCTATTTTTCCTTAATCTTTAATAAAAGGTTTTGCATAATTAATTAAACCTAGAAATTTTTGTAAATCTTTTAAATTATTTAATTTATCTGAAATATCTAGAGCTTTTTAGCTATATGAGGTTGTAGTTTAACTTTTCCTTCTCCTAAAGTAATTCCTAAAAAGTTTACGTAGTTTTTACATAATTCTATTTTCTTTTTTGCTAATTATTATTCCATTATTAACAAATAATCTAAAAACTATTTGTAAATGTCCTAAGTGTTCTTTTATGTTTTTATTGAATACTAGAATATCGTCTACATATACTAATACAAATTTTTTATATTCTCCAAATATTTGATCCATTTTTCTTTGGAATATGGGAGGTGCTGTTTTTAATCCGAATGGGTTAGTTCAAAATGTCCTTCAGGACAGGTGAAAGCTGTCCATTCTATACTATCTGGTTGCATTTTTATCTGCCAATATCCTGACTTACAATCAAATTTACTTAAAACTGTTTTTCCTTGTATTCTATTTATTTGTTTTGTCTGGTAATTTATAACCATCGGTTCTAGTATTATCGTTTAGTCTTTTGTAATTTATAACCATTCTAGGTTTTCCTCTAACTATTTCACTATGATTTCTTACCATAAACGCTGCAGATCTATGTTTTGAAGTAGATCTTCTTATTTCTCCTAATTCTAATAGTTCTTTAATTTGTATTTTAAAATCTTTTTGATCTTGATTTGTAGCTTCTATTGAGGTTGTTTTTATTATATATTCTGGGTTTATTGTATCTAACTTGCATACTATTTGGTTATTCTCCCAATGTTTTAAAGTCTTTTCTCCTATTATTTCTATTTGATCTAAAAAATTTACTATTTTATCAAGGTCTCTTTGGTTTTTTATTTGTCCTATTTGCTGAATTCCTGTCTGAAAATTATATAATTCTGTTTCCATTTCTATTAGAACATAGTTTTTATTAATTATTTCATCTTCTTTATTTATTTCTAATATATTCTCATATAATGTATTACATTCTATTTTAGTACATTGTATATTATTCTCACAATTATCGCAACATTTTTCTTTATGTCTTACTTTAGTGTCAATTTTCTTTTTTAATACAAAAGTATAAGTAATATTTCTCATGAAAAGTATTCCATCTTTAGTTATTAAAGTTCCTCCTTTATTATGTAGTATAAAGTCTAGTCCTAACACAAAATCTACTCTTATATCTAAATCTCTTACCCATATTTTATCCATCTTATAGGTAGGTTTATAAAATTCTGAACAAGTTTTTAAAAAACATATTTGAGCTTTATCTATATAATATCTATATATATTATGTGTTTCATCCATTTGCATGGCTCCAAGTGATTTTTCTAAAGTTTTTATTAATTCTAGAGGTACAATCTTTTTATTTAAAATACTTTTGGTACATCCAGAATCTATTAATGCTAAAGTCTCTATTTCATATTTTCCAATTTGAAGTTTTGCTAATATTTTAACAGTATTTATATTTTTATCTTCATTACATATTAAGGTATTAGATTCTTCATTCATTAATTCTTGATTATCTATTTGTAGTTCTTGTTCAATATTTTTTCCTTTTTCTAATCCTATTATTCTTTCTTCTAATTCTTTAATTTTTGCTTCTAATAATAATACTTTTAAATTTATTAGAGGTTCATTTGTATGTACCTCTTTCTTTTTTTGAGTTATTACCCCTAATTGTGTCTCTATACAGCTTATACATCCTTCTATAAAACATTTATTACATTTAGCTCTTTTATATTTACTTGGATACCATTTACACCAGTTATATGGATTACTATCTAATCGTGTATCTTTTTCAAAATTATGTTCACATTCTAATCTATTCATAAAATTTAATTTTAAGTCATTTATGTTTAAGTTTTCTATTCCTATTTCATTAATTAATTCTCCTCCTTCTGAATTAGAAGAATCTTCTTCTTTGTTATTTTCATCTATATCAATACTTACTATAGAGTAAATACTTTCATTATCTGACATATACTCATCTACATTTAATAATGCTTCGTTAAATTCTTCTACTAATTGAGCATTTCTAGTCTTAGCATTATATCTTTTAGGACAAGTATTTGCTAAATGTTCTATACTTCCACACGTAAAGCATTCTAATTTATTTTTGTAGTTTCTATCTTTTCTATATTTTCTAACATGTCTATCCCTATTCAAATATGGCTTCTTAGCTGAAGATTTTCTAAGAAAATATCCTTTTTTATTATATTTCCTATTGTTTTGTGGGTTATATTTCTCATACTTTTTCTTTTTATATTGATTTTAATCATAATTTGGGTTGTGTATATTATATCTTTACAGAAATTCATTTCATTTTGTTTTAATTGTTTTTGTATTTGTAAATTAGTACATTTTTCTTATAATATTTCCATTATATGTTGTATTCTATGTCCTATCGACCATTTTGCTTGAGGGTTTTGTGCTACTCCTTCTCTTTTAGTCCATCTTTCTTCTATTTCTCTTCCTAAGGCTCCTGGTAGTTTGTTAAATAATTTTTTACCTAAGTCTTGGTCAAAGGCATTTCCACTAATTATACAATAATAGAAATAATCATTTAAAAATTTCTTTATATAATATCAATTACTTATACTTAATTGTTCTAGTTTTACTACTGCATTTCATTGTAAAGCTACTAATCCACTATTTGGGTCTTGTCCTGTTATTAATGTATGTATTTTATTTGTAAAATTTTATGGGTTTGGTCCTAACGATACTAAATACTGAAATTCTTATGGGAATTCTACTTTATAAACTTCCCATAGAGCTTTAGTTGATTCTCCTAGGAATGTTTCTAAGTATTTATACATGGTTTCAGCATCATGCATCAGTCTTTGTATATTTTTTTTATAAAATCTGCTACTACTATTCCTTTCCATAAGTCTATTACTGAATTCCATCTTTGTGGATCATGTGCTGCTATATTTAAAATTTTTCCTTTACTTCCTCCTTCTTGGAGTATTATTGGTTCTTCTATAGGCATTCTTTTTCCCATTAGTTTAACTTCTGTTATAGGAGTATCTCCTTGTCTATATACTCTTCTACGTGGTATATTTCCTGTGCTATTATCTGCAGTATATCCCTGTTCATTTGTTCTTTGGAATGGACTACTAGAACTTGCTGTTTCCATTAATTCTTTTTGACTTAGTATAGATTCTAACTCAGATATTTCACTATCATTGTCTTGTATTTGTGTCATTATATTATTTCTTTTTTCTAACTTATCTTGTAAACTTTTTTCTAATCTATATCCTTTGTTATTCAGTTCTTTGTTCACATATTTTAAAATGAGATATTGTTTGTTCTAAATTTAAGTCTTCTAATTTACATCCTTTACATGTAAATAGCCTATTCTTATTATCTTTACTTATTTCTTTAGCTTTTTCTATATGCAAATCTAATGCGAAATCTTCTTCCAATATTATTTCTATATTCATTCCTTCTAAAAGCATTTGTTCTACAACACTTTCTTCTTGAAAGTCTTTTTGAGCTTCGTAATTATAATCTGTAAATCTAATTGAAGGTTCTCCCTTAGAATTTGTATATATTAAATGAGCATTTGGTATTAATGCTTCTTTTTCTTTAAAATCTCCTAATTTTCATTCTAATCCTGCATATTCTTCATGACTTATTTTAATAGGTTTTATTAATTTTATACCTTTATTTCCCATTACTTCTACTACATCTTTTATTTGTAATTTAAATCTAGTGTTACTATTATCTGTCATTTTTCCTAAAAATCCTATACACATTAATAAATTCCTTCCGCTATGCATTTCTTCATATCCTTTAGTTTGTATTCCTATTCTTATTTGGTCTCCAAATTCATTTAAATTTATCATAAAATCTGGACTTATGTAGAAAATTCCTCCATTATTAGTCATATCTACTTCTGTTAATCCTATAATTGCCTTTTTTATGTCTAACCATCTATTATCATATATCGTAATTAATGTCTTTGTTCCTAAATTTTTTCTAGTTAATCCTTTAATTCCTATAACTATTAATCCTATATGCATTAAGTCTTTTTTAACATACTTTATTTCTTTTACAGATTCAGAGTTTATAAGTGGTAGAGATACATAGTTTTTTCCTAATACTGATAATTGTTCTTCTCAATAATGTCTATATAATTGAGATTTTGAGTTTGTATTATATAAAACTTTTGGATTTAATAAATTTAGTTGATTTTGTTGGAATATTTGTATATCTTTATCAGTATCTATTATTTCTTCTAATTGTTGATTATTTTCTTCCTTTGTCTTTCTATTTAATATTCTTGACAAAAAATTATTGCTTATCGTATTCTGGGAGTAACTTGTTCTTGGTCTTTCTTGTCCTTTGTCTCTTGATCTAGTTGGAAAAATATTCATTTTTTTCTGTTTTTTAATTATTTTTTCTTTTTGAGGAGTAATTTCTATTTTATTTAGTTTTTCTATTAATTCTTCTATTCCGGTTGTATCTATATCTTTATTTTTTAATTTTTCTTTAAAGTTTTCCTCTATCTTCTAACTTAGTTGTAATAAAAGTGCTATTATTATATTATTTTGTTGTATAATAATTTGATCTGATTTTGAAGGTGGACTAAATTCTTTGTAATCTAATGGAAGGACTATTCTTTTTTCTATTAGTTTTATAGATTCTTTATATGTTTCAAATTATACTAAATCTATCATGAAAGAACTTTTTCTTTTATTGATGCTAATTCTGTCTTTATTTCTTGTACTTTTATTATTAATGTATTACTAATTTCTTCTTTAGATTTATTCTTTAACTCGTTTATTTTTCTACTTAAATCTATTCCTTGTTCCTTAAGATAATCTAAATTATTTTCTATCTTACTAAAGAGTTGTTTTTGTTTATTTTGAGTTTCTTCTTGTTCACTTAATATTTTTATAATTCTATTTTTTGATTCTTTTATTTTTTCACTAAGATTGATTATCAAATCTATTAAAGTATTATATTGAGCATCTTCTGCATGTAAGCTATGATTTCCATTTTCAAAAGTTACACTTAATTAGATTGTCTGCTTTTAATCTTTGAAATCTTTTTTCTATATTGATTTGTAAGTCTAAGTATTCTATGTTTTTTGATGAAGCTATTTTTACTATTGGTATCTTATCCTAAAGTAGTTGGATTATACCATCGTAGAAAATTTTTATTCTTTTATTATATTCATATATAGTGTTCTCTAGTCCTTGTAGTTCCCACTTTAAAGCACATATATATTCTTTGTTGTCTATAGTTTTTTCAAAGTAAAGAGCGTTTGGTATAAAAAATTCGTTTTCGTATATATATATATGTAAGCTTCTATAGATTTTTTTATCCTTTGTAATCTTTTCTTTTCTTCTATATCTTTGTGTTTTATCCAATTATTAAATCTTATGCTTTGAACAAATGGAAGATTTCTCATAAAGTATTTTTTATTAAAATATTTCTTTATCTAAGATGTTTTATTAATTTTTGTTCTAAGATTCTAGCTAAGAAAAATATATAATCTAATTTATTAGTTATTTCCTTTTTAAAGCTTGTAGTTTTTATGTCTTTTAGTAATATATCTGCTTTTACATATAACTCTTGTAATTCTTTTTTAACTTTATATATATAACTAAAATCAAATCATATATCGAGTTATACATTTGAGTTATAACATAAAAATAAAAAGAAAATATTATTAAGTTCTCCAAAATGATTATTGTGATATTGTTTAGCTCGAGTGGCCAAAGAAGAATATTGTCATATAAAATCCTTGAGTTAATCACCGAAAAGATCACTCAACTTTGAGAAATTATCTAGTAAAGACATTGAATTTTATTTTGTATCACTAAAATCATTCAACCTAAACTTTTATATCAATAAAATTACTCAAATAAATTTATTATTTAAACAAATTAACATAGCAAAATAATTTGTTTTTATGCTATTAATATGAACTCTACAAATAAAAAAGATTGAAGAAAACTCATCAAAAAAAATTCAAAAAAAACTTAATTAGTAAAAACTATATATGGTGTTACTATATATTCAAAAAATTAAAAATATATCATAATGGATGTTTTTCTAAGCCAAAAAAAAAAGGACCAGTAAAAAATGTCCTTACAAATAATTGGCTTAATGACTCCAATTGAAAAAAAAGTCTTCTGAAAATATTGTTACAGTCATTAAGTCAAAGGATAATATCATAAAGAATAACATCATTTAAATCGTAAATGCATAAAAATTATAATATTATTTCACTAAATAAGTTTATTCATAAACTTTTTTTTAATGAGTTTTCTTTAATTTTACTTATTTGTGAGATTTATAATATGTCAAATATATAAACAAATCCCTAAACTTGTTCGGTTTTTTCCTGAGGTACCTCAACTATGTCATTTTCCTATTGAATCATTGAACCGCCAATAGTTTGTTCCGTTTAAACAAACACTGTTGGCTGATGCGGAATCAAACTTTTGAAGGGCATTGATAGAAGATACATATGTTGTTCCAGAACTCATTAGTCCAAATAACAGTGAAAATGTTCGAGAATAATTATGTTTTTATTTCAAGTCATTTGAACACATTAGTATACAAATGAGACTAACAAAGTTTGTCGTCACTCTTTAATTAAAAAAAATTACAATACGAACACAATCAAAGACATTTAAATAGAATAGCCGATCAAAATCAACTACTGATGTTTAAAAGGAACAAATTATGGGTGGTTCAATGATTCAATTGGAAAATGACGTAGTTGAGGTACCTAATGGGAAAAACCCAACAAGTTTAGGGATTTGTTTAGGAGTTCGACCTTTATATTTATATAGCATAAAAATAATTTATTTTGTTATGTTAATTTTTTTTAAATAATAACTTTAATTGAGTGATTTTATTGATGTAAAAATCTAAGATAGACTGATTTCATTGATTCAAAAAAAAATTTAATGACTTTGTGAGACAAATTCTTAAAGTTGAGTATAATAACGTAAAACTAAAAACAGATACATTTAACTTCAATTTTGATCAATACACGATTTTTCTCATGTCTCACAAGTATCTCATAATCAATTCAACTAGCAAAGGATATGATATGTCCCTAATTTTTACTAAAATTTTAAGTGGACTTAGTAAAATTATTAAATCAAACATAGAAGCCAATTTGCTAACTGCCCCCAAAAGATGAAGACCATACACTAAAGAGCATGTTTGTTTTAGATGAATTAGAGTGTCCACTGGAAATGTCATCTAATGAGTAATAGCTTGCCAGTGTGTTTCACTTCACCTGCGTGCAGATAAGGGTGCATCGGTCAGTTCGGTTTATCGCTTTTTGGTTTTCAAATAAACTAGACAATTAACGAATTAATAAGATATTTTTTTTATCGGTTTTCAATTTATCAGTTTTGCTCCTTAACGGTTCATTTTTAGTTTGAACCAATAAGAAAATATTTATAAAATAAATTTATGGCTTCTCTAATAAATTAGACACGACAAGACAATCATGTAACTTTACATAAACTCATAAAAAATAAACAACAAGAGAAATAACAAACATGAAAAAAAACTACATATGTGTAACCCAAAGAGAAATTAAGAAGAATATGATTCTTACTTTTGATTTTGACGATTTGTATAATGTAAAGTAATGAACTTAAAGTCACTGCGATGTATTAATTGATGGCTAAATGACAAAGATAAATTATTATAATATTGAGATTAATATTTGTGAATATGTATGTATTTTAAAGTAGTAAATTACTATAAACTCAACTCCAAATGCGTTATCGATTTAAACCAATAACCCAATATTAAAAATCGATACCGAACTGTTAACCTGATAACTTTTTTTTAATAACACCATTAAGAAGTAGTTCCCAATAACCCAATAGTAATAAACCAGTAACACTTTTTCCGGTTCAATTTATCGGTTGGTTCAATTTTTGCACACCTCTACATGCAGAGGCAGACATACATTGATCGGTGAGGGTGAAGCTAGTAATTTTCCGAAACAAATTCTATATATTTATAGATACCTTAAGTAAGAATTATATATAAAATTGTGCACTTCATTAACCAAAACATCACCTAGTTCAGTTGGTTGCTGCTTCTACTATTACCCACCACATCATTGGTTTCGAGTTGAGTCCAACTTAGGAACTATATTTTTTTTCTATTTTTGTTTTCAATAACGAAAATGGAGCCCAGCATAGGCACTAATTGTTTCTCTGTTTTTGCTTTCAATAACCAAAAGATAGTAATTTATTTAATTGACTTAACTAGACTTCTCAAAAAATGAGCATTATTCAAGTTTGAAGATGCAAAGCAACTGTAGAGTAGCAACATATTATGCCTTTCAGTACCCTTTGATATGGTTAGAGTTGTTAATATGGGCTAGGCTCATTGGGGTGGGCTAAGATTTTTGGAGCACATTTGAAAAAATGGCTTTTTAGCCCGGCCTGAATAAGTCTGTTGATTTGAGGGACTTGAGAAATATAGGTAGGGGAGGCCCGTCGGCCAATAAGAATTAATTAAAAAATATAATATAATATTAAAATTTAAAATTAAAGAGAGTCCAAACTCAAAATAATTAGGTTAATATTTCTATGGGAAAATTGTATATAATAGCAAACTATTGATTCAAATGAAATGTTATCAATATACTTTGATTTAATTGTACCTTATAGCAAACTATAGCTATTTTCGCCACTCTCTTTGGCGGAATCTCACTTGCCACTCTCGTTTGGTACAGTCTCACTCTCCTCTGTTGCTTTTTATACAAATACAAATGTATAAAATGCATTTGTGTTTGTATAAAGCAAGAGAAAATTGTATAAATACATATATTTTCGTTCCCCTCTCTCCCCTCTCCCAGATCTCGCTCCCCACTCTCCCTAGTCCCGCTCTCCACCGTCGTCTCTCACGATTATACAAACAGAAATGAAATGTAATTTTTTGTTTGTATAAAGCGAGAGAAAATTCATATACACATGCAAATGCGTATATTTTCATCCTATACAGTTATAATTATACAATAAAGATACTCCACTGCCCAGTTTCTTTTGCCTCTTCTCTCTTTCTCGTTTTATACAAATTCAAATTTTATATAATTTCTCTCTTTCTCGTTATATAAAATTCGATTCAATTGTATATTCCCTACCCAAGTCTCTTTTTCCTTTCTCTCTTTCTCATTTTATACAAATTCAAATTGTATATAATCTTCATATACGCTTATAATTATACAATACAAATATTCCCCAGCCCAAGTCTCTTTTGTCTTTCTCTCTTTCTCGTTTTATACAAATTCAAATTGTATATTATTTCTCTTTTTCTCATTTTATGCAATTCGCTTCAATTGTATATGTATAGCCAATTATACATATATATGTTTGCTATGGAGCGCAATTATGCAAACATTGTAATAATATACAAATATGAAGTTTGCTATATGGGAAAGTTGTCCTATTTCTATTTATATATTTATAATTTTACTTGAAAAAAAACATAATAAATATTACAAAGATAATTTTATATGTGAATTTGATTAATAAGTAAAAACATTAGCATGATGTAATATTATTTTATTGATATTTATGGTGATATTTTTAAATTATAATTTATAATATAAATTAATAATTATAAAAATATATATTTTTCTTAAAAAATGGGCTGGCCCGGCAAACCCATAGCCCACGTACTCGTGGGTTGGGCCGACCATTTTCTGGCCCACATCAAAAATGGACTAGCCTGGCCTGGCCTGTAAAATGTCAAAGTCTGTATGTGTTAGCCCGGATTGGATGAGCTAGCCCATATTGACAGCTCTAGATATGGTTATTAGACAGTTAACACCACATTAGAGAAAGTATTTTATGTTATTATGAAACTGAGAATAAGGAAAAGAAACCACTTATTTTATGTAGATTAATAGTATCATCTGCAGAAACAATTTAACTAGTAGATGATGTATGTACCTAGCCAAAATAGTATTAAACATTAATCTACTGGAGTGTGACGCAGCTTGCTCTCTTCTACTATACAACTCCCCATTCTTGTCAACCAGCAAAATATCCGTCAAGGATGCTGGATAGTTCCAAAACAGCAGTGTTATTATCCACAAAAGTAGTAGTTATGGCGACAACAGCTAAAGCATCCACTAGTTTGTTTTGCTCCCTGTAAACATGACTAACACGTGGATCCCCTATGCTGCGGAGGAGGAACCTGCAATCAATTGACGAAGGAGAGTCATGAAACAGTGATGAGTTAAGTAGGTGCAACAACTGAAGTGATTCAATGTTAATTTCCACATGTAATATCTCATATTGCAGAGCTAAGGTGAGTCCTAGCAATAGATCCCATATTTCCGTCTCAAGAGGCTTCGAAGTAGGACAAATTCCTGTAAATCCGAGAATCCAATCTCTGACACTATTTCTAAAAACACCTCCTAAGGTAGATAAGCCTGAGACTGAATCGCAACAACTATATGTATTAACCATAATGTTGGAATTGGCGGGCGGGTTCCATTTGACATACATGTGCACAGAACTAAGATTTGGTTTGGTGTTGATGTGCAAACTACTCTTTTTCTGTGTCAATAATATATACATAGCTCTTGTCCCTATTTTTTTTGTCTCCGTTTGGTTCATCCTACAGCTCAAGGTGTGTGAAGCAAGGAACAGATTGTGTTTGCGGGATCAAGCATTAAAGGACAAAATACAAACTTGCAAAAATAATCAATTAAGTATCAATTTGATTAGAGCTAGTAAAGTGCTCTAACTTGACATTACATTCTAAATATGCAGCTCATGCTTCACCCAGACTACTCTCACACCTAAATCGCATGCCTTGATCCCAATCAAATTGGGCAACGGGCACAAGATATCGACTTTGAATAAGTTCTCCTACTACTAAAAAAACCTTATACCTATAACTCTGTAAGCATTAAAAATGATAAAAAAAATTATATATTGAGCATGGTAGAGCAAGTTTTCTCATAATAGTTACACAGAAATCCAGCAAAATAGCAGCTCCTCTACTTGGCAGAGTTGCGATTTATAGGTAATCCCGATCTCTATAACTAAGAGAACAGTATCAACAATGTTTTCACTTGTCAGGTAGAAAGTTCTTCCTCACCACAAAAACAGGAAGACTTGAAGAGCATGAATAATCCACTGAACAATCTCTATGTAAAGCATAAAAAGATTTACCATTAGATATCTATAATAGCAAAAATCACAAATTTAAGTACCGAACATCAAACATAAGCATAATAAACACAACGCTAGACAACCATTACAAATTCAAAGATATGAAAAGCACTTAAAGTAGTACACAAAGAAACATTAAGCATTTGATTGGTGATTAACATTGTTTTCAGCTGAAGAGACTCTTACATCCATAGGTGAAACAATTTGAGTCTCCTCTGCATCAACATGTTGAAAAAACAAAAAATGGTATTCAATACAATTCAATCTAGTAGAGTTTCTGCAAAGATCCTATCCTGAGCATTTTGAAATGCATAATTTTAGAAGGTTGATTGGTGAGTACGTAACTACCAAAGCAGAAAACTATTTTGTACAAATAACAAGACTATTGGGAAGTAGGAGAACATATAAAGTAGTTTTGATAATTGATAAAGTGAAGGCATGGTTCACTACTTGTTGTCGTATGTATACTCTATCTGCAGATGAACTATACAATTATGAGAGATTGCGGCAAAGAAGAAAAAGTGCAGAAATAAAGAAGGAAAAGAAGGAAAGAAATATGAAAAGAAATAAAGAAGGAAAGAAATAACAAAGTAGCAATTCAAGTCAAAAAAAAGGAAGCAAATAAAGAAGTTTCAATTCAAGACAAATAAGGATAAAAAGTAAATATAGACAAATTCAAGAAGGAAAAGGATTTGTAATTCCTTTCCTTGTAGAAGTTGAAGACAAATTAAACTCTATGAAAAGATCAAGAAGTTGAAGGAAAAAAGTGTCTTTGTAACAACAAAACTTGAGAGAATTTTTCCACTAAAGCCAGAACGATAGCTATTACATATTCATAAAATATATCATCTTGAGAGAAGTATTTACTGGAGAAAAAATGCAGGTCTTCGTCACAGCAACGTAAGGACCAGGTTCACGAAATCTGTTACACTTTAAACTATTGATTTGTTCTAGGTTTATTATTAAGTTGTAATAATTCCTAAATTGTGTAACAAGAAGTGAGTTTGACTTCCTCGGAGTAGAGTCTTGAGAGAATTGTAACAAGAAGTGGGTTGACTTCTTGGGAGAGAGGTTGTGATAATTGTAAACAAGAAATGAGTTTGACTTCTTGGGTGGTTAGAGTTAAAAAGAGTTGAGAGATTCTGTGAACAAGAAGCGAGTTTGACTTCTTAGTGAGTGGAGAGTTTTCGATTATAGTTAATCGAAAAGGGTAGAAGTGTAAATTTAAATTCATTGATTTACTAGGTTGTAAATATTGAATTAATATAAAACTGTGGTGTGTTTTTCCCTTCCTTGAGTTAGGAAGGTTTCCACGATAAATCTTTGTTTTGTTGTGTTGCGACAGAATTACAAGAACCCGATTCTTGTATCAAAGTAAGGTTTCTTCAATTGGTATTAGAGCAGGTCTTTTCATTAAAACACTAACATCTTCAAAAGGATCAACGATTGCACCACCTACACCAAAGGAAGGAGCTTCCCAAACTCCACCACCACTGTTTAATGAAAAATATTATAAATGGTGGAAGAACCGCATGATGGAACCATTCAAGTATTAAAGGATAGGAAAGAACGGAATGTTGCAGATAAACTTGCAATTCAGAACATTGCTAAAGCAAAAAAGATCTTGATATGTGGAATAGGTCCAGATGAATACAATCGAATATCATCATGTCAAGACACAAAAGCAATATGGAAAACTTTGCAAACTGCGCATGAAGGAACAACTCCGGTAATGAAGTCTAAAATATATAACTTGAACAAACAATACGAACTGTTTTGAATGGCAGAAGGTGAAACAATCCAAGAGATGCACACCAGTTTCACTGCTATCATTAATGAAATCTACTCACTAGGTGAAATAATTCCCAATGGGAAAGCAGTCAGAAAACTTTAAGTGTTCTTCCAAAAACTTGGGAAAGCAAAGTAGAAGTCATTACTGAAGCACGTGATCTAGATTAATCAGCTATGGATGAACTCATTGAAAATCTCATGACCTATGAACTCAACAAAAAACAAGAAAAGAAAATTGGAGGCAAAAGAAAAGACAAGAACCTGGTTATTACAGGCACAACACCAGAAAATTTTGAGGACGAAAACATTGTGTTAATGACCAAAAGGTTCTCAAAAATTTTTAAAAAGGGACAACTATTTCACGGAAGAAACTCTCAAAAAATCACTAAAAATTCAATATATCAAGTATGTCACAAGTGTGGAAGTCCGGATCACTTTCTCATGTTTTGTCCATTAAAAGCTCTAGAGAAAAAGAGGAATAGTTTGGAGAAAGAAAAGAAAAATCAAGAATGATAAATATATTTCCACAAAGAGATGAATGACCAATCAAGAAGCTGATCTTTCAATGAAACTTATAAATAACAATAAGGACATTTTTTAGCCAAACTATAAATAGAGGGCATTTTTGTTCTTTCAAATAGTTTAAGGACATTTTTTACCCTCTTCCCATAAAATAATAGGATCAACAATTTAGTCTTCATACAAAGTCTCATTTAGGCCTTTAGGGGAGATTATTCTCCAATTGATTTTTATTTTTTAAAAAGAAAATTATATCACTTTGTGTAATGCCCCGAATCGTCGTTGTTTAGAAAATGGTAAGGACGCGCGAAAATTTTGAACATTGTCCCGCTACATAATGACTGGTGCCGTGGGCACAGCGTCGCTCAAACAACGACTTACCCCACTGCAACATAATTGGCAAGGCAGAATTTGAGTTTACGACAAATTCATATTTTTTCATCTTTCTAAAAAGACCCTAATAGGTCATGAATTATCCAAAAATGCCAGAAAAGCTATTTCAAGTTGGGAAAAGAAGGAGAGGGAGCTTTCCAGCAAGGGATGGCATAATCTTGTGAAATCTTTGTCAAATTCACCATAGCGAGTCCGAAAAATTTTTAAACAAAATCAAAACACCGCAAAAATTGTTTGTCGCCCAATAGGTTAGGTTTTTATATTGATTAGTTTTAAATCCATGTATATAATATAATATTTGAATTTAACAATGTAAGGTATGTTTAGACCTTTGTGCGCCTAGTAACATGCCGTGGAAAGGTTCTATATTTCAATGCTTATGGGGTTAGTGTTGTGTTGAGACGGTAATCGATCGAGTTTCTTATTTTGTATCCTTGGATTTCATGTAGGTTATGGTATACTGGTGACAAGGAGTTGTAGTCAAGGTAAAGAAAACTAGTAACAAAACTATGTGATGCCAAACTAGGTTTTAAACTTCTGTAATTCCGTAAGGAGAAATCGAGGGAACCCATATGTAATTAGGATATGACTAGGTGATGTATGCAATGGTGTGATATAAACGTGTTGTGCTTCGTGGTGATACTTTTATATGTATGCATGTCGCAACAATGAACTTAGATGTTGAAAAGAGATATATGAATATCGATATGATAAAATCATGATTTGAATGTGTGATCTTGATGTGTTATTGCAATGTGTGATTGAGATCAACTGTCACATTTCTTCGCTCTAACTTGGATCAGATTGCCACGTTTCGACATACTAACTGGGATCAGCTTTCACTTTCCATCACTCTAATTGTTATCTATAGTCACGTCCCGGTATAAAACTTGAATTGAATTGTCACATTCTGACATGCTAACAGTTTGACTTTGGGTCTCATGAGAGGGTCAACTACTTGTGATAAAATATGAACGGCGAAATATGATATGCTTAATTTTGTGAAGTGTGTTTATGTATCTATGGGTTGAGGGTTTGAGCTATGATCTATTGGAATCTTAAGTGTGACAACTTTTCTCGTAGTATATGTGAACACCTAATTTTTTACCAAAATATAAAGATTTACCAAAAAAAAAGTTATATTTAGAATAAATAAATTGTAAATTACTTTAAATAATAAAAATTATGAATTTATAGTATTTGTTTTAAATCTTCAAATTTTAATTAGTTTAAAAAATAATGGTAGAAGAAAAAAAAGAGTCCTAAATATTCAAATAAAAATAAATATAAATAACGGTTAAATATTTTAAAGGGCAAATTTTATATATAGAAAATATAAAATTCTTAATTTTAGGCCATGACAAACTTTTTAAAACTGCGTTTAAGTTTGCCACGGATATCTTTTTCTGTATAATCTTAGACGTCATTTATACATGTCAAATGTTTTTTTTAATTAAAAAAAGGCAATATAATCTGTTAGATAAATAAGGAAAAAGATTCCAGAATTCATGCTAACTCTGCTTCAGTTTCATCCCTTCTTCGTATTCTTAAATGGAAATAGCTCCATTGTAGTCAGTTCAAAAATCGATCAAGCTATTGAAGGTATCAAACAAGCGAGATAAATTTGATTTCAGAGATAGAAACAGGAGGTAATTTCATGATGAAAACATAATCTGATTTTATTTTTGTTTTTGTCGACAATTTTGTTCAAAATCAGCTTTCCTTTTTCACTTTCATCAATTCAGTTGAATGTATATTGAGATGTGTATATTTTGTCCAAAATAGATTTGAATAGTTAATTTTGAAATTTAGAAAAAATTGTGATAAATTTATTGATTATTTTTAATTTCTGATATGAGATTCGCTTATTTCACAGTACTTTTTGTGTTTAGAATTATATATGTGATCTGAGATTCGTTGAGTTTATGTATGAAACTATTATGTTTTTGTTTTATAAAGTGCATTTTCATCCCTTTTTTTGGATATTCATAATATGTATGAGTATATGAAACATATGAATGTTTATACGAATTATATACATATACCTATTTAGTTGTTTTTGGGTGAATTGTATAAGTGTATGAGGCTGTTGTATGTTAATTCGAATTGTTAGTTATATACATATACCCATTTAGTGGGTTTTTGTTGAATTGTACAAGTATATGAAATTGTTGAATGTTTATACGAATTATATACATATACCTATTTAGTGTTTTTTGGTGAATTTTATAATTGTATGAAACTCTTGTATGTTTATTCGAATATGTCAATTATATACATATACCTATTTAGTGTTTTTTGGTGAATTGTTATAATTTTATAGAACTGTTGTAAGTTTATACAAATTCGTCAGTTATACACATATACATATTTAGTATTTTTGGTGAATTGTATAATTGTATAAAGCTTTAATTTTGTTTATATAAAGACTTTTGATATAATTTAAAAATGTGTATAAGTTAAAAACTAATGTTGCTAGAATTTTATAAGTATATGTTCTGTTTGTTGTGGAAATTGTTAAGCTTACAAATGTATTTTTATATAATTTAATTTTTTATATGGAACTTCTGAAGATGGCTTCATTAGCTATTTTGGTTATGCATTCTGCTAAATGGGACAATAAAAATTGTTACGTCGATTATACAATTGAGGGGGTGATATTTTAAAAAAATTCATCGTATAATGAGTTTTATAATGTCATTACAATGCAACTAAGGATTTATACGAATGTGATTAAACTCAAAATTGAGTATAACATTAAAGAAAGCAACACATCCATGTTGATTCACAAAAATCTGAATGGGTTATGAAGTGGAGTAAAAAGGTAGTTTGAAAAAATTGAAAAATATTAACAAAAATTGACAAAATTAGATGAGTTTTCGGCGGTATCTAAAAGTTTTGAAATACTTTTGAAAATTGCAACGACGTGCTAAAGAAATTTGAAATTTGAAATTGTATTTGTGGAGAATATTTGGGAGGAATTGAAGGAAAGGAAAAAAATTTGTAGAATATGATGAGGAAAAAGAAAAATGACTGTTTTAATTTTAGGCAGATATTTTATACAATTCTATCGGCCCTATATAGCAAATTTACCGATAGTTTGCTTATTAAAGGGAATAAATGAAAGATAAGTTACTCCATTTTAATTACCTTTACTAGTTTGTCATTCTCTTCAATTATCGTTATTTTAAATATGTGGGCATCAATTCAAAATTTATTTAAATTTTGTCATTTAATTTTGTGTTATGGAATGTTACTAATAGTTCATAAAATATAGGTAACTAACTTTTTTAAAAGAATATTTACTATTTAAAATATAAAATTAAAAAAAAATCAAAACGTTAAACAACAAGCAGACTTTACAGGAACCTGTCCCAACCTTTATTAATATGTAATTAATACAAAGGAAAGGCTTCACGAATTAGTCTAAGGCTAAAAAAACTCTGACTAAGCCTTATATGAATTTCCACCTTTAATAAAAATTTTGCACATGGCAGTTACATGCGGCAGTTACAAGTGACACCTGTCCGACACTTGTCATCACAAAGTTCAAACTAATTTTTCCAACAACTATATTTCTAACATATAGAATCTAATTCAAATTACATTCTTATCTACACGAAATACTAATATTCTAACACTTCGAATATTTCTGGCTACATTCCAACACTTAGAATATTTCAGCCAGCTTTCAACACTTAGAATATTTTAGCTCTCCTTCCAACACTTAGTTTTATTCCAGCAATTCGGGTGAACTGCCTTTGTTCCTGCCATTGTAAAGTCTTCACAGCCTTGCCTTGTCAAGCCAATACACTTAGTTTTATTCCAGCAATTCGGGTGAACTGCCTTTGTTTCTGCCATTGTAAAGTCTTCACAGCCTTGCCTTGTCAAGCCAATACACTGCATTGCCAATGCCCTTATCCTTCACGTAAGCCATGCACATTCAAGCTGCCTTGCCAACACCCAAGCACCTTGAACTTGTGTTGCACTGTTTTGCCATTATCCATGTCAAGACCAATGCCCAAGTCCTTGACATGTCTGCACATAGTTAGATCAAGTAGTTTACGGGTCTAATAGACCACCCGCACCACTTGAACTTGATGTCCTCATCAAGAATGTTTTAATATAGTCCTCGATTTGAGCATCAAACTGCCATAAGTCTTTTGCCTTCTCCCAAACTGCATCAGCTGCACTCTTGCCTTTCCAGTGAATCAAGAATTCAGTCTTAGTATTCTTCTTATTTGTTCCCAAAATTCGGTGATCAAGGATCTTCTAAATTTCAGCAACATACTGTGTAGGTACTGATGGTGGAGCCCTCTTTGACCTGTTTCTGTCCGGATCATCTGTATCTACAAAGTAAGGTTTCAAGAAACTCACATGGAAAGTGGGATGAATTTTCAACCTTTCTGGAAGCTTTAACCTATACGCAACTTCGCCCACTCATTTCGCCACTTCGAATGGACCATCATACTTAGGAATCAAACCTTGATGTCTGGTCTTACTTACAATCTGTTTCCAGATTTGTGGGGTAAGTTTCAGTAACACCTTGTCACCCACATTGAACTCAACTGAGCGATGATGTTGATCAACATACTTCTTCATGAGCCGCTGAGCCTTGCGCAAGCTATCCTGTGCCTCAGATAACATTTCAAGTCTGTCCCTTGCAACCCTGTATGCTGCTGAACACTTTCCCTGATTTTTAGATTTGGCAACATCTAGTGGCGTCATAGGTTGTCTGCCCAAAACGATTTCAAAAGGGATCATTTCTGTTGCAGACGACTTGTGCAGATTATAGCAAAATTGCGCAGTGTCTAACAATGTTACCCAATTCCGTTGAGTTGGTGACACATAGTGCCTCAAGTATTCTTCCAACAAGTGATTAATTGTTTCTGTCTGTCCATCTTTTTGTGGATAATTTGCAGTAGAAAATTTTAATTCAGTTCCCATCATATTGAACAATGCTATCCAAAATCTACCAGTGAACCTTGTATCTCTATCAATCACATTGTCAGCTGGAATACCAAAATACTTAACCACATATTTGTAGAACAAATCAGCAGCAACTTCAGATGAACATAGTTCAGGAGCAGAAATAAAAATAGAATATTTTGAAAACCTGTCAATTACCACCATGATAGATGCTTTGCCATCTACTTTAAGGAATCCAGAAATGAAATCCATGCTTACTGATAGCCATGGCCATCCAGGAACAGGCAAAGGTTGCATCAAACCTGCTTCCTTCTTACGTTCATTCTTGTCCACTTGACAAACATGTCAAGTCTTGACGTATGCCTCTATATCGTCTTCCATTTTCAGCCAAAAATAAACACGAGACACTAAGGCTAACATCTTTTCAACACCAGGATGTCCAGCCCAAGCAGAATCATGCTCCTCTTTCATTAAGTCTTTGCGCAACCCGCCCTGATTTGGTACAATGATTCTCCCCCTTTAAAATAGAGTAGATCGTCCTCGATCCAATACCATTTAATTGTTCCATTTTGGACTTGACTCATTCATTTAACATACAATGAATCATTTGCAGCACACAAGCTGATTCTATCATGGAAATCAGTTTCAAGTTTTGAAATTGAATATACTTCAACAAACACTTCTTTTCTACTCAGTGCACCAGCAACTTCGTTGTGTTTTCCTGGTTTATGTTTCCACATGAAATCATATTCTTCCAGGAATTCTTGCCACCGTGCTTGTTTAAGACTCAACTTTTTCTATGTTTTGAAGAATGTATTTGCTACATTAATAGTTCTTACCACAAATCGAGTACCTAGAAGATAAACTCTCCAAACCTGCAAACAGTGTACCACCACAACCATTTCTTTTTCATCTCTTGAGTATCTCTGTTCAGCATCATTCAATTTCCTACTTTCAAAGGCCACTGGATGACCTTCTTGCACTAATACGCCACCAATTGTTTTGTCTGACGCATCAGTGTGAACTTCAAATGGTAACTCAAAATCAGGCAATTTGAGTATAGGTTCAGATGCAATAGCATTCTTTAAATTCTGAACTGCTTCATCACATCGTTCATACCAAACCCACTTTGTATCCTTCTTCAATAAATCTGTCAAAGCCGCTGCCCTTTTTGAGTAACCGACAATGAATTTTCTGTAATAGTTAGCCAAGCCAAGAAACGACCTCAAATCCTTCACATGAAGAGGTGCCTGCCAATCAACAATGGCTTGCACATTCTTAGGATCCATTCGAACTTGGTGTTTACTAACAAGATGCCCCAAGAATTTTATCTCTTGTTGAGCAAATTCACACTTTTCCATCTTGACATAAAGTGTGTATTTTCTCAACTGAGACAGAACAAAACTTAAGTGATTAACATGTTCCTCCAATGTTCGAATATAAATGACAATATCATCTAGATAGACAACACCAAACTCATCAAGATAGTCAAACAGTACATTATTCATTAAGTTGCAAAACGTTACCGGAGCATTAGTCAGCCAAAGTGGCATTACAAGGAATTCATATGAACAATATCTAGTTACACATGTTGTTTTTTGGTTCATCACCGTCTGCTATTCTAACCTGCAAATAACCTGCCCTGGGATCAAGTTTTGCGAACCAACATGCCTTACTCAACCTGTCAATCAAATGCTGCACCAACGGAACCAGATACTTGTTCTTTGCATTTGCTTTGTTCAGCTCCATGTAGTTTACACACATTCGCATTGTCCCATCATATTTCTTTTGAAATAAAACAGGAGCACCATATGGGGCCTTAGATGGCTGAATCGATCCAGCATCCAACAATTCATTCAATTGTTTGCGTAATTCGACCAATTCCTTTGGAGACATACGATAAGGAGCCTGTGCAGGAGAAATCGTACCAGGCAGCAACTCAATTTTATGATCAATATCCCTCCTTGGTGGTAATTTCTTTGGTAATTCAGGCGGCATAAAATCAACATACTATTTGAGCAATTCAGCAATACAATCAGGCACTTCCATTTTCACATCAGGTTTCACTTTGACCAAGGCAGCAAGTATAGTGTCATCACCTTTCTTCAGCCCTTTGTCGATTGATATAACAGACAAACATTCCCTTGTCTTTCTTATTTGCAACTTTATTAATGTTCCCAAATGGATGAACTCCTTTGAGAAATCCAGCATTGCTTCCATTCATAACCATCACTCCATCTAAGTGAGGAAACTGAACAAGCTGGAATTTTCTTAGAAAAGCAATCCCAAGTATGATTTCAAATTCACCAAGCGGCATCACCATCAAGTTATGTTTTCCTACCCAACTTCTAGTCAACATAGACACACTATAAGCCATACCCATAATGGCATGTGCCTTAGCATTGACTATTTTGACGTATGAAGGGCTTTTAGACAACTTCAGCCCCAATTTTGTAGCAATCTTCACATCTACAAACGTATGAGTGGCCCCTGTATTAACCATTGCCATCACACGTTGTTCTTCACTTTCATTTCTATATGAATTAGGGAAGCATGAGGATTCAAAGTACTAGACATTTCTCCAACATTATTAATCCCTGTAATATGATTAAAGGACAATCCCAATGGATTTGCCATTGCAGCCACGATTTCCTCATCCTCCTCCCTTTGATTCATATTTCCAGCAAGGAAAGGATTCACTTTTTCCCAATTTGGACAAGATTTAGCCAAATGAGGACGACCACAAGTCCAACAGCCCTTGGAATTACTATCTTTGTTCTTTGGCTTGTCTTTTCCATCCCTCATTTGTGCCTTTGCTTTGTCATTTGTATTGTCCTTATGATTATCCTTTTTCCATTCCCCTTTCTTCTTATTCTTTTTCTTAGTTTTTGAAGTGGAGGGAACATCTGTCAAAGGACGAGTCGTCTGGAAATCAACCAACGAATCTGCAGCAGCAATTGCACTGGCAGATCTTTAACATTCTGGCTCCTGAGTTCGTTTGAGCCAGCCTTGCATACCGGAAATGAAGTTGTGTAGTTTATCCTCATCAGACATATTTTGTATGTCTAACATCACAGAGGTAAATTCTTTAATGTATTCCCTCACCGAACCCGTCTGCCTTAGTCTTTTCAATTTATCCCCTGCAAGCCAGGATGCGTTGCTAGAAAGAAATTGTTCGCACATTTATTTTATTAACTTATCCCATGTATCAATTCTAGGACGACCAGTACTTACATCATATTCATTTCGAGTCCTCCACCAAAGTTTAGCATCACCCGTCAAGTACATTGTGGTAATATTTAACTTGTAAGAATCAGGCACCCTTGTAGTAGTAAAATATTGTTCCATTTCCCAAATGAAATTATCCTGTTTTTTAGCACTTCTTGCGCCACTAAAGGCCTTTTGTTCTGGAATCTTAACCTTAGATGATTCAACACGATTTGAACTTAACGTAGCCACAACCCGACACAATACAACGAGCTCTGCACGAAGGTTCTCATTTTCCTTCTACAGTCCCTCAAGTTTTTGCGTAGTTGTGGTACGAAAATCCAAGATTTCAGTGATATGATTATCAACATTCTATCGATATACACCAATCTCCCCCTGAACTTTCTCAGTGTCAACTCTCAAATCAATGACTTGTGTAAATAAATCCACAAACGAAGGTTCTCCCAAAATATCGTCAGTAAACCCAACGAATGATTCAATTTTTCGTGCCAGATCCCACAGTTCTACGTTTTTCACCATCCTTCAACTGTGCTCTGATACCAATTGAAAGATGGTCGATTTATTTTTACCGAACACCACTCTAAGCAGTCTTACAAATGTCTGTAACACTCAGCCTACTTTACACCCACGAAATTGAGTAAGTATAAAAATACTTAAACGACAAAGTTAAACAGCAAGCAGACTTTACAGGAACCTGTACCAACCTTTACTAATCTGTAATTAATACAAAGGAAGACTTCACCAATTAGTCTAGCGCTAAAAAAACTCTGTCTAAGACTTAGACGAATTTCCACCTTTAATAAAAATTCTACACATGGCAGTTATAAGTGACACCTGTCCGACACTTGTCATCACAGGGTTCAAACTAAGTTTTCCAACAGCTATATTTCTAACAGATAGAATCTAATTCAAATTACATTCTTATCTACACGAAATACTAATATTCTAACACTTAGAATATTTCAGGCTACATTCCAACACATAGAATATTTCGGCCAGCTTTCAACATTTAGAATATTTTAGCTGTCCTTCCAACACTTAGTTTTATTCCAGCATTTTGGGTGAACTGCCTTTGTTCTTGCCATTGTGAAGTCTTCACAACCTTGCCTTGTCAAGCCAACACGCTGCATTGCCAATGCCCTTATCCCGCACGTAAGCCATGCACGTTCAAGATGCCTTGCCAACACCCAAGGACCTTGAACTTGTGTTGCACTGTTTTGCCATTATCCATGTCAAGACCAATGCCCAAGTCCTTGACATGTCTGCAATTATTTAGATCAAGTAGTTTGCGGGTCTAATAGATAGCTATTTAGTCTAATTTGAGTTTTTTTACGTGAGTATTTATAAATTTTAGTTTAATAACATTTTATTTGTCAATATTTATTTTAAAGTAAAATTATAATTAAAAAAAATTATGAAATAAATAATTACGTCAAATTAAACTATGTTTTAAGATTTTTTTTCCATACATATTTAATAATTACGTTAAATATTATAAGTATTTAAATAGAATTTATTAATAAATATGATAAAATGATTTTGATGTAACCAACATTAACATTTATTGAATTTTTGCTTAAGCCATTGACGGTTCGTTGAAGTTGTTTGCATAATTCACTTAGACACCTCAACTAAGATTAATACCTACTACCTATTGAACACTTTTACCTATTCAAAAATCAATCCTTTTAGATATTTTTTGATAATCAATAAAAAATATGAAGAGTTTGAGATACATTGACATGACAAAATGGCTAATTAATAAATAAAATGTTGCACTTAACCCCAAAATTATTTTCAAAAAAATTTGTTTAATATTATTTCAAACACATTTATATCTATTTTCTAAAAAACAAAAAAAAAATGAAAATGAAAATTTCAACCTATCTACCCAGCCCCACCCCTACCCAACGCTCTTTCATCTTCATCTTCTTCCCAAAACACATTCTTTCTAAATCACAAAATGCAATTTCTTTTCCAATAACTTAAAAATTAATTTTTTTAAGAAATATATCTTCATACTAAGAGTGAAGAAAAAGAAAATTTTGTCGGTGGTTATTCATTTCTACATCGATGACAAAAGAAATTGATAGCTCAAAAATTAATTCGATCAAGTTTTTGAATATCATTTTTGATAAATTTATGGGTTTATATTTAAATTTGAGTAAAAATATTTGTTTGAAAATTGGGATAAACAAATATCTTCTATCTCTTTTATACGCAAAAATCATTTATCTTTTCTCTTCTTTCTTTATATTTGTTCCATTATATTTATGATATTCGAAACAATCATACAAAAGAAAGTCCTTCTTTCAAAACTGAATCGTATGATTTCTTCATAATTGATTTTCATTTATCTTCAGATTTGAAAGAAAGAAAAACAATGCTGGGGCTAAAATGGAGAAAATTTTATAAACTAAATTATGAAGAAGATGACTAAGTACTTTTCTTTTTTAAAAAAGTGTAAATGAAAAAAAGAAAAAATTCTTATAAGTAAATTATAGTGTCAAGTATTAATCAAGAAAAAATGAAGATAAGAAAAATCAAAATAATACTGTTTTGATTTTTTTTTCACGCGCTCCAGGAAAGTGGAAAGCACCATTTTTGCCATATCAACATTTTGTGTTTACCAGCAGATGTTTTAAACGAGTTAGGATTCCAATAGGTACAAGTCCTAGTTAAGCTTTCTAAGTGAATTATGCGGACAATTTTAAGGGATTGTCGATCACCTAAGCGTTTAATCTTAAAGAACTCTTTAAATTAATAAATAATAATTTATTAATTAAATAATACTTTTACAAAATAATGATATATCAACTGCGCATGCGAATACGACTATTGGAGAGCTATGAAAAGAGAATGTCATACATAGTGTGATAACATTTCTCCATGGTACCTGGTAGACACCATTTAGCACATATACCATTGTCAATGAATCAATTTCTACAAAAATGTTGGTATATCCCTTCTCCCAACAATATTATAAAGCCTATCAGCCTCAAACGCTAAATTAAAAACATCAAGTATCTTCAAATATTTTGCACCAACTAGGTCTCCATTATTATTTATAATACAAAAATCTGCAATACTAGGCCCTGAATTATCCTTTGAAGCTTCATCAACTTTAACCTTTCACTAACCATCATTAGGAGGGTACCTCCTTATCCATCTAGCTTTAAGATAGGGCCTAAAACCATCCAATAATGACACCATAAGAGACCAAGTGTTTTACGTTTTCGAAAAAACATATTTTCATAAATTTTTGACTTTTTGAGAGTCACCACTTTATTTTAAAGAAAAATCAAGAAAATTGTTTTTCAATCGATTAAAACAGGAAACCGGTTGAAATTTTTTTAAGGGGGGTCGGGGATTTCTATTTATATTTGAGGAAGGTGTTTAAGACACCTAAAATATTTGCTAACTCGGGATTATCCAACGACTAACTTGTTTGGCTAAAACTTAACTTTATTTTGCGATAAGAAATATTATCTAGAGTTGTTTGAAAAGTGAAGTGTTGATTTTACTATTTAATTGAGACTTTGACTTGTAAAATTTAATTTTTAAGTGTATTTAGAAACAATCGATTTGGTTATTTTGTTAAAAATGAAATGAAGCGCCTTTAATAACAAGTATCAATCAGCAAGTAAAAGGTAAAATAAAGAGAGAGAGAGAGAGAGAGAGAGAGAGAGAGCGTTGAATCCAAATCTAATTCTGTCCGCCTAGACTGGTATTTGGACCCATTTCGTTTTTGGCCCTTAGGCTCATTTTGATTTTACCTGTCATAAACTAACAAGATAATAATTAATAGGAAAAACTTCATATTATGGCAAACATCCATATATTTTCAAAATAAAATAGCTATGTTTAATTTTGTTATGTCATATGGATATAATTAGACTATAAATAGCAAAGTTAATTCTATGCAAATAATTTCTTTATATATATTTAATATAATGAATAAATATTAAATATGAAAGTAATTATAATTGAATGCCTAAATAATTATGGCAGACATATTATTGATCCTTTTCCATGTTTACCATCATCATTTTTTTTTCTTTTATCAATATTCATACATCACATATTTTATCTCTCCCCCACCCCAAATTCATTCAAATTTAAGATACTTAACATAGCTGTAGGAGCGATCTTTGTGATCTTGTATCCATCAAGTACTTCTTAGTACATATATATCTCGTACTTATACAGTTTGATACCCTTAAATTGTATTTTTTTGCTCGTTTGTCTATTGTATACATACTTATACAGTTTGATTGTTTTTTTTTTGCTCGTTTGTATAATGTATTCATATTTTTGCTTAACAACAGTGTTGAAATGTATCAATTTTCATATTTATAGATACTTAGAGTATTATATAAGCACAAGTCAAAATGTCGATTTACAAAGACAACTATATCTATATCTATAAAAGTAATATATCAAAGATAAAAAGTTGATTCGGGAATACAAGTATAGTGCTATTCGACGTATTCAGTTTTGGGTTTAATAAAAATATATTCATTTTATTATATATCGGTGTATTCATTTTTTTTGTACCAACTAGTGTATCATTGACATGTAGTTCATTTGTTCAAAATCGAAATACTTAACCTTCATCTACAAATTCAACAATTTTCTTACAACAATAACTTGAATTAACAAAAAAAATATAAATACCTTTACGACGGCAAAATAAGAAATATGGAGAGTACAAGAAAATTGTGTATGATGTATGACATTTTTTTGTTAAACTGATAAAGAATAAGATCTGATATGTCTTTAAATTTGTCATATTTAGTTTTAATTAATTATAAGAAGTTGTTTATTGCATGGACGAAATGTAAGGATAGTAGGTTATATTTAGATTCAATTCCTTTATTAGTTTGTTATACTTAGAGATGTATTAATGTATAAATAAAAAAAACCAAAAAACTATACAAAAATACAGCTAAAAAGTGATAAAAATGATAGTCATTTATTGTAATTAACATACTTATAGTTATTGATATTCATTAAGGCTATACATATAGTTATTTTTGTAAGTTGCTCTTATTAATAATACAAATGACAAGGGCTTAGACCGAAAAATAACAAAAATACAAAGGGCCCTTTTGGCCCCATCTCTTCAAATTCTTCTACTTTGATTTCCTTCATTTCGTGTTCATCAGCTGTAGGTTTGAATCGAGAGGAGGAAATTTGGACCTACGTGGCAAACTCAGAACGTAACAAAGAAAATGAGTTCTTGGCGAACTCGGGTGGATTTTACATGCAAAAAATGACGAGAAATTAGCATACTAGGAAATAATATAAATGAGATATAACTGAAAAAGACGGAATTGAAAGATAAAATCCACTTAAGAAATCCAAATTAGACAAAAACAAGCGACTTTAAAGGGAGAGAACAAAGGAGCCAAATAAACAATGACAAAGTTCACAAAGAAACTACAACATTAAACAATAGCACACATATTTGTGTGTGTGTGTGTGTATATATATATATATATGTACATATTCCAGGGAATACATAATTATTAACCAACAAAATTCTCAAAAAATTAAAAGGAAAATACTGCAACATTAGCAAATAAAAAAAATCACATGCTTTGGTCTGACCGACCCTATTTGACGAAATTTAACAATGTTATGCATGGATAAATACAATAGTTGCAAAAGAGTTGTTAAGAAAAACCACCATATCGGCCATTGAAATAGAAAGCAAACTAACAACCATGAAATATATTTTCAATTTTAGACAAAGATACGAGAGTCAGTGTGATTTTAACTAACAAATACATGCTGAAAAATTAATTACCAGGCCCCAAAGTATTGAACAATTAGCATGTGCTTAGATGACCTGAACTAAGGCTATAATTTTACGCTAAGGACGAAGATAGATGATGAACGCTTCAAAACAATCTCATAAGCTGGCCAAACATGCTTGTGAACAAATCAAACAGAGATTAGTGGAAGGAGGAGACAAATATCACCTTTCTTTTTAATACATTTCACACATTTTTTAGGAATCGACTGTAAATAACAAACAATCTTTGAACAGGATCCGGATGAAAAAATTTACATAAAAAAATTCACAGTAAATAAAGGAGGGATGCAAATCTTCAAACTAGTTATTTCTTCATTTTTTGTTTCATTATTATGACTTTCGAGAAAACATAGTTGGACTTCTTGACTAGGTGAAGGAAGTGAGTCATGGAAGAAAATAACTTTAGATAATAACAAAGACAATCATAAAACACTTGGTTAAAAGTTAACTGAACATGGACTTAGCCTCTAACACCAAATTGCTAAGCAAGAACTAGGCATTTATGCTTCAACAAAGAACTCATATTTAATGAAATAAGACAAAGAAGAAGTGAGTGACCAAGTATCAAGCTTTAGATCAAAAGTCATATGATATGTAAACTTAAAAAAAACTTTTAATCAAGACTATCACCTATCACAAGATGAAAATCAATATTGGACAAGTACAAAACAGAGAAGGAAAATAAATTAGTTAGATATAAAGTGGTTCTATCTTTGTAGACAATTTAATTAGATACAAAATGGTTCCATCTTTCACATGTTCTGAAGTTTCATTTTGTACATTAATGAACTAGGATATAAAATCATTCGTCATTTTAGTGAACCAATACGGAGACCATACAAAACATAACCAAACCACTAGCAATTGAACTTAAAATAAGAAATCAATGGATTGCACACACGAGGAAATCAATGCAAATAAATAAGAAGAACTCTACCTATAGGAGCTTCGGGATATTAGCTTATTACACTATAAATTTAGGAGTTTAGAGGGAGTGATTCGGTCGAATCCAACATGTATTCCTCTTAAATATGACAAAATACTCAGCTTCAAACACATCCTAAAACAAAACTATAAGCAACAACAACAATAGTAATAGGTAGAAGAAACTCCAACAAGGTATCGATAAGAAAGAAAACAACCATCAAACAGAGTGTAAGATAACCAAAATACTTAACAGACTCATTCAAAACTAACTTAACTATATGGAAACAGGCGAAATAACACTAGCATTCCGAATAAAATAAAAGAGAACATTAGTCCAAGACATGAAAAATAAAGGAGAAACAGAACCAAGCAACCGTTAATACTCGAGTTGAAGCCAAAGAACAGTAGACAACTCAAGCAAACTAAATGGAGACTCAAGCTTTATAGAAACTAATAAATGACTTTAGAATAGCAGCTCATTGTTTCGCTCGGAAAAAAACTCACAACATTCATGATTCAAAAATGAACAAAGAAGAGCTAAAATGTAAAAGGGAATCATTTAACTATTTCGCAGCAGCGAACTCAAAGTGGACGAGCTAGAGAGGATTCTCTCACACCGAAATACGATCTCACAAAATTTGACAAGCTTTCGCAACCCACAACAAACGGAAAAGAGAAAAGCAATATTATCCCTAAAGTATACTTTGAATGATTTTTTGACTTTGGGAAGATTTTTCTATGTAACTTTAATGAAACTTTTTTTTCCAACCTCTAAAAAAATTCCCCCTCTAATGTAAAAGAAGAGAATATTTATAGGGAGGGATTAGATTTTTTTGAATCGGGAGGGAAACGGACAAAGTCGGGATTCCGAAATAAAAGGAAGACATTTACCGATTTCCATATTCTAGTGTTGTCAAGAGTTTCATGTATGGTATGATTTATACTTTCAAGACATATGTTATATTAGGTACCAATCCAATCCATTGAAAAATAGTTAGAAAGCAGTAAAGAAAATATAATGATACTTGAAAGGAAATACAAATCATTTATTATGTTATAGTGGATTTTATTTATTTACAAGAGGTTATACAAATGTTGATTGGGCGGTGATTGGTGTGATATAAAATCAACTGCCGGTTATCCTTTCTTACATAATGGTGGTGTTATTTCATGGAAAAGTAAAAACAAACTTGCACCACTCTTTTCATAATGGAATCTGAATTCGTTATTTGACGTCTACAATAAAAAAAATTGTTTGATTAAAAATATTCATTAAGAATTTTAATATTGCAAAGAATTCATGGGTACATGATTTTATATTGTGACATTCAAACGATTATCACATACATGAAGTATCCTAAGTATCATAGCATGACCAAGCACATTGACATCATGTAAAACTTTGTGAGAGACATAGAAGTAAGCGGAGAGGTAAATTTACTATACCTTCCTACTCATAAAATGATACCCAATCCATTTACAAAGGGAATATATGGAGACTTTTTTTGAGAAACAAGTAAAGGTTCTAAGTTTGCTAATATTCATGTATTATGAAACAATTTTGTTGTTGGAATTTTTCATCTAAGTAAGACTATTGAATTCATATTTATATCTCATGCATGTGTTAATGTTTTAGAATAAAGAGTGTTGAACAAGTCTCGAAATTGATTTTCTTACACACGAGAAATCGCTTCTAAGAGAACGTGAAGAGATGTTTTTTACTACCATGTTATGAACTAGAAAAGAGTCTCTCTAAGAAAATATGTTTGAGGATCACCAAAGAGAGAAGCTGGTGTTGAACATGTAGTGGTGCTTAGAGCAATGTCTGCATGATGATAGTGAAAGAATGGTTCCCTGCTCTTTTCATTGTATGTGACCCACTAAAGAAGAATTAACTTTTCATTGGAATTCCCTTTGACATTTATCTGTTTCTTGAAGTTCCGGTCATTATTGCTACTTTGTATGTTACTAATAGACATGACTTATTTGGGAATGAAGTGGATGTCAAGGAAAGCAGTTGTTTTGAAACAAATTGAAGATCATTAAAATGAATAATTTTAGTTGTATACATAAGCCAACTATTACACTTGAGTGTTATTGTGTGTTTTAAAGTTAAACATGCACTCTCGTTCACCTCTTTTATAGGATGAAGGATCAAATATGTAATTATTGAAGTAGTAAATGAAGTATGGAAATTGTGAGCAATAGTATTCTCATATAAGTTGTGAATTCTTTTCACATGTCATTCGATTCCTATGTGGGCCTGTGAAACTTTAGAGTTAAGTTCTTGATGCCCACATGTCACACAAACTACTTGTTGTATGAATTGTTCGTCTAGTTGATGTCCTACTGACTTGGTTCTGGTCCAAAATGTGTGTAGTGGGAGATACAAGTTTTTGGTCGTGGGTCGCCCATGTGGACCGACCCAACCAATCTCGATCCAAAAAGTTGTCTGAGAAGAGATATGGACTAATTATTTATTATTTGAAAAAGAGGGGGGGGGGGGGACTTTATCATGTTCTTATACTTTCCAACCTTCTCATCGATTTTGGTCTATATTTATAACACAAACACTCTCTAACATCCTAAACCACCAAAAAATTTTACAAAGTGTCTTTGCTATAAGACAAATTAGAAGTTACATACACTAGTTGACTTAAGTTGAAGTTATAACTCAGTAAATACAATATAAAAGTTTTTTCAACCCATAAAGATATCACACAAAGTAAACAGTTTCCAAGTCTTCATTCTAACCCCTAGCAATAGCACAAAATTGTGCTTTGTTGGTAATATGCTTGTCTTAGCTAATATAATAGTTTCCACATACACCTGATTCTGCACAAAGCTCATTTAATCATTCCATATTTTTCCACGTACCTCTGCAAAGAAAAATTACTTGTTAAATTAGGGACAATGGAATTCACATGGGCAAACAAACTTCTTATGCCTCACCTCAATGGTGTTGGATAGTTTTGTGAGTGATAAATCAAAGTACTCTTCTGTTGATTCAGCCGTATTCGGAATCTGATTTGGATGCAAAGAGCTTTCAACTATATTAACTGTCTTCTTTACTATTTTCTTGTAAGCAACCTTACTTAGGAGACCTAAATTCCAAGTTGGCCTTAATAGTTCTTTAACAAATTCCACAAGAGCAACATGAAAATTCTTCAAAACGGCCAACTTTGTGTTCACAGATTTGTTGTCAACATCAGTTTCAGATTCTAAATGCTTGTCTTCATTTGAAGAGGTATTCATGTTTTCTTGATGAGCTACTGCTGTACCATGACGAGGCAAATTTTGCTTAGGCAACATATCACTATGACCAGAAATTTGAACTTTATTGCTTCCTGTTGAAGCTGGATCAACATTTGCCTGCATATGCTTGATTAATACAGGGAAGGATCCATCTCCTACATCACTTTGATAAATACTATTACAAATACCATCATATAGAACACTTTTAGGATATCCGACCATTTGACTAAGCATCAATGATGGTCGAAAAGGTACAGATGGCTCCCAATCATCAGTAGTTGTGTAATCAGATAAGTACCGCGTGTCCTGTGATAAATGATTCTTCCAAGAATATCCGGTTATCGAAGAAGGAAATGCTGGAGACTTAGAGGTGTATCCCAACTGGGAATTTGGATGGAGGATATCTTCGCCACCTCTCATTCTTATATTTTCTCCTGACTGAGAAGAACCATCCAGCAGTGACTTCTCTTCCAAACCTATAGAGAACAAGGAAGGCATAAGGCACGTTATCCCAATACGCTAACAAATATATAGTTGAAGGTTACCTTTTTCATGTGGAATTTTGCTTGTCTCATGGATAGTTACAGGCTGCTTTGTGTGAAGAAACCTACGGGAGTTACCATTGGTGCATCGACCACGGGCAAAAAATTTACATCCCGTTGCAAATCGATCCTCTAAATCAGCAGCACCTCTTTTCCTTGTCTTGAGAACATCCAACCTTGGTGATGTTTTCTTTAAATAGCCAATAGCCTCCTTTCCTGAAAAATAAGTCAATTTTTCAGCATCCAATTGTCGACTAGAAGGCCGGATCTTTCAAATCCAGAATCTTTGACATTAGAATCTGTGATCCCATCTATGTGAGTCTAGATACCATATAATACGAGTTAGAAAGTCTTCAATTAATAAAGGGGTCATAGTAAGCTACAGGGTCATGTAGAGTAGAACGGCTTGATTAAGTGCTGTTCAAGAGAACATTGTTAACATCTACTCGGCAGAATATGTCAAAATATTAAGACTTCAAGCTAACAACTGATCAGTCTAACCACAAAAAGTGTTGTGTAATCCTAACGGATCGACAAAGGACACAAGCTACTTATTGCAGATTGTTTTTGTTTCCAATATTATATTATTTTGTAGCCCATTAAGTTTTATCAAAAGGTATATGATTATATTGCTAGGATGAAACATGATTTGTTATTTTATAAATATCTTTTTCAACCTCTATGTTAAATTAAATAAAAATATAGTACTAATGGTATTATGTTATCAAGTTCTAAATATGTAGTGTTTATTCCCAATTTCAAGCCATGCCCGATCATGGCTATGTCGTCCAGTCATATTTCCAAATTTTCTTTTACAAACGTAGCAGGTATCAGTTACAGTATACCAAAGAGGTTCAGTGCCATCCACCATATGGCAGTACCACAACTAATTTGTGACTGGTGCTCTAACTCTTGTAAACATTTGCATATTAAGAACTAGTAACATAGTTATCTGCTTTTATCCGTATGCTTAGACTACCTCCTTAATGCGAATCATATGAATAAATAAATCTCCCTTTGTTCATTAGAAATTTAAACGTACTTGTAGCCTCTCTTTTAAGGTAACCTTTGGAACTCAAAATTCACCATGAACAATCCCTCTATTGAGTTAAGAATGACTTTTAAGATTGACAAAGAAGCATCGATCACCTACGAGAACTAGCTCCTCAAACTATTTTTAATAATCAAAGAAGTTTTTCCATGCAAGATCAATAATTCTAAATTCACTGAATAATGTGTGTTAATTTGTGCATTAACCGTATTGTGTAATGATTCCAAATTCTACAAGGAAGGGGAAGCACGCATGATGAATGCAGAACAATTACGTGTTGAGAGAGTTCTTGATTGACTGTTTTAGTTGCTTCGAAGAATAAAACAGAAGAGTTTATTCTATTTTGCTTGGGTCTTTTGTTAAGTTGTCGATTTTAGTAAGTTAGAATTGTCTTGTGTAGTTTGATCTTTTGGTTGGGGAACATGAAGACTATAGGCAACATTAGTCGTGTGTGTTTGTGTCAAGTATAGGAATTAGAGTTTATAATTTCTTAGGTTACATAAAATTGTAATCTTTTGTAGTTTGAAGTTGTGAATTAACACTTACAAGAATTAACGACTACATATGTCCAATACCCCCTTCACTTCCTAGAATGTCTTCTTCAAACTGCGTGATGATTTGTTTACAAATAAAGGTCATCAAAGTTCGGAATCTTTTTCACCCGTTATTGTGTTTCTTTCACCACTTCAAATTCCAATGAATACATAATTTTATGTCCCGTTGTGTAAACTTGACAATTCAACATATCATGTTGCCCAAAATATTTTCGAAAGTACGTAAAGGAATTCTCACAACATCATCATCACACCACATATCCTTCAAGAATTTGAACTATTTCATTGTCAACTTAAAATTGATGTTATTGCTAAACTTCATATCAATCTATGATATATACCCACCCACAATCACATACTCAAGGTAGTTCTATTCCCCCCCCCCTCCCAAAAAAAAGAAAAAAAAATTGTTACGAATAATAATTCAAAGATGGGTTACGAATCCTACATTGATTAGGATATGTTATTTATGGTATTTACTTATTATATGTTTAATTAGAATAAGTTAGTTAGAGTAGTTCCTAGTCCTAGTTTAAGTTGGTTTATATTTTTATAAATAAGGATGTGACTAGTTATTTAAAAGATATAGAAAATATTACACAAAAACATACAAAATATACAAGAGTTTATAAATAAAATATTTTCATCAGTTTGATATCAGAGCTTCAAGGATCTTGGTAGAAGATCCTAGAGTTTTTGCTGTTGGTGAGCGGTTCTGACCCATATATGGCAATCGGGCCAATAATAATGTTGACAAAGTCTAGACGAATGATATATGCGCGAAAAACATGCCAAGGACCAAGACTTACAAAATATTGCAGATTTAAAGAAATGCAACCAAACACAAGAAAAAAAAACTCTTTTCTAAATTAAAAACTAGAAAAAAGTAACATGAAAAAGAATTAATGTGAAGGGTATCAAGAAGAGTTGGAGAGAGAATACTCCAACACACAAAAAAAAAATGAGTTGGCGAAAAGGAAATCAATAAGAGTTAAGAGAGAGCGTGCTCCAACATAAAAGCCAAAAAGAACACTTAAAAACAAGAGGAGTTGATTGGAAAGACATCACCGAGAGTTGGATAGATAGTGCTCCAACACAAAAAAAAAACAAAAAAAAGGTATTGGTGAGATGGACATAAACCTTGGAAGTTGGACAGAAATGCTCCAACACTACTAAGATAAAAAATATTGTGACACCGGATAGAAAGCGTTCCAACACTTGGAAGTTGGAGAGCAGTGCTCCAACACAAAGAAGAAAAATAATATCGTTAGTTGGAGAGAAAGTGCTCCAGCACTTGAAAGTTGGAGAAAAAGTTCTTCGACACAACCAATGAAAAATAAAAGAATGAGAATTGAAGAGAGCTACGTCAACAATGAAGATTAAAGAGAAGTTCTCCAATACAACAACGGTGACAACAAAAAAACTATATATTTAAAAAAATGTTTTGCAATACAACAACAATGACAAGAAGAAAGAGGTGTGAGTGTACAACTTTGAATTATGGGGAAATGTTGGAAATAATAATTCAAAGTTGGAGTAAAATTCCTAAATTGATTAGGATTTGTTATTTATAGTACTTACTTGTTTATGTTTAATGAGGATTTGTTAGTTAAAGTGGTTCCTAGTCCTAGATTAATTTTCTTTTTTACTTTAATAAATTGGAATTTACAGGTTTTTCTTCATGATGCAAAATACCACAAAATGTACAATGGTACGAGAGTTAATAATTAAAATACTTTTCCTTCTCATTTTGTATGTAACTTCTTTGTTCCACTTTTGAATCTTACAACATTTCCTTTATAGACACTTAAAATATTTAATGCCATTCACATGTGTGCATGAGAGTTGAACTACACGAGGGCTGGATATACTGCTCTAGATCAATACATTCTTTCCTCATTATAATTTGTAACTCTTTTGTCACCCTGTGATCTTCTCAACATTTCCATTGGCTGGATTCCTGAAAACACATTTCCTCCTATTATGCTCCTGCTGGAAGCCTTAGATAAGTCATTGAGTCCCTCCTATGATTCCCCTCGTGGTATCCCTGACTAAGTCATCGAGGTGTCTTCTATTTCTTCCATTGAACACTTCTGCTAATTGAATTTTTTCACATCCACATTCGGGATGATCTTACACTTCTTTAATCAAGTTAATCCTTTGTCTTTAGATTAATTTTTTACATGGAATTATATGATTGAAATACATCCATGACACAAAATGTAACACCTCAATAATCCGACTAAGTCTAAACAAGAGGGAATAGGTGCACCAAATAGGGATGCAGGGGCCACAAATAGGATCACAACTTGTCACCCTCACCTTAAATAATTCAACGTAGAAAAAAGAAGAATTGAAAGAGGTACTAATTTCTCCCAAGAATTAAAAGAGGTGTTCTTCAAAGTTTATCCTTGAAATTTAAAAGATTTCTCCATAATTTACGTCACAAGGTATGTGATATTTCACTAATGTGTCCTTCCAGCTGTTAGGTCCCTAGAATTCAGTCAGACCTAGGGTTTCCTAATTGGATGATTTATTTTGATTTTAGTTGTTATAGTTCAAATCTTATAAATAACATGACTCTTCATGTTCTAGAGTAATTTTCATGTGTAGAATTTATAACCCTAACATTTATAAACTATCAACTCATGAATGATACTTGCTAGGCAGATCAGTTAGAAAATCATTCTACTATAGAACTCGAACACCATATATTTAAGTATATTTATATTTCATTTCAGATAGCATGTCAGTATTTTAACTACTCACTATATCAGTAGCATTTTAGATATATACATATTAAATCGGGAGTACAATTATCATCGAGTTGGACTAGGGTTCAGCGTACCCTCACATTCCCTAAACTACGTGCCCACATAGTAGTAGAAGTCCTACTTGTTGGGAACCATTTTTAGTTATCACGCCATAGTCATCCCTCTATACCCATGACAAGGTATATTGGGTCCTATTAATGAGATGCATAAATCATACTCCACATTTAGCATACGTGTTGTTTGCTCCCCGAATTATAATTTTATTGCATTGAACATGTTATTAGCACTTACGTTAGTATACAAGTCAATATGTTATATTAATGATTAGTAATTGGTCCTTGCATCTCGATCATATTTAAGTTATATTTCAATACAACTTATTTTCATGCTTAGTATATATTGTCAGTATTATATTGTTTTGCTCGTATCACTCACCCTAGCATATCTATATCCAACATGCTTAGTATATTCAGAGTATTGACACAAACTTTTGCACGACATCATTTTATTATGTTAGGCCAGACATTCAACACCCAGATCACGCATAGTTCGAATCCCAGTATGAGTTTAATAACTTTAGTGATGATTCCTCATACTTTGAGGATAATAGACATGTTTTACTTTCCATTCTTTACCATCAATTTACAGTATTGTCAGAGTTAGTCGGGGAAATGTCCCAACAAGTCAATTAAACTAAAGAATTTTCAGACATAGCAGTATATTCAACTAGAGTTTTAAAGTGTTGTTTCAGTCATCACTAGATTTTAAATTACTATAAAATTAAACTAGGGGTTTCCCCCTTTCTGGATGTCCACTAATTTTAGATTTCACATAATATGTGATTCAATTAGTTATATTTTAGTTTACTTGTTACATACAACACTCGGAGTTAGCTAGGGTCACTCATGGTCTATAGTACCATGTTACCTCGAAGGGGTAGCCTCGAGGCATGAAACTTGGTGTTAGAGTACTAGGTTCAAAGGTTCTTGGATGTCTGAAATTTGCACTAAGTAGGGTCTCTTCCATGAGTGTGAAGCATGCCACACCTATGAGAGTGAGGCTACTAGGTGTTCTATGAAAAACATTGATTTTATTGTTGTTCTTATCATGTGTGAAGTGTTAGTTAACTTCTCCTTTCTAATATGACGTTATGTGTTTTAAATCATGCTCCTCGCAAACTAACATGATTCCTCTAGTCTAGAACAATGAGGTTAGGAATACAAAGTTTCATAATTTAATCAATATTTTGTCTCAAATCCTAGACAACCATAACAATCAACATGCTCTATTTCCTACAAACACTACTGGTTGATTAATTGCAGTAAGGGTTCAAGACTTTATTCATATGAATTTGCTAGAGTTCTAGAGCTTAAGGTTGGTGAAGACCCACTAAAATTCATTGATGAGATTAAGAAGATTCACAAAGTAATGCAAGTGACTGGTGCTAAGAGTGTTGAGCTAGAATCTTATGAACTCAAGGATGTGTCTCAAATCTGATTCACATTGCAGAATGAAAATAGAGGTGAGAATGCAAATCCTGTGATTAGCGACTATTTCTTTTCTGGACATGTTCTTTTTGAGAGAGTTGTGAGAGTCTAAGGCCTAAGAATTCATGAAATTGAAGAAGGGTTCAATGTTAGTCAAAAAATATGAGTTGAAGTTCACCCACCTCTCCAAGTATTCTCCACATATGGTTGCTGATTCAAGAGCACAGATGAGCAAGTTCTTGTTTAGTGTATATAATCTTATAAAGAGCAAGTGTAGGAATGATATATTTTTAGGGGATATGGATACCTCAAAATTAATGTCTCATGCCCCGCAGGATAAGGGAGATAAGCTTAGGAAAATGTCTGAGGAAATAAAACACTCTTGGACAAGAAATTATGAATACACTAAACAGAGGTCGGGCGGTGGAAATATTTCACAATTTCAGAATAAGTCTACAACCCAAACAATTTAATCATATAGCACTCTGTCCCAGGGTTCAATGATCATAAATCCAGGGAATAAAAATCTATGTCTTAGGGGATTGTTCTAGCTCGACTTTTAAAAAAATTTCAATGTGTAGAAAAAACCATCCTGGTAAATGTCTTGCTGGAAGAGAGGGGTGCTTTGGATTCAATAAGTCTGGACATAGGTTGAAGGATTTCCCTTCTGCCAAGCAAGGAAAAGGTGTTCGGCTCATTCTGCAAAGGGTACTTTATGTGTTATAAGTGGTGGTCAAAACCAAAATTGGTTGTATACTCTTTAGGGTCGTCAAGACTAGAAAGATTTTCATTATGTGGTCACTGGTACATTACAACTCTTTCATTTATATATTATGCATTGTTAGATCTAGGGTCTACACATCCTTTTGAAACTCCCTATATAGAAGTAAAATTTGTTGTTTTTCTAGAAAATCTCTCTGAACCCTTATTAGTCTCGACTCAAATTGGTGACTCAATGATAGGTACATGGGTATATAATAATTCCTACCACAATTTCCTAGAAATTCACCTCAACACACCTTATAGAGATTGAAATGGTAGATTCGTTATTTTAGGCATAGATTGGTTGCATTCCTACTATGCCTTAGTCGATTGTAGATTTTGGATAGTTCGATTTCAGTTTCTAAGTGATCCCATCTTAGAGTAAAAAGGTAGTAACTCAATTGTCGATAGGTCGATTTAGCACATTCCTTAAGGCTAGGAAAATGATTTCCAAAAGGTATAATAAATGATCCTACACCTTTCATGAAATTACTGATTAAGGTGTTCGAACAATATTTGGAAATATTATCCATTGTCCTTGTTTATAATATCCTTATTTATTCATGGAATGAGGAAGAGCATACGACTCATCTAAGATCTTTTTTTCAAACCCTCAAAGATTTTCAGATATTCGCTAAGTTTAGCAAATGTGAACTTTTGTTACAGTCTTTCACTTTCTTTTTTCATGTGGTATCCAACGAAGGAATGTTACTGGATTATCAAAAAGTTGAGGTATTAAAACACTAACCTGGACCCACCTCTCCACCTATTATTTGAAGTTTCTTGGGTTTGGCTGGTTACTATTTGAGATTTGTGGAACGCTTTTCATCCACAGCTTCCCCCATTGAAAATTTTTTATTCATAGGAAGTTCAAGGTTTTATGGTCAAACAACTGTGAGAAAGTAGCTTTCCCATTGAAAAAAATTGATTCATAAGAAGGTCAAGTTGTTTTAATTCGACAAGTGAGAAAAAAGCTTCTCAAAAGTGAAGGCCAAGTTAACTACAACTCCTTTCTTGACTCTACTAGATGGGTCAGACATTTATGATTTTTTATTCCAATGCATTCGGGGTTGTCATAGGTTGTGTGTTGATTCATAAAGGTAGGGTCGTAACTTATGCTTAAAGATAACTTAAGGTTGATGAGAATAACTACCCGTATCATGACCTCGACTTTGCAGTCGTAGTGTTTTCCCTATATATTTTGTGATACTACTTGTATGATGTGGATGTTTATATGTTCATAATCATAAGAGTCTCCAGTATGTATTCACCGAGAAAGAGTTAAATTTTCATTAGACGAGATGGCTTAAATATCTCAAAGACTTTGTCATAAAAAGAATACTAATGGTTGGATCGAGTACCATGCCAGTATAGGAATACTAATGGTTGGATCGGGTACCACACCTTAAAAAGAATACTAAAATTAGTTGGTTCAGGTACTAAGTTGATACGCTAAAATTTTTTCTGTGAGTTCCATGAGAGGAAACGGTATGTGTATTTCTGATCATGTAGGACATTAATTATGCATTGTTGGATTCTAGATATTGTTATTGGGAAACTGTATTGTATTGTGCCTGGTTGTATGTGTATGTGTTGACCTGTTTTACTATATTGTAACTGTTCACTTTTTATTAATATTTTGGAATTGACTCTATGATCCTACTAGTACACTCTAGCTGTGTATTGATACTGTATTTGCTATTTTCTTGTTGAGTATATGTCATATTCAGGCAACTGATATGAGCCATTAGTTGAGAGATGCATGAGAATTCAAATTCAAGAGCGATCTTCTATTAAGGGCTGCCATGGATTCTTCTGCTTTTCATTGTCCATCTTTTCGAACATAGACACTTGGACAACTGTATTATTTATGCTTCTAACTTCCCCATTCTCGACTATTCAAAGTTTGGTACTATGACTTCATATTCTGGGAGTTGTTTTTTGCAACATATTTTTAAGTGATTGAGTTTATGAGAATTCAATTCTTCAATTATTTTTAACTTCTTTTCAGTTTTTTACTTGTTGCTATGGGTTTGATGCGTATAATAAGGCTAGTAATTAATTCTCCTATCAAAGGGTGTCACATAGAATAATCTGGATCGTGATAGTGTTGACAAAGAAGGTAATACTTGTTCAATAATACTTCTTTCTTTCTTAACATGCTCTAATAGTTGATTTTTTATAATATGTTGGATTGTGATGTTGAAATTAATAGTGGTCTTTCATGTGAAGAAACCTTGAATGAAGTTATTTTTGTGTGAAATCTTCTTTTACTATTTATATACATATGAAGAAACCTTGAATGAAGTTATTTTTGTATGACATCATTTTCTTACTATTTATATACATAAGAAGATACTCAAGCTTGTTTTTAGAGTGCATCTTATATTGATAGGAGCTAAAATTGTGTTTTTTCAACCAATTGGACATTCTTTCTTTTCAACTTTATTGAACCTCATAAGTGTGTGACTTGGATACTTGAACCAAATGAAAGTAATTTATTTAAATAGAGGATCACTTTTATTTTATTTTTCGTGAAACCATATGATATTGCCTACTTGGTATTTTGACATTACTGAAACCATTTTTTATATTCATGATTGTTTTCGGGCCAACTTGCTTATAGTTTGACACCCACAAACAATAGGTACCTGACAACTCTATCTCAACATTGCTTGAATTGATAGAAAGAAATCACTTAGTATTTTGACATTAATGCTTGTTTTGGTTATTTAATAGAAGGTTTTAGATTTTTATAACTATTATTGTCAATTGATTTCTTTACTTGTGTATTTCTTCTATCTTTTACTTTGTTGTTTCTAAGTTAATGTATCCTTCCTATCTTGAATTATATTAATGTATCTCATAGACTCTATCAAAATGTACAAGTTGATTCGAAAATCCCCCTTCTGAAAAAAATGACTACAAAGGTAACACATTGGTACCTTTTTTTTTTAACTCTTCACACTAAACATGTGAGATACTAAATAAAAAATAAAGGGAAAACTACTAGCTTAATAACAATGCTCATCCGTAGGTTTTCCTTTTGGAAAAAGGGAGAAATAGGCTACGAAACTTAAGCATTACTAATGTGAGTTTTTTCTCCTATTTGTATAGAATATTTAATGATGCTACACATATGATATTTGGCTTAGATATTATAAAAAGGGATAAATAATTTCATTTATTTCTTAAATTGATCCTTCACTTTCTATTCCTTTTTCTAAGCAAAACAAAACAATAATATATATACATACAATAAAAAATAGCAAAAGAAAAAACTAGATTATCAAAGTACTAACCTTTTTTATCATCTATATTCATTGAAATTGATCCTTCACTTTGTACTCCTTTTTCTAATGAAATACCAAGCAAGCAAAGAACAAATAGACAATTAAAAAGAGGAACAAAGTATATACCCAAGTGTTATTATTAACTAACATTTATAAAAATAATTAAGAAAAAGCAACAACGTAAATACACATGTGTGATTCTTACTAGTAATGACTAACATAATAAAAAAATAGCAAGAAATTACATATCCATGTGTTATATTAAAACAAAAAAGGAATAACAACTTACAAATTGATTCTTCATGAAAAAGATTGAAAAACAATTAAAAATTGACAGATTCAATTAATTAATATACTAATACAAAAAATTAATCTCTGTGATTCATCTACGATTACTAAAACTATACCTCCTCCTCCTTCTTCTTCTTCTACCAAGAAAAAATGTTTCTTCTTATTGTTGTTGTGACAAAATGGATTTAGGGATTTTTATTATAGGAAAAAGATTTTTTCACAAGTATATGTAATGTTCTTTAATTCTAATATAAATTTATTTTACCAGAAGGGGAAAATATTTAATTCATTTAGCTAAAATCCAATATAGTGGTCTTTAAGCTATGAATTGTCTATAAATTTTTAATTTAAAATTTTGATTTTTGATGCAATTTATGGAAATATATTTAACTTGTGAAAAAAAAAAGAAATTCTATAAGTGAGTTGTAAAAAATAATTGGAAATTTTAAAATATTTGAAGAATATATTTTGATAATCTGGACAAATTCTATGGCCGAATATATAATTAAATATAAATAATTTTATATATCAAAAAATATTTTCCCATAAATGTACATAAATTTTCTTAGAACGCTTATTAAGTATTTTTTACCAAAAAGGAAAAGGAGTAATAAGTTTAGCTAAACCAATACAAAGATCTTTTAAGCTTAAATTTGGTATTAGTTCTAAATTTAAAATACTAATGTTATTAGGTTAAGTGAGAACTGTCATGGGTAACATGTTACCTTCTTATGCTAAATGGATATCACAATCCGATTCTTCTACTCATGATAGAACCTACATGTAAGTAAGTAAACCCGTACTCAGAATGACAAGTAATGAGTATAAGGGTAGAACTAAAATAATTAGCACTAGACAATAAAATCAGATAGAAAGGAAAGCACAAAAAATTCTATATACAAGAGAATCTGTTGCAGAAGATAGAAGTCATGACAACAGAGCGGTCTAATAAGAAAATACAAGTTCCAAAAGTAGTCGAAACAAGCCGTGTCATAAGTAAAAATACTATGTAAACATATATATTCAAGAAGACAGAATGATCCATGACGCCAAGTGCTCAATCACACTTCATATCTAAAAAATTGTTAAAGATGGGACACACGATCATCTCCGGTTGCTGGTACTAGGACTTGCATTATGAAACATATGCAAACAGTAGTATGAGTACCAAAATAAAGGTACCTAGTAGGCATGATCGGCCGACTGAGTAAAAAGGGTAAAGGTAATAAGAAAAGATAAAATCTTAACACAAATATAAGTTAAATCAGATATGAAAGCAAGCACATGATCATATCAAAATTTAATTCAAGTATACATAACTAAACCTGATTGGACCCCCATAAGCCTAGAGGGTACACTTATGCGAAAATTTAAATAAGACCCCAAGATGCACCCTTAACCTGATAGGTACACAGAATAGCAAAGTTTACCGAAATCATATATCACAAAGAGAAAGATGGGCTTCCAACAAATGTAACAATAAAATCCAGTCAACTCCAAGCCTAAAAAGCAATGGAAATCAATTTGGGTCATGCAACTAGAACATCCAATCGCAGCTCGGCTAGCAAGAGTGACCCGAAGGTGTTTCAACCTTGAAGTGGAGCTCATATATCATGGCCGACCAACCATGTAGTTTACTCAAAATGGCGTAAGCCGCCAATATAGTACGAGTGATCGGGGGCGTATCACCTCAAAAAAAAGATCTCATATATCATTACCAAGTAACCATGGAATTACGTCCACCCACAAAAATCAACAGAATATTGCAACCCAAAAACCACCCAATCCTGTGGCAATGCATAAGAATAGAACCTCTAATGACCATATCAACCTCAAAAATAAGGTGAAAGAACACAAGATCGAAAAAGTTGTGAGACCACCCTAATTGATATTCATGCTATCAGAATCAAGTTTGCTATTCAAGTCTAAAAGGATCAAGTCCATCTAAAATGACGTCGGAGACAAAACAAGCCTATAGGCATTGCATGTCTAATGTAATACTAGTTTAACCCTAAACCAAATCAGAACATGCTTAATACCAAAATATAAATTAATACACAACTACAAGTAACCACACATTTAAAATCCAACTATCATGGTACTAAATCTAAAACAAGGCCGATCAATCCTAAATTATGGTATCTAAGTAGAGAAGTGAGACTAACTAGGTATATACCCCCAATTTAATCAAATAAACATTCATTTATTATCCATTCTTCATTTTCAGAATTTTTCTCTTCCTAAAACTTCTATGTTTTTTCTCTAAAGGAAACCTAACATTATTTGGTGACAAATCGTAACAACTAATTACCAGCAGTCTCACGATAATATTGTTTGTCTACTAAAATGACTGCTAGACCTCCGATAGAGATTATTAGAACACCGATCCAAAGACAAAAGGTTTGATTGGAAATGCAAGACAAAAAACAACATGAATCATCATTTAACTGTACCTACACCTCCTCAAATTTGCGAGAGATCAAGTGTTCCAAGTAGAGATTTTGGGGAGGGAGTATAGTTAGGCATGCAAAATTAATTCCTATGAGAAAATGCTTTAATTCTTGTGAATCTAGAAAAAAGAATTGATTCTCCAACAACAGATCTACCTAACATTGAAAAACTAAAAAAGATTCTACCACCCCAATTTAGAAATCTGAAGAAGTGAACGCTTGGAGAATCACATTGGAATGGCCTCAATTGCACCCTCCAATTCAACCTCCTTTGGAGAGATTTGAGTGGATTTAACCTCTAGGAATTCTTATCCTCATCTAGAGGAGCATCTCACAGCCATATTCAATATTTAAAATAAAGGAATTAACAATGGAAAGTACCCAGATAAAGTCATCGGAGCTTCGGTGAAACTTAATAAGTACCAATGTTTTCTCCAAATAGACATGAAGGAGGGACGTGGGTCTGCAATACCAAAAAGCATAATAGACTCACAAGAAGACAAAAATCTTCTAAATAACAAGCAAAAGAGAAACAAAATTATACAAAATGGGTAGAGTATGAGTAGGATGCAAGACCAACTATAAGAACAACACACTATGCATCAAGTAGAGATGTTGAATGCCTTGAATCGGACCCCTTACAATCGGAAAGGATGGGGGTCTCGTTGTTAGAGCCCAAGCCTGTTAGGGCGTAGTTTAGCACTATATATAGACGCTATGGAAAACCCTATTCTGTAATTCTGTTCTTACCTCTCCATAATAAAACTGCTCCCCCTCTTCCCGTGGATGTAGTCAATTTATTGGTGAACCACGTAAATCTGTTGTCTTGTTTTTCGCGTTTATATTTTCTCATATTATATCAAATTCCGCATAATAAATTGGTATCAGAGCCTCTCGGTTAATCGGTGTTCTTGGAGAATTCGAGATGTCTTCTTGGAACGTGAAAATCGACAAATTCACAAGGAGGAACAGTTTCAGTTTATGGCAGATCAAGATGCGGGCTTTGTTGAAACAGCAAGGCTTCTGGGCGCCGTTGTCGAAAGACAAGAACTCCGTCGTTACTTCTGAGATGGCGATTCTGGAGGAAAAGGCACACTCAACGATCATGCTGTGTCTCGCGGATGATGTCATCATGGAGGTCTCGGATGAAGAGACTGCTGCTGGTCTGTGGTTGAAGCTGGAGATTTTGTACATGACAAAATCTCTAACCAACAAGCTGCTTCTGAAACAACGTCTATTCGGTTTACAAATGGCTGAAGGTACACAAATCAGGGAACATTTAGAGCTATTGAATACATTGTTATTAGAATTGCGTAATATCGATGTGAAGATCGAGGATGAAGATGCTGCCCTGATTCTGTTAATATCTCTCCCAATGTCGTTTGAGAATTTTGTTCAATCGTTCATTGTTGGGAAATATACAGTGTCATCTGAAGAAGTCAGATCCGCCCTTCATAGCAGGGAATTACGACATAAGGCTAACATCATAAGTACGGACATACAACCTTCTAGTCTGTTCACCAGTAGCGGAAAGGGAAGGAAAAACAGCGGAAAGAAAAATAAGCCGATGTGGAAGGGTGCAATGCCGGATGATGTTTGTAATTTTGCAAGGAAAAGGGACATTGGAAATCTGATTGTCCGAAGAAGAAGAAGCAATCGGAAAAACAATCAGTTTCTGCTGCTGTTGCTAAATAAGACACCAATTCTGAAGAAGACATTGCCCTAGTTGCGGATAAGCACATTCATCACTCAGATGTATGGGTTCTTGATTCTGGGGCATCCTATCACATCTGTCCTAGGAGAGAGTGGTTCACGACTTATGAGCAGGTAGACGGAGGCAGCATCTCGATGGCCAATAGTTCTGTCTGTAAGGTGGTTGGGATAGGCTCGATCAAGATAAGGACACATGAAGGTAGCTTATGCACATTGAACGAGGTCAGGCACGTTCCATTGATGACGAAAAATCTGATATCTCTCTGTCTTTTGGACAGCAAGGGATTCAGCTGGTCGGGAAAGATGGAGTCTTGCGGGTCTGGAAGGGTTCAAATCTGAATCTGAAAGGTGTCATGCGTGGTACTTTGTATTTTCTACAAGGTTCCACGGTTACAGGTTCAGCCCATGTTGCATCGTCAGAAGTTCACCAGGAGGATATGACTAAGTTATGGCACATGAGACTTGGTCATATGGGTGAAAGAGGGATGCAAATTCTGTCAAAGGAGGATCTTCTTGCTGGTCATAAGGTTAAGAGCCTAGAGTTTTGTGAACATTGTGTCTTTGGAAAACTACATCGCAACAAGTTTCCAAAGTTAATTCACAGAACAAAAGGCACACTTGATTATATCCATTCTGATTGCTGGGGTCTATGCCGTGTTGAGTCTTTGGGAGGCTGCAGATTTTTTGTGTCCATTATTGATGACTACTCAAGAATGACTTGGGTGTACATGATGAAGCATAAAAGTGAAGCTTTCCAGAAGTTCAAAGAGTGGAAAATTTTGATGGAAAATCAAACAGGGAAGAAGATCAAGAGGTTGCGAACTGATAATGGGCTGGAATTCTACTGGTCTGAATTTGATCAATTCTGTAAGGATGAAGGGATTGCTCGACATCGTACAGTCAGAAATACACCACAGCAGAACGATGTAGCTAAGCGGATGAATCAAACACTTCTGGAGAGAGCAAGGTGCATGCTCTCTAATGCTGGGCTAGATAGAAGATTCTGGGCAGAAGCGGATAGTACAACTTTCTACTTGATTAACCGCGGACCACATACAGGCATACAGTGCAAAACACCTATAGAGATGTGGTCAGGAAAAGTTGCTGATTATTCAAATCTGAAAGCTTTTGGTTGTACGGCTTACTATCACGTCTGTGAAGGTAAGTTAGAACCAACAGCTAAAAAGGGAGTATTTGTGGGCTACGGAGATGGAGTGAAAGGTTTCAGAATCTGGTCTCCAGCAGAAAAGAGGGTTATTATGAGCAGGAACGTTGTCTTTGATGAAAGTTCTCTGCTTAGAACCATTGTGAAGCCTACAACTACGTCAGAAACTGGGAGTCTAAATAAACAGGTGGAGTTTCAAGTCATTCAGAACGAGAGCGATTTGAAAGAACCTGAAGAGGAGGATCAAGAGCCACACACAGAAACTGATATTCTAGAATCTATGCCATAAGATATCCATCAGAGTATAGCTCAAGATCGGCCAAGGAGGGTTGGAGTTCGGCCACTTACGAGGTATGGTTTTGAGGACATGGTGGGTTATGCACTGCAGGTTGCTGAAGAGGTAGATACATCTGAGCCGTCTCCTTACAAAGAAGCCATTATAAGTCCTGATTCTGAAAAATGGTTTGCTGCTATGGGAGATGAGATGGAGTACCTACACAAGAATCAGACATAGGATCTGGTCATACAGCCTTCTGGGAGAAAGATTATTACTTGCAAATGGGTTTTCAAGAAGAAGGAAGGGATATCACCAACAGAAGGAGTCAAGTATAAAGCCAGGGTTGTTGCCAGAGGTTTCAACTAAAGAGAAGGAGTGGACTACAATGAGATCTTCTCACCAGTGGTCAGACATACTTCCATCCGAGTGTTACTAGCGATAGTTACACATCAGAATCTGGAGCTTGAACAACTTGATGTGAAGACAGCGTTTCTACATGGAGAGTTGGAGGAAGAGATATACATGACTCAGCCGGATGGATTCCAAGTTCCAGGGAAGGAAAATCACGTCTGCAAGTTGAAGAAGTCCTTATATGGACTTAAGCAGTCTTCAAGGCAGTGGTACAAAAGGTATGACAGCTATATGGTGAAGTTGGGCTATACTCGGAGCTCATATGATTTTTGTGTCTACTACAATAGGCTCAAGGATGATTCATTTATCTATCTGGTGCTTTATGTAGATGATATGCTGATAGCTGCAAAGAAGAAGTATGACATTCAGAAGTGGAAGGGTTTATTTAGTGCTGAGTTTGAGATGAAGGATCTGGGAGCCGCTCGGAAGATTCTAGGGATGGAGATCATTAGAGACAGAAAGAGAAGGAAAATTTTCTTGTCACAGAGAAGCTACATTCAGAAGGTCTTGGCGAGGTTTGGCATGTTTTCATCTAAGCCTATTGATACCCCCAGTGCCGTCAATATCCATCTCACTGCCATGTTCGCTCCACAGTCAGAAGAAGAGAAAGAGTATATGTCACGATTCCTTTATGCCAGTGCCGTAGGAAGTTTGATGTATGCTATGGTCTGTACAAGGCCAGATTTAGCACATGGAGTCAGTGTAGTGAGCAGATTCATGGGACAACCAGGGAGAGAACATTGGCAGGCTGTGAAGAGAATTTTCCGGTACCTTAGAGGTACATCTGACATTGGTCTCATTTATGGAGGTGATACTCAGTGCTTGGTTACTGGCTATTCTGATTCTGATTATGCTGGAGATGTTGACACATGAAGATCGATGACTGGCTATGTGTTTACCCTTGGAGGATCTGTCGTCAGTTGGAAGGCAACTTTGCAAACTACAGCGAATTTGTCTACTACGGAATCGGAGTACATGGCCTTGACAGAGGCTGCAAAAGAAGGGATTTGGCTGAAAGGGCTGGTTAGTGATCTTGGTCTGTATCATGATCAGGCTACGGTGTATTGTGACAGTTTGAGTGCAATTTTTCTAGCCAAGGACCAAGTCCATCATGAGAGAACCAAGCATATTGATGTGAGGTATCATTTTCTGAGAAGTGAGAAGAGTATCAAGGTAAAGAACGTAGGAACTGCTGATAATCCTGTTGATATGTTCACAAAGCCGGTTCCACAGAGTAAGTTTCAACACTGTTTGGACTTGCTCAACATCAGAAGTGTTTAATTGCCCTGCAGGGCAATTCAGAGGAAGAGGGGGAGGCCTGGCACTATCATAGTGCGTCTGAAGAATCTGTTTGGAGAATTCAAGTCAAGGTGGAGATTTGTTGAATGCCTTGAATTGGACCCGTTACAACCGGAAAGGACGGGGGTCTCGCTGTTAGGGCCCAAGCCTGTTAGAGCATAGTTTAGCACTATATATAGACGCTATGGCAAACCCTATTCTGTAATTCTGTTCTTACCTCTCCATAATAAAACTGCTCCCCCTTTTCCCGTGGACGTAGCCAATTTATTGATGAACCACGTAAATCTGTTGTCTTGTTTTTCGCGTTTATATTTTCTCGTATTATATCAAATTCCGCATAACAAGAGAGATTAAGCATATCAAAGTTCCCTTTTAGAGTTAATCCAACTATTATGTTTCCAACTCCCAACCAAATTCATTAGGGAAAATCAAAAGGTCAAGAAAAGGATCAAAGGCAAGAGGATATAATGCAACAAACAACTTAGGCAGATCAACACATCATGAGGAAGGAATAAGAGGAAACAAAATAATAATAGGAGATTCCAAAGGAAGGAACACAACCTCAATAATAAAAAAAATGATGACAGGAATAACTTTGTTCCTAAGGGTAATTTGCCCCGAGTAACCAACTTTTGAGACGAAGATTCATCCTCCAGCAGTAACAGAACATGCAAATAAAATGTTGTGGTAGTGAATGATCACTCCATTCAAAAACCCCCAATACCAGCAAAATAACCTTAGACCTCAACCATCTCTCTACAATGTCATCCAATCCTTTGCAGCCACACTTAGATAGAATCGAGCCAAAAATTAAAATCCTATGAATCTCACCCCTCTTACTATCACTACCAAATAAGGTTTATATGTTGTTATATTCAAAAAAGATAACTTTATAATTGTGCTAGCTTGTAGATGTAAACTATACTGTAATAGTAAGGTTAAATAATATATTGCCTACGGTATAGTTGATCATGAAAAATTTCATCCTTGAAACTCAAATATGTAGAGGTGTGAAGATAGATCCCTTTAATGCAAGACATGTTCATATTGACTTGAATAATGAGTTAGATTATATCACAATGTTTACTAAAAAGAAGATAACCATAGAAGGTCAGTTGATGTGGATCCAAACTTGGAATCAAACCTTCAGACCTGTTAAAGAAACACCAATAGTCTACAGCAAAGATTGTGACTGCTCTTTTGAAACCTATTGGGGAAGTGTTGTATATTGATACAACCTCTATCCAAAAAACTAGGGATTATGTGACTAAGGTAAAGGTTCAGATTGAACTAGCTAAGTAAAGACATCCCCACATGGGAAAATGGCAGCTATCCAATATCAGAGTTTTCCAAATTTTTATATTTATTGCAAGCACCAACGACACCAAATCCATGTTTGTACCATCAAAAAATCAATGAGGAGTACAAAAGAAGGAAAGATATTGAAAATTAAAAAAAAAGTAAACACAAAACTGATCAGGAAAAGAAGGAATACATGGATTAAGCTTTAAAGAACAATAGGTAATAACAAGCACTAAAGTAACATAAACCAACAACCCCACACAGTAATGAAAAGCAAAACTCAAGAAAATCAATGGAAGACTCGAAAAAAGAAGAACAAAAAACCAATAATTACGATGATGATAGGCCTCATTCATCTCAAGAAAATCAAGCCGCAAACTAACATCCACATAGTTAGAGTAAGAAAGGTAAAAATACTATCACTACTCATAATAATTATATTGATAGGACTGGGAAAGATGAAGACAACTCACAAGAAGAGAAACAATATCGAATTATAGAATACAACCTGACATATGAGGAGCGAAATTGAAATGAGCCTAGTAATGTTTTACCCCACCTAAATCCCAAACACCCCCACCATCTAAAATGCAAAAATCCTCAGTGTCAAGGAGGAATACAATCAAGCTTCCAACCCACATGAATTGACTCAATACTCCCAATCCCAATACACACTCATAAAAAATTACTACTCGCTATGAATGATGAGGTTTAGGAGGGAAGGAAGGGGGAGCAAAGGAGAAACACACTAACTTGCAGGAAGGGGTGTCCAAATGGGGGAAACTGACTCATGATATGCTTGAGAATACACATAGTAACCTTAGTTGTGACCATAGATCCCCTGCTACCAGGATACTTCTCATGATAAAATTGATGAGACTAGTCAGGTTCAGAATTATCCAAGCACCCCAAAAATGATTACTAGGCACTCAAGAGTTCAGTAATTTAGAGGAAACAAATGAGAACAGATACTTCAGACTCAAAGCAAGATATTAACTCTTAGATGCATACTAAAGAAGAAAAGATGATAATGGTTCTCAGATGAAACCTCCATATAACAATTCAAGGGATAGAATGAGAAACAATAAAAGCGATGCAATTATTAGAAAACAACAAAATTACAACTAATGGAATTAATTTAACATGGAACAATGCAATAGCAGCAACCTCACAAGGTGAAACATAAGAAAATAGGTATTAGCATGGTTAATATTGAGGAGAAGGATGAATATGGGGCCTTTAATTCTGAGTATTATTATGACCGCGATGTACGAACTTTTAGTGAGCAAGATGATGCAAAAGTAGAATCAACTGCCCATCTTATTAAGGCTTTTGGATCTACTCTTCATAAAGAAATCCAAGATGAAATTCAAAATTTCACTGCTCATCAAGTACTATCTCCTAGAGGTATTGATGAAATAAAATTTCAAATAGGCCTGCACCAGTACATGATCTAGACATAGAGGTTTTTGATGATTAAAAACTATGTCGCAATGCTAGAAGTATTTGCCGAGAATACTCAAATCAACCTTTCTATGATTGCGATTCTTAAAACATTTTTTGAGATCACTTAAATCAACAAGTACAAAACTCAACTCAATACAGATAAGGCCTTCGTCAATAAAAATGGTAAGGTTAGGATATTTTATTTATTCCAAGTGCAAAGACCATCTCAGGAAGCCACTCTAGGATAAGCTTATGTGTTTTTCTATCAATAAAACGCTTTTGTGGTTTATTGATATTTTCAATAAGGTGACATCCACAGAAGAAAAACAAAAACAAGGAGGTATTTTGTAAGAGGCTGGAAAGAGCTATGACTAACGTAACAACAAATGCTTAGATGACATACCCCACACGACAATTACTCATTTACCAGCTGTGCGTTCTGATTAGAGCCCTTTGCTTATAGAAATAACTGTGACACAGGAATAGAGTTGCAGGTATTTTAAATTGTTGCACTGCTGGACTAAACATGAAAAGTTTATGAATATTGTAAAGGAGTACTGGGAAAGGGAACCTACTGGTAACCCCATGTGGAAGTGACATTGAAAAATGAAGAAACTTGCCTCTATCTGGAGCAACTAGTAAGGAATGGAACATGGAGACATATTCAACATAGTTAAGGAGAATGTGCAGAACTCTGAGGATAATAGAGCAAAGTTACCCGTTAATGCAAAATATACCAAGTATCTAAAATTGCAAGCCGCTATCCTCCAAAAGAAAACACTACTCCATTGGTTTAAAGTAGCGTACACAAACTCTAAATAATTCCATAGTGTTATCAGAGGAAGGAGGAGAATGTTTTTTAATCACTAAATATGCAACGAAGAAGAGTAATAGGGTCAAGTAAATGAGAGTAGAGCTAAGGAAGTTTTTTAATCACTAAATATCCAAATTAGTCTTGATTTGTAAAAAGGAGGAGTATAGCTGAGAATAGTTAGTTTTCCAAGGAAATTACTTAGGTCATAAACAAACCTAACGAAGGGAACAAGGTGGTGATCAAGTTTAATACGATTAATGCTTATGAGAGTGATTACAAAAGTGGTGAAGAAATTAGTGGGTGACACTCAAGAATTAATAGCTTCGGTGGTAAAATAATTTCGGTGAAGCGTATGCTTAATTCTATCCCAATTATACAATGTCATCTATCCTCTCAAAACTACTTGCAAGTTCATAAATAGAGTATGAAAAAAAAGGCCCAAATGAAAGCTGCCAATACCGAGCAAAAAAACTCTAGTAATAGACTTTTATGGTGTGACAATATGCTAGGTGATAGTGGAGTTGAACTGAGGCTATGGTAAGGCAATGGGTTCCTCCCTTATTATTCCTAATGTTTTGAGCACTAGAACTATTTACCAATAAGAGAATCCATATGAACTTAAGTTACAATGAGGGGAACAATTTAATTTTGCACAAACAGGTCCCTTTCAAGTTTTCTTTTCTGGTTTGGAGGGCTTTGAGAAACAAGATATCTACTCCTGTTGTATCAGACCTGGTCTGGAAAATATTGATCATATTTTTGTTAATTACGTATCGATATTTTTATCCAGTCTACTAGGTCTTACCTATTCTTTGAGAAATAATCTGTTAAAATTGGTGGGGACTAAAGCCCAAGAATGATGTTCAAAACTCCTCATCCCTTAACTTCCTATTTGTATTTGTTGGAGTTTATGGAAAATAGGTGCTCACTTAAATATGCAGGCAAACAATCCAACACAGCCAGAGTAAAGTTTATGATCCTTAAAAACTTAAACCATATTCTCATAACCGGTTTTCCCTAAATTCATTGGCCTAATAATTGGGTGGAGTTGATATCTATGATTGAGACATGCAAACATGAGAATAAAATTAGAATCATCTAGTCGAACAGACCGAATATACCCAAACTGAACAATGATGGGAGTGCCCTGAATAATCCGAGAAGTATTGGCAGAGGAGGTACCTTAAGGGATAATTATGAGAACATGGTTTATGCTTTCACTATACCTTTCAGAATGGTCACCAATTACCAAGAAGAGCCTCAAATAACAACACATGGTATTGCTCAACAGGAGTATTCAACTTTCCTTACATCAAAAATGATTCTTTTTTCTCACAAAGCTAATTAGGATTACAATTATATCAAATCTCACCCTATCTAAGAGAAAACATGCATGATTTCACCCATAGACTTGCTTGTATTTTTCAACCAACACATTACTCGGCTCATGCAAGACCTTAAAGGTCATTCAAGGCTTGTAATTGGACTGAGTACACTGATATGATCATTTTGGATTAGTGACATTTACCTTCTTGAAGCATAACTCAAAATTTTCCTCTTTTAGATTGCTTTCATTTTTTTAATTTTCAAAACTCATCCTTGGCGTCTTAATATCACACAAGAGTTATATTTTTGTTATAGTTCATTAGATACCCCTTTTATTTCCACAACATTGCACAATGGATACAAATCTATCATTTCTTCTTTTCTTCTTTTTTCCATTTTTCTCACTTTTTTTATATAGAAGGGTTCCATCATTTTTTCACACATGATTTGAAGGACGAATTTACAATTCATTCCATTTACTAGTTTGAAAAATCATTTTGAAGAAAAAAGAAGGGAAATAGTAATAATCATGTTCATTAATTAGGGCATTACTTAGTAACACAACCTTACCATAAGTACTGTAAAAGCATACGTGTGCAATTTATGAATAGGATCCCATAACCCCACCCACACTAAGTAAAAAATCTTGAATAATTATAGTTCATATTTAACATTCTTATGATATTGGGAATAAGCCTTAACCAACATAGACCATGTGAGTTAACATGGAAACCGTTGTCTGCCCCACACCGAAATGGGGTTGCTATACTTGCCTAAGGTAGAATCATACTCTAAGCTTAATTGGATCCACTAGCAAAGACCTATATAGACTATGTGATAAGCAGATTGTTACTAGAAACCCATCTCATTAGATACATACCATGGGAACTCGGACTCAACTAAGGTAGGAGGAACCCATGTGGAAAGCCCAACTCAACTAGTGTTGAAGCTTTCATTCTCAAATTCATATACACTGATGGTAAGAATCAATTTCTATAGATTACATAAGTGCAAGAAGGTGACACTCTCCCCCACCTATTGATGCGGTGACTGCGTCTCATTGACACTTCATAGGTATCCAAGTTTTGTGCATGTGCTACCAATAGTCCATTAACACGATAAAGTCCATCATGAAACTTCTTCGACATCTTCCTTACCACTTCTAGCTCAGTCTTATGATCTACCTCCTTTTTCGGACTGAAGCGCCTCATCGGATTATTTGGCATCAATACTTTGTTCTCTTATAGAACCTTCTTCATGCGTGGGGTCAAAGAATCTTTACCACTATTTTCTTCTTTCAAACCTGCAATGGTGTCTATAAATATCGACTACTTCTTCTTTGGATTTCTCTCGAGCGGCATAGTCATTAGTCAAACTCTCCTCTTCCGCGGTTGGTACCTTTACCAGGGACACCTGCATCATCCTCCTTTATCCATAACCAAGAATTTTTGGAGGTAAGGATCGATCATTGTGTGGCACTTCACGATGAAAAATTGCCTAATAATTATGTAAAAGAGATATATAGGAGCGACAATGAAATTTGTTTTACCTTTCCACTAGCCTAGAGTGATGCTTAATTCATTCGTGACTCCAATCACGGGAGTCGGTAGTTCATTAATCATCTTAAGTTGGGCGTTATTTGGACGTAAGTCAGCTCCAACCTTGTTGCTTCCGTATTGATCATGATATTAGCCTCTTCACCCGTGCCGAACATATCACGAGCATGTCTTTTGTTTATCTTAATGTCGACATATTGTGCGTCGTAATCTCTCGGCTTCTCTTGATGCTTCATGATGGCTCTTCATAGTCCTATCAAGCCCAACTTCGTCGGCTCTTTGACTTGTCATTTCTCCTATGCATCCTTGTCCTTTCTCTCTCGTAATTGCAACCGTTTCTGTTTGTAGGCTATGTCTTCTTCTCAAAACTCTAGGATCTTCTACCAAGATCCTCGAAGCTCTGATATCAAATTGATGAGAAATATTTTATTTATAAACTCTTGTATCTTTTGTATATTTTTGTGTATTCATCATGTTCTATATCTTGAAAATATCTAGTAACATCCCTATTTATAAAATAAAAGCCAACTTAAACATTGACTAGGAACCACTCTAACTAACAAATCCTAATCAAATATATATAAGTAAATACCATAAATAACAAATCCTAATCAATATAGGATTCCCTGTTCATTTTTGAATTATTATTCCTACATAAATGATGAATCAGGATGTTCAAATATTGGTTATAAACAGAAGATACCAGGAAGGTTTTTTTTGGTGGGGGGTGGGTGGGATAAAACTACTTTGAGTATGTGATTGTGGGTGGGGATATATCATAGAGAGATATGATGTTTAGTAATAGCATCGATTTTAATTTTACAATGAAATCGTTCAGATTCTAGAAGGATAGGTAGTGTGATGATGATGTTGTGAGAATTCCTTTACGCACTTTCAAAAATATTTTCGCCAACATCATATGATGAACTATCAGGGTTACACGACAGGACATTAAATTATGTATTCATTTGTATTTGAAGTTGAGAAAGAGACACAAGATTGGCTGAGAAAGATTCCGAACCTTGATGACTTTTTTTTGTAACAAATCATCGGACAGTTGGAAGAAGACATTCAGGGAAGGGAAGTGGTATTGGACTTTTGTAGTTGTTAATTCTTCAAACTGGTAATTCACAACAAACTACAAAAGATTACAATCTTATGTAACTTAAGAAATTATAAACTCTAATTCCTATACTCAACAAAAACCCACATGGCTTATGTTGCTTATAGTCTTCATTTTCCCCAACCAAAAGATCAAAACTACACTAGACAATTCTAATTAACTAAACACGACAACTTCACAAACGACCCAAGGAAAATAGAATAAGCTCTTCTGTTGTATTCTTCGAAGTAACTAAAACCGTCAATCAAGAACTCTCTCAACACATAATTGTGTTCTGCATTCATTATACGTGCTTCTCCTTCCTTGTAGAATTTGGAATCATTACAAAATACAGTTATTGAACAAATCAGCACACGTTATTCAGTGAATTTTGAATTATTGATCTTGCATGGAAAAACTTCTTTGTTTATTAAAACTAGTTTGAGAAGCTTGTTCCTCGTAGGTGATCGATGCTTCTATGTCAATCTTAAAAAATCATTCTTAACTCAATAGAGGGATTGATCATGGTGAATTTGTAGTTGCACAGGGTATCTTAAAAGAGAGGATACATGTTAGTTTAGATTTCTAGTGAACCAGCAGAGGTTTATTTGTTCATATGATTGGTAGTAAGGAGGTATTCTAAGCACAAGGGTAAATGCAGATAACTATGTTACTCGTGCTTAATATGCAAATGTTGACAAGAGTTAGAGCACTGCCTGTCATAAATTAGTCGTGGTACTGCCATATGATGGATGGCACTGAACCTCTTTGGTTACTGTACCTGATGCCTGCTATATTTGTAAAAGAAATTTTTCATATAAGACTGGGCGACACAGCAATGATTGGGCATGGCTTGAAATTGGGAATAAACACTACATATTTAGAACCTGTAAACATATTACTATTAGTACTATATTTTTGTTCAATTTAACATAGAGGATAAAAATGATATTTATAAAATAGCAAACCATGTTTCATCCTAGCAATATAATGGTATACTTTTTGATAAAACATAATGGGCTACCAAATAATGTAATCTAGGAACAATCTGCACTAAGTAGCCAGTGTCCTTGGTCGATCCATTAGGATTAAACAACTCTTTTTGTGTTTATACTGATTAGTTGTTAGCTTGAAGTCTTTATATTGATATATTTCTTCGGAGTAGATGGTAACAAAGTTCATTTGAACAGCACTTAATCAGGTCGTTCTACTCAACATGAACCTGTAGCTAAACTATTACCCCTTTATTAATTGAAGACTTTCTAACTCGTATCATATAGTATTATGTAGATTCACACATAAATCCGTTCGCAAATTCTAATGTCAAAGATTCTGGGTTTGAATGAATCAGGCCTTCTGGTCAATAACTGGATGCTAAAAAATTAACTCATTTTTCAGGCAAGGAGGCTATTGGTGATTTAAAGAAAAGATCCCCAAGGTTGGATGTTCTCAAGACGAGGAAAAGAAGTGCTGCTGAGTCAAAGGATTGATTTGTAAAGAGATTTATGTTTTTTAACCTTGGTCGGTATATCAAAGGGAACTCCTGTATATTTATACACACAAAGAAGCATGTCGCTAGCCATGAGACAAGTGAAATTCCACATGAAAAAGGTAACCTTCAACTATATATCTATTAGCGTATTAGGATAACGTGCCTTATGCCTTCCTTGTTCTCTATAGGTTTGGAAGAGAAGTCACTGCTGGATGGTTCTTGGGATACACCTCTAATTTTCCAGTTTTTCCTTCTTTGATAACCGGATATTCTTGGAAGAATGATTTATCACAGGACACCTGATACTCATTTGATTACGCACCTACTAATGATTGGGAGCCATCTGCACCTTTTCGACCATCATTCTTACTCCGTCAAATGATAGGATATCCTAACAGTGTTCTATATGATGGTTTTCCTAATAGTATTCATCAAAGTAATGTAGGAGATGGATCCTTCTCTGTATTAACCAACCATATGCAGGCAAATGCTGATCCAGCTTCAACAGGAAGCAATAAAGATCAAGTTTCTGGTTAAAGTTATATATTGCATTAGAAAGATTTGCCTAGTGATGGTACAACAGTTTCTCATCAAGAAAACATGAATACCTCTTCAAAAGAAGACAAGCATTTAGAATCTGAAATTTATATTGACAACAAATCTGTGAACACAGAGTCGGCCATTTTGAAGAATTTTCATGCTGCTCTTGTGGAATTTGTTAAAGAACTATTAAGGCCAACTTTGAATTTTGGTCTCCTAAGTAAGGTTGCTTACAAGAAGATAGTAAAGAAAGAAAGTTGATAAAGTTGAAAACTCTTTGCATCCAAATCAGATTCCGAATACGGCTGAATCAACAGAAGAGTATTTTGATTTATCACTCACAAAACTTTCTAACACCATTGAAGTTTTTTTGTCCATGTGAATTCTGTTGTCCCTAATTTAACAAATAACTTTTTTTGCAGAGGTACGTGGAAAAATATGGGAAGATCAAATGAGCTATATGCAGAATAAGGTGTATGTGGAAAAATCTGGAAACTATTATATTAGCTATGGCAAGCATATTACAAACAAAGCACAATCTTGTGCTATTGCTAATGGTTAGAATCAAGACTTGGAAACCGTTTACAATAGTTGGCTTCAATTGAAGTCAACTATTGTATGTAACTTCTCATTGGTCTTATAGCAAAGACACTTCTTAAATATTTTTTGGCAGTTCAGGTTGTTAGTGTATTGAGTGTTTGTGTTAGATATGTAGAGCAAAATCGATGTCAAATAATAATTAGTCCTTATCTCTTCTCAAACAACTTTTTGGATCGAGTTTGGTTGGGTCAGTCCACATGGGCGATCAACGACTGAAAACTTTAATATCCCACCACGCACATGGTGGACAAGACCCAAGCCATTAGGACATTAACTAGGCGAACAATCCATACAACAAGTAGTTTGTGCAATATGTGACTATCAAGAACTTAACTTTAAAGTTTCACAAGCTCCATAGGAATTCATTGACATGTGAAAGCAATTCACAACTTATATGAGAATACTATTGCTCCCAATTCCCATATTTCATTTACTACTTTAATATTTAGTTATTTTATCCTTCATACTCTTAAAGAGGTGAACTCGAGTGCATTGTTATCTTTAAAACACACAATTACACTCAAGTATAATAGTTGGATTACGTATACAACTAAAATTATTCATTTTAAATGTAGGATTTTCGATATCTTGATTGTTTTGAGAGAGCATCTGAGCGGGAGCAAGAATGGATCCATCGAGACGGTCATAGATATTGTGGCCACACATAAACATCGATAATAGAGCTTTCCACAAAGAGAAGTTGTGGCTGCCAGTTTAACTTCTCCTTGGTGTTGCCTTGATCATTGATATCAGAGATAATAATGCATATGTTGTTAGGCTTTATTGAGATTTAACATTTTGGTATAAACGTTCGCAAATGGTAAAATTGTAACATTTGAATGTTGGTGCATTTGTTACCTCTCAACTTTTATTCATGCTTTAATCCTCCACAATTCTTGTAACCTATGTAACTCCTAAGGTCATTATCTTCACTATTTATTACACCTATTCATTGCTAGGAAGACTTCTTTTAGTATTAATAATGGTGGTCTTCATGTGGTTTGTACTCACAACACACAAGAGAAAACATAGATTGAAAGAGTTAGTCAAAACATAGTTGAAGGGAGGTGTTCCTTTTTTATAGAACTTTAGACTCAACTCTTGTCCAGAGTTGCTGACTTATCTTTTATGAATAGGTTGTTGTATCATGGAGGGGACAAGTCAAAGAATACTATTGCTGGACCGGTGAAAACATTTGTTGCAGTGGTCTTGAATCTCCTTAAGAGAGCGAGATATTCGCACCTCAGCCTGAAAAGATTTTTGTTTCTTCATTTCATCTTCATATGTAATCTTGTATTTTTTGTTTTCTTGTATGTTATTCAGTAACATGTATGTTAAGAAAAATATAGTACTCTATAAATGTCTAAAGCTATATTGGCATTAAATTTAATGAAAATTAATTAATATCGGTAAAAACTCTAGAACTCTTTATTAATGTGCCTATTTATTATAGATAAATTTTATTTTATTGTTTGTATATTTTGATATTATAGTTTCAAAAAAACTTGATCTCTAATTTTTTGACTGAGGCTTATTGAGCCTCCAAAAAAGATGAATGGTTAAAATCAAATAAAGAAGAATTAGAATCCATGAAAACCAATAAAGTCTGGGATATAGTTGGCTTTCCTCAGGGACGTAGAGCTATAGGGAATAAATGGATTCGCAAAGTTAACCGAATCACATGGGTCAATAGAAAGACTCAAAGCATGATTGGTAGCAAAAAGGTTTTACTCAAGAAGGTAAAATAGACTATGCGGAAACTTGTTCACCAGTTGAGAAGCTTACCTACATTTAACTAATTTTAGCTATTGTTGCACGTTTAGATATGGGATTAGACCAAATGGACAGGAAAACCATTTTTCTCAATGAAGAATTATAGGAAGAAATACAAATATATTGTTAGTAGGTTTCATTGTTAAAGACCAAGAAAAGAAAGTTTGTATATTTAAAAGATCAATTTATGGTCTAAAACAATCTTCAAGGCAATGGTACCTAAGATTTCACAAGAAGGGGATTTCATTTGATTTATCATCAATGAATACCATTGCATCTATGTAAAAATTCCAATAGAAAATTCATAATTTTTTCTCTTTACATAGATTATATTTTATAAGTTGAAAATAATTTGAAGAATGTGAAAACTATACTTTCAAAATCATTTGATATGAAATATTGATTGAAGCAGATAATATATTTGGTGCAAGGATCAAAAAAATATAGTTCCAAGAAATTTTTGAGTTTGACTCAAGAAACAATATAGGAAAATTTTGAATAAATATTTACAAATCCATGGATATTCCTGTAGCAAGGGGTAAAACTTTTAGACTTGAAATGTGTCTAAAGATTGAAAAATAAAAGGAAGACATATCCCGAGTTCCATATTCTAGTGTTGTCAAGAGTTTGATGTATGGTATGAATTATACTTTCAAGACATATGTTATATTAGGTACCAATCCAATCCATGAAAAAATAGTTAGAAAGCAGTAAGGAGAATATAATGATACTTGAAAGGAAATACAAATCATTCACTATGTTATAGTGGATTTTATTTATTTACAAGAGGTTATACAAATGTTGATTGGGCGGTGATTGGTGTGATATAAAATCAACCGCCGGTCATGCTTTCTTACATAATGGTTGTGTTATTTCATGGAAAAGTAAAAAAAAACTTGCACCACTCTTTTAATAATGGAATCTGAATTCGCGATTTGATGTCTACAATAAAAGAATTTGATTGATTAAAAATATTCATTAAGAATTTTAATATTACAAAGAATTCATGGGTACATGATTTTATATTGTGACAGTCAAATGATTATTACATACATGAAGTATCCTAAGTATCATAGCATGACCAAGCACATTGACATCAAGTAAAACTTTGTGAGATACATAGAAGTAAGCGGAGAGGAAAATTTACTAGACATTCCTACTCGTAAAATGATACCCAATCCATTTACAAAGGGAATATATGGAGACTTTTTTTGAGAAACAAGTTAAGGGTCTAAGTTTGCTAATATTCATGTATTTTGAAACAATTTTGTTGTTGTAATTTTTCATCTAAGTAAGACTATTGAATTTATATTTATATCTCCTTCATGTGCTAATGTTTTAGAAATAAAGAGTGTTGAACATGTCTCAAAATTTATTCTCTCACACACGAGAAATCACTTCTAAGAGAACGTGAAGAGATGATTTTTACTACCATGTCATGAACTAGAAAAGAGTTTCTCTAAAAAAATATGTTTGAGGATCACCAAAGAGAGAAACTGGTGTTAAACATCTAGAGGGGCTTAGACCAATGTCTGCATGATGTTAGTGAAAGAATGGTTCCCTGCTTTTTTCATTGTATGTGACCCACTAAAGAAGAATTAACTTTTCATTAAAATGCCCTTTAACATTTATGTGTTTCTTGAAGTTCGGTCATTATTGCTACTTTGTATGTTACAAATAGACATGAGTTATTTGGGAATGAAGTGGATGTCAAGGAAAGCAGTTCTTTTGAAACAAATTTAAGATCATTAAAATGAATAATTTTAGTTGTATATAAAAGCCAACTATTACACTTGAGTGTAATTGCGTGTTTTAAAGTTAAACATGCACTCTCGTTCACCTCTTAAAGAGGATGAAGGATCAAATAAGTAATTATTGAAGTAGTAAATGAAGTATGGAAATTGTGAGTAATAGTATTCTCATATAAGTTGTGAATTCTTTTCACATGTCATTGGCTTCCTATGTGGGGCATATCAAACTTTAAAGTTAAGTTCTTGATCTCCACATTTCACACAAACTACTTGTTGTATGAATTGTTCGTCTAGTTGATGTCCTACTGGCTTGGGTCTTGTCCACCATGCGTGTAGTGGGAGATACATGTTTTCAGTCGTGGGTCGCCCATGTGGACCGACTGAACCAATCTCGATCAAAAAAGTTGTCTGAGAAGAGATATGGACTAATTATGTATTATTTGAAAAAGAGGGGGGGGGGGACTTTATCATGTTCTTATACTTTCCAACCTGCTCATTGATTTTGGTCTATATATATAACACAAACACTCAACACTCTAACATACAGAACCGCCAAAAAAATTTAAAAAGTGTCTTTGCTATAAGGCCAATTAGAAGTAACATACAGTAGTTGGCTAAAGTTTAAGTTTTAAATCAGTAAATACAATATAAAAGTTTTTTCAACTGATAAAGATATCACACAAAGTAAACAGTTTCCATGTATTCATTCTAACCCCTAGCAATAGCACAAAATTGTGCTTTGTTGGTAATATGCTTGTCTTAGCTAATATAATAGTTTCCACACATACACCTGATTCTGCACAAAGCTGATTTAATCTTTCCATATTTTTCCACGTACCTCTGCAAAGAAAAATTACTTGCTAAATTAGGGACAATGGAATTCACATGGGGAAACAAACTTCTTATGCCTCACCTCAATGGTGTTAGATAGTTTTGTGAGTGATAAATCAAAGTACTCTTCTGTTGATTCAGCCGTATTCGGAATCTGATTTAGATTCAAAGAGTTTTCAACCATATTAACTGTCTTCTTTACTATCTTCTTGTAAGCGACCTTACTTAGGAGAGCTAAATTCCAAGTTGGCCTTAATAGTTCTTTAACAAATTCCACAAGAGCAACATGAAAATTCTTCAAAACGACAGACTTTGTGTTCACAAATTTGTTGTCAACATCAATTTCAGATTCTAAACGCTTGTCTTCTTTTGAAGAGGTATTCATGTTTTCTTGATGAGCTACTGTTGTACCATGACGAGGCAAATCTTGCTCAGGCAACATATCACTATGACCAGAAATTTGAACTTCATTGCTTCCTGTTGAAGCTGGATCAGCATTTGCCTGCATATGCTTGATTAATACAGGGAAGGATCCATCTCCTACATCACTTCGATAAATATTATTACAAATACCATCATATAGAACACTTTAAGGATATCCGACCATTTGACTAAGCATGAATGCTGGTCGAAAAGGTACAGATGGCTCCCAATCATCAGTAGTTGTGTAATGAGATGAGTACCGCGTATCCTGTGATAAATGATTCTTCCAAGAATATCCGGTTATCGAAGAAGGAAATGCTGGAGACTTAGAGGTGTATCCCAAATGGGAATTTGGATGGAGGCTATCTTCGCCACCTCTCATTCTTAGATTTTCTCCTGACTGAGAAGAACAATCCAGCAGTAACTTCTCTTCCAAACCTATAGAGAACAAGGAAGGCATAAAGCACATTGTCCCAATACAATAACAGATATATAGTTGAAGGTTACCTTTGTCATGTGGAATTTTTCTTGTCTCATGGCTAGTTACAGGCTGCTTTGTGTGAAGAAACCTACATGAGTTCCCTTTGGTGCATCGACCGTGAGCAAAAAATTTACATCGCTTTGCAAATCTAAATTCACTGAATAACGTGTGTTAATTTGTGCATTAACCGTATTGTGTAATGATTCCAAATTCTACAAGGAAGGGGAAGCACGCATAGTGAATGCAGAACAATTACGTGTTGAGAGAGTTCTTGATTGACGATTTTAATTGCTTCAAAGAATAAAACAGAAGAGTTTATTCTATTTTGCTTGGGTCTTTTGTTAAGTTGTCTAGTGTAGTTCAGATCTTTTGGTTGGGGAACATGAAGACTATAGGCAACATAAGTCGTGGGGGTTTGTGTCAAGTATAGGAATTAGAGTTTATAATTTCTTAGGTTACATAAGATTGTAATCTTTTGTAGTTTCAAGTTGTGAATTAACACTTACAAGAACTAACGACTACATAAGTCCAATACCCCCTTCACTTCCCAGAATGTCTTCTTCCAACTGCGCGATGATTTGTTTACAAATAAAGGTCATCAAAGTTCGGAATCTTTCTCACCCGTTATTTTGTCTCTTTCACAACTTCAAATCCCAATGAATACATATTTTTATGTCCTGTTGTGTAAACATGACAGTTCAACATATCCTGTTGCCCAAAATATTTTTGAACTTACGTAAAGGAATTCTCCCAACATCATCATCACACCGCATATCCTTCCAGAATCAGAACTATTTCATTGTCAACTTAAAATTGATGCTATTGCTAAACTTCATATCAATATATGATATATCCCTACCCACAATCACATACTCAAGGTAGTTCTATCCCCCCCCCCCCAAAAAAAACAAAACTTGTTACGAATAATAACTTAAAGATGGGATACGAATCCTACTTTGATTAGGATATGTTATTTATGGTATTTACTTATTATATGTTTAATTAGAATTAGTTAGTTACAATAGTTCCTAGTCCTAGTTTAAGTTGGTTTATATTTTTATAAATAAGGATGTTACGAGTTATTTTGAAGATATAGAAAATATTACACAAAAATATACAAGAGTTTATAAATAAAATATTTTCATCAGTTTGATATCAGAGCTTCAAGGATCTTGGAAGAAGATCCTAGAGTTTTTGCTGTTGGTGAGCGGTTCTGACCCATATATGGAAATCGGGCCAATAATAATGTTGACAAAGTCTAGACGAATGATATATGCGTGAAAAACATGCCAAGGACACAGACTTACTAAAATATTGCAGATTTAAAGAAATGCAACCAAACACAAGAAAAAAAAAACTCTTTTCTAAATTAAAAGCTAGAAAAAGTAAAATGAAAAAGAATTAATGGGAAGGGTATCAAGAAGAGTTGGAGAGAGAGTACTCCAACACACAAAAAAAAAATGAGTTGGCGAAAAGGACATCAATAAGAGTTGAGAGAGCGCGTGCTCCAACATAAAAGCCAAAAAGAACACTCAAAAAGAAGAGGAGTTGATTGGAAAGACATCAACGGAGAGTTGGATAGATAGAGCTCCAACACAAAAAAAAAACAAAAAAATAAAAGCCATTGGTGGGATGGGCATCAACCTTGGAAGTTGGACAGAAATGCTCCAACACTACTGAGATAAAAAAATATTGTAGCACCGGATAGAAAGCGTTCCAACACTTGGAAGTTGGAGAGTAGTGCTCCAACACAAAGAAGAAAAATAATGTCTTTAGTTGGAGAGGAAGTTCTCCAACACTTGAAAGTTGGAGAAAAAGTTCTTCGACACAACCAATGAAAAATAAAAGAATGAGAATTGAAGAGAGCTACATCAACAATGAAGATTAAAGAGAAGTTCTCCAAGACAACAACGGTAACAACAAAAAAATTAAATATTTAAAAAAATATTTTGCAATACAACAACAATGACAAGAAGAAAGAGGTGTGAGTGTACAACTTTGAATTATGGGGAAATGTTGGAAATAGTAATTCAAAGTTGGAGTAGAATTACTAAATTGAATAGGATTTGTTATTTATAGTACTTACTTGTTTATGTTTCATGAGGATTTGTTAGTTAAAGTGGTTCCTAGTCATAGTTTAATTTTCTTTTTTACTTTTATAAATACGAATTTTAAAAAATATGAAAAAATGTATAACGATACAAAATACGACAAAATGTATAAAGATACAAGAGTTAATAATTAAAATACTTTTCCTTCTCCTTCTGTATGTAACTTCTTTGTTCCACTTTTGAATCTTACAACATTTCCTTTATAGCATCTTAAAATATTTAATGCCATTCATATGTGTGCATGAGAGCTTATCTACACGAGGGCTAGATATACTGCTCTAGATCAATACATTCTTTTCTCATTTTAATTGGTAGCTCTTTTTTCACCTTTTGATCTTCTCAACATTTCCATTGGCTGGATTCTTGAAAACACATTTCCTCCTATTATGCTCCTGCTGGAAGCTTTAGATAAGTCATTGAGTCCCTCCTATGATTCCCCTCGTGGTGTCCCTGAATAAGTCATCGAGGTGTCGTCGATTTCTTCCATTGAACACTCGTGTTAATTGAATTTTTTCACCTCCACATTCGGGTGATCTTACACTTCTTTAATTAAGTTAATCCTTTGTCTTTAGATTGATTTTTTCCATCGAATCATATGATTGAAATTCATTCATGACACAAAATGTAACACCTCAATAATCCAACTAAGTCTAAACAAGAGGGAATAGGTTCACCAAATAGGGGTCCAGAGGCCACAAATAGGATCACGACCTTTCACCCTCACCTTAAATAAATCAACGTAGAAAAAAAAGAAGTGAAAGAGGTACTAATTTCTCCCAAGAATTAAAAGAGGTGTTCTTCGAAGTTTATCCTTAAAATTTAAAAGATTTCTCCGTAATTTACTCACAAGGTATATGCTCAAATCATATAAATAACATGACTCTTCATGTTCTAGAGTAATTTTCACGTATAGAATACATATCCCTAACTTTTAGAAATTATCAACTCATGAATCCTACTTGCTAGGAAGATCAGTTAGAAAATCATTCTACTATAGAACTCGAATGCCATATATTTAAGTATATTTATATTTCATTTCAGATAGCATGTCAGTATTTTAACTACTCAGTATCTCAGTAGCATTTTAGATATATACATATTAAGTCGGGAGTACAATTATCATCGAGTTGGGCTAGGGTTCAGCGTACCCTCAATTTCCCTGAACTACGTGCCCACGTAGTATTAGAAGTCCTATTTGTTGGGAATCAGTTTTAGTTATCACGCCATAGTTATCCCTCTATACACATGACAAGGTATATTGGGTCCTCTCGATGAGATGCATAAATCATACTCCACCTTTTGCATACGTGTTATTGGCTCCTAGAATTATAGTTTTATTGCATTGAACATGTTATGAGCACTTACTTCAGTATACAATTCAATATGTTATAATCATGATTAATAATTGGTCCTTGCATCTCGATCATTTTTAAGTTATATTTCAATACAACTTATTTTCATGCTTAGTATATATTATCAGTATTATATTGTTTTGCTTATATTACTCAGCCTAGCATATCTGTATCCAACATGCTTAGTATATTCAAAGTACTGACAAAAACTTTTGCACGACGTCATTTTATTATGTTAGGCAAGACGTTCACATCCAGATCACGCTTAGTTCGAATCCCAGTATGAGTTTAATAACATTAGTGATGATTCTTCATACTTCGAGGACAATAGACATGTTTTACTTTCCATTCTTTACCATCAATTTTCAGTATTGTCAGAGTTAGTCGGGGGAATGTCCCAGCAACTCAATTAAACTAAAGCATTTTCAGACATAGTAGTATATTCATGTGGACAGGTTACTAGGTGTTCTATGAAAATCTTTGATTTTATTGTTGTTCTTATGATGTGTGAAGTGTGAGTTAACTTCTTCTTTCTAATATGACATTATGTGTTTCAAATCATGCTCCTCGCAAGCTAACATGATTCCTCTAGTCTAGAACAATGAGGTTAGGAATACAAAGTTTCATAGTTTAATCAATATTTTGTCTCAAATCCTAGACAACCATAGCAATCAACATGCTCCATTTCCTACAAACACTACTGGTTGATTAACTGCAGTAAGGGTTCAAGACTTTATTCATATGAATTTTCTAGAGTTCTAGAGCTGAAGGTTGGTGAAGACCCACAAAACTTCATTGATGAGATTAAGAAGATTCACAAAGTAATGCAAGTGATTGATGCTGAGAGTGTGGAGCTAGAATCTTATGAACTCAAGGATGTGTCTCAAATCTGATTCGCATTGTGGAATAAAAATTGAGGTGAGAATGCAAATCCTGTGATTACGGACTATTTTTTTTCTGGACAGGTTCTTCTTGAGAGAGTCTAAGGTCTAAGAATTCATGAAACTGAAGAAGGGTTCAATGTTAGTCAAAGAATATGAGTTGAAGTTCACCCACCTCTCCAAGTATTCTCCACATATGGTTGCTAATTCAAGAGCACATATGAGCAAGTTCTTGTTTAGTGTATCCAATCTTATAAAGAGCAAGTGTAGGAATGATATATTGTTAGCGGATATGGATACCTCAAAATTAATGTCTCATGGTCCGCATGTTAAGGGATATAAGCTTAGGGAAATGTCTAAGGACATCAAAAACTCTTGGACAAGAAATTAAGAATACAATCAATAGAGGTCGGGCGGTGGAAATCCGTCACAATTTCAGAGAAAGTTTACAACCCAAACAATTTAATCATATAGAACTCTGTCCCAGGGTTCGATGATCATAAATCCAGAGAATCAAAATCTATGTCTTAGGGGATTGTTCTAGCTCGACTTTTAAAAAATTTTCAATGCGTAGAAAAAACCATCCTGGTGAATGTCTTGCTGGAAGAGAGGGGTGCTTTGGATTCGATTAGTCTTGCCATAGGTTGAAGGATTTCCCTTCTGCCAAGCAAGGAAAAGGTGGTCGGTTCATTCTGCAAAGAATACTTCATGTGTTACAAGTGGTGATCAACACCAAAATTAGTTGTATACTCTTCAGGGTCGTCAAGACCAGAAAGACTTCATTATATGGTCACCAGTACGTTGCAAGTCTTTCATTTATATATTTATGCATTGTTAGATCCCCAGGGCCTACACTTCCTTTTGAAACTCCCTATATAGAAGTAAAATTTGTTGTTTTTCTAGAAAATCTCTCTGAAACCTTATTAGTCTCCACTCCAATTGGTGACTCAATGATAGCTACATGGATATATAAAAATTGCCCTACCACAATTTCCTAGAAATTCACCTAAACACACCTTATAGAGATTGAAATGGTAGATTCGTTATTTTAGGCATACATTGGTTGCATTCCTATTATGCCTTAGTCGATTGTAGATTTTGGATCGTTCGGTTTTAGTTTCCAAGTGAGCCCATCTTAGAGTGGAAAGGTAGTAACTCAATTGTCGATAGGTCGATTTAGCTCATTCCTTAAGGCCAGGAAAATGATTTCCAAAAGGTATATATAAAACCATAGTTAAGGATTTAAACTTCGAAACCCCAACTCTTGAGTCAGTCCGAGTGATCAATGAGTTTTTGGAAGTGTTTCAAGAAGATCTTCTTGGAGTTCCACCCAAAAGCGAAATTGACTTTGAAGCAGATCTCCTTCAAGATATCCATCCTACTTTTGTTACTCATTATAGAATGGCTAAACCTGAACATAAGGAATTGAAAGACCTTGTAGATAAGTGGTTCATCTGACCCGACATCTCGCTATGGGGTTTTTCAAGTGGCTTTTATTTGAAATAAAGACTATTCTCTCCGGATATGCATTCACTATCGTTAATTGAACAAATTTACAATCAAGAATTACTATTCCATCCCAGGATTGATAACATGTTCGACCAACTTCGAGGTGCTAGTTTCTTTTCGAAGATAGACCTCAATCTGATTATCATCAGTTTAGAGGTAGAGATAGTTACGTCCCTAATAAAACCTTCAAGACTCGGTATGGTGATTGCGAATTTGTATTTATGCAATTTGGACTAATAAATGATCCTACACCTTTCATGAAATTAATGAATAAGGTGTTCGAATAATATTTTGAAATATTCTCCATTGTTCTTATTTATGATCTCCTTATATATTCATGGACTGAGGAAGATCATACAACTCATCTAAGATCTCTTTTTCAAACCCTCAAAGATTTTCAGATATTCGCTATGTTTAGCAAATGTGAACTTTTGTTACAGTCTGTCACTTTCCTTATTCATTTGGTATCCAACGAAGGTAAGTGACTAGATTATCAAAAAGATGAGGTATTAAAACACTAACCTGGACCCACCTCTCCGCTTATTATTTGAAGTTTTTTGGGTTTGGCTGGTTACTATTGGATATTTGAACTTCATGTTGATGTGTTCTTAATCATAAGAGTCTTCCTTATGTGTTCACCCATCAAGAGTTAAATTTTCATTAGACGAGATGGCTTAAATATATCAATGACTTTGACATAAATATGCTCTACCATGCAGATAAGGACAATGTAGTTATTGACTCCTTCACCGGACTATCCATGGCAGTGTAGCACATGTTGAGGAACAGAAGAACTGATTAGCGAAAGATTTTCACTTGCTTTATCTCTTAGGAGTTTTCCTTATGGACAAATCAGATGGTAGTGTGGTAGTACAGAATGGGTAAGAATCTTCATTGGTAGTAGAGGTTAAGAAAAACAGGATAGTGATCCTATATTACTTCAGTTGAAAGGTGTAGTTCATTAGCAAGGAGTTTAATTTTCCTTCCAAGGGGGAGATGATGTGCTTCATTACCATGGTTGATTATTTGTTCCTGGGTGAGTTGAGGAATAAATCCTTAAAAAATTTCCATAATTCCAAATATTCTATTTATCTCTGTGCCACTAAAATGTACCGTGAACTATGAGAAATCTTTTGGTTAAATGACAAGAAGAGAGACATCACAGATTTTGTGGCTAAGAGTCCCTACTGTCAACATGTTAAAGTATGACGTTATAAACTAGGAGGTGTGACTCAAGAGATTAACATTCCTACATGGAAGTGGGAAATTATAAGCATGAACTTCGTTATGGGGTTCCCTTATACTCTTAAACCACATTACTCTATTTGAGTGATATTGGAAAATCACTAAGCCTGATCACTTAGTAAGGTTTCAAGGGGTTGCCTTGTCTATCATCTCAGATAGGATTCAAGGTTTTCATGTTGTTGCCTGTATCATCTCAGATAGGGGTTCTCAGTTTACATCACATAAATGGAAGTTGGTATCGTGTAAAAAGTTTTGTGGTAAGATTGTGGATGTATCTTTAATGAATAATCAAGTGGCTTTTTCCATAAAGAAATCAAGGTCAAGGTTCAATCCAGAAAATGTTTATAATGGACACCTAGGAACCTTGAGATGAGGAAAGACATAGTAATCGATGAAAATTTTAGTGGAGTTGAATATAACCATAGAGATAGTGATTTCCGAATAAGGAGAGCTTAAATTTAACCTTGAGAAAGCTTACGATCATGTGAATTCAGATTTCATAAATTTCATCTCGGTTTTGGAGATAAGTAGACAAGATAGATCAAAGTTTTGCATTTCTACGGACAAATTCTTTGTGTTTTTGATGAAAGACACTTGTTGGGTAGAATGATCATGAATTAGCCTAGGGTTTATGATTTTTTATAATTCATATATTGGTTGTCCAATATTGATATAGAGTTTTATTAATAAATATTGTTTAGACAAAGAATAAGCCAAAGCACTTTAAATAGGGTAAACCTCATATTCTTTAGTGTTTTCAAGACTTAATTTCAAGTAGCCATGTTTGTGTATTTTCCAAGTTATGTATTCATGCATGTATACTTTATTGTAGATTAATTTGTTCATAGATATTGGAAAAACCTGTCGGAGGAATATTAAAAGACATCATGTTGATAATCTCATTCAATGAACGTGTTTATATTTACTTGTTCATCAAAGTATGATTGTAATTGTCCATAATGTTCTAATTGCTGGTTGCATCGGGTACCATGCCAGTATAGGAATACTAATGGTTGAATCGGGTACCACACCTTATAAAGAATACTAAAATTAGTTGGTTCAGGTACTAAGTTGATACACTAAAAATTTGTCTGTGAGTTGACATTGTTTCTTGATTAGAACAAGATCATAAATATGAGTAAGAAGGTCCGCTGAAATGACAATCAACTACCTCATAAATCTCCATAAGATGCCTCAAACAATGGGAAGGGAAAATATCAAAGGTTCAGGCTAATAACCTACAAAAAATTGTAGAAGAAAGGGGTGAGTACCAAACCCACGGTACTCAACAAGTAAACCTCTAAACACAAGCTAAGGGAAAGAAATATGGATACTCCTTACACACCAACCTAACCTCCACAACTACAATATGTATAAAACCGACCCAACCTAATAGTTCATAGTTTACCTAGTAGCTCGGTCAACAACAATCACTTTATTCATCATCACAACTTTCACAAACAAAGCACTCACACTGCAACCAACACACATGATCAAATTCATCAAATAGAGGTAATCAAATATCAATGTAACTTTCAACCACCAATAAAACACAAAATCACCAAGAATGATTGATATGCAATGCATTATGTCGCCATAAAATGATTTTACTCAGAATAGCACGTTCTCTCAAAACCGTATATACATGATACTCATGAAAAATACATCGAGAGTTCATGATCCATAAGGGACTCGCAACGCACTATCATAAAATCAAACAATCCCCGGTACAGATCATCTCTATGTGTCCAACTTATAAACATAATCGATTTCTCGTAGGATCAATCTCCACATGTCTAAATTATAATCATATATAATCTTAACACTAACGATCTCGACGTGTTAGAATTTTACTCATGCCCAATCTCATGTGAATGCATTTGCACAATATGATATCAAATAAAAAGGATGATGCTACATCTCAATAAATCAAATGTCCCTATGACATATAATCACCTGAATTATCACAACTATACAAGTTTAGTAAAGAAAACAATCACACATAATAAATCAAGTCAATAATATACCAACTAACACCCATATGGTTTGGCATTCTCGGAAAACAATTGACATTCTATAGTAGTAAACTTTCCTCTTAAAGTTGTATTAGATATGTTTCACAATTGTATTTAAAATGTATTAAAATCATGAACTATGCATCCTACATTTATAATACATATTGCGAACTTCACTCCCTTTTTAATGATATCAAATAAAATAATTTAGGTAACACTTACAATACATGCACAATACATTTTAATACATATTGCGAACATCACTCACATTCTTAGTGATACAAATAAAAAGTAATTTATAGGACACATATAATGCATTTTTGTTCATGAATAATACATTTATAATATGTATTGCACACTTAACTTTTTTTTTACGGATACTCACAAGAATAATTTAGATAACACACTAATAATACATTTATAAGACATGCACAATATATTTTTAATACATATTGCAACCATCACTCATTTTCTTAGTGATAAAAGAAAAAATAATTTATAAGATACATATGGTATAAGTTTTATTCATGAATAATATGAGTTTAATTCAGTTTATAGAATGTTGACTTGTCTTTTATTAATTATGTTTTCCATTCATTCTTAATTTTCTATTCTAATTGAACTTTAATATTGTGTAATACAATTTTAAAGAAACTCAATTTAGTTTGCAATTTTTTGTTTTATTTGTCATTGTTGAATTACTTGTTTATCATTATTAATACAAGTTTAATTTACTCTATCGATCATTGTGTGTAATATATTTTTAATTCAACATTGATATGTGTGTAATACATTTTTAATTCAAGTTTAAATCATTATGTAATTTGTTATGTCTCTTATTTGTTGTGATTAGATTATTTATTTATTTAATTAATTACTAATACAGATTTTATTTATTTTACGATGATTAACTACTATACGACAGAAAATGAAAAGAAAAACAAAATGAAAAATACAACCGAAAAAGGGAGAGCGCAGCAAAGAAAAAGTAAAAAATAAAAAATATTTAAAAAAAAGCAAGAGATAGAGAGATCAGAAAAGAGAAAGCAAAAAAAAAAAAACAATTAGAAAAAAAAAGTAAGAGAGAAAGGGCAACAAAAAGAAAGGAGCGAGAAAAGGAGAAAAAATTAAGAAGTTGAGGAAAAAAAGAGGCGAGAGAAGAAAAATCTAATAAATATATAATTTTATTTTATATTGCCTATAAATAGCAATATTTAAAAAGTAAATCTAAAACAAGTAATAATTTTTTAAAAGGGATCGACTCAAGTAATTAATCCTATTAACTATAGAATTGGCCCATTATTCATCAACTAAATTAATGACTCCGAATAGCTATGAGGGGTAAAAATGGTAATATTTATGATAATTATTTCAAAAAAAATCATGTTTGTCCTCGAACATAAAGTAAAAGAAGGAAAAATAATCGACATGACCAAAAACATGAGTTATGACCTACTAGTCGGTGTTCATCTTTTTAAACGAGATCCTCCTTAAGATTATTTCATGAAGAGCATTGAACTTTCAAATTTTGGAATATCTACAAATGCGGAGTGATTATTAAGCCACATACTTATCCATGAGCTCAATGTAGAAAACCCATTGGACCATAGCATAACGATCATCACAAATATTTTCTCACATAACTAGGATAACATTCTGAATCGATATCGGCTACAACCAGAAGTGAACTTTAACCAAACACCATACACTCAGAATGTACAGCCATTGCTAATTTTACCAAGATTTTCTTCTCAAAACACAATTTTTTTTCACGAGCTTAAGTTAGAAAAATTTGATACTTAGACATCGGGTACTCATCAAGAGCGAACCAATGTAACAACCCGTGTAGTAGTTCTGAGCACTAGAACATTTTATGTCAAAAAATACTTTCCTATAGATTTAAATGGGTGTTTTGGAGTATTCATAATTATAATTATGAAACTAGTGGGGTAGTTTTATAATTAAGTTAGTTTGTGGTTAAAGAAAATAACTTGAAAATTGATAGTGGACCACTTTTATAACTCTTATAAGTAGTACATTAGATTAGGGTAGAGAATAATTTTGTAGAAAATAAGAAAGAAAGGGAATAACGCAAAGCGGCGTTTGAACGAAGAAAAATCACGGGCAGCTTCTAGTAAACTATGCGACTGTTTCAATATTTTTTTTGTGTACTTTGATGGTATGTAGTACTTCAATAGTAGTATGTCATTATTCATATTAGTGGGAAAAAGGGGATAAAATAGTTAGTTGTTAATCAATTATATGAGGCAATTACAGATGGATTGCAAATCTAGGCTTCTTAATTAATTAGTGGAGACATTATTAGGGGCAATATAGTTAATCAATGGAAAGTAGAAAATCATTATATTTTATTAGGGGTTTGATTTAGAGCAAGAAAGGTAGGAATGTTTTTGCAGTGAGGAAGTCATGATAAGATTGTTTGTCGAGTTTGATTATCGAATAATGATAAGCTTAATTCACCTCATCATTTTTTTTATTGTTAAAATTGTTGTGGAACGATGTTGCTTCAGCAACATGGTATTGCATATTGTTTTTTTTAAAATTATAGTTGATTATTAATGACTATATTAATGGATAAAAAAATGGTTGAAAATTATTTTATTATATGAAAAAGGTAAGTATTTTAGGCATAATGATGGGTCATGAATTGTAAGATAAAGATCAGTACATGGCGAAAGGTAGGCGTGTGGTGTGAGGTTCTCTCTGTTGCTGCCACTGGTTTCATAACCAGTGGTTTCGATTTTAAACATAATAATGTTGTTATCTTATTATATACTAAGTTTTGATATATCGAGATAGATAACTAAATATTAGATATATTGAATTACTTAAATTTTATTTAAGTTGCGCTAATTGGAAGAATTAAGATTTTCGCTTAGGTTTGAACTTTAAGGAATTGATTATAGAATTAGGTGCATTGATGGGTAGAGGTTAGACATAGAATAATTGGAGCTTTTGTGGGCTTATTAACTTACACCTTATTATATATGTATATATACTTAATAGATTAGGTGATCTTTTGAGTCTAGGCTTAACCTATAGTAATGTGGGTGTTGTTAGTTTCGAAACCTTATTATGAATATATACTTGAATAGATTGCATCGATTTGGAAGGTCAACAGAAAGGAAAGGCTCAAGTCCCAGAGTGATTGTTCGATAAATTGAGGCAAGTGAATTTCTAAACTCTTGTTAAGTATATGGAATGCGTGTATTTCCTTGTGGTATATGTTATATATGTTTGGGAGTAATGGGACTGGGTGATGGGTTGACTTCCACATTGATTAATTCTAATGATGAAAACAAAGGGTAATAAAAGGCAATGTCAATAATGGGTTGTGTGTGTTGTGTTGATAATATCGAATGATTTGAAAGGCTTGTTGAATCATTGTTGATGTTGTAAATTGTGCAATGTTATGAAAATGGTGATATACTCTTTATTTCTGTGAACAAGTCATTTGCTTTATTTTGACACATGGTTGTGAAAAGTGTTATGTGCATTGAGAAAGAATGAGAAAAGAGAATGTACCATTTCGAGGGACGTATCGCGCGCCGCGATGGATACTATATTACGAAGGACGTATCGCGCGCCGCAATGGATACTATATTTCGAGGGACGTATCGCGCGCCGCGATGGTTACTATTATCGAGGGTCGTGTCATGCGCCGCGACAAATGCATGGACAGATATGTCCCCCATGGGTCCCGGACGGAGAGACAGCGGGTGTGTATCACTAGGTTAGACATGCATCATTATACTTGACATTGCATTCCATTGCATTGCACATACTTACCATTAGTGAACTTGATATCGTATTTTGCTGATCTTCTGATTGTTTTTCTGCGGAACTTGTGATTGATCAATATTGAGCTTGTTATTGCGGATATGTAATTTGTTGAAGTGTGTTATTGAGGATATGTAAATTTGTGGAAGTGTTGCTATTGAGGATATCTAATTTGTTTAAGTGTTGATGTTGAGGATATATAATTTGTTAAAGTGTTGTTGTGGAGGATATATAATTTGTTAAAGTGTTGTTGTGGAGGATATGTAATTTGTCTAAATGTTTTTGTTGAGTTACGTTCTATGTAAACTGTGAGTTGTTAGGTTAGGCTGATGTTTATGCAGGTTGTAGTTGTGGAGGTTCGGTTGGGGGTGTTAGGAGTACCCGTATTTCATTCCCTTAGCTTGTGTTTAGAGGTTTACTTGCTGAGTACCGTGTGGTTTGGTACTCACCCCTTGCTATTACAAATTTTTTTGTAGGTTACTAGCCCGGACTTTTATGACATATTCTCTTCTTTTCCGAGGCTTCCTGGAGATTTTTTGAGGTAGTTGTTGGTCATCTCAGCATCCCTCCTTACTCTTGTTTATGATTTTGTCCTACTCTAGAAACATTATCATATGAGACTTATATTTTCTTTTGATCCGATTGTAATATTTTAGAGGCTTGTACACGTGACAACCAGGTTTTGGGGTATAATGTAAGTTGATAGTGAATTTTCTGCATTTTTATTGTAATAGTTGAGTTTTAGGCTTACTTGTCTTGGTGGGATAAGACGAGTGCCATCACACCCATTTTTGGGTCGTGACAACCAAACTTATCAAACCCAAAGAAGGAATTGATCAAGTAAGCACATAGAGAGGGATAAATTTAAGTATACTGAACCTCTAACGAAATTATCAAAATGCTATATCAATAGTTGTGATTGTAGAAAAACCTTAAGAAAAACAAAACTATACCTAACGGTCCCCGCATTCAATCACCCATAGCTAAAATATGATATCGATAATGAGATAAATCTTAATTTTGTCGGACAACTGTAAATATTCATGATACATCTCTAATAAATTTTCATAAGCAATGTTGTGCATGTAGAAACACTGATATACTTCAATTATTTTAAGAAAACATAAAATATGTTAAATCTAAAATGACTAAGTCTTTCCAAGCATCATATCCTACCAAGAGAACATCGCAGGATCGGCACACCCGATCCACCACTAGGGATAGACACATAGACGTGGAAACAATTGTAGTATATCTAGCAAATCATACTAAAAAAAGAATATATAGAAGTAAGGTTGAATAACACAAGATACTTCATAGTGCCCATATAAATAAAATTTCATTCATATGACTCCATATCTCAATTTTTTAGCCACCCACAATTAACAAGTCTGATCTCCAATATAATATTACAAACACTCAATTCATCAAACTCCACATACTTCTCACAATACCTTTACTCTCAAATTATCACTAGTATCAAAGTCTTCTTGGCAAACACATTGTAGCCTCTAAAATTTTTAAAATATGACTCCCTCTCTTTCCAATTAAACATTACATGAAAGATATGAGTTACACCCAAGACTGATAGCACTAGTTTTAATTCTAAAAGTACTTTTCCATCGAAATAAAATATTTGAATCACATACAAATCAGATTTACACGAACTTTCTTTTACCATTTTCAACTATCATTCATATCATCATGTAACTTATGTCAACACTTAGAGAGATCTTTTGTCACCCCAATTATTCTATATACTATGAGCATATGATCCCAATCCATCACTTATTTATTGAACACATCACAATAGATGTGCAGTTCCCTCAACAAAATATTTTCAGTCCCCTCTATGTCCTCATTAACCATATAAACATGTAGGTTAATAATGTTGCATATTTATAAGTTATGTATCATAATTTAAACAATCTAGCTCGATATAGTCCAATAGAATCTTTCAGACATCATTGTTTGTCACCCAAACTAAAATTCAACATTTAAAGAAAATTAATGATAAATTCATGTTAAGTCTGTATCGAACTAATTCACATCTCACAATCACATCTCTACACATAGGCAAAAAATCAATAAATCCTTAAGCTACAATTCAAGGGGCTTATATGGGGAGGTCTTATTAGTTAAATTTTCTTAAATTTTTCCCATGAAACAAAATTAAAAATATCTTGAACCCTTGAACACACCAGACTCGCTCTTGTTCTGTTTATTAACTCACTTACCAATCTTAATTCTTTGGCCAACAACCCTTGACCTTATCCTCTGAATAAAAAATTTAAATGAAAACCTTCTTTAGGTCCTTTGTAAATCAAAATAACACACTACTCAAATCATGTACAAGTCCTTCCAAATGGTTAATATTCAGTACAATCGATTATTTCTTACCATACTAATCCACACCTTGACAAAATATACAACCTGAACATAGACTCACAATTAAAAACTTGAATTTTTTCCCCTACCATGTAGCACAATCTCATCATCTATCAAAATTAGCTCATTGAAGAATTTTATGGATCATATATATTAGCCTATAATTTATTGCTTCTCAATCGATGTTACCATATCTTTTTTTAAAAATTCAACTGTACCAGTTGCCCAACTCAAAAGCGCGAAAGAAGTTATTATCACACTCGAGTCAAACGTCTGTGCACTCGTTTATCAAATTTTGTCCAATAGTTTTTAACCAATATGATAAACATGTGACACTGTTATCATAAGTAGAGCAAAAAAGATGAAAACCCTCATCTCTAAACTCATTTTTTTTACTATCTGAAGGTACATCTTTTGTCCTTGCATTAAAAATAAATATCTTTGTTGTCGATGGCCTCTGTCCACATGTTGCACTATATTTCACTATTTTTTTCCATTATGACTCTATTTGCTTTAACTTATTGTCGCGCCCCATTTTCGCAGAAAACGGGTTTTGTGCACGACCTAACAACTCTTTTGAGATTTTGAGTTTGGAGTCGCCACCTAACGAATTAAGGCGCGTTAGGGCACCTATCTAACCTAACTAAGTATAACTAAGGTCAACGAGCCAGAGAATTAGGGTAAGGGTTCAAATTACATCGAGGGAAGGTGTTAGGCATCCCTCGAGGTCCACAAGTGTGGGTCCCGGCCGTATCTCATGCAATCTATGTGGGGGTTACAAGTAGCAATCAAGGTCACTTCATTATTATTCATTAATATGCTTGCTAAGTGATAACAAGTATAAAACAATTAAGGCTATTTTATTAATTTAAACATGCGAGGCTAGAAGACAACAATAATAAACAACCAAGTTTTATTTATATATTTTTTTTTATTTAACATACGAGGCTATGTTATAGACAAAATTGGCAAATATTAAGCAATTAATATGTGCAAAAGTAAAGTTTTGAAAATTGAGTAAGTTTTGAATATGAATTTTTATTTTTGAAAAATATGTTTGTTTCTTTATAGGGATGATGCCACGATATTGTTGATCGCGCTCTTCCACCATAGAAACAATTTTGATTTGAGGTCGGTCTAAAAAATAGTTTATGTTTTTGAAAAAATGATTTAAAAGATTTAGTTCACACGTAGGCACATAAACATTTACACATAAATGCACATAATTCTTTTTGAAATTCATGGGTAGGTGGTACTTCCGAGGATGCGTCGGGTTTAAAAATTGGAGCTAGACCTCATAATTCCTTTGACTTTCCCACTAACGATAGGTTAGGATGTAGTACATATAATTTACTTTCAAAATAAACAATGTCAAAATCAATCAAAAGTTTAAAAGAAAGATTGAATAATGACTTTTTAAGAAAATTATGTTACAAGGTTTTGATATGAAATATTTTTAAAGCCAAGTTAAATGCATGAAATGATTCTAAAAAAATATTGCATCATGAATGCGGAAAACAAATGGGATTACTAGTTAAATAATATTAACTAATTTTAGGGGAGGGCTCAAATATGCACAAACAAATTTTATTTTTTATGGACATGCTGAGAGTTTATTTACAACCCTATAGACATGATTTCTAGGTGTTAAAAAAACAGAGTAACATATATATGCATGATTTTGTAAATGATGTGAACAATTTAATACTTAGGCATAGTTCTACGTGATAAGACAAATGAAAATTTATAACATATTTTAACATCTAACAACCTATTATATTATTAGGACTTGATTTTAATATTTAAAAAAAATTAATGGAATCTAGTTATTATTTTTTTAGAGTTATTAACGAAAGCGTCAAGCAAATTGAAAATTGATTAGATTATAACACCTACAAATATTAAATCTAGGCGATTAAAGACAAACCTATAGGCATGATTTCTAAAAATTTATAATGAACGACTAGGCATATAAATCCCCCTCCCTTAGACGACCCCCCAAATAAATTTATATATATGATCTTTTAGGGTTACAATTGTTAAAACATTTGAATAAACAAAAATAGACAAAAAAAAATGAAATATATATATATATATATATATATATATATACACACACACACATTCAAATAAACAAATAAATCTTTCTTCAATCAATCTTCAACTTGAACTTCAAGTTTGAAACCTATCAAAGTAATCAAATAACTACACAAGTAATCACACTTATTAGTCGAGATGAGACGATATGCAATTATTTAATGAAGAATTCTACATAAAAAAAACAAACAATAGCTTACACAAATATGTGAATGTGAAGATAATGTAGATGTTAGGAATACTAACCAATTAAGCAAAACAAATTGATTCACCTTTTACTCGAACGATGTAGCAAAATAGCGAAGAACACTTGAATATTTATCGGAATATTAATGTGTTTTTAAAGTAGCAAGAGAGCAATAAGAGAAGAGAGAGTGATGAGAGAAATTTTTTTTGATTGAGAGTGAATGGGGTCGACCGGTGGCTTGCTGCTTCGACGTCTTTGTCGTATGCCGATGGAGAGAAGAGAGACGAGAAACAACGGCTAGAGAGAGAGGAGGGGAAGAGGAGAGAAAGAGGGAGAAGGGGGACGACGGGAGACGGGAGAAAGACGGAGGGGAGGAGCGACGGGAAAAGGGGAGAGGGGCAGCTGCCGGAGAAGCCATCACTGCTAGGAGAAAAGAGAAGAAGAGGGGATGGGGCGAGGGAGAAGAAGGGGCGTTGCCGCCTTTGGTGGCTTTAACCGGAAGATGGCGAGGAGAGAGGGGGCCGGCGCTGGAGAGAGAGAGAAGGGAGAGCGCGGCTGGAGAGAGGAAAAAAGGGGAAGAATGGGAACAAATTTTAGGTTTTGTTATTTGATAGATTAAAAGGAGGATTTGATCTCAACCGTTGATCTAATTTGAAATGAAGGGCAAAGATTAGGTCTAGGAATTATTTGAGATGGATGGATGAGATTAAAAGTTGAAAAATTAAAATCAAATTGGTTGGAGGATTGGAACGGCTAAAATTGCAACTAAAATTGGCTAGAATTTAAAGGATGAGGTGGCTATGATTGTAATAAAATTTTAATTGGAGTGGCTAGAATTGAAAGAAATTGGAATAGAATAGGCTAGAATTTAAATAATTTTAAGGAAAGTGTAGGAATTACTATTTGATTAAAATACTACATATATTAAAATATTTTTATAATTGAAAATCATTTAAACTTTAAAAATTTGGAATTCATTAATAATTTGAAAATATTTTAATAATATTTACGATAATTTTATAAAGTAAAACGTACTAAAATATATAATTTTCAAGCAAAGTCGATTAAAAATTCTAAAATTAAAAATACATATTTAATCTAATAGTATTCCTAAAAAGGGTCAAAGGTCGGTCAAAATAGGGTGTCAACAGCTGCTCCTTGGTTGATTGAGAATGAAGAATGAATTGTCAGGCAACCAACGTTGACTTAGTAGCCGATTTTGTCCGACCGACTAAAGATGTCAGTTGGATCAATTGAAATGATATAGAGTTGAAAAAGGGTACGACCGAGACTTTGGTTTTTAAGTCGCCTACATATCTCTGGTTATACGAGAATCAGGTCGTGTGTAGTTCTAGATTCAAAAGCAAATGAAGCTCTTAAAAGTTGAAAGAGCGCTAAGGTGTTTGAAAGGTACTATATTGGCTTGAATGGATAAGATTAGAGTAGCGAGAAGAGAGAGATTGAGAGGCTAAAAAAGTATGACAGAGAAGCGAGAAGAACATGATAGAGTAAGGCTATCAGCCTTTGAGCGAGGGTTCGGAGTATGAAAAGCGAAGAATTGATACGGTCATTGTTGTCATAGAGGATAGCGTGATAATTGTAATCAAGGGCGATCAATCATATCTGCAAATTCTAGATAAAATGTTAGCTTATGAATAATGTATGACCAATAATGATAAAATATGAGTTCTAAATAAATGACAAAAGATGATAAGAAGCGTATCTGTTTGAGACATAGTGCAAGCCTTGATAGTCTTTAACTTCTTGAAGGATTGAAACCCATCTCTAAGGATAAACGTCAAACTCCAATAGATTGGATACTGTAAAGATATAATAATATAGACGAAAATATCTAGTTATAAGGAGAGTCTAAACGTCATTTTAAGGCGGACGAGCCTAAGTGTCGTTTTAAGGAGGGCAGCCTAAATATCTTATAAAGCGAACAAAATATCTTATAAAGCGGACGAACATAAATGTCCTATGAGGCGGACAAGCCTAAATGTCCCTTTAAGGTGGACGGCCTAAATGTCCTATAAGATGGACAAACCTAAATGGCATTTTAAGACGGACGAGACTAAATGTCCTATTGTAAGGCGGACGAGCCTAGATGTCGTATTGTAAGGCGGACGAGCCTATATGTCACATTGTAAGGCGGACGAGCCTAGATGTCGCATTGTAAGGCGGACGAGCCTAGCTGAAGACATAGAAAGCCACAGTGGCCAGTTGAATCCGAAGATATCTTCATGGTAGCCTGAATGATAGATGAGTAGTGAAACGATAGTGCGAGTAGCCAAGAATTTGTCGGAGCCTTTGTTTGTAAGCGAGGAAATAGCCGTTCAGAAAGCATCTTTGTCTGTAATCAACATAACTGTAACTTGTAGTAGAGTAATTAGAGCAGAAAAAGCGGTAAATGTAAACATGATGCAATTTCCCATATTAACCATGAATGCTTGCCTTGACCATGCAAAATGACGTCTTAGGCTATGATGTCTAGGGCCATGATATGCAGGGTGTATCCTCAGGTCATGAAAATGTTGTTTGTAGTCCATGAAAATGACGCCTTTAGACTATGACACCTTCGGATTATGATAGATAGAAATTAAACCCTTAGGCCATGATATGATGTCCGCAGGCCATGAGGATGATGCCTTTAGACTATGATACCTTAGGGACATGGTAAGCATAAAATAAGTCCTCAGGCCATGACATGAAGTCCGCAGGCCATGAAAGATGACGCCTTTGGAGGATGACGCCTTTGGAATATAAATAATGAGTAAAGAGAGCGTATCTATTTTTGACATCTGTTGATACTTATGACTTGATTTGATTCGGGCACATGTAAACTTCGAGCACGATGCAATCATGAGGTTATGCAAACTTCGGGCACAATGCAGTCTCGGGCACAATGCGATGATGCATTTCTTCGGGCACATGCAATATCGAGCACATGCAATGATGTATTTCTTCGGGCACATGCAATATCTAGCACAATGCAATGATGCACTTCTTCGGGAATAATGTAATATCGGGCACATGCAGTATCGAGCATATGTAATAGTGCATTTCTTCGGGCACATAAAATATCGAGCGCATGCAATAATGCAATTCCTCGAGCATAAGTCAATATTGGGCACATGCAGTATCAAGCATATGTAATGGTGCATTTCTTCGGGCACATAAAATATCGAGCGCATGCAATAATGCAATTCCTCGAGCATAAGTCAATATTGGGCATATGCGATGATGTATTTCCTCGGGCACATGAAATATCGAGCACATGCGATGATGCATTTCTTCGGGCACATAAAATATCGAGCGCATGCAATAATGCAATTCTTCGAGCATAAGTCAATATTGGGCATATGCGATGATGTATTTCCTCGGGCACATGAAATATCGAGCACATGCAATGATGCATTTCGGCATTCTCGGGCATAATATAATGATGTAGTTCTATGAGCATAGTGTGATATCAGGCGTAGGTGCAAAATGATGCAATATCGGGCACAATGTAATTTGTCAGCACAGCAGTTGCTTGAGAGCATACAATAGCTTGGCGTTCGCCTTATTGGAATGATCGAGTGTCATATGTCGGGATCAAATGTGGTGATGTTGATTGTTGCGATTGCCTTTGTATACGTACCTGTATTTTCTACATTCAAAGAAAAATAGTTAGTTTTAAAGGGGGGAGGTTGATCTGTATCCATGATTTAGCGATGCGTGCTCCTTTGGCTTGCCATCCACACCTCTTCGAGCGTCTGTTTTTTTTCATAAAAAAAGGGAAAGGAAAGAGAAAAAATAATAATAATAAAATAAAAAATAAAAAATTTTGAAAGATTTTGAAATTATCATTTAATAAAAGCTAATGTCAAATCTTTGACCATGGCATAGGTTGAAACTTTATAACGTCTGACTCAAGAATGGAGCTATCATTTAATCTTCGTTGTAAGTTGACTGCTTGTTGAGAAGAAACTTTTGGTGAAATTTTGAGTTTACTCAAAATTTCTGCCCCAGTATGAAGATGTGCCAGGAGAAATCTTGATGGAATTTTTGAGATCCTCTCAAAAATTATGCCCCAGTTAACAATAGAAAAGGGGGAAATGAAAGTTTTATTTATAATAAGAGCGAACCCCATAGGAGCGCCTACGTATCCCCTCTTAAACGGGAATCAGGTCTGACGTAGTTCCAAGCATGAATAAATCTCTAGATGTAATACTTTTTCACAGAATCTGAATTGATAGGTTTTGGCCAATCTTCTCCATCCATTTCTGCAAGTATGAGGGCTCCGCCTGTCAGTACTCGAGAGACTATGTACGGACCTTGCCAATTTGGTGAAAATTTACCCTTTGCCTCGTCTTGATTTGGAAAAATCCGCTTCAAAACCAGTTGCCCAGGTGAGAAATGTCTGGGTTTAACCTTCTTGTTGAAATCTCTTGCCATTCTATTCTGATAGAGCTGACCATGTCAAATGGCGTTAATTCATCTTCCATCTATTAATGCCAAATTCTCTGCCCGACCTTGTATCCAATCAGCATCACTCAACTTTGCTTCTTGGATGATCCTTAGGGAAGGTATCTCAACTTCGGCGGGTATCACAGCTTCAGTGCCGTATACTAAGAAGTAAGGTGTGGCCCCTGTGGAAGTTCTGATTGTGGTACGATACCCCAGCAATGCGAAAGGTAGCTTTTCCTGCCAGTGTTTGTGATTATCGATCATCTTGCGCAATATCCTTTTGATGTTTTTGTTTGCCGCCTCAACAACCCCATTCATCTGTGGCCTATATGCTGTAGAGTTTCGATGACTGATCTTGAACTTCTCACACATTAATCTCATCAGGTCACTATTTAGGTTGGTGCCGTTGTCGGTGATGATTGACTCAGGAATTCCAAACCTACAAATAATGTTGTTTTTGACAAAGTCATCCACAACTTTCTTTGTCACTGATTTATGGGAGGTGGCCTCAACCCACTTGGTGAAATAGTCAATTGCGACAAGAATGAATCTGTGCCCGTTGGATGCTGTTGGCTCGATTGGACCAATGACATCCATACCCCATGCTGCGAACGGCCAAGGTGAACTAGTGACATGGAGTTCGTTGGGAGGTACTCGAATCATATCTGCATGAGTCTGACATTGATGGCATTTTTGGACGTAGCGAATGCAGTCTGTCTCCATAGTTAGCCAATAATATCCTGATTTCAGAATCTTCTTTGCTAATGTAAAACCATTCATGTGAGGGCCACAGGTGCCTGCATGTATCTCTTCGACCAGCCTGCGAGCCTCTCTTGCTTCGACGCATCTTAGCAGTCCCAAATCGGGAGTTCTCCTATAGAGGATTTCCCCACTTAAGAAGAATTGGGTTGTTAACCTTCGAATTGTACGCTTTTGTAGACTTGTTGCATCTTTTGTGTATTCACCACTCTTCAAATATCTTCTAATGTCATCGTACCAGGGCTTTCCATCAGGCTCTTCCTCAACATGGAAACAATAAGCTGGTTGTTCATGTATACAAATGTGAATAGAATCGATGTAATTGTGATCACGGTTTCGAATCATAGAAGACAGAGTGGCTAAGGCATCTGCAAATTCATTTTGGACCCTTGGTACATGTCTAAATTCTGTTTTGACAAACCTTTTACATAGCCTGTGCACGCACTCCAAATATGGTAACAACTTTCGATTTTTTGTTGCCCAATCACCTCGAATCTGATGGATCAATAGGTCTGAATCCCCTATTATTAGCATTTCCTGGACATCCAAGTCGATCGCCCGTCGGAGACCTAGTATGCAGGCTTCGTATTCGGCCATATTATTTGAGCAAAGGAATCTGAGTTTTGCTGATACTGGATAATGTTGCCCGGTGGGTGAGATCAAAACAGCCCCGATGCCGCATCCATTCAGATTTTTAGCTCCATCAAAGAACATTCTCCATCCATCATATTGTTCAGAAATGTCCTCTCCCACAAAAGCCACCTCTTCATCTGGGAAGTAGGTCTTCAGCGGTCTGTAATCATTGTCCACGGGATTCTCTGCCATATGGTCTGCTAATGCCTGTGCTTTCACTGCTTTTTGCGTGACATACACTATGTCAAACTCGCTCAACAGTATCTGCCATTTTGCCAGTTTACCTGTGGGCATAGGCTTTTGAAAGATATACTTCAAAGGATCCATCCTTGAAATCAGATAAGTAGTATGCGATGAGAGGTAATGTCGTAACTTTTGGGCAACCCATGTTAGAGCACAACAGGTACGCTCTAATAGAGAGTATCGGGCTTCGCACGATGTGAACTTCTTGCTCATATAGTAATTTCTTGCTCCTTCCTCCCTGTTTCATCGTGTTGTCCCAAGATGCAACTGAAAGCATTATCCAATACTGAAATATACAAAAGTAATGGTCTACCTGACTCTGGTGGCACCAATACAGGAGGATTGGATAGATAGTCTTTGATCTTGTCAAATGCCTGTTGACATTCACTTGTCCCTTTCACTGCAGCATCCTTTTTTAACAGCTTGAAGATAGGTTCACAGATGACAGTAGACTGAGCAATGAAACGACTGATGTAGTTAAGTCACCCTAAGAAACTCATTACCTCCTTCTTGCTCTTTGGTGGGGGAAGATCATGAATGGCTTTGATCTTTGACGGGTCCAATTCTATACCTCGACGACTGACAATGAAACCTAAAAGCTTTCCAGCGGGCACACCAAAGACACATTTTGCCGGATTCAGTTTCAGATTGTACTTGCGTAGCCTGGCAAAGAATTTCCGTAAATCCTCCAAATGATTTAAACATTCCTTTGATTTGATGATGACATCATCCACATAAACTTCAATTTCCTTATGGATCATGTCATGAAACAGAGTAGTCATCGCTCTCATGTACGTAGCCCCAACGTTCTTTAATCCAAAAGGCATCACTTTGTCGTTATAGACGCCCCACGGCGTGATGAAGGCGGTTTTCTCAGCGTCGTCTTTGTGCATCTCAATTTGATGATAGCCGGCAAAGCAATCTACTAATGATTGAGTTTCATGCTTAGCACAATTGTCAATCAGTATGTGTATGTTTGGTAATGGAAAGTTATCTTTAGGGCTAGCTTTATTGAGATCTCGGTAATCCACGCAAACTCTGACCTTGCCGTCTTTCTTGGGCACTGGAACGACATTTGCAAGCCAAGTTGGGTATTCTGTCACTTGGAGTATCCCAGCATCTAATTGCTTTGATACTTCTTCTTTGATTTTCAAACTCATCTCGGGCTTGTATTTTCTCAGCTTCTGTTTTACCGGAGGACATGCTGGATCAGTGGGCAGTCGATGGGCTACGATTGAAGTACTTAGCCCTGTCATGTCTGCGTAGGACCACGCAAAAATATCCTTATTCTCTATGAGAAACTCGGTGTACTCTTTCTTGTCTTCTTTTGTCATATGGATGCTTACTCGGGTTTCTTGTATCACCTCTGCATTTCCCAAATTCACCACTTCTGTCTCTACCAAATTTGGATTAGGTTTTTCCTCAAATTCCTCAACCCTTTTGATTAACTCCTCGGGAACCTCATTGTCTTTGACTTCTTCTAAGTCATTAATGTTAAGTTGAGCAGTCTCATTGTATGCCACAGTCTCAGATTTGACATTTTTATAATGAATTTTGCTGGCGAGAAGAAAAAAAATAGCAAAAAATTAAATACAAGACAAAAAAATGGGGAAAAGAACTTTATTGATAAAGATTTGAAAATTTCATAAGTCCTCATTCGAAAGCAATACAGGGGACGGGAATTAAAACGTTTATTAAAAACTCTTTTATTTGAATTAAAACTTGATAGAAAAACATCTTCCAAGGCTACCCAGATGCTCGACGAGGTCTGGATGGAGTCGAGGTCAAGTTGCTGACGCTGATCTTTGCCTCCTTGCTTCCACTAGGGCCCCCTTTCTCCTCCTCGTTGATCACGACGTTGCAAACTTTCCCCTCTTCTTTGGTTAGCGATAACCCCTTCAAGTCGTCTGAGATCTCATCAATACTGCCTCCCATGAAACCTAATGATCGAAATGATTGATACAATGGCGGTATGGGTTTCTTCAATGGATAGTAGTACCCATTTCTAGGTGGTCGCCAATCGAGCCATTCTTCGGTGGTGTACTTATACCCCAAACCAAAAGTGGTGGAATGTCGAAGAGGCTGTATAGGTTCGACTATCCCTTGTAATTCAGCCCCCAAACCTTTCCCAAGCTCGAAACCGAACCAGGCCATCATATCTATGATTTTTTGGCTGAACCAAGGTTGCAACTCAATATTACCAACAAGCTCCACTGTATGGTACATTTCTCCATCCATATTCTCTCTTCCTTAAGTTGTGTATACAAGATGCCCCTTTTCCCCATGGACTACAACCTCTTCGTAATCCCATTCAAACTTCAGGCATTGGTGCAGAGTAGATGGAACCGCTCCAGCCATATGAATCCATGGACGACCCAACAATAAGTTGTACGATGAAGGGATGTCCGAAATTTGGAAAGCTATGGGGAAAGTGACAGGACCAATGAGCATGTCCAAGGTTATCTCCCCAATAGTGCCTCTCTGAGAGCCGTCAAATGCCCTCACATTCATCTTCCATGTCTGAATTTTTGCACTATCCACACCCAGCCTTGTCAGTGTGCTCAGAGGGCAAATGTTTAAACCTGAACCTGCATCAACTAATGCTTTGTTTATCACCTTATCTTGATACTTAACCGAAATGTACAAAGCTTTATTGTGAGTTGTTCCTTCGATTGGCAGCTCATCTTTGTGAAAAGATATTTTGTAAGCCTCAAAGACATGCCCCACCATTTGGGATACCTCTCCATGAGTGATGTTAGATGGGACATAAGCTTCACCAAGGATCTTCAGAAAGGCATCTCGATGAGTTTCGAAAGATTGCAGTAACTCTTGAATTGATATTTGGGAAGGGGTTTTACTCAGCTGCTCAATGACAGAGTATTCTTTAGCTTTAACCTTTTTCCAAATACTTTGATCCTCAAGCTCTACAACTGGTGCTTTAGATTTGCTAGAGCTTCCCTGAACCAAATTTTTAGAAGTGTAAATTCTTCCAGATCTGGTGACCCCTGTTGCAACATCTGTCTCTTCCACATTTGTTTCTCTTTTGTTGTAATCCCAAGGTACATCATGTGTGTCGCATTGTATTGGGGAGGATGCCTTATAGACAGCGAATGGTGGTCTGGGTGCAGCAACTTCTACTTCAAATGGGGCGAGTCCTTGCACTATTAGTGGTGCTTGGGAAGTGGTAGACATGGCTTCTCCTGTTTCGACGGCCCAGATAGATACTTCCCAATCCCAGACATAACCAGCTTCCACCATTTTGACTTGATGGTTAGGGAGAGGATTATTCGAGACATTCGGTGTAGGATTCTTCAGTTGGATGGTTTCTGTATCAATCAACATTTGAACCTTAGCCTTAAAGGCCCTGCAAACTTCGGTGGTGTGTACCTTCATCCTAGAATGGTAGGCGCAGACCTTGTTAGGGTCGTACCATTTCGCGCGAACATCCACAGGTAATGCTGAAATTGGAGAGACATACCCAGCCTGTTTCAGTCTCTCATAAAGTTGTGCTATGGGTTCAGCCAAAGGGGTATAGGTTTTTGTAGGTCTTCTTTCATAGGAAGGTCTGTTTCGGTAATTTGGTGTTTGAGTGGGTGGTGGAGTTTGGAAGTGTGTTGGTTGAACATTATAGACAGGATATAAGGCATGCAAGTATTGAGGAGGAGCGTTTTGGTAATATATTGGCATGGGTTGGGGAGATATAGCGGGTGGAGCTGAAGGATGTTGAGGGTATGGGGATGGTGGTAGGTTCATTGTCTTGTGCCTCAAAGGGGTCCTAATTCCACGAGCCATCATTACAGAACCTATTTTCTTTGGACTCTCTGTCATTCCACCAGATTGCAGAGCCTTGTTGGTTGCTTGTAAAGCCTCCAAGTTGATGATGGTCCCATTCTTTATGCCTTCTTCAATTCTTTCGCCTAGTTTGATGATTTCAGCGAAACTCTTTTCAGCCACCAGCATCATTCGGTCATAGTATTGTGGTTCTTGGGCACAGATGAAATAGTCTTTCATTTGAGATTCTTCCATAGGGGGTCTGGCCCTAGCCGCCTCAGACCTCCATCTTATGGCATATTCTCTGAAGGATTCACTCGGTTTCTTCTTTAGGTTCTGAATGTAAGACCAATCAGGCGCATTTTCAATATTGAAACCAAACCTATTCATGAAGTCAGTTGCCATATCAACCCATTTTATCCATTTCTGCGAGTCTTGCTCAATGTACCATGATAGGGCTTCCCCAGTAAGACTCCTCATGAACAACTTCATGAGTATCCTCTCATCTCTCCCCACCCCTACAAGTTTGTCACAATACATTCGTAGGTGGGCTTTGGGATCTCCAATGCCATTGAACGTCTCAAACTTTGGAAGCTTGTATCCTTCGGGCAGTTCCACATCAGGATGCATGCACAGATCCTCATAGCCCAATCCTCCCAACATCTTGTTTCCTTCCACGTGTTGTACCCTATTGGTCAAGTTGTCTAATCTCTCTGTCAGGGTTTTTATTAGGATGTCTTTCTAATGGGACTCTGATTCATGGAGGTCATGAGTCAGAGGGGCAGTTTCAACGTATATGGGATTGGGATTGTTGTTCCCAAAAGTATATGGGATATTTGTGTTTGCGGTTGTTTCTGGGAAGGTTGGTTTGGTATGTTGGTAATAGTGGTGAAATGGAACTTGGGTATTTTGGGCGTGGGGTGGTGGAAAGGTATTTAGACGAATGGGTTCAGATGGGGATATATGGATTGGAGGATTGTTTGGCGTGGCTGTTTGGTTAGGAGGATTGTCTATGTTTTCTCCAAATTGTGTTCCAAGAGAGATAGACAACTTGGCCAAATCACGCATGCGAGCTACCTCTTCTTCCAATTGGGAAATCTTACGCTCAAGTCTTAGGACAAGATCATTTTGAAGTTGTCCTCCCTCAGAAGCTTCTACCCTTTCAGTGGTGCTGTTGTCGTCAACCATTTTACCTTTGTCTTTGGAGCTTGCTCTTTGAGAAGAAGGAGAAGGGGGGTCCCTTTTGATCGTGTATGTGCCAGGATGAAGGGCAGATCAACCTTAGGAAATGGGAAAACAATAGAATCAAAAGAAAAGAGTTAGGGGGTTAAGATAATATCACAATATCAACACGTTGTTTTGAAATAAACGCCCTAAATGCATGGAACCTCGTTGAGCCATAGGTAGGCCTAAGCGACACATAAGTGATGCATAATAATTAATTCAAGCCTTATTTGCCCATTTGGAGTTTAGAGTTAGACAATAAGACAACTTTCGATTATTGAAATAATTTTTATTTATCACATCAATCTAAAGATAACTAAAAGGCTAGGGATAACATGTGGGAAATAAGAAAAAAAATAAAAAAACTTTAATTATGCTGCTCTCCAATGTTAGGCACAATCTGCTTCCTCATTTCTGGGGTTATGTCATAATCGGTGTTGAAAAGGTTGCGAGCCCATCTTCTCTGTTTTTCTTCGCCAAAACCAGGACGACATCCTTCACTCAAATCTCTATGCTCTGCATCCTCTAAAAGCCATACATAATATTCAGGTGTGCAGAAGGGTCGGTGCTCTGGAACATCGATAGTTATCACATTCTTCCATCTTCGCAGTATAGTGTTCACTAGCGGTAATTCTTACCCAAAGTCATATCCATAGTGGCTCATGTGGGATCGCAGAGGTATCATTTGGATCTGTCCGAATTGTCGAAGGACTCGAAGTGGTGCGTATGGTTGCACACCATTCAAAGCGATAAACTCAATGAAGTAAAGTTCATTTCCTCTTATGATGGCACGTCGTGGCTTCAACCAATAATACTTCCATTGGATTTCAACGGCTGAGCGCTCCTTTAGGTATGTGAACCAGTCCTCTGTTCCCACAGGGGAGATAAAATGTTTCATCCTTAGGGGATGGTTGATAAATTTGTTCCCCATAGTCCCTCTAACAATGTCTACTTTATTAGCTCTTTGGTAGAAATGTTCAACGGCCAAAAGTTGCAGCAGAAAGTTGCACCCCTCAAAGTATCTTTTGCCTTTGGTGCATGCAGTCAAAGCTCTTAGAATTTCTGCAAGTATCATGGGGACCAAGGTTTTCCCACCTAGAGCCAACATACGAACCACATAACATAAGCCGGTGTGGATCTTTCCTCCTTCTCTAGGAAAAACCAATGAGCCTAATAGGGCGACAGCGAATGCATTAAGACGATACCTTTCCCATTTTGCAGAAGAACAAGCAAATTCTCTATGAAAGTTTTGATGACCTTCCTCATCCCCAAAGCGTGAATATAAGAACTCTAAAGAAATCCAACCTTCTTTCAGACAAAGTAGATTTGGATTATGACACATGCCCATTTGCTTCAGAAAAGATCTTGGACTTGGCTTGTGTGGAACAATCATTTCCAACTCTTTGTATGCGAGACCCATGAATCCTCCAACTTCTTCGATTGTTGGGGTTAACTCGAAATCCTTGAATTTGAAGACTAACCTCTCAGTGTCCCAGAATTTCAACAATGCCTTGATTAAGTGACGATCTGACTCTACGGAGATCAAAGCTGTGAGGCCGCCTAACAGTTCATTTGCTTCTAACTCTCGATTTTTTGAATATCTTTCCACCAATTCTTCAATATGGGATTGACTTTGACGACCATTTGCGTGTTGGGAAAGTGAGGGTGAGCCATGACTCTGCAAACAAAGTAACAAACGACTTCTAAACTCCATTTTGACAATGTTGGCTTGATTTAATTATTGTGATCACGTTGACACATAAATATGCAATTTGTCTAAGGGTGTTGGGGCCCTTTAGACGAGAGGGTGGCTACTAATTACATGGATTGACACCAAGGGTCAAACCTCCTAGGGCTTATGCAGCATGTATGACTTAATCAGGACTTCTAAGAGTTGGCTTGACACGGACTTGAAAGGATTCTATGTGAGAGGCTCGTGGCTTCGCGGTAGTAAAACTATCCACTACGTCCACGCATATGCCGACTCTCTATAATGGGTATTTGTATAAGATTGGAGTAGTTGTGAGAGGTGCTAAGGCACAAAATCACGAGAACAAAATAAAAAAAGAGGAAGAGGGTACCAATTGGGGAAAGTATGAGCGAGATGTCAATTATCAAAGCAGTAAACATTTAGCATTTAAATTGGAAACAATAAATAAATAAGCATAAATAAAGGAAAGTAAACATATAAAGATATGAAAACTACGCAAATAAAGAAAGATGATACGAGACTAAACATGTAAACAAATAAGGGGAAAGGGAAGAGGTGACACATGATAATAAACAATTAAGGAAAAGGGAAAGGGAGGAACATGTAGAGGAGACAATAAATAAGGCAACAAAATAAGCTAAACATGGTAAGCACCTAACAAATAATGAAATGAATAAAATAAACCCCACATAAATAAGTAATTAACACGTAATGGTAAGAACCTAATATCCCCAGCGGAGTAGCCATTTTGTCGCGCCCCATTTTCGCAGAAAATGGGTTTTGTGCACGACCTAACAACTCTTTTGGGATTTTGAGTTTGGAGTCGCCACCTAACGAATTAAGGCGCGTTAGGGCACCTATCTAACCTAACTAAGTCTAACTAAGGTCAACGAGCCAGACAATTAGGGTAAGGGTTCAAATTACCTCGAGGGGAAGGTGTTAGGCATCCCTCGAGGTCCACAAGTGTGGGTCTCGGCCGTATCTCATGCAATCTATGTGGGGGTTACAAGTAGCAATCAAGGTCACTTCATTATTATTCATTAATATGCTTGCTAAGTGATAACAAGTATAAAACAATTAAGGCTATTTTATTAAATTAAACATGCGAGACTAGAAGACACCAATAATAAACAACCAAGTTTATTTATATTTTTTTTATTTATTTAACATACGAGGCTATGTTATAGACAAAATTGGCAAATATTAAGAAATTAATATGTGCAAAAGTAAAGTTTTGAAAATTGAGTAAGTTTTGAATATGAATTTTTATTTTTGAAAAAAATGTTTGTTTCTTTATAGGGATGATGCCACGATATTGTTGATCGCGCTCCTCAACCATAGAAACAATTTTGATTTGAGGTCGGTCTAAAAAATAGTTTATGTTTTTGAAAAACTGATTTAAAAGATTTAGTTCACACGTAGGCACATAAACATTTACACATAAATGCACATAATTCTTTTTGAAATTCATGGGTAGGTGGTACTTCCGAGGATGTGTCGGGTTTAAAAATTTGAACTAGACCTCATAATTCCTTTGACTTTCCCACTAACGATAGGTTAGGATATAGTACTTATAATTTACTTTCAAAATAAACAATGTCAAAATCAATCCAAAGTTTAAAAGGAAGATTGAATAATGACTTTTTAAGAAAATTATGTTACAAGGTTTTGATATGAAATATTTTTAAAGCCAAGTTAAATGCATGAAATGATTCTAAAAAAATATTGCATCATGAATGCGGAAAACAAATGGGATTACTAGTTAAATAATATTAACTAATTTTATGGGAGGGCTCAAATATGCACAAACAAATTTTATTTTTTATAGACATGCTGAGAGTTTATTTACAACCCTATAGACATGATTTCTAGGTGATAAAAAAACAGAGTAACATATATATGCATGATTTTGTAAATGATGTGAACAATTTAATACATAGGCATTGTTCTACGTGATAAGACAAATGAAAATTTATAACATATTTTAACATCTAACAACCTATTATATTATTAGGACTTGATTTTAATATTTAAAAAAATTAATGGAATCTAGTTATTATTTTTTTAGAGTTATTAACGAAAGCGTCAAGCAAATTGAAAATTGATTAGATTATAACATCTACAAATATTAAATCTAGGCGATTAAAGACAAACCTATAGGCATGATTTCTAAAAATTTATAATGAACAACTAGGCATATAAATCCCCCTCCCCTAGACGACCCCCCCAAATAAATTTATATATATGATCTTTTAGGGTTACAATTGTTACAACATTCGAATAAATAAAATAGAAAAAAAATGAAATATATATATATATATATATATATATATATATATATATATATATATACACATTCAAATAAACAAATAAATCTTTCTTCAATCAAGCTTCAACTTGAACTTCAAGTTTGAAACCTGTCAAAGTAATCAAATAACTACACAAGTAATCACACTTATTAGTCGAGGTGAGACGATATGCAATTATTTAATGAGGAATTCTACATAAAAAAACAGACAATAGCTTACACAAATATGTGAATGTGAAGATAGTGTAGATGTTAGGAATACTAACCAGTTAAGCAAAACAAATTGATTCACCTTTTACTCGAACGATGTAGCAAAATAGCGATGAACACTTGAATATTTATCGGAATATTAATGTGTCATTAAAGTAGCAAGAGAGCAATGAGAAAAGAGAGAGTGATGAGAGAATTTTTTTTGATTGAGAGTGAATGGGGTCGACCGGTGGCTTGCTGCTTCGACGTCTTTGTCGTATGCCGGTGGAGAGAAGAGAGACGAGAAACAACGGCTAGAGAGAGAGGAGGGGAAGAGGAGAGAAAGAGGGAGAAGGGGGACGATGGGAGACGGGAGAAAGACGGAGGGGAGGAGCGACGGGAGAAGGGGAGAGGGACAGCTGCCGGAGAAGCCATCACTGCTAGGAGAAAAGAGAAGAAGAGGGGATGGGGCGAGGGAGAAGAAGGGGCGTCGCCGCCTTTGGTGGCTTTCACCGAAAGATGGCGAGGAGAGAGGGGGCCGGCGCTGGAGAGAGAGAGAAGGGAGAGGGCGGCTGGAGAGAGGAAAAAAGGGGAAGAATGGGAACAAATTTTAGGTTTTGTTATTTGATAGATTAAAAGGGGGATTTGATCTCAACCGTAGATCTAATTGGAAATGAAGGGCAAAGATTAGGTCTAAGAATTATTTGAGATGGATGGATGAGTTTAAAAGTTGAAAAATTAAAATCAAATTGGTTGGAGGATTGGAATGGCTAAAATTGCAACTAAAATTGGCTAGAATTGAAAGGAAGAGGTGGCTATGATTGTAATAAAATTTTAATTGGAGTGGCTAGAATTGAAAGAAATTGGAATAGAATAGGATAGAATTTAAATAATTTTAAGGAAAGTGTAGGAATTACTATTTGATTAAAATACTACATATATTTAAATATTTTTATAATTGAAAATCATTTAAACTTTAAAAATTTGGAATTCATTAATAATTTGAAAATATTTTAATAATATTTACGATAATTTTATAAAGTAAAACGTACTAAAATATATAATTTTCAAGCAAAGTCGATTAAAAATTGTAAAATTAAAAATACATATTTAATCTAATAGTATTCCTAAAAAGGGTCAAAGGTCGGTCAAAATTGGGTGTCAACACTTATATTTGAGCAACATCCCAACTCCTTATAAGAAATACCATACAACCATGCTATTTACAAAATAGTACTAAACCATACCTTAGACATTCTAAAATCATCATTACCTTACAAAATTCTTTTAACCAGCATACCTTATCATATAATTCCATTTCAACCATAATTCATCATAAAACCTTATCACCACCATGCCTAGTTAGCCCTAGCGCATAAGTTTCTCATTCTAATATCAATCTACTCATTTGTAGCTTAAGATAAAATTATCTGACCTCATTTAGAATTTCAGGATACAGTTCACAACCCGAGAGCTTAATACAATATCAAAGATCCTACTAAAATTTTCCTTCTAAATAATGTTTAACTCATTCATCTGTAGTAACAAGCTAGTTGGTTTCTCAAATGTGAATGCAACATTGAACCTCATTATACGAGCATGTGGTAGAAATGATAACTCGTTAAGTAGTTAGTAATCACACTTGACATCAGTGTATCCATTTTCATATGCCACTATTACCACATTATGAAGTTTGTTAGATGCACCACTAGACCATATCATACTTTCTGAGAAGATTGCACCCAAATATCCCACATATCTATCCCCCTATTAAGTAACTAACAAACACTACCAAATTTGTTCGATCTCTCGTCCAGAGCAATATGCATCCCCTCACAGATATGGGCCAATAAAAGGAGTAATACATTCTCTAACTCTAAACAAGTAAGAATTGATACCATTATAGTAGTCGTATTATGACTCTTTTCTGATATACACCCAATCTATTAAAGATTTTAACCTTGATAGGCCCAAAATCATTCCTAAGCAACCCATATATGTTATGACAACTATATCCATTGTGTTTACCAAAGTTACACTATTCATTATCTATCCATCCTTCTAATCATTCTACTTTCAATTGTCAAACAACTCCAGATATTGTCTATACCACACAAGTACTAATCCCACTACTAGATGACTAGCCTAAAAAAAGTATAAGACTTTCCATTGTTAAACCTAATTGTTTATTTACCCTCAAAGTGGATCATCAAGCTATAACCTCAGGCGTTTCCTTCAAATAATTGAACATTCTATATCTGACCACACATCATCTCCACAAGTATATCACTTTAACCTTAGTACCATATCTAACATCCAAGCCATACACGACACTAATTTACCAATATGAGTAACTATGCACGAGTCATAAAATCAAGGAGAGAGAATGGAATGAAGAGATAAAAACCAAAAAATACAAGGATGTGTGATAGAGATTAAAGAAGTGCAATTTTTTCCTTAAAGTCACAATAGGCTTTTGAAGATAAGTGCAAACATCTCCATACCAATCCTCGAGACTCTACCTCGACTCGGCTTGTATACACATGAGACCTATGAACCTACGGATCTCATACCATGTTGTCCCGATTCAAAGATAGACGTGATGACACTCGTGTTATTCCATGAATACAAGTTATCCTAAAATCCAACTAATATAGTGAATGTGAAAGTAAAACGTGAATAAAAGTCTAATACTACAAATCACTGCAAAAAAAAGGTCAACTTAATTAAACTATCAAAGCCTAGTTGTCATATGTACAAGCCTCTAAAGTAATACAACTAAATCAAAAGAAAAATACAACTCTCATATGACATTGTTTCTAGATTAGAATAAGATCATAAATAGGAGTAAAAAGGTCCGCTGAAATGACAAGCAACTACCTCACAAATCTCTTTAAGATGCCTCAAACAAGGAGAAGGGAAAATCTCACAAATGTCCAGACTAATAACCTACAAAAAAATTGTATAAGTAAGTGTGAGTACCAAACCACATAGTACTCAACAAGTAAACCTTTACACAAAAGCTGGGGGAAAAAAATACGGATAATCCTTACACACTAATGGAACCTCCACAACCACAACATGCATAAAACTAGCCCAACCTAATAGTTCACAGTTTACATACCACCCGATCAACAAAAATCACTTTATTCATCAATCACAACTTCCACAAACAAAGCACTCATAATGCCAGCAACACACACAATCAAATTCATCAAATACAGGTAATTAAGTATCAGCTACCTTCAAACCACCAGTATAACACAAAATCATCAAGAATGAAGGATGTCATGGGATGTAATGCAATGTGTCACCATTAAATGATATGCCTCAAAATACCAAGTTTTCGCTCAACCATATATACATGATACTCCTCAGAAATACATCGAAAGTTCATGACCCATGGGTGACTCGCGAGATCCATATACCGACATGAACGATCCCCACGTTTATGTGTGGACGATCTCCACGTTTATGTGCGGACGATCTTAACGCACTATCATAAAATAAAATAATCTCCACACAAACGATCTCCACGTACCCAACTTATAATCATAATCAACTTTCTTGCACGGACGATCTCCACATGTCAAAATTATAATCATATTTGATCTTAACACGGACAATCTCCATGTGTTAGACATTTTTTCATACCTAATCTCATGTCAATGCATGCACACAATTTGATATCAAATAAAAGAGATGATGCAACATCTCAATAAATTGAATGTTCCTATGGCATATAATAACCTGAATTATCACAACTATTCAGTTCAGTAAAGAAAACAATCACACATAATAAATCAAGTCATTAATATTTCAGCTAATGTCCATATGCTTTGACATTCTTGGATTACAATCTACATTCTATAGTAATAAACTTTTCCCTTATAACATTAGTACTCGTACCATTCTCAGCACATCAAACACAAATAATTAATCACATTGTCTTTTATTACTTTTTTCATCATTAGAATAAATCAAGGTGGACAAGTTAACTCTTCACAAAATCTCATTACTCCCAAACACATACTACAAGGAAATACCCAAATTTCATATACTTAAAAAGGGTAGAAATCAAATTACCTCAAACAATCAACCAATACTCCAAGACTTGAGCCTTCCTATTTTGATATACTTCCACATCAATACAATCTATTCAAATAAATAGCCACAATAAGATTTTGAACTAACAAAACTCATATTAACTACTATATTTCTTGAATAGACCGAAGATCTAACTAAAATCCATAACCAATGTCTTAAATGTTGATGTCAATTAACATGTCAACTCGCATATTTACAAATTTTAAGCCTAAGGTTAATTTCCAACTTCTCCAAACACTACTACCCTAATAGTTTTCATGTAATATAACACACTCAATATTTAATTACATATCTCAATATATCAAACTTGGAACATGATATGAAAACTATAAGAAAAAATTAAAAAATTTAATTACATAAAAATTCGAAAACCCTAGGCCAATACTATATATATGTCGTCCCAAAAGAAGTCACGTTACAACAACAAAAACATTCAAATTTGAGTTCTTTTCTATTTACCAATTGGCGATTATTAGTTTACAATTTTGTTAGCCTAAATTTCCATTTGCAACATCCAGAAAGTTGTACACCAATTATTCATTCCAATGCGTGGACTAATTACCAAACTTAAACATTGATATTTCCTTTACTTGGAAGAGTTGTGTCCTTGATTCTTGTAATGCGTGCTGAACATTTCTTTGTGTTTGCACGTAGTAAAAGACTTTAGCCCCTAATTAATTTTAATTCAATGTATGGGTCAAGTAATAGGGTATTATTTACAGATTTGGCCTATTATTCACCAATTAAATAAATGTCTGGATAGCTATGAGAGGTAAAATGGTAATACTTATGATAATTTTCAAAAATGATTTTTTCAGGTCATTACAAATTAGATTCCAAAGTTTTCCATTAGACACTTATGTAATTCTTCATGTTAAGATTATAGTTATTAATAAATAAAGTAAATAAATGTCGAATTTAACTTAATGATTAATTTCCTTTAGAGAACTACTAAACTTATTTTGTGTGTCGGATTCAAAATATTTAATTGAAAGATTTAATAAAGTAAAAACTTATAACCTTTTCTAAAAGGCATATCATCAATCTCTATACCGAGACATGAATTCCATTAACTAATTTATTATTTCACTAACATCCAATCTATCAGACGTATTGACGAATCTCATAACTTCACCTTTTAATAAATCGAAATGATCCTTAATATTGTGATAGAAATATTGAGAATATAAGTATTGTTGACACCCAGTTTTGACCCTCCCCGATCGAAATTGATTCATGAGCTTCTCAATTTTCAAACCATTTAGAATAATTAGTTTTACAAAATTCAAATATTTTTTCCATGTTACTTTAAGTAAGAATAGTCTATTTATATAATTTTTTTATAATTATATGTGTAATTAGTGTTTCTTAAATATTCGAAATAAGTCCAAAAAAGATTTTAATTTTATTAAGTATTTTTTATTAAAGTAGTTTAGTTTAAATTGGTTGTAGTTTTTTAATCATTACCTTACAATTGAGTTAATTATTTTGTTTCAATGAGATTGAGAATCTCGTCAATTAATTTAAATAATTATATTTAACTTTTAACCGAGTTTTCTAAGTAATCCGATTCGGTTATGTTCAATTACATGGGTCAATTGCATTTCATTTAGACCCATTCCTACTCTTCTCGGCCCATTTTCAATTGAACAAAAGCCCATTTGACCAAATCGAGTCAGCCCATTCCAATCCCTATATCAAATTTCCCGATTTACTCCAAATTCACTCGACCCAGTCCACATTTATTTTCTTCTTCACAAGAAGAAATCCAGAAGCGTACAACATACCCATATCAGCAGAGGCAACACCCAAATCTAACCCTCCAATGCGTCTCATGCGAGGGCGGCAATGGCTCCTTTTCGTGTTGTCGTCTCCTCGCTAGTACGCTCCCTCAACAGAACAGGATGGCTTTTCAGTTTGGCCAGCTGCGTTTCCGTCCTTTTCATATAAGATTGAGACACTTCGCATCTCTAGGACGAATCATTTGATCTAGCCATCTGTTTTCCCCTTCCTCTTCCAAAATGGGGCAAGATCCATTTTGGGTCATTTACATTTAGACAAGTTATAAAGATTTGGGCTGAAGGCCCAAATTTAATACTCTCTTCCCTTTTTACTTCTATTTGATTTATTTTTACTAAGTTCGTTTATTCTAAGGTTTATTTAATTAAATACCCAAGATCGTTACTTCCCTTTATCTTCAAAAAAATATAAATATTTATTTTACATAAAATTACCTAGGTTTGTCTTTTTTTTTAATTTTATTACTTTATTTTTATTTTTCGATATTGGTCTAGTCAACACTTGAGTCATCCCCTTTAGAATGAGCCCTTTAGTGTTTTTCTCTAAAATAATAATAATAATAATAATAATAATAATAATAATAATAATAATAATAATAATAATAATAAGTAAGTAAGTAAGTAAGTAAGTAAATGAATAAAAAATAAATTTTCTATACTTAGTTATAATTTGAAAAATTATTCAAAAGGTCATTTTTGTCAAATCGTCGGTCAACCGCAAGATAGCAGATATTCCGAGGGCTTAATACCTTCTCTAAATGTAAATTTGAAATCGAAACCCTTTCAATTTCAACTAATTTTATCTGTTTAAATCATTTTAAAAATCTTTAGTTTTTCTTAATTTTTACGAAAATGATTAAGTGGCGATTCTGTTAATTTGGAAAATTGGTATCTCTTAAATTATAAGAAGATTCATTTTATGAAACTTAGTTATTTTTTATTTTTATTCATTTTTTTGAGTAAAACATAAATGACGACTCCACTGGATTCGATTATGTTCTAACCATGAGATTTGACTGTTTGATTAAGTGTTATTAATTGCTAAATGATTATTTGTGCTGAATATGTTTCAATCATATAATTGTCATTACATTTCATGACATCTTCTGATATGTATGTATAGTATATTAAAGGACGGTTTGTGGAACCGTAACCAAACTTTTCTACACTCAACCCTTTTTTCGGAATTAGCAGCAATTTATTGGTTTGTCTTGCGTCCAATGATTGTCGTGAGTTCCAGCCCAAGCTGTCCACTTGGGTTCCCGGTCTTTTCAAAAGTCACTCTTAGTCCACTCGAGTAGAGCCGAGACAAAATACCAAATTTAGGAGCATTCTGAACTAAGATGACTCAACACCCAATGCATGTTGGACCCATTAGAAGCACACCTTGTGTCTACTTGTCTCATTTGCTAGTAAATAGACAATCATGTTTATGTGTTGATTGAAGGATGCATATGTATTTTTAAAATGAATTTATTGTCTATGGGGGTGGGGTAATTAATCTTTGTTTGTTATTCTTGTAGGATGGATCCAACACAAGAGCTTTTAAGAACTTGAATGGTGACTGTCCCTGATCCCTACCTTAAAGTGTGGTGGAAATTCATGAACTATAGAGAAAAATGACGGTTCAAAAATAGATAGGCCATCTTCTATTGCTGTTGGAAATAAAAGCTTGGCATGGTCTAATTGGAACAATGGTAAAGTTTTGGGTTACTGAAAATATGGTATTTCAGTTTGGAGAAGTTAAAATGACACCGACTATTGAAGAAATCCTCACAAGCTATGAGAGTATCGCCATGTGCAACAAGAGAAAGCGTCAACCAGATACAGATCTTCTAAATTCATAAATATGGGATTTCATCGAAATCAAAGAAAAATTGTCACTTGTTAAAGTTGAGTGGTGTAAAAGCTTCCCGACCCAAAATTCCTTTCAGAAAGCTATATTATCGATTTGGACGTATGAGGGCTTAAGATAAATTTAAAGAGGAGTTCATCTTAAAAGAAAAATGGAAGGAGACACGTCCCCTTTCCTTTGAAATATGCTTAAGTGGAACAATGTGTGTCCCCAAAGGCCAAACTACATTATTCATTGGAGTGTAGTAATGGTCACTCATGTCATCTTCTATGAACTAGACTACAAGTCATCAACCAAGTACTACACTTTGGCGCCCATGTTCTTATTCGATATCTACAGGGCTTCGGATAAGTGTCAAAGCGAAGAACATTTTTTCAAGGATGCAACCTGATATTTCAATGGTGGACAATGCGACATCTGATCAAAACTCATAATCCGAAAGAACCAAATCTCCTAAGATGGTAAGACGAACTTGAAGGTCACGATTAGTGGATGTACCATAATCATTGCAACAAAATCGGAGGAAAAGAATTCTAGTATCGAAGACTTCAAGGGCAAAGAGAAGAGAATGTACAATGGTCGATAGACAGTCTGGTGGTGACAAAGAATTTGGTAATTCAAGTCGAAAAGATCCCTTACTTGGTATTTGCTGGATTAAGATCGAATAGACCATATGTTCCCTGTCGAGTCCTTAGACAACTAGGAGGTAAACAAGAGGTTCCCCAAATTGCAGACATGAGGAAATTTGCAACCGATCATGAAAATGGACGACTCTCTTTTGCTGAAGACATACGTAGAATGTGGAGACCT